>NC_081842.1:134626146-135306772 GCF_963259705.1 Myotis daubentonii
GTTTGGAACTCAGGAGCAATGCACTGAAGTCAGATCTGGGATGGATGTGGAAACGGTTTTGTGAACACAGGCAGGCTCTTAGGTCAATCCAGTAACTCTATAAGTTTGTGAACCCTTGAATGACCCTGATGTGAAAACCACCAGATTCTTGGATATTCACATGCCCAATTTTAATAAATATTCCCAAGTTGTCCCAACGTGTTTGTGCCAGTTACACTTTCACTACCTGTGCAGGAGAGTTCTCATCACTCTAGATACTCAACATTTGATATCATCAGACTGAAATGTCTGCCAACTCAGTAAGGAAGAAATGTTATTTCATGGATCTCACTTTGCATTTTTCAAATTATTAATGTTTCTCCTGCAATTAATAGCATTTTGTTTCTTTTCCTCATCTTAATGTTATTTTCTGAAATTGAAGTTCTTTATATATTCTGTATGCTAATTATTTATCTCTTTCCTATGTTGTGAATATTGTCTTCTAGTCTGTCACTGTCTTATAATTTCAATTATAGAGTTGTTGTCATTTTAATACTACTACTAATAATATTCTATATAATAAAAGCCTAATATGCTAAGAGTCCGGTCATCCAGCGTCTGGTCATTCATTCAACCAATCAAAGCATAATATGCTAATGATATGCTAAGGTTGCTCAACTGCTTGCTAGGACGTACACTGACCACCAGGGGACAGACGCTCAATGCAGGAGCTGCCCCCTGGTGGTCAGTGTGCTCCCATAGGGGGAGCGCCGCTCAGCCAGAAGCCAGGCTCACAGCTGGTGAGCGCAACAGTGGAGGCAGGAGCCTCTCCCACCTCTGTGGCAGCACTAAGAATGTCCAACTGCCCATGGGGAGCAGGCCTAAGCCAGCAGTCAGACATCCCCCAAGGGATCCCAGACTGCAAGAGGGTGCAGGCCAGGCTGAGGGATCACCACCCCCCCCCCAGTGCACGAATTTTGTGCACCGGGTCTCTAATAATTAAATAATATTGAGTACTTACCCTTGTGCCAGATCTATTTAAGTATTTTATGTATATTACCTCATTTAATTCTCACAATAGCCCTATGAATAGGTGCTTATTATAGATATGGAAACTGAAGTATAGAAAGGCCTAAGGAAATTGGTCATGATTGTTCACCTAGTAAGTGGCAGAAGCAAGACCAGCACCGAGGCAGTCTAATTCCCAAGCACTCATCCTTAATTATTGTACCATCCCATATAACTTTACCTTAATACAACACAAATAGTACTACAGTCTTCAAATAATTTCATTTTGGTATAATGGAAATGGTATTGAATTTTATAGTTAAAAGGTATAGTCTACTTCATTTTGATAGTTGGCATTAAGCTCCCACAATGGGTTATATTCTAAGAAA
Organism: Myotis daubentonii; assembly: GCF_963259705.1. Classification (NCBI taxonomy): domain Eukaryota; kingdom Metazoa; phylum Chordata; class Mammalia; order Chiroptera; family Vespertilionidae; genus Myotis; species Myotis daubentonii. The sequence continues at coordinate 134,627,523 of NC_081842.1, forward strand.
GAGAAGGGGGAGGGGAAAAGGAAAGGAAGGAAAGAAAAGGAAAAGAAAGGAAAGGAAAGGAAAGGAAAGGAAAGGAAAGGAAAGGAAAGGAAAGGAAAGGAAAGGAAAGGAAAGGAAAGGAAAGGAAAGGAAAGGGAAGGAAAGGAAAGGAAAGGAAAGGAAAGGAAAGGAAAGGAAAGGAAAGGAAAGGAAAGGAAAGGAAAGGAAACTGTCCTGTCCCTCAGAGAGCTTAAAATATAGTAGGGAAGATACTGTGTGATGAGCATTGTAATAGGATTCAGTAAAGGGCGCCAAGAGATCCCGTGTGATCATATAAATAACCAGTCATATGAATGATTGATACTGAATCTTCAATCAATAAAACTACCTCATCTCTATCACTTGTGCTAATCTTCCCTTATCTTATACAGTAGTTTGGCTCGAAATGTCCTAATTAACCCCATTGGCCTGCTTATTGAAATCTTTTTGGACTTTGATTTTCCCATGAAAAGTTTAGCTAGCATTGCTACCAACATGCCATTTCAGTTCACTTAGGAGATTATTGACATCTTTATTCAAATCATTTACCCTCGAAAAATTGATAAGAGCCCTAGGATAGATTTTGCAGATGACTCAGAGCAGCAACCAGGCTGCTGACCAGCTTTCTTAAGGTTGTTCATCCAGTTTCCCGATATTTCTAGAACAGAAGGGCGGTGACGGGGAGGGGCACAAAGCCAGCTGGGGAACTGTGTGATAAGGGACTGCAGCCATGGAGGTGGCGGTGGCAGCAGTGGCAGTTACTGCTGCTGCTTTTCCTTTTCCTTCTTTCTTATTCTCCCCTCCTCCTCGCACCAAGTCTACATAACATCTTTAAGAATTTAATGAGGCTTTAAGCTTTTAGTTGAGCTGAAAATTATGAGATATTACTAAAACTGCAATCACCTTAATTTATTCCTCTTTAAAATGGAAAAAGTAATACTGGACACTGAACAAAAAAATTAATTCCTTAGTATGTTTTGGAGGGAAAAAAGATTAAGAAATACAGGAGATTATTTTTGCTTTTAAACATTTATGGTACAAATGGGGAAAAGTGCACCCAGCAGTAAAACCACTTATGACCTCATACGGAGGCAAATGTTCTATCCGGACTTTTCCTATTATCTCATTCCAGATTGGTTATTTTTAAGCACATATGCACAAATATTTATGTCTTGGCTGCTAGTTTTTGGACTCATCTCAGTTGCTACTTTAGCAATTGTCCTAAAATTGGACAGAGCTGTGATCCCACAGGGTGCTGTAAAAGAGGGAGAGTGAAAGAAAAGGCAGCATGATGACCCAACTAGAAGGAGAGTGGAGAGCCTGCCACGAGTGCTGTTAGCAAGTAGAACTGGGAGGGAAAGAGAGCAGAAGCAGCTCTGTGAAGATGCTGCCCCATGGTGACAGGCTCTCTGCCATTGATGGGAGAAGACTGAGGTTCTTGGAAATTATGAAGAAGTGAGGCTGGGTGACCCTGACAGCAAAGTACATGGACAAGAAGCAAGCCCCCTCTTTTTCTATCAGCTCCATTGGGAAGAAGCAAACCTGGAAAGAACTGGAGTCTGCAGTCAGTGCCGGAATTACAATGCTGAATATGGAAGGATGAGAATGGAGCTGAGAGAGAATCACTCAATAACTGGCTCACAAATAAAGTCCCCTAGTATGAAGTCTTAGCCACTTAGACATTTAGTACACTGACTCAGAATCAGGACAGTAATTAAGAAAGTAGGAGAGGACACATACTTTCCCTAGGAAAGAAATTGCTACTTTCCTTATGAAAACGTTTCTTTTTAACACAGCCTCTGTGGGGTTACTCATTCATACCATGAACATTAGTTATTAGCACATGCATTTATTTAACACATGTCAGGATATACCTTCTGGGTTTATGGTGATTCTGTAGATGGAAAAGAGGGCTCATTTAAAGCTGAACTTTCCACTGTGGCAGTAGAAAATATGTCTGACGTCAGCCAGAGTCTTAGGCAACATTTTTAAAATGTATTTTTATTGATTTCAGAGAGAAAGGGAGAGGGAGATAGAAACATCAAAGATAAGAGAGAATCATTGATCAGCTGCTTCCTGCACACTCCACACTGGGGATCAAGCCCGAAACCTGGGCATATGTCCTGACTGGGAATTGAACTGTGGCCTCCTGGTTCATAGGTCAACATTCAACCACTGAGCCACGCCGGCTAAGCTAGGCAATTTTCTTTTACACAGTCGATTCGTTATCACCAGGGGGGCTCTGTGCAGGTGTGTACATTTTAAAATATTAAAATAATGTAAACACTACCTCATCCCTGCTATTCAATCCATTTTTGCAATTCCTCAGGAAGTTTGGGAGAGGGAAGGAAGTTTAGTCTCTCTCTTTAGACACGGATTATATATGGTGAGATTAACTTTCCCATGTGGTGCCTGGAATCCACCTCAGTGCTGTGCAGTCCTCCTTCTGCCTCACTGAAGTCTATTTGCATCTAGCTAAGCACACACAGTAGGGTGTATCTTAGAATAGGAAAAATAGAGAGAGATGGGCAGGTAAAAAGAGAAAATATCTGGAGGACAAAGAGGGAGACAGAGGATAATTTATTTCTAAGCTCATCCTTCAAAGGAATCAAACCTATTAAGGTTTAGTCATTCACTCGGTAATATAATATTTAGTGAACATTTCCATGCCAAGCATTGCAGGATACAAAGTCTCTAGACGCCAGGCATACAAAGACATATAAAACATGAGCCCTACCTTCCAGAAGCTTTCTGTCTGAGGGAGAAGCTGCAGGAATGGAATAAGTCACACTGTCAAGAGCTCTATAGAGGTGTGCACATGGTGTTATGGAAAAAGAAACAGAGAGCAGCACATCACACTAAAAATCTGGAAGGTATTTTGAAGAGAAGTACTTTCAGCTACTGAAAACAAAGGAAATAACATTTTGATAAGAGATATGAGTATTTTTAAAGGCACAGGAACAAGAAACAGTTCAGTACAACCAGACCATAAGATGAGACATAGAACAAGAGATAGGAGGAGATGGCGCTATTAAAAACTGACAAGGGTATGGCATTTCCCCCTATTTTCAAACTAATAAGTTATTGTGGCACAGTATTATGGGTGCTGGCAGACATGAGACTCCTAGATCAGAGACAAAGGACTTTATTATTAACTAGAGGCCTGGTGCATGAAATTCGTGCACAGGTGCAGTCCCTAGGCCTGGCAGGTGATCGAAGCATGAGCATCTGGCATGGAAGGGCAGGTCCCAGCTGACCTCTGGGCCCTGGGCAGCACCTGGGCTCCTGGGCCCCCACGTGCCCTCCTCCACCTGAGTCACCGTGCCCGAATCCCCACATGGAGATGCAGTGAACATGACCAGATGCTGCAGGCCAAGGCGTAGCATGGGCCTTTGCGCTGCCCAGCAATGCCACATGAAATCTGGGCGGGCAGTGTGCTCTCTCCTGGCCAGCCTCGCAGACCAGTTCCTGCGTGAACCCACAAGGAGACCGACCAGCCCCTGTGGTCCTGGTGGCTGCAGCTTGGCTCACCCGGAAGACTCTGTGTGGGTGTGGGGCAGGTTCCTGATGGGTGCCTGGCACCTGAGTGTGGAGGCTTACCCGGAATACGAGTCCTGGCATCTCAGGTGAGGGTAGCAAGGGGAGTGAGAGCAAGCTCAGCAGACACCCCGCATTCTCACTGCACCTCTGTCTCCATCACCACCATCCCCAGGTAGCTGGTGAGAGATCACAGTCCCACGCCCAGGCGCTGCAGGAGGTTGGTCGCCACCATCCACCCCCTGTTGCCCATTCCAGCCTGAGGCCCGATCGGGTGGTCAGGGCATGATGGTTACTGGTTGCCATCTGCAGGACGATTGTTTAGGGCCGGGCCCCCACCTGGCTCCTTCAGCACCTGGGAGGCAGGCAGTGGCCCCACCCCCTGCCGCTGCTGCCAGTCGCTGTCTGACTCTGCAGGGTGATTGGTGGGGAAATTGGGCCCCCACTCACACCTGCCTTGGCCTGGAGCTCCCTGCTCACATGGTCCACCATCTCACCCTGGTCTCACTCCCATCAGGGCCGGCAGTGCCTCCACTGCTGCCCACTGCCAGCACTGCATCACCAACACCTGCCATGTTCCGCACAGCCCCCTGGTGATCAGCACACATCATAGCTAGTGGTCAAACTCCCGGTCAAACTCCTGGTCAAAAAATTTGCATATTAGGCTTTTATTATACAGGACTAGAGGCCCGGTGGAAAAAAATTTGTGCACTCAGGGGGAAGGAGGGGTCCCTCAGCCCGGCCTGTGCCCTCTCACAGTCTGGGACCCCTCGGGAGATAACGACCTGCTGGCTTAGGCCTGCTCCCGGGTGGCAGAGGGCAGGCCTAATCCCTAGGTGCAGCCCCTGGTCAGGCTCAGTGCAGGACCAATTGGGGAATTGGGGCGCCGCCCCCTGTCATGCACAGAGCAGGGCGGATTGGGAGGTGGCGATGCCACCCTCAGTCACGCTCAGGGTAGGGTCGATTGACGGGATGGGGCACCGCCCCCTGTCACACTCAAGGCAGGATCGATGGGGAGGTTGTGGCGCCACACCCTGTCACGCACAGAGCAGGGCCAACCAGGGGGTTGGGGCGCTGCCCCCTGTCACGCACAGAGCAGGGCCCATCAGGGGGTTGGGGAGCTCCCCCCTGTCACCCACAGAGCAGGACCGATCAGGGGGTTGGGGCGCCGCCACTGTCACACTCAGGGCAGGGCCGATGGGGAGGTTATGGCTCTACCCCATCACACACAGAGCAGGGCCTGTGGGGTGGGGGGGTTGGGGCACCGCCCTCTATCACCCATAGAGCAGGGCCGATCAGGGGGTTGGGGCACCGCCACTCTCACACTCAGGGCAGGGCCAATGGGGAGGTTATGGCTCTACCCTGTCACACACAGAGCAGGGCCCGTGGGGTGGGGGGGTTGGGTCGCCGCACCTTGTCACACACAGAGCCGCAGGGCCATCAGGAGGTTGGGGAGCTCCCCCCTATCAGGCATAGAGCAGGGCCGATTAGGGGGTTGGGGCGCCTTCCCCTGTCAGGAACAGAGCAGGGCCGATAGAGAGGTTGTGGCCCCGCCCCCTGTCACACACAGAGCCACAGGGCATTCAGGGGGTTTGGGTGCTGCCCCCTGTCATGCTGATGCTGGTGCCGGGAGACCTCGCAGCTCCACTGATCCCGGTGCTGGGAGGCATATTACCCTTTACTATATAGAATAGAAGCCTGGTGCATGGGTAGGGGCTGGCTGGTTTGCCCTGAAGGGTGTCCCGGATCAGGGTGAGGGTCCCCACTGGGGTGCCTGGCCAGCCTGTATGAGGCGATGAGGCTGTTTGCAGCTGGTCACACACCCTTCAGGGTGGGGGTCACCACTGGGGTGCCTGGCCAGTCTGGGTGAGGGGCTGAGGGCTGTTTTCAGGCTGGGACTGAAGCTCCCAACTGCTCCTTTTTTTCTTTTTTTTTTATTCTGAGCCAGCTTTAGCTCTGAGGCTCCAGCTCTTAGGCCTCCGCTCCTGAAAGCAGGTATCTGGTTTGTTTAGGTTCTACAATCGAAACTCTGTATCAACTCCAGGTCTGAGATCCTGGCTAGCTGAAAGCTGGTTTCTGGGGTTTTGTTTAGCTTCTATTTTTGTAAGTATGTTTCAAACTGCCAGCTCAGAGGCCTGCAACGGCAGGCGGGGAATGTTGGAGTCCTCCGTCACTGAAGCAAGCAAGCCTCATGTTAGTTTCCAATGGGAAGGGTAGCGGTCGTACGCCAATTACCATGTTTCTCTTTTATTAGATAGGATGGTATAGCAAGCAGCATGAGTATCAGCATATTTTCATGAGTTCCCTTCTTCCCAAAGTCCTACATGGGTGATGTAATGGACCCAGATATTGCTACACATTCAGTGGATTTGCATTGCAGCTAAAGAACCCAACGCCAAGGGCACAATACTTTTTAAGCAAACAACCCATATCCAGTCCCCCTCTCTGATAGACCAAGTAGTTACACAGTAGTCTTGCCTTGATCTAGTTAGAAACCTGCTCAGTGTTAGGAGATGAATAAGTTTTGCAGTCTGGTGCACTCAGCAAGTAAAGTTCAGAGACACTTAATGCTATGGTGAAGTTCCTCTCCCCACAGGGCCTGGAGAGGTAAGCAGGGGCTATATCATGAAGGGCATTTTAGGCAATGCCAAGGAATTGAATGTTGTCCAAAAGCATGAGGAACCACTGAAAACTTTTTTAAACTTTATTAAATGTTTTTTTTTTTTTTTTTTAATTTCAGAGAGAAGGATGGAGAGGGAGAGAGAGATAGAAACATCAATGATGAGAGAGAATCATTGACTGGCTGCCTCCTGCACACCCCCTACCCTAACCTGGCCATGGGCCCTGATGGGGAATCAAACCATGACCTCCTGGTTCATGGGTTGATGTTCAACCACTGGGCCACACTTACTGGGCCACTGAAGACTTTTGACCAAAGAAATGTGATGATGACAACTAGAAAAGATTACTCCGATAGGTATGTAATGAAAAGGATTAGACAGGTAACTAAGATAATGCAGAAAAACTAGTTAGCAGGTAATTCCAATAGTCTATGCCTAACTGGTAACTGGGAGGCCACCTTCTAAGTTCTCTGCATCTATTTTCTCATCTGTAAATAAGAATATTAATAGTATCTACTTTACAGAGAATGAGTGCCGGAAGCTGGTCCATCCTTGCTGATTGACACAGTCACTGAAGGGAAGAAATATCTGCACAGCATATGTTCCAAGGGACCTGGCGAATATGGCATACTGTTCCTAATATGTTTGCCCCCCATTTTTAGTGCTATATGTTATAACCAGAGCCACCTCCCCGAGAAAGGTTGTTTCCCCAGGTGGGAATGTTTCCCTGGAGTTAGGGATTAACGGGGCTAGGGAAGGGAATAAATCAGTAAAACCCCTTAACTAAGTGCCAGACGGGTAGTTAATCACCTTAACTATGAACAATCACGCTTAAGCTACATAACCCTTACTAAAATCTCCTTATAGCAATGGGATAATGACCTTGGAATAGAGACAACAAACTAGCCCTTATAATGGAACACAGAGACTAACCTAGACAAGATTAAAATCAACAGAGCTAGAGATAAGATTTTTATCAAAGGTCAGATAAAAAACTATAAACATAAAACAAGGAACTGTAGAAGGTCAAGGGAGGACCCAAAACATACCAGGATATAGAGGCATGCTTATAGAATCAAGTAGTATAAATACAGCTGTAACAGGACAATAAAGAGAGAACCTGGCTATGCTGATCATCTGAACGCTGTCTCCTGTTGACCTTCATTCTTTGCCGACTCCATCCTCACCTTTGGGAACCCCTGGACTGCTGGGGCTGGACCCTGGCAAATGAGACTAAAGGAGGTAGAACATATAAAATGCTAATAAAATATGGGCACAAAGTAAATTATCAGTAATATTACCTATTAAAATTGTATTAAATTTCTTCTTTTTAATAACTGCACAAATATCCTTTAGATCTTAACTTAAATAATATCCTTGGACTTGCCAACTTTCCACACCCCTACCTTGGCTTTACTTCACACATCATACAACTTTCAGATGTACAAGATTATAATTTGACATCTGTGTCCTCTATTGTGTACTCCCCACCCAAAGTCTAATTTATTTCCACTGTCATATTAAATTTCTGTTTTTTAAGCCATCCTTTCTGCATTATTTTGTTATGTCATCCCAAGAAAAGACAACCCAATTGAGTACAAGGTGTCTGGGGAACATCTTAACGGTGTTTATAGTAGGTACTAGTAGCCCGGTGCATGAAATTTGTGCACTGGGGGGGGGGGAAGGGGAGGAAAGGGGCCCCTCAGTCTGGCCTTCACCCTCTCCAACCTGAGACCCCTCAGGAATGTCCAACTGCCTGTCTGTGCCCACACTTTTAACAGATAACAGCTCCATTGTTGTTTCTTTCTTATGCTTAAAACCATTGGAATTAGTAGGTATTCAAAGTGTGTAATCATTTTGGGGGACACCCTGTATATCTCTAGTCAGCGGTGAAAGAAACCAACAGCAGATCTGGAACCCCCAGACAGGGAACCTCACTCACTCCCCATATGTCTCCCCACTTCACTTTCCACCTTTGTGGGCAGCAGGAGAATCAACGTTTTCTCTCACTAATTCGGAAAAGCACGTCCTGTCACCTGCTGCCTGGCAGGAGTGCGCTAGGCCCGAAGCAAGCGAGGCTCAGTCAGGGCAGCCTTCGCTCATGGGTGCTGGCACCCAAAGTGCACATTCCTCCTCTACAGTCACCCCGGCTATCCCACTGTTTCACTGAGAGGATGTAATTCCTCTCCACCTCTGGGTTCTTGATCTTGAATGCTGACCGAAGGCACCTCAGCAAGGGCTGCCCGCACCCACCAGGTGTGTCTGTCTGCACCTGCTCCTGCCTCAGTACCTGCATTAACCCCCTAGAGGTGATCTTGTGGCTGCACTGGCCTCTGTGGGAACAGAGCATCACCGCTCCGCCCTCTCACTGTCATCTCACAGGCGCCCACCCTCAGCACCCAGAACACCCAGACACTCTCCAAAGGATGTGAGCGCATCAGAGGGGATGTGTGCACATCCTGTGGGGGTGTTAGGCATGCTGGGTTGATGGAAGTGCGGTGGAGAGGCAGGGGGAACTTGTGCACGCCTTGGTTTGCAACTGTTGCAGGCGCGGGAGGGTGACAGTGTGCTGGGGGATGTTCGCATGCCAGGGGGGGATGTGCAGATCCGCAACCCCCCGTGGTGTGGCCTGGAGGACGTCAGTCTGGCCTGCCACAGTGGTTGTCCCTGTGATCCTGCACCTTCTGGGCCAGGAGGCGGATCTTGCGCAGCCACTCCTGGGCACTGATGGCCTGCAGGCGCTACTTCAGCTCAGCCTGCAGGCTCCGCTTGACGTGCTCACAGCTGTCACCACGGCCATGGGAGCACAGGCCGCCCTCCGCCGGCCTGCCTCCCCTGTCCAGAGGCTCTCTCCGCTGCTCACCTGCCCAGAGTGACTGGGGTTGGGCGGAAGCCAGGCATCCTGCCTTTCCCAACCCCTGCCGATTCGCCCCTGTGCAAGCTGCCGCCCCGCTGGGAAGGGTCACGGATCCAGCCCCAGGATCGCAGACAGCCTCAAGCACTGCCCCCCGCCCGGCAGGGTCACAGATCCGGGTCTTGGGTCCGTGGACAGCCTCAAGCACTGCCCCCCGCCTGCCAGGTCACGGATCCGGGTCTCAGACCGTGGACAGCCTCAAGCACTGCCCCCTGCCCGGCAGGGTCACAGATCCAGGTCCTGGGACAGCAGACAGCCTCCTGCGCTGCCCCCCACCTGGCAGGGTCACAGATCTGGTCCCAGACCTCGGACAGCCTTGCCCGCTGCCGCCCACCTTCAGTATGCAAATTAGCTGCCATCTTGTTGCTTCAGGGTGGGGGTCCCGCTTGGGTGCCTGGCCAGCCTGGATGAGGGGATGATGGCTGTTTGCAGCTGGTCACACCCCCTTCAAGGTGGGGGTCCCCACTGGGGTGCCTGGCCAGTCTGGGTGAGGGGCTGATGGCCATTTTCAGGCTGGCAGGTGACTGAAGCTCCCAACCTCTCCTTTTTTTCTTTCTTTTTTTTATTCTGGGATTTATTTACCTTCTATCACTGGAACTGAGAGCTGGCTTTAGCTCTGAGGCTCGGCTCCAGCTCTGAGACCTCGGCTGCTGAAAGCAGGGATCTGGGTTTGTTTGGGTTCTATAATTGTAACACTGTTGCGGTCCTGCTGGCTGAAGCCTGGCTGGCTGAAATCAGGTTTCTGGAGCTTATTTAGGTTCTATAATTGCAACATTGTTTCTTAGACTGCAGCTCAGAGGCCGGCAGCAGCAGGTGGGGAACCTTGGCTTCCTCCATCACTGGAGCAAGCAAGCCTCCTGTTCGCTTCAGCTGCCTGACTGCCGGCCACCATCTTGGTTGGCAGTTAATTTGCATATCGCCCTGATTAGCCAATGGGAAGTGTGTCAGAGGTATGGTTAATTACCATGTTTGTCTATTATTAGGTAGGATAATAATGCATAAATCTGGATTCCAGAAGGGGGAGAGCTTTGCTGGAGGAGATTTAGGAGTAGTCTTTGAGTGATTGGTAAGTGAAACCATGAATTTGTATGGAAGCATTCTGAAAAGTATAAAGAATGAGAGGAGTGAAGGGCTGTGGATGGAGCTATGAAGAACATGTACATTTTAGGGACAGGTTGAGGAAGAAATCTGCAAAGATTACAGAAAAGGGATTATCAGAGTGGTAGGATAGAAACAAGGAGAGAAGGCATAGAAACCAAAGAAGGAGAGGGTTTCACAAAAGAGGGAGTTCTTAACAATAACCTGACCATGCCCACTGAGTAAGGCGATTTATAGGAAATTGTAAAGAAAATAGTTTAAGGTAGTGAGCAAGTAGGGAGTCAATAAAATTTGAATGGTGGCTAACAAAGTTGAGATACTGTATGTAAAGTGAGGAAGTTACCTTGGAAATAAGGCTTTATAGGATGCCCAATTTGTGTAATTTCGAGGGATATGTGAAGCAGAAAGGCAATGAAGTAAACAGGTGGTTTTTTTCCTTAAAAATGTTATTTTATATCTCTCTGGAAAAGAATACATTTGGCTTTTAAGGTCATAGCAAGAGTATGCATTCCTCCTGCATATTGGAAAAATGAAATGGGCTTGTGTCCCAGATATTCCACTTGTGTTTCAGATAAGGTCTGGACTCTGTTCTAGCATTCCTGTGCCTTGCTCTTTGCAAAAGAAATAGAGAGCAATGGATTAAGAGAAGAGAAGAGAGCCAGCTATCTTGTTGGTCATGATAAAATGTACTGTTGTTTTTGAAAGTGTTGAGTGTATTTTAAGATAGTTGGGAGCAGGGACAGGCCAAAAGAGCATGTAATGGAGACCTCTCTTATCTTTCACTGCAGTTTATGAAAAGCCTGGGAGAAAATTAAGAAGAAAATATGTGCTAAAAATTTAAAATATGGGTGTAGGGTCAAGCAGCGTGCTCACTGTAGGAGATGATCATTGTAATTAATGATGATACATATGGATAATGTCAATTTAAGAAAGCTGTGTCAGTATACTGTTTCTTTTATGCTTCTCTCCTCATACAGGCTGCTTCTCTCTTCCTCTTAATATAGGCATACCTCAGAGATATTGTTGCCATTCCTCTCTGTTAGCCATGGTCATTATATGTATTGTCTGTGAATTTCTGGTGTGTGTGTGTGTGTGTGTGTGTGTGTGTGTGTGTGTGTGTAATTCTAGCATGATGTATAGCTATGGTAAGTAGTTCTACAGTAGGCAAATATCCCTAAATAACCAAAAGGGCTGGATATCGTTCTTGTTTGAATATAATCCAAAATGTAATCAAGTTCATGGTCGCTTGTGATTAATGTCAACTAACATCCTCCCATCTAAAGATGAGAGAGGAGGAGGAAGGAAGATGGCAGCATGTTAAGGAGAAGCTACACTGACATTCTCCCAGGACCAAACTGGAATTAAAACTAAGATATAGAAAAATCATCCTGAATAACCAACTGAAGACTAGCTGGAGAGAAGCCTTAGAACCAAGGGCTTAAAGAGGAGATTGCACTGAGCCTGGTAGGAAGTGTGGAGTCATGAGAGGGCTGGTCAGGGTCCCATCTTTCTCAGGCAGCAGCTGAAGTCCTGGAGAGATATCGCAGCTGTAGGTGGTTCCCCCAGAGAAGTCTGGGGTCTAAACCCCAAACCAGGCTCCCCAGCCCAGGGCACCAGAACTGGAAAAGGTGCCTGCATAACATCTGGCTGTGAAAATCACCTGGGGTTCTGTTTGGCAGGGACAGGTGGCTAGATATGAAGACACCCCCTTAAAGGGCCAACAGACTAATTTTTATTTTTAGCCACTTACCTTGGGCTCCAGCAGTGGGAGAGCAGAGTGGACTATAGCTGCATGAGCGAGAAGGGGAGAGAGCAGAGAGGACAAACTTCAGGATCCATGTGCTGAGTCATTCCCCCAAAAGGCAGAAATCATCTTTTTCATTCAGAGCTTTCTCATCATTTGAGCTTTTGCCTGGGTGGGAAGAAATTTCCCCACTCATTGGAAACCCTCCCACCCTGCAGAGTTTACTACAGTATATCCAATGGAGCTCTACAGCCTGAGGCTCATTAAGCAATTGAGACTAACAATCAGTTTGCAGGCAGAGGTGGATCTCTGACTGCTCTGAGTCTTTGCCTGACCTGCCTCTTGGCCCTGGGAGAGGAAAAACAGACCTTGATGCACACACCTCAGTCCTTCCCACATGCACCCAGCCTCAGCAGAGGGAGCCACAAGTTGTGGACACACAACAACCCCAAATCTATGGGACATAATGAAAACAGTCCTGAGGGGGAAATTCATAGCACTACAGAGTGGAAATAAATGACATAGAGATAAAAAAGAAAACATTACAAATGAACAACTACTTGCCAACAAAGTGGACAACCTAGACAAAATGGACAGTATTTTGTTTTTATACTGTTTATTATAAATGGTATTTTTGAAAATCTTACCTTCCAAATGTTTGCTATCAATAATAGCAAAACAATGGACTTTTGTAGACTTTTTCCAGTCTTCCATTTCTTTTAATTACCCCCTTATGTTTCCCATTTTTTTTCTATTTATGCTGTAGTTGGGATAAGTTATTTTGTTCTATATTCTAGTTCTCTCCAGCTTTGTTGTATCTTCTCTTAAACACATCTTTTGAGGTGTTTCTTTTGTATTTTATTTAATTGTTTTAAAAATACTTTATTAAATTTATTTGGGTGACATTGGTTAATAAAATTATATAGGTTTCAAGTATATAATCCTATAATACATCATCTGTATATTGCATTGTGTGTTTACCAGCCAAAGTCAAATATCCTTCCATCACCATATATTTGACCCAGTTTACCCTTTACTACCTCCCACCCCTTCCTACTGGTAACCACTGTAATGTTTTCTATGTCTATGAGATTTTGCTTGTTTGTCTTATTTGTTCACTTATTGTTTTCAATTTTATATTTTACATATGAGTAAAATCATATGAGTTTTCAATTTATGTTTTTATATTTTTTATTTCTAGATGTTCTAATTGGTTCTTCAAAACTGCTAGGTCACCCCCCCCCCCCCGTTTCTGTTTACTCCAGATATTTTAAATCTTTATTTCTTTAAATATAGCCACTCTATAATTTGCCTCTGATTATTCCAGGATCTGGATTTTTTCAGGACCTGTTTAGATAATTCTGTTTTGTTTTTGCTACTTTTCCTTTCTCATTATAACTTACGTAGTTTCTTGTAACTTGGTTACCATTGACTTTGGCACTGTTCATTGTCCATGAGGCATGAGTTTTGGTGATTCTTGTGAGTTGGGTGAAGGAGCCCTTCTCCAGACAGTTCTGCATTTGCCTCTTCCAGGTGTTTGGGGCGCTGCCTCTCTGTAACCAATTCAAATTGAAGCCATGGCTTGATGTTTTCTGAGCCACTCCTAGGTTTAAATTTAGTCTGTAATTTAAAATCCAGGGGGCTGGGCTCTGGGGAGAACTACTCAGGAACAGATTATGTGTATGTGTTTTTTCTCCTTCTTTGCTCTCTTCAGCATTAAAACACCTCAATCTTGGGACTGTTTTTAGAGGGGGAAGGGTGGGTTGTTTTACTTCTTGTTTATATTTATTCTAAGGGTTCTTCATTTGGGTTTCTAGGTTAACAAAAGACTAATATTACCCAGCCAGCATGGCTCAGTGGTTGAGCAATGACCTATGAACGAGGAGATCATGGTTTGAATCTCTGTCAGGGCATATGTTGGGGTTGTGGGTGCAATCCCCAGTGTGGGGCATATCGGAGGCAGCTGATCAATGATTCTCTCTCACCATTGATATTTCTATATCTCTCTACCTCTCCCTTCCTCTCTGAAATCAATAATATATATATATATATATATATATATACATATATATATATATATTTTTTTTTTAAAGACTAATATTAACCTTTCAGCTTGGTGGACCCTGGGCTTTGATTTCTATCCTTCTTATTCTTATGAGGTCTTCAAAATAGTAATACAAATCCACTAGCATATGGTCTCAAGGCAAAAGGATTTGGTGGCTTTTCTTGCCTTTATGGCTTCTTACAGTCTCCTAAACCTTGGTCTAGTAATTTATTATCTTGTCATTTCTTTGATGATTTTAAGGAGATTAGAAAAAAATTTATTCATTATTTTTAGTTAATTTTAGCAGGAGGATTGGTTAAAAAGCCTAGTTCTTTATTATTAGAAATAAACTAAAATGAAATTTCAATATTGTTTAATATAGGCATACCTCAGAGATATTGTGGTTTAGTTTCAGATGACCACAATAAAGTGAATATTGCAATAAAGTGAATTATATGTATTTTTTGGCTTCCCAATGCATATAAAAGTTGTATTTACACTATACTGTAACCTATTAAGTGTGCAATAGCATTATGTATAAAAAAATCAATGTGCACAGCTTAATTAAAAAAATATTTTATTGCTAAAAATGCTAGCCATCAACTAAGCCTTCAGTGAGTCATAATCATTTTGCTGATGGTGGGTCTTGCCTTGATGTCGATGAAAATGCAATACTGTGAAGCATAATAAAGTGAACTGCAATAAAGCAATGTATCCCTGTTTCATCATTTCTTAGTTAAAAAGTAATTTCTTCTGGCAACCACCAGTTCTCTCTGTATCTTTGAGTCTGTTTCAATTTTGTTTGCTTATTTATTGTGTTCTTTAGATTCCAGATATAACTGAAATCATATAGTATTTGTCTTTCTGTGACTAATTTATTTTACTGAGCATAGTACTATCTAGGTCTCAAATTGTAAGATTTTATTCTTTTTATGGCTGAGCAATATTCCACTGTTTTTTTTTTTTTAATTCACTCATCAATTCTGGATACTGAGTTACTTCCATAGCTTTTTTATTGTAAATAATTCTGCAATGAACATAGGGGTGCATATATTCTTTTAAATGGGGGGGGGGCACTGGTAGAAAGAGGTGAAGGAACTGAGAAGCACAAATTGATAGTTACAATATAGTCACAGGAAAGTCAGTAAAGCACAGGATAAAGCCAATAATATTGTGATAACTTTGTAGGGTGCCAGTTGGGGTACTGGAAATATTGAGGGGAACACTACATAAAGTATATGATTGTCTAACCACTAAGCCAGGGGTCCTCAAACTACGGCCCGCAGGCCACATGCAAATACAAATATTATATTTGTTTCCGTTTTGTTTTTTCACTTTAAAATAAGATATGTGCAATGTGCATAGGAATTTGTTCATAGTGTTTTTTTTTAAACTATAGTCCGGCCCTCCAACAGTCTGTGGGACAGTGAACTGGCCCCCTGTTTA
This sequence comes from Myotis daubentonii, assembly GCF_963259705.1. Taxonomy (NCBI): domain Eukaryota; kingdom Metazoa; phylum Chordata; class Mammalia; order Chiroptera; family Vespertilionidae; genus Myotis; species Myotis daubentonii. The sequence goes on from NC_081842.1 coordinate 134,642,945, forward strand.
AAAAGTTTGAGGACCCCTGCACTAAGCTATACACACAAAACCTATACATAATAAAAATAAATAAATAAATAAAAGGACTCTACTAGCTGAGACTAGGAAAAGAGACCTTGGTGTACATCTTGGTCCTTTACAAACAGAGGGACCCAAAAGCTGTGGATTTCTGATAGCTCCAAACAGGGTACTCAGGGCCAGTAAGAACAGCATCTGACACTGTCCAGCACTAGATATTGGGAGTCATAGCTAATATGTAGACACAAACCCAAAGAGGCAGCCAAAATGGGGAGACAAAAAAATAACCCCCAAATGAAAGAACAAGAGAATTCTGCAGAAGAAGAGCTAAATGAAATGGAGATAAGAAATTTACCAGACATAGAGTTCAGAATAATTATGGCAAAGATGCTCAACAGCCTGAGAAAAGAGACAATAACTATAAGGAATGACACAGCATTAATAAAGTACACAGTGTACAGAATATACAGCAAATTAGGGAAAGCCAAAGACTGGATCAGTGAATTAGAAGAGATGGTAGTAGAAAAAAGTCATTCAATCAGAGAACCAAAAAGAAAAAAACAATTAAAAAATAAGAAGACAGCTCAAGGGAGCTGTGGGACAATGAAACATAGCAATATTCACATCAAAAAAGTACCAGAAGGGGGAAAATGTGAGCAAGGGATAGACAACGTGTTTGAAGAAATAATGGCAGAAAACTCCCCTAAACTGGTGAAGGAAAAAGTCACACAAGATCACAGAGAGTCCAAAGCAAGAAGAACCCAAATAGGCCCATGCCCAGCATATCATAATTAAAATGCCAACAATTAAAGACAAAGAATCTTAAAGGCAGCAAGAGAAAATCAATTAGTTACCTATAAAGGAGATCCCCCATAAGGCTGTCAGCTGATTTCTCATCAGAAACTCTATAGGTCAGAGGAAATGGTATGAAGTATTCAAGGTAATGAAAAGCAAGGAACTGAAACCAAGACTACTCTATCCAGCAAGGCTATCATTCAAAATAGAGGGTGAAATGAAGAGCTTCCCAGGAAAAAAAAAGGCTAAGGGAGTTTATCACCACCCAACCAGCACTGCCAGAAATGCTAAAAGGACTGTTGTAAGGAGAAGAAGAAATATAAATAGAGAGAAACATATTCATAAAGAATTAAAATTGTGATAAATAAGTACCTATCAATAATAACCTTAAATGTAAACGAATTAAATGTTCCAATCAAAAGACATAGGGTAGCTAAATGGATACAAAAAGACCCAAATATATGCTTTCTACAAGAGACCCACCTCAGAACAAAGACTCACACAGGCTGAGAGTGAAGGGATGAAAAAAAAAAATTTCCAGGCAAATAGAAATGAAAACAAACAAATAATCAAACAAACCACTGGGTTGTAATACTCATATCTGGCCAAAGACTTCAAAATGAAGGCCATCACAAAAGACTGTAAGGTCACTACATGATTTTTTGAAAAGATAAACAAGATTGGTGAACCTTTTGCCAGACTCATCAACAAACAGAGAAAACCTAAGTAATTAAAATCAGAAACAAAAGCGGTGAGGTAACAACTGACATCACAGAAATACAAAGAATTGTAAGGAAATACTATGAGCAACTATATACCAACAAACTGGACAATGTGGAAGAAAGAGAACAAATTCCCAGAAAAATACAATCTTCCAAAACTGATTCAGGAAGAATCAGAAAACCTGAATAGGCCAATAACAAATGAGGAAATTAAAGCATTAATAAAAACATTTCCAGCAAATTTCCACACAGCTTCACAGGGGAATTTTACCAAACATTCAAAAAAGAACTAATGGCTATCCTCCTCAAACTATTCCAAAAGAATCCAAGAGGAAGGAATACTTCCAAACTCTTTTTATGAGGCCAGCATTATCCTAATTCCAAAAACCAGATAAAGACACTACAAAGAAAGAGAATTACAGGCAAATATCCCTGATGAACACAGATGCTAAAATCCTCAACAAAATATTAGCAAATGAGATCCAGCAATATATTAAAAAGATCATAACACCATGACCAAGTTGGATTTATTCCAGGGATTCAAGACTGGTATAGTATTCACAAATCAATAAATGTGATATATCACATAAACCAGTTGAAAGACAAAAATCCCATGATCATATCAATAGCACAAAAAAAGCATTTGACAAAATCTAATACCCATTTTTTATAAAAACTTTCAGCAAACTGGGAATACAGGGATCATACCTCAACATAAAGGCCATATATGACAAACTTACAGCCAACATCATACCAATGGGCAAAAACTAAAACCATTTCCCCTAAGTACAGAAAAAAATGGGGAAGTCTGCTTTCACCACTATTATTCAACATAGTACCATAAGTGCTAGCAACAGTAATCAGACAAGAAGAAAAATTAAAAGGCATCCAAATTGGAAAAGAGAAAGTAAAACTCTCATTGCTCACAGATGACAAGATATTTTACATAGAAAACTCTAAAGACTCCACCAAAAAACTACTAGATTTAATAAATAAATTTGGCAATGTAGAAGGATACAAAATTAACACCCAGAATCGATGGCATTTTTATATATCAATGAATTCTCACTAAAAGAAACTAAACAAACAATTCCCTTTACCACTGCAAAAAAAAAAAAAAAAAATTAAGATACCTAGGAACAAACTTAATAAAGCAGCTAAAAGACTTGTACTCAGAAAATTATAGCATGTTGAAAAAAGAGATAGAGGAAGGTATTAATAAGTGGAAGAATATCCATGTTCATGGACTGGTAGAATTAACATCATTAAAATGTCCATACTAACCAAAGCAGTATATATATTCAATGTAATCCCTATTAAATTACTGCTGGAAGCAGATCCACCCTTGCTGCTTGACGCAGTCGCTGCAGGAAAGAAACATCTGTTTCAAGGGACCTGGCATATATGGCGTACTGTTCTTAATATGTTTGCTCCCCCTCTTAATGCTATGTGTTTTAAACAGGACCACCTCTCTGAGAAAGGTTGTTTCTCCAGGTGAGGATTTTTATCAGTAAAACCCCTTAATTAAGTGCCAGGTGGGTAGTTAATCACTTTAACTATGAACAATCACGCTTAAGCTACATAATCTTTACTTAGAATAACCTCCTTCAGTTACTTCCTTGTAGCTTAATAGAACAGTAGAGTAACCTTGGAATGGAGATAAGAAACGCCCTAACCTTTGGAATAGAATGAATAGGATTAAGATCAAATAGTATAAATACAGATGTAAGAGGAACTTGGCTATGATGATCACCTGAACGCTGCCTCCGTGTCATCCATTCTTTGCCGACTCTGTCCATACCTTGGGGAACCCCTGGACCTGCTGGGGCTGGACCCCAACAAATTACCAATTTGTTCTAGATAGAACAAATACTCCAAAATTTTATATGGAACCAACTAAGACCCTGAATAGCCACAGCCATCTTGAGAAAGAAGAACAAAGTTGGAGGGATCACAATAGCAGATATCAAGTTATACTACAAAGCCACTGTAATCAAAACAACCTGGTACTAGCATAAGAATAAGCATAGAGATCAATGGAACAGAACAGAGAACCCAGATATTGATCCAAGCTATTATGCTCAATTAATATTAGACAAAGGAGGCAAGAGCATACAATGGAGTCAAGACAGTCTCCTCAATAAAGGTTGTTGGGAAAATTGACAGATGCATGCAAAAAAAAAAAAAATGAAACTAGATGATCAACTTACACCATACACAAGAATAACTCAAAGAAGACTTAATTGTAAGTTGTGAAACCATAAATATCCTAGAAGAAACCATAGGCAACATAATCTCAGACATCTCTTGTAGTAATATTTGTACATACATCTCCTAGGGCAAAGGAAACTAAGGATAAAATGAACAAATAAGACTACATTAAAATAAAAAGCTTCTGCACAGCAAAAGAAACCATCAACAAAATGAAAAGGAACCCACTGTATGGGAGAACATATTTGGCAATGATACATCTGATAAAGGGTTAATATCCAAAATATATAAGGAACTCATACAACCTAACAAAAGGAAGACAAATAATCCATTTTTAATATGGGCAAAGGGCAAAGGACCTAAATATACACCTCTCCAAAGAGGACATACAGATGGCCAAGAGACATATGAAAAAATGCTCAAAGTCACGGGTCATCAGAGAGATGAATATTATAATGATCACTTCACACCTGTCAGAATGGCTCCCATCAACAAATCAAATGATAGGTGCTGGAGAAAATATGGAGAAAAGGGAATCCTAGTACACTCCTGGTGGGAATACAGACTGGTACAGCCATTATGGAAAACAGTATGGAGTTCCTTCAAAAAGTTAAATTTGACCCAGTCATCCCACTTCTAGAATTATATCCTATGAAACCAGAAAAATTGTTGTGGCAAGAAAGGGAATAAAAAGAAATCATACAGAAAACCAATAGGCATTCAACAAATAGTGAGAACTATTTGAAATTTTTATAAAGAGGTGTAACTAAAGAGAAAGTATTTATTTTTTAATGTATTTAGATCTATATAGTATTGTTGATTGATGCATCACAGATTGCCCCAAAATTTAGCAGCTTAGAACAACAAATATTTATTACCTCTCAGTTTTAGAGTCAGGAATCTGGGGAAAGCTAAGCTGGGCAGTTCTGACTCAGAATCTCTCATGAGATTCCTATTATGTTGTCAGCTGGGGTTACAGTCTCATCTGAAGGCTCACCTGGGACTGGAGGATCCACTTTAAGGATTACGTATGTGACTCTTAGCAAGAATCTTCATTCCCTCACGATGTGGCCTTCTCCATCAGTAGTTGTCTGACATGGCAGCTGGTTTTCCCCAGAGCAAGTGACTCAAGCGCATGAGAGAGAGAGCTACCAAGAGAGAAACCAGATGCCTTTTACCAGTGAATCTTGAAAATGACATACCATTACTTCTTCCATATACCCTTGGTCACTCAGACCAACCCTGATACAATGTGAGAGGGGACTGAAACAGCATGTATACCAGGAGGTAAGGGTCATCTCTGGTATCTTAGAGGCTGCCAACTATAAGCTCATATAGTTCAATAAGAAAAAAAGAAAAAGAAACAACTTTCAAAACAGAAAAATAGAAAAAAGCATAAAAATATGTTCATAGAAAATACATATAAATAACACACATTAAGTTATATCTTAAACATAAAAAGATGTTCAACTTCACTCAAAATTAGAATAATGTAAATTGAAACTGTGTTGAGATACCATTTCTACCCATAGAATTTTACAACTCTCTGTATTTAGGGATTTGGGGAAATATGATCTCATATTTTGTCAGGGAGCATAGGTATTAGTAAAACATCTATGAAGAATAATTTGGCAATAACTATCAAAAGTAAAAATACACATTTTCTTTGATCCAACAATTCCACTTCTAAGAATTTATCCCAAGTACATTCTGGCACATAGGCATAATGATGTCTGAATGATTATCTTTATTGGAGCCTCAACTTATAACAGCAAAATATTGGAAACCATCTGAATTTGCATCAATAGGGAACTGATTACATAAATTATGGTAAAATACATATAATAGAATTCTATGCATCTCTTAAAAAAGAATGAGGCAGAAGATGTCAGCCATGGGATGGCAGGCTGCAAGATAGTGTGTGAATGAGAGAGATAAAGGAGAGTGTGTGGATGTGCAGGGAGTATCTGTATTTGTGAGTGAGGGACTGCTATATTCCACAGGACTGTTGGGGACTGGCAGACCAGGCTCCCCTATCTGGGCAGCCTCTACTACTGCTGAAACCTCTCCTGGAGAGGTTGGCTCTACCGCAGAGACTGCATGATCTTGAAGTGGAGAGCAGCTGTGATCATACGCCCAGTCTTACCTTCAACTGGGGAGACCTCAGATACCTTCCAGGACTCTACAACCACAATGCCCAGGGACCAGCTGTCTCAACTGCAAACCCACAAACACTGAGACTCCAGCCTCCGTGGGTGCCTAAAAAGTTTGTCCAAGGGGAGACAAAGTGGCGCCAAATGTGCGGACAGTTCCTGCACCTTCTCACACAGCAGATAGAAGGAATAGCTGAATCAAATAACATCCACCCAGAATTGGCTAATTAAACACTGTTGGTGAGGCAATCCATGGATGGAAAGGTCAGAGATCGCCTAGAGAGAATAAACACAGGAGAGAGAGAGAGCTACATAACCAGACACCCTGAGAGGTGCGAACATGGGGAGACAAAGAAACAGCCTGCATACAAAAGAAAAGGAGGACTCACCGGAAAAGGAAGTAAATGAAATGGAGGCAGGCAATATGTCAAAGAAAGAATTCAGAGCAATGGTCATAATGATGCTGAAAAGGATGGAAGACAAATTCAACAATATGTGTAAGAACCAAGAGAAATGAAGAAGCACGAAGAAATAAAAATGACATTGCTGCAATAAAGAACACATTAGAAAGCATCAAGAGTGGACTAGAAGAAGTGGAGGACAGCATTGAGCTAGAAGACAAGGTAGGAAAAAATACCCAAGCAGAACAGCAAATGGAAAAAAAAAACTTAAAAAACAGAAGGAGAGCCTAAGGGAACTTTGGGACAACACGAAAAGAAACAACATCCGCATACTAGGGATGCCAGAAGGAGAGGAAACTGAGCAAGGAATAGAAAACCTGTTTGAAGAAATAATGACAGAAAATTTCCCTGATGTTGGGAAGAAGAAAAAACTCACACAAGTCCAAGAAGCTCACAGAGACCCAAACAAGATGAACCCAAAAGACCAATGCCAAGACACATTATAATTAAATTGGCAAATGCAATGACAAAGTACGAATCTTAAAGGCTGCCATGGAGAGACAGAAAGTTACCTACAAAGGAGGTCCCATCAGACTATCAACTGATTTCTCAACAGAAACACATCAAGCCAGAAGGAAATGAAATGAAATATACAAAGTCATGCAAAGCAAGGGTCTGAATTCAAGAATACTGTACCCAGCAAGGTTATCAATCAAAGTTGAGGGTGAAATCAGGAGCTTCACAGACAAAAAAGGACTAAGGGGGTTTATTACCACCAAACCAGCATGCTAAAGGGACTGCTGTAAAAAGAAGAAATAGGAAAGGAAGAAAGAACACAGGTATAAAGAATAAGAATGGTGACAAACAAGTACCTATCAATAATAACTTTAAATATAAATGTATTAAACTCCCCAATCAAAAGACATAGGGTAGCTGAGTGGATAAATATATCTGGTGTCTACAGGAGACTCACCTCTGGGGTAGCAACACTTATACCTGACAAATCAGACCTCAATGTGAAGCCCATAACAAGAGATAAGGAAGGCCACTTCATAATACTAAAGAAGATATAATTCTGGTAAACATATATGCACCCAATACAGGAGCACTAAAATACATAAAAAACTTCTGGAGGATATCAAGGGAGAGATTGACAGCAATACAGTCATAGTAGGAGACTTTAATACCCCACTAACACCACTGGATAAATCCTCTAAACAAAAATCAGCAAAGAAACAGCAATCCTAAATGACTCTCTAGATCAGATGGAATTAATTGACATCTTCAGAACATTTCACCCCAAGCCACAGAATATACATTCTTCTCAAGTGCACATGGGTCATTCTAAAAGATAGACCACATATTGGGTCACAGGCAAAGTCTCTTCAAATTCAAGAAGATAGAAATCATAGCAAGCATCTTCTCAGATCACAATGGCATAAAATTAGAAATCAACTACAATAAAAACAATGAAAAAAATCAAACACCTAGAAGCTAAATAGCATGCTATTAAACAATGATTGGGTTACCAAAGAGATCAAAGAAGAAATAAAAAGCATCAAGGCAACAAACAACAATGAAAACACTACAATCCAAAATCTATGGGACACAGTGAAAGCAGTCTTGAGAGGGAAGTTCATAGCTCTACAAGACTACCTCAAAAAACAAGAAAAAATGGTAATAAATTATCTAATTCTACAACTTAAAGAGTTAGAGAGTGACAAGAAAAGCGCAGTGTAAGCAGAAGGAATGAATTAATGAAGATCAGAGTGGAAATAAATGACATACAGACCAAAAAAACAATATTAAAGATCAACAAAACTAAGAGCTGGTTCTTTGAAAGGATAAACAAGATTGATGAACCTCTAGCCAGGCTCACCAAGAAGCAAATAGAGAGGCTCCAAATAAACAAAATCAGAAATGAAAGAGGTGAAATAACAACCGATCCCACAGACATACAAAGGATTATGAAAAAATACTATGAACAAGTCTATTCCAACAAAATGGACAACATAGGTAAAATGGACATATTTTTAGAAAAATACAAGCTCCCAAAACTCAATCAGGAAGAGTAAGAGAACCTGAATAGGCCGATAACTACTAAAGAAATTGAAGCAATGATCAAAAATCTTCCAACAAAAGCCCTGTTCTGGACAGCATTACAGGGGAGATCTACCAAGCATTCAAAGAAGAACTAAAACCTATCCTCCTCAGACTATTCAAAAAAAATCAAGAGGAAGGAAAAATTCCAAGCACTTTCTGTGAAACCAGCATCACCCTAATCCCAAAACCAGATAAAGATACCACAAAAAAAGGAGAACGATAGGCCAATATCCTTGATGAACATAGATGCTAAAATCCTCAACAAAATTCTAGCAAGTCAGATTCAGCATTACATTAGAAAGATCATACACCATGACCAAGTGGGATTCATTCCAGGGATGCAAAGATGGTACAATGTCCACAAATCAATAAATGTGACACATCACATAAACCAACTGAGAGACAAAAATCACATAATCATATTGATCGATGCAGAAAAAGCATTTGACAAAATCCAACACCCTTTCTTGATAAAAACTTTCAGCAAAGTGGGAATAGAGGGATCATACCTCAACATAATAAAAGCCTTATATGACAAACCTACAGCCAACATCATACTCAATGGGCAAAAACTAAACTCATTTCCCCTGAGAATGGGAACAAGACAGGGGTGCCCACATTCACCATTCCTGTTTGATATAGTAGTGGAAGTGCTGACCATAGTGATCAGACAAGAAGAAGAAATAAAAGGCATCCAAATTGGAAAAGAAGAAATAAAACTGTCCTTATTCACAGATGACATGATACTATACATAGAAAACCCCAAAGACACCATCAAAAAACTACTAGACCTAATAAATGAATTTGGTAATGTAGCAGGATAAAAATTAACACCAAGAAATCTATGACTTTTTTATACATCAATAATGAATTCACAGAAAGAGAAATGAAAAACAATACCATTTACCATTGCACCAAAAAAAATTAAGATACCTAGGAATAAACTTAACTAATGAGGTAAAAGACCTGTGCTCAGAAAACTACAGGACATTGAAAAAAGGGATAGAAGAAGACGTAAAAAAATTAAAGAACATACTATGTTTATGGATTGGTAGAAGCAACATCATTAAAATGTGCATACTACCCAAAGCAATCTACAGATTCAATGCAATCCTCATTAAACTACCTATGGCATACTTCAAAGATCTAGAACAAACTCTCCAAAAATTCAGCTGGAATAAAAACAAAACAAAACAAATACCACAGCAATCCTGAGAAAGAAGAACAAAGTTGGAGGGATCACAATACCAGATATCAAGCTCTATTTCCAAGCTACTGTTCTCAAAACTGTCTGGTACTGGCACAAAAACAGAAGAGAGAACCCAGTGGAACAGAAGAGAGAACCCAGAAATCAACCTAAGCCATTATGTTCAATTATTTGACAAAGGAGGCAAAAACATACAATGGAGTCAAGACAGTCTCTTCAATAAATGGTGTTGGGAAAATTGGTCAGATACATGCAAAAAAATGAAACTAGATCATCAACTTACACTACACAAAAACATACTCAAAATGGCTAAAGGACTTAAATGTAAGATGGGAAACCATAAAAATACTACAAGACTCCATAGGCAGCAAAATAGCAGACATATGTCATAGCAATATCTTTACCAACACAGAATAAGGAGAAAATAAACAAATGGGACTACATCAAAATAAAAAGCTTCTGAAAAGCAAAAGAAACCATCAAGAAAACAACAAGAAAGCCCACTGCATGGGAGAACATATTGCCAATTATATTTCCCATAAGGGTTTAATCTCCAAAATTTACAGAGAACTCATACAACTTAACAAAAGGAAGATAAATGATCCAATCAAAGAATGGGCAAAGGACCTAAATAGACACTTTTTGAAAGAAGACATACAGAAGGCCCAGAGACATAAGAAAACATGCTCAAAGTCACTAATCATCTGAGAGATGCAAATCAAAACAACAATGAGATACCATCTCACACCTGTCAGAATGGCTATCATCAACAAATCAACAAATGACAAGTTCTGGAGAGGGTGTGGAGAAAAAGGAACCCTTGTGCACTGCTGGTGGGAATGCAGACTGGTGCAGCCATTGTGGAAGACAGTATGGATTTTCCTCAAAAAGTTAAAAATGGAACTCCCATTTGACCCAGTAATACCACTTCTAGGAATATATCCCAAGAAACCAGAAACACCAATCAGAAAGGATATATGCACTCCTATGTTCATAGCAGTACAATTTACAATAGCTAAGATTTGGAAACAACCTAAGTGCCCGTCAGCAGATGAGTGGATTAAAAAACTGTGGTACATCTACACAATGGAATACTACGCTGCTATGAAAAGGAAGGAACTCCTACCATTTGCAACAGCATGGATGGACCTGGAGAGCATTATGCATGTATATAAGCCTAACCAATGGACACAGACACCAGAGGGGTGAGGGCATGAGTGGTGGGCTGGAGGGGCAATGGGAGGATAAGGACACATATGTAATACCTTAATCAATAAAGAAAAAAAAGCTGTGGTACATCTACAGAATGGAATACTACACCGCTATAAAGAAGAAGGAACTTTTACCATTTGTAATAGCATGGATGGAACTGGAGATCATTATGCTAAGTGAAATAAGCCAGTCAGAGAAAGATAAATATCACATGATCTCACTCATATGTGGGATATAATGATCAACATATTTGATGAACAAGAATAGATCCAGAGACAAATGGCAGGGGAGGGGGATTAGAGATCAACCAAAGGACGTGTATGCATGCATATTAGCATAACCAATTGATACAGACACTGGGGCGGTGGGGCCTTGCCCGGGGTGGGAATGGCTGGGGGTAGGGAGGCTCAAGCGGGGGAAAAGGAGACATGGAAATCTTTAGACAATAAATAAAATTTTTTAAAAAAAGAGTGAGACAGCCCTCTTTACACTGATTTAGATTTTCTCCAACATGTACAGAAAGATGTGAAGGCAAGGTTCAGAACAGTATATCATCATTTGTGGAAAAAATATGTATGGGCTTGGACACGAATACAGTATATGTGAAAGCATCTGCCATAGATTGGAATTGTAGTTGCTTTTGAAGAGGGGAACTGGGTGGCTAGGGGGTAGAGTATGAGAAAGACTTACTTTTTATGCAGGCACTGTTGTACACTTTGAATTTTATGGTGTGTGCATGTATTAACCACTCAAAATAATTTTAAAATATTTTTAAAGTATATTGTAAGAACCCAAAATGATGGCACCTTAAGCTAAACTGGTATCGATAGAAACAAGGAAAAGAGAATTGGCAGGACATGATAAATAACTGGATTGGCAAGTGGGAGAAGGAAGAGTCCAGAATGATGCTCAGATTCTTAGTGGATAGAAGACAGAGAACCTAAGAGCATATTGCTTCAAAGAAAATTTAATCCTATATAATAAAACCCTAATATGCAAATCAACCAAATGGCAGAATGACAGGTCATTATGAAGTGCACTGACCACCAGGGAGAAGACACTCAACACAGGAGCTGCCCCCTGGTGGTCAGTGCACTCCCACAAGGGGAGCACCATTCAGCCAGAAGACGGGCTCAAGGCTGGCAAGCCAGGGGCGGTGGCAGGAGCCTCTCCTGCCTCCGCTGCAGGTAGGCAGTAAGGAGCGAGGGGTCCCAAACTGTGAGAGCCCCCGGACTGTGAGAGGGATGTCCGCCGAGGGGCCCAGGATTGCGAGAGGGCGCAGGCTGGGCTGAGGGGTCCCCCTGAGTGTATGAATTTTGGGCACCTGGCCTCTAGTGTACATGATAAAACAATTAGGTTTATAGAAAAACTACATTTTATAAAATTCAAGGCTGTTCCTTTCTGTACTGAACAATCATAAACCACTTGCAATTAGATTATATTTTAATTTTCCTTGTATTTCTTACAGAACCTTGTATGGTGTTTGACTTGTAATAGATGCCCAATAGATATTTGTTACATAAATGTCTGAAAATTAAATTTCTAAAAATGTGGGGTGTTTCCCCCCCCCCCCCAGAAAGTGGATTAAATACTTGCCCTGATATTTTCTGAGCACGAGCATCAAAGAGACTGAAAATAAAATAAAATATTTCATCATCTTTTTACCAGAGTGTGACAGGCACAGGTGGAGAAAAGATGTAGTTCCTGCAGCAAGTTGCTAATTGGAACAAGGCATAGGACTTGCAAAACATAAGATCATTTGTTTTAATATCTCTAAGTAAAGGGAAGAGTCAGTTTAGCCACTAGAGGGCTCTCATCATTCCATTTATTGTAGGCCTAGAATTATTCATGAAATAAAAAATGCAGTTGAAGACTAGAAGAGAATACATACTCTCTCCCACCCCATTAAATGTATGCTACCATTGTAAGGCCATTCTGCCAAGTTATCTTATTACACGATGAGAAAATTTAAAGTCAGCAAATGTGCTTTAAATACTCTATTTCCAAATGTCAAGAATGGCCTCCTTATCTTTTGTTAATTAAAAAAATGAATGTATCTCTAGTGCCTTGTAATGCAAAGACTGCTCGGGAGGTATTCTCCTATATTAGGTGGCCAGAAAGAGGAATTTGCAATGGGCTCCTTCCCTTAATATAAGCCTACCAGATGTGATGTCTGTTGAAATTTTAGTGCTTTATAAAGACTTAGAGGGTTCTAAAATCTAGGATTCCTGGAGTCGATGGCATTTACAAGTTTTCATTGCCTTCTCCCCATTTTTATTCTGTTGGGTCATAAGTAATGATCTCATAATTATACTTCAAGTCAGGGAATGATTGGGACCCTCTTGCTGATTCTGTAAAGTCACATAGACAATAAGTTATTCTGATCTTTTGTGCACCATTGGCTGTTTTGTCCATTGTGATTTAACTCTAAATCTACCAGGTTCACAAAGGATAACCTATAAATACCTCTCATTGGATTAATAGAGCTCTTGAGTTAAGAGAGCAGACAAGGAAAGTGATGTTTACTGACTGCCAGATCCTGGTGTGCTCCAGATCCATTCTGACATTCCATCCATACATTCCATTTACACTAATACAAGGCAAGTATTTCACACCAAATTTATATATATGAGAAAACCAGCTCTGAAAGGTTGAATGAGTTATCCAAGGCTGTGGAAATGGGACTAACTGAATTCTGCCTGCCTACAAAGCTCATCCTCTTTCTGGTGTTGCAGTGGCCCTTATAATATGAGCTTATATTATAGGCCTTCTTCATCCTCTGGCTACCACCCTCTCTCCAAGCCATTCAGGGGTCTTTGGAACTGTGGCTCATTGATGGAGCTTTAAGGCAGTGTGTTCTGTAGCCCCTGCAATGCCCACTGGGAATGTGATGTAATGGTGGTTGCAGAAACATCACAGGGCTGCTCCCTAGGTGCAGTAGGAAGGGGAGGTAGTATCCCCCCAACCCTCCATCAGCCACAGTGCATGGGACAGTGATTAGATCCTTGCAATTCTTTTGCAGTAACCTCTCTGATCTACTAATGGCCTCTGACTCTGGGATGGCCTGCAGGTAAACACAGATGAGGTTAATGAGCCAACAGATCAGTGATTGTGTGCCTTGCTGTGGACTTTATGTATTGATCATTTGTTTTGAGCTTATATAATAATGGCTCTTGCTCCCAGGAGTAAGGCACAGTGACCCATGGTCAAAAGGACATATGCTTATGGATTTGCAGTGACTCCTTCACACCTTCTCATCCAATTCACCTGGTAGGCAGTGTTACCTGAGCAGGATGGTAGTTGAGGATGTTTGTAAAGTCTGTAACCTTAGAGGGCAGTGGTCTCTAGCACCTCAATCAGAAAGTCCCACCCAAGACCATGGCCTTATAAGCCTCATTAGCACATTTGCCAAACATGAATGCGCTGGGCAACCCGATCGCTAAGGCACAGCATTTTGAAACACCAAGTTCCCTCACGGTCACGAGCGGAACAGTTTTGAAGCAACACTCACACATTAGTGTTTTCTTCCTGAAATCTGTTCACTGAATGAGCTCATCTGAGGGAGGGCAGACTGTTGTTTCCTTGATTGGAACATGTGGGATTTCGGGAGACTCTTGAATGAAGGGAAGAGAGAGACTTTGGCAAATGGAAGCAGAGGGCTTATTATAGGCCTATGAGTCACAGGGACTGCAGGCAAATGATCCAGAGGACCAGTGAGTGAAGGCAGGTGCCAAGCAGGGCTGGAGGGCAAACCCAGGGGAAGGTAGAGGAGTGTATTAGTCAGGGTGCTCCAGAGAAACAGAACCCACAGGGTGTGTGTGTATGTGTGTGTGTGTGTGTGTGCATGCGCGCATGCACACATGCACATATGTGTATGATGGATAGACTTAACTTAAGGAATGGAATCATGGTATTGAAGAGGCTGGCAAGTCGAGGGTTTGCAGGGTGGGCTACAGGCTGGAGACTCAGGAGAGCTGAGAATAGCCAGAAGGAGCTCCCACAGTGTTCCAACAGTCCGGGCTCTTTATCTGCTTAGGAAGTGAATTGAGGTGTGTAGGTAGATGTGAGAATACCCAATCAGAAGGCTCTGTAAGGTCTCTGAGCATTCCCAGAGCCTGGCTCTGCACTCTGCCTTAAAGTCACCTCTGGTGTTGCAGCCAAAAGGACCAGGCATCAATCATGCCAGCAAATATGCCAAGCATCAGGATGGCCGGGCTGAGAAGGCAACTGAGAAAGAAAGTTGTAGCTCTCCCAGGTTGGCTGCACATTAGAGGTGCTTTTAAACTCCCAGTGCCTAATCTGTAGCCAAATCCAAACTTTCTGCAGGAAGGATCTGAGCAGGAGTATTTTCATAAGCTCCCCGGGTGACTCTGAATATGCAGGCAAGGCCGAATAGCTCTGCCAGGCACTCCTCCAGCAGCCCTTTGCATTATCATCCCCCAGTGTCCCTTTAACCCATTTTCTTGGCCATTCACGCTGCAAGGGCTCAAGAAAGAGGATTTTTGTTTGTTTGTTTTTATTGTCTAAAGTTTTAAATATGTCTCCTTTTTCCTTGATTGACTCCCTCGCACCAGCCATTCCCACCCACAAGGGCAAGCCCCCACCACCCCAGTGTTTATGTCCATTGGTCATACTAATATGCATGCATGCAAGTCCTTTGGTTGATCTCTAACTTCCCACCTCCCCTGCCATTTGTCTCTGGATCTATTTTTGTTCATCAGTTTATGTTGATCATTATATCCCACATATGAGTGAGATCATGTGATATTTATCTTTCTCCGACTGGCTTATTTCGCTTAGCATAATACTCTCCAGTTCTGCCCATGTTGTTGCAAGTGGTAAAAGTTCCTTCTTTTTTATAGTAGTGTAGTATTCCACTGTGTAGATGTACCACTGTTTTTAAATTCACTCATCTGCTTATGGGCACTTAGGTTGTTTCCAAATCTTAGCTATTGTAAATTGTGCTGCTATGAACATAGGAGTGCATATATCCTTTCTGATTGGTGTTATATTCCTAGAAGTGGTATTACGGGGTCAAATGGGAGTTCCATTTTTAACTTTGAGGAAACTCCATACTGTCTTCCACAATGGCTGCACCAGTCTGCATTCCCACCAGCAGTGCACAAGGGTTCCTTTTTCTCCACATCCTTGCCAGTACTTGTCGTTTGTTGACTTGTTGATGAGAGCCAATCTGACAGGTGTGAGATGGTACCTCATTGTCATTTTGATTTGCATCTCTTGGATGATTAGTGACTTAGAGCATGTTTTCTTATGTCTCTCAGCCTTCTGCATGTCCTCTTTCGAAATCAAGAAAGAGGGTCTTCCACAATAATGAGTTTTCTTTTTTTCAGGGCCTGTTCCCTTTCCATATTTCCTCAGAAGGCTTAAAATGAAAATGTTTAACATTTTGACCTTGAGGAGGCAGAAGGAAGGGTTTATTTTCTAGACATCATGAAGGAAACAGAAGCAGGAATTTGTAGAAATTATGTGGCATAACGGAAAGGGAAAACACACCCCAGCTGACCATGCTGGGCATGGGCTCCATTCTTCTTGGGTAATTCTCCTTCAGAAAATCCACTAATCTCGCTGAGCCTCGGTTTCTTCATCCTTAACTTTGGAATAATAATATCTACCTTTCAGGGATGTGGGGAGGTCTAGCGATAATTAACGTAGGTGGCCCTTCATAGTAGGCACTCAGTAGTATAAATTATTGGTGACTGTTTGAATTAAGACAGATAAGTGAGAAGAATGAAAAGCTGAAATTTGATATTTAATGACCTCTGACCCTCAATATCCTCATTTGTAAAATAGGGGTAATTATGCTGAGTTGAATAGCATCTCCCCAATATTTATGACCTAGAAAGTCAGAATGTGACTTTTATTTAGAAATAGAGTCTTTGCATATGTGATCAGTGAGTCAGTTTATCATTTTCACAGTAATTTCAACAAGAGGTGATCATCTTCCCTAGTTTCATCAATCAAGGGGGACCCCCAAGAAAGGGGACACAAGAGATCACAGAAGCCTGGAAACAGATGGGCTTGCATGAGTTCCTGCCCTAGGAGTCCTGGCAGGTATACTGGAATTGAACCTTCTTTTCCTTCACTCAACTGACGGGCCTGGCCCAGAAAGCCACTTCTCCTTCTGCTCCACCATCATAGGAAGAGAAACTGGTGTCTCCATTGTGTGGATGGATTTAAGTCTGGGGCCCCTTGTCCTTCTCCCATAGGCACTGTCCACTGCCCCTGTAGCCAGAAAGGTGCACAGTGGGTGGGGAGACCTCTCTGGTCGAGAGGTTTGAATGAAACATTCTGGACTACAGTTGGGCTTTAAAACCAATGACTGGTGTCTTTATAAGAGAAAGGAGAGGGAGATTTGGACTCAGGTTCCCTCTGTGGTAAGAGATACAGAGGCCCACATGGTAGAATCCATATGAAGATAAAGGCAGAGATCAGAGTGGTGCGCACAAACCAAGGCTTATCATGAGCAATCAGGAGGAAGAATTCTTTCCTAGACCTTCAGAGGGAGCATGGTGCTGCTGACACCTTGATTCATACTGTCAGCCTCCAGAACTGTGAGAGGATAAACTGCTGTTTTTAAGCCACCTGGTTTGTGGCCTTTTGTTATGGTAGCCCTAGGAAACCAATACAGATCATAAAAGCTATACTACTCATAAGTTACTGCAATAACAAATTAATTTACATTGTAAATATAATTAAATTTAGTAATGGTCAAGTTTTAGTTCAATATTTAGTAGGATTATTTAGATATTGGGTGAACAGCCTAGCTTGATGATTATGAAGTTAAGATGATGGAGAGTTAGGAAAACAAATACTGTATGATTTTACCTTGCCAGATATCTGGCACACAATTCTGTAATAAGAGCCAAGGCCACTGGCACTTGCAGGGTCTTTCAAGGAAGACCGTGTGAGATAAAGGGAAATGACAAGTGTTGAGTATAAAAGGGGCCAAGGAGAGGGGCAATAAGGCAATAAGTCAAAATCAAAGAGCTGCCCTCCATGGGTACCTTCACCCACCAACCAGGGAAAAAGGGCTGACTGCTTTTTTATCTCAGGTGCACAAGCACAACCCTTTGTAACACACACAGACACATACACAAATAGCTTTGCAGTGGTTCTCAACCTTCTGGCCCTTTAAATACAGTTCCTCATGTTGTGCTCCAACCATAAAATTATTTTCGTTGCTACTTCATAACTGTAATGTTGCTACTGTTATGAATTGTAATATAAATATCTGATATGCAGGATGGTCTTAGGCGACCCCTCTGAAAGGGTCGTTTGACTGCCAAAGGGGTCGCGACCCACAGGTTGAGAACCGCTGGCTTAGAGCTTTGTTGGCTCTCATCCTTGGGGACCCACCCTGGAGTGGTGCTTTCAATCTCTTTCCCAAAAAGCAACCACTGAACTGAGATCCATGTGCACATTTATTAAACCCACTAGAGTGCCCAGAGAAGTCTCCCTTCACCATTGTTTAGACAATCACTCAAGTAATCTCTGGATTCCATGCGGAGTCTCAGATGGCTCCCCAGGGGCCCGAGAGAAGTTCATCTGTGAGTTGGAAGGGTAATATGCAACAGGTCTCTTCTTTCTCTTGATGTAAGAAAGCCACATTACTTTGCAGAAGACTGACCGATTGGGTACAGATAGATCCCCTGGCCTCTTGCTTTTAGTGTGGCAATATGTGAGGGCACTAAAAGGTTGTGATGGCAGGAAGTCTAGCAGAGGAAAAACATGCAGTGCCAATACAATCTATTTTATAGTAAAAAGAATTTTATTTAATCACATGACTTTAAAAATTGGCAAAGCTGAGTTAATGCATGCACATAAAGTGACAATGTGAGTACATTTTAGCATGTAGTTAAAAATTTTTTCAAATGGAATAAAACATGCCTAGATTGAGAGTTTTCAGAATTGTGTGCCAGATATCTGGCAAGGTAAAATCATACAGTATTTGTTTTCCTAACTCTCCATCATCTTAACTTCATAATTCAAGTTATAATGAAATTAAGTGTTGAGTGAAAACAAATCCCTAAAATGTAACCAAATCTACCTGCTCAGACCAGACTTAAGCCTCAGCGGAAGGTTTGCAAGCTCTTGTAGAGGAAGTGTTTTTTTTCTGTTCTTCCTGTCAGCATCTCAAAGGAGCTCAGTCTGGCAGAGCAGCTGCTAATGAGTGAGCTGGAAATCAGGCTTGGTTCTGCATTCCCAAAAGTGCTGCAGGGTAAAAGGATGTAAATCTCAAATCCTAACGCAGATGGACTGGATGATGACCGCCATGTCCCTATCCTTATGTTATGGCATGTACATGGCCAGGGCCAAACACATAGTAGGCACTTTATAATTACCTGTTTAATGAATCCTATGGTATGGTGGAGCGCAGTGTTGTTCAACTTATTGGTTGCAACCCTATCATTGGATTTAAAAAATCAATGTAATTGTCACAATATACTTCAAACAATAGAAGAAAATAGGGAAGAAAATAAAGGGGTATATCATACACATTAAAAATACGTATGTGTGTTTCTACTAGGCCTAGAAGTAAAATGTATTTCTGAGGGTATCAGGAAATATTAAAAGCCATTGGTGGAGTAGAAGCAACTGGGGTCAGATAGATCTAGGTTTGAGTTCTAGTGTCAGCATGAGACACTGGAGCATGTTACTTAAATCTGCCTGAGCATCAAACATGTACCATTTAAAGTCTACTGTGTATTATGCATTGTGCTGCGTGTAGAGGATACAGTGGTGAATAAGATATACTCTTTGCCTTCAAGGCAGCACACAGTGTGACTTTAATAAGTGTCAGTCTCTCTTCAACACTTCAGTAACTCTGGGACTGGTTAGTAAGATGTTTGGGTAAGAAGGAATCTTGGGGAAGTTCAGTCCTAAATCTCTTCATGAGCCAATGGAATCCAAACTTCTTTCTTTGGTCTGTTGCCTCTCCTCAAGAATGATGACAGCCCAATACTGACTTCTCTCCCAAGCCAAAAAATGAGTTTAAATTCCTGTGGTGCCAGGCAGGCAATCAAGACTGGAAACAAAGAGTGACATGTCACAGCTGTGCCTCCTCTTTCTACTCCTCCAAAGGCATCTAGGATTTTATTGACCCAAGTGGCCAAGATCACTGTCTAGCTCTATTTTGGGGCACGGCAACCACAGATTAGCTCTCCAGGGAGGTGTGGAGAGCCAAGATACATACCCAGCCTTCTCTTGGCAGCTTACATGGTAAAATGTGAACGAGGCAAAGTCTGTCCTCAAAGTCTGCAGCTCACCCTTTCTGTAGCTGTTCTTTTCCTCATAATATCCCCATTTTCACTCTGCCAAGCATGCCCCTCCCATACTAATACTTGCTTTCAAATCATGAACTAACTTTCATTGGAAATTGAACATGAATAAATAGGTCACCCCTCTCATAAGCATTTACATGTTAAATTTGTCTCTCCATGTCACATGGAAGGCTTTACCCCTAGTGAAAGATATAGATATAGATATAGATATATAGATATTGTACATTAGCAAGATACACAGGATGGCAGTAAAATCAGAGACCCTTCTCATGTCCCTAAAGAATCACACCATAGAAGTGGCTGAGGAAGTCTCCGTTATGATAAAACAAGGGTTAGACTAGATCAGGTCTTAATGAGAGAAGATGTCATCTGTAAGGAAGGGATGAGCAGGCGCCTGAAGGATAATAAATGATGATGTAAAGAAGGCTTGTCTTCAGTGCTCCCCCTGCTCCATTTCTCTTTTAAAGATCAGTCTCCCTGACTTGGAACCTCAAACCCCATACGCTGTCCTTGGGGCAACTGTCTAGCCCTTCACCTGCAGGCAACCATCATTCTCCAGGCCATTCCACATGTGCTTTTCCTCTTCATCAAAATGTATTTGTTCTGTGTCCCATTGTACCAATGTGCTTTCCATGCTAGGCCACATGAACTCTAACTTGATCACCACTGTTGTTAATAGGGCTCCAGGATTTAAGATGGGAGAGTATCTTCAATGAGATAGGGAGTCTCACATTTGGAATATCAACTTTTAGGAGAGCAGGAAGATATTTGGTGAGGAAGCTTATAGGAAAGAAGCTGGAAGTATCCTTGAGGCCATCTGTAAGTATTTTTTGTATGTTCTCCTGGCGCTGGGTCAGGCGTTGTGGAGGATATAGACAACTCAACATGACCATGGCCTCAAGGAATTTGCAGTTAAGCAGGGTGGGATGGGGAATCTAGGATGCCAAGCACATGCATCCACCACTTTAAATAATGGTATTTTATTATGGTAGGCATTATCATATGACTTCAAGGCTCAGAAAAGTCAACTATTTTCCCCAAGTTCTATATAAATTGTGAGTGTGGAGTCAGGATTTGGATTCACATCTGGTTGGCTTCTGAAGCTTATGCTCTTCCGGCATTCCATACTCTTATGGAAACAGAAGCCAAGAGGAGAGATAAAGGAGAGAGGGTTGGGATGCTGTGCAGGACTGATGTGGCCTGAGATTGGGGGGGGGGGGGGGAGGAGCATAGGGGGATGGTTAAATAATGTCATTAGCCCAGGGTCTGAGAAGGAAGAAGACACTTTTTAGGAGAACTGGGAAGTGGTGTTCCAATGAGTCCTGAAGCCATGAAGAACAACATATTTATTCCATAGTAGCTGAAAGAAGGAGGTATTTCCAGGTAGAGTTTAAGGAGAGACTTAGGAGTAGGAAGAAAAGTGTGCTGGCAGCCAAAGCCAGAGACTTGATTCAGGAAATGAAAATTATTCCTTGGGGGCCCCCTTCTCTTTTGCCTCATCCTAATTCAACGGAGGGAGGGAGACCCAACGCAGGAGGGGGTTCCCCCTTGGGGACAGGAACTGAGCAAACCCAGCTTCCTCATAGGCCTGCCAGGAGCCGCAGCCTCAGGAGGCTGTTCAGGGCTGCGAACTTCTCAGAAGTCCCCAATGGCACAGGTTGCGCACTTCCGGGGAAGGTGAGGGAGCCAGGGGGTTGTGTTTTCTTTTGGAAATCCTGGCCAGCTTCCATTTACATAACACAGCTTCACCCACGGGGGCAGGAGCCAGGAGGCAGGTTCTGTCCCTTATTTTCCTCTCCGAGACACAGAAACCTTTATTTTCTCCCCATACCGCAAACCAGTGCTGTTAAATAATATTGGATAATTGCACCTGTCGTCCTCCCCATATTGTGTTGAGGAAAAATAATTGCTGGTTTTCTGCCTTGCAGTTTAGCTGTGACTCTGTCATTTGACTCCGAGCATGTCATTTTCTCCCATTTTAGACTGTGTATAGTCAAGCTCTATGAAAGGACTCACCGATAGCGGCCCCGCGTGTGTGAGTGGGCGCAGGCCTCATTCAGCAACGATTTCTAATTTATACAGCATTGAAAATCCACAGCTATAAATAAACAGTTCTGGCTGGCTTTGCTGCCTACTCAAATGCTTTATAAAAAAAAAAAAAAAAGAAAAAGAACTGCCAACTGCATGAGAACGGAGAGCAATGTCTGGATGTGGATTCTAGTTTCTGACTCTTGGCCCTCTGAGGGGACACACCAGGCTAGGGATGGGAGACCTGGCCTCACCTCGCTCCTTCCTTGACCCTCCCCCCTCGACCCCCCGACCCCCCGACCCCCACATACACACACACTCCCCATGTGCAGGCGTAACGTGTTTGGGGATTATTACAGTATATGAAACTGACTTCCTGTTATGACAAATATGGCGAGGAGGTGCAGAGGAGCTGGAAATAGCTTGAGAAATGTATGACTCTTTTGGGAGGTGGGTGGGTAGAGCTAATGTTTTGTTTAGGTAAGCAAGATAAATCTCCCCCAAATTCAAAATTCATGTCACATGTGAGACAGGCCTCCAAAACATGCATAGGGGGATGGAGCAGTGAGGTCCCTGAGGCAGGGGGGCCACTCCTCCCTCTACCTGCATGCATGGGTGAGAGTTTCCACCAAGTTGGGGACCCCTGATCTTTTTTTATTTGTCCAGCCTTACAGATATACATACATTTTTGCTTTTTTAATAAAGGCTTTCAGATGACCATTTATTGCTTTGCTCTGTGATATAAAGGAAGGTTGGCTCAGGAATCAACCATCTTTGTGGCCTTGGCCCAGTCTTTTCCCTTCTCTGAACCTAGTGCTGAACTGGAGTCAGCTTGTACAGGCTTACAAGGACCAAGCGTTGGTTCATATCTCTTCCCAACTCTGCATTCAGTGACCTGTTGGTAGCTTGAAAAAGGCCATGGTGGAGTATTTACACCAGGAAAATGGGCAAACACTATTAAAAAAAAAAAAAACCTTAATTTTTTTTCCAGATAGTTGTGTTTTTTCTTCTTTAAGAATAGTTGATTGATTTTTAGAAAAAGAGGAAGGAAGAGGGAGAGAGACATTGATGTGAGAGCACAACATCAACCGGCTGCCTCCTGCATACCCCCCACTGGGGATGAACCCGAAACCCTTGGCATATGCCCTTGACTGGGAATCAAACTGGCAACCTCCTGGTGCACAGGACAATAGCCAACCAACTGAGCCACACTAGCCAGGGCTAGAAAGTTGATTTTAAAACATTTATCGGGATACCAATATCAGAAACTCAGTATATTCACTTGTAAAATGAGAATAATAATGCATTTTCTACTTAAGATTTTTGTGAGGATAAAATGAGATCATGGAGGTGAATGTGGTTATAAATTACATGACACGATATAAATACTATTGCTGGATATATGCACCCCTGTGTTCATAGCAGCACAATTTACAATAGCTAAGATTTGGAAACAGCCTAAATGCCCATCAGCAGATGAGTGGATTCGAAAACTGTGGTACATCTACACAATGGAATACTACACAGCAATAAAAAAGAAGGAATTCTTACCATTTGCAACAGCATGGATGGGACTGGAGAGTATAATGCTAAGTGAAATAAGTCAGTCAGTGAAAGATAAATACCGTATGATCTCACTCATTTGTGGATAATAAAGAACATTATAAACTGATGAACAAAAAATAGATACAGAGGCAAAGAAGCACCAAAGAGACTGTCAAACTACATCAGGAGGGCAGGGGAGGGTTGGGGGTGGGTGGTAAGAGATCAACCAAAGGACTTGTATGCATGCATATAAGCATAACCAATGGATACAAGATACTGAGGAGTGGGGGTGAAGGCATGTGCTGGGGGTAGGGAAGACCGGGGGGGAGGTCAATGGGGGAAAATAAAGGAGACATATGTACTACTATTTGTAATCCTTTAAACAATAAAATAAAATTAAAAAAATATTATTGCTGGTATGTAATCATTTGTTTTTTACACACTAATAGCTTAACACAGCCTGATATGGGCACTGCATACCCTTTAATGAATGTTTAATCAATGTTCTTCATGGGTGTTTTGTTGCTACTCTTTTTCAAAGCTACAGCAGCACCAAGGAAGCATTGTGTGCTCAATGGGAAATGAATCTGAGGTAGTTCTGGTGTTGGAATAGATACTGCACAATGGCCAGTCATGTAGCAATCAAGGCTTAATTTGGTCCTAGGGACAGTAAAGCCACAAATAGAAATCTGCAGGCTCATTCTAGCCAAGAGCTTACTATGACTGTGAGAAGTATGCAGCCAGAGTCATCTTTAGGGTGTGGAAAATTTGGGTGATCCCCTGCAGGCTTCAGATTTGGGGAATTTCCACTGTGACAACTGCTCTGGGCTCCTGCTGAGACCAGGTGCTTGGAGCAGTCAAGAAGCAGCAGGTACCGGAAAAGAGGGGGTGTCCCAGCTCAATCCAGAAGGACTTGAGGCTCCTATTTATATGAGAGTAGAGGAGTAGGGATCAGGCGGGTTTCCTGGTGTCTGTCCTAGTCTTCCCTTCTACTGCTGCCTTATGTATAGTCTGCTCTCTTCCCTAACCCTGCAAGAGCACTCTAGGTATTTTTGGGGTATTTCTGGAGTTGGAACAGATATTGCACAATGGTCAGTTATGTAGCAATCAAGATTTAATTTGGTCCTAGGCACAGTGTTACCAGGTTTTACCCATTTTTACCAAATTTCTCCTGTATCATGTTTGGTTGGGAAGCTCAAGTACAATTTATTCTGGTGCCCACACCCCAACGCACCTGGGCCTTTGACACACCAATAGATTTGACTATCTTTACCCACCACATACTTCTTTGCAAAAACAGACCTGGAAAATTCCATTAGGAAACTTGAAGCAGGGTTCATGAATGTGCTTGCTGACAATCAGCTTTGTTAAATCATAAACTAACTTAGCAAAGTACTTTGTACCAAAGCAATCTCAGCAGTCCTCATAATCATATCACTTCCCACTTAGACTGTCCCCCAAGTAAAATGTACAACATTTATTTGACAAGTTAATCAATACTTGAACGGAAGAGATTTTGACAATGTCATTATGTTCAGTGTTTATACTTGCCCTGAATGCTTGCTCACAAGGGGGAAAGATTTCCTAATATTTTTATAACTGATTTTTTCATTTCCCCAAATAATTTGCCATTATACCATACCAGGTAGAATCTCCCTACACTTCTGTCTAGATTGAGGGGGAAAAACAGATGAGAAATCCATGAAAATAACTAGCTTATGAAAATGCTTGTTTTTAGGAAATTTGGGATTATTAAAAACATGGCACAGGATTGGAAATTAAGAGATCTGGGAGACAAAAGCTCCTGGCTTAGTTCTGACACGAACTCTTTGGCCTCATGCAGGTAACTTCTCATCTACATTCTCGCCAACCTCTTCTGTAAAGTGAAGATGTTGAATTATCCGAACTTCTTTCTCTGTCTAAACATTCTCTAACTCTGAGTTTATGAGGTGGTTTTTTTTTGTGTGTGTGGGGGGGTGTTTTTTTGTTTTCGGGGGAGGGGAGTTATGGTCAGATTTTGACCACAGACAATACTCTTCAGAGTTCAGACAAAGGTCACAAATTCTGAGACAGCAGGAGTTAATTTTGCATGGCCTTTTAAAACCCAAGAGTCCTCAAATTGAGCTACCTGCATAACCCTATTTTTAATTTAAATATTGTTTCCTGTCCTTTTTACTTTCTTATGTTTCTCCACCACCTCCCCACACCAAAAAACAAACAACAACAACAAAAAAAACCCAAAAGATGGGAAAAGAACACCCTCTTGTGTTTTCTTCCTTTTTAGTTTTTGGAAAACAGCATATAATCACTTCTTCTTCTTTGGCTGCCTCATTTCACCTGTGCAAACAAGAACAGAGAGAGATTTCAGGGTTTCCCTGTAGGTGGACATTCACCCTGACTTCAGGCAGTGGAAAGTCAAGGACTTTTCCCAAGGCAAAAGGATGTCCTTCAAGGAGTTCTAAAAAAACACCACCACTGTCACAACAGCAAGACACCACGCTGCTGCCCCGTTGGGGCTTAGCTCCTGGCCAGCCAGTGGACCAATGACGCCCTTGGACTTCATGCGGCTCTATACATCTAACATGAGCCGCTGATTGCTGTTGCTTTTGGCCACTTGTTCGCAGGGCTGTACACACTCCATCAACAAACTTGGAGACTTTGCATATGGAGACAAAGAGACCACATCAAATTAGAGGGGAAATAAAAGAGTGGATATTCACCTAATTAGGGGTCATTCTGTGACCTCTCACTAAATCAACTTATCAGCCTGGGAATAAAAGTACTTGCATATTGATTAGTTTTTAATAAGCTCATTAAAGGTCTTTATTCAGCTGAAATTATAGCCTTAGACTACTAGAATGACTTCCATTCACCCAACAAGTTGTTACCTCCATATGTAATGATCATAAATCTTTGCATAAGCTTTGAAACTTTACTAATTCATTATCTTGTCTATTGGCAAATGCTACCAATCCTACTTTGAAAATTTTTTCAGCTCAGTCTCCTTCTGGAAGTTAGAGCCCTGTTAGATCTGGTTCTGTAGGACCACAGCAGCCTCATGCTCCTAATTTCAGGCTTTACTTTTTAAACCATGACTCCCCCCACCCCCCTTAAATTATATCCCTAACAGTAATCTCTAAATCTTTTCCTAATTTATGTCACTGGAACTCCCCTTCTCAGAGGCTTTAGTGACTGATAACTTGAAGTCCTGCTGTGGCCCAGTCATCACACTGATTTTCTAGGACAGCCAGCTCCTAATCACAACAGCTCTCATGGCCAGCGAGCATTCATGTCTCTCTACATTCTTAAGGACAGTCCTCATCCTTGTTCTTGTCATCCTCATCAGTTCAAACCACTTCCAGTCACTCCAGCAAAGCCTTACAAATTTATCCAGCTTTACAGGGTTCATGTTCTTTTCATTTATGCTTCCACTTATTATTAATTTTTTATGTGAATTTTCTCCTCCCCAATTAGGTCATCTATATTAGGTCTATAAGTACAAACACCATCTCTTTTCTGAAGTATATACTTTGGGCTGTTAATGAATAATTTTTTCAGCTAAATAACACATTTATTTCCTCAGGGTCAAGAGCTTAGCCAATATAAACTTTTCAAATTTCTTCCCCTTGTAGTCATTCTGAGGGCTCCTAAAGCTTTCATTACCCATGTTGTTTACCAACCCCCAGTGCTTTGAGTCTAACTATAATCATAACCTCACTCCTTCAACCCCAGGTGGCAAGGATTGGAGACTCCATCTCCATTTAAGAAACACACAGAACATGAAGGCTTAGAGAAAAGCAGCAGAAGCTGGAGTGGAAATAGTGGTGGGAGTTCCTCCGGGGGAAGAGAGCAGGTGGCTCCTTCCACTGGACCAGAGTCTCCCACATCCAACTCCAAGCAGCTGGCTGGAGCACAAAGGAATTCTCACAAACCTACCTCTGTGCTAGAGAAGGCACGGGCCCCAAAAGTGTGGGGTTCCAGTAGTCATTTCATTCTGTAGAGACTTACATGATGTGAATATAACAGAAACAATGTTTTCTTTTTGTTTCTACAAGTAGGGGTGGGTCCTTAGTCTTGCATTCTCATGGGGCTGAGCAGTTTCTAGGCTTCTTCAGAATTCCTCTCTTACCATGTTTCCCTAGTGCCAGAGATAAGGAAACTGTTGACTTAATAATAGATCATATAATCTTACCCAAACAAAGTTCACAAAATGGATTTCAAACTCTGAATTCCCAACGTAATTGGGAAATTATGTTGTTTGTTATCGCCCCTTTCTTCATTGATGGGCGTTTTCTGAGTGGAGCAGTTCCTAGTAGGCAGTTAGGGAGTTAGCTCCACTCCTGATTTTAGTCCTTTCTTTATCCTCGTTAGATGTACCGAGAAGTGGAGATACTTTAGGCCAAACATTTAATGTTCTTCTTCTGCAAGATCCAAACATTTTCTACTGGCATGGTAAAGGAACCATTCTTTGAATAAATATCACTATGGATAGTATATGTAATTATACATCTTATTATTCCAGTAGTCAGGACATGGGCTAAGTAAAAAAAATACTGTTCACAAAGATTTACACCTATGTATCTACAACCACAAAAGCTACTGCTAGACTTCAAATTGAAAACTCGAAGAATATTTGCCTAGTTTCAGCAGGTTGGCTTGGAAAAGGGCAAGAAGGCAGATGGTTAGGAGGATATGAGGTGTTAGAGGAATGAGATTTGAGCACCAAGGAGTACCGTCACAGTGCAAAAGTAGCAGGAAGCAGGTGTAGCTGAGGACTGGCTGGAGAAACCTTGAGGGTAAAGAGGCAGAGGAAGAGGGATAAGGAATAATCTAGAGTGGACTGCTTAGGGGGAAGAAGTTAGGACAAGAAAGACAAAAAAAGCTTTAGAAATACCTAAAGAGTAATCTCATGATAATATCCTTTTGTTATGAAATGATCAGGGACAACATGCAAGGCAGACTTTATAAATGATTTCTTCATGGATAAAACCAAGAAGGTAGACTATATGGCCTTTAAACAGCTTTTATCAATGAAAATCTCCTTTAAAAACAAACAAAACCCCCCACAAATTGCTCAAGAGCAAATAGTATTAAAGAAAGGTTTTAATGTTATTCTGCCCAAGACACCATCACCATGTCACTTGGCCAGATCGGAATTTTCAGCTCCTAAACTATCCTTAGAAGGGAAAGGATCTGTGGTCTCAGGCCTCAGAACATATCCCTCAAGGATGTAAGGAGCATGGTCATGGGCTTCCAAGCCAAAATGGCAGGTCTCCCATATGTAATAGGTGTGGCCAGAGCGGCAGTCAGCTTATTGTCCAGGACTCCCAACTGGGCCACACTGGGCCTCAGGATTTCAGAAGCAGAGATTCCAACAATTCTAGCTTGAATTAGCTTGATCTCCTATTTCACTCATTAAGTTCTTCAGGAACTGCACCATCCCTGTCAATTTGCATTCAGTGAGGTGGTTGTTACTTTTAATTGCCTTGGCTGGGGAAATTGGTAATTTATAAAAAAAAAAATAGAAGGGGAGGATTGGAACATCTACATAGACAAGAAGGTTTCTGATTTTTGCTGGAGGAGAATGAGATTAACAGCAATAGTGACCAACTCTATGTGCCAGGCCCTGTTCTTGGCCCTTGACACTACCCAAGTCATTTAGAGTTCTCCAGGATCCTAGGAGGTGGGTACTGATATTCTCTCCATGATGCTCAAGAGGAAACTGAAATAAAAAGACATCAAGTCTTTTTGCAGTGTCACAGGTCTGTGAGTGGTAAGAACAAAATAGGAATCCAGGCAGTCTGGCGCCTTTTCCCTAACCAGTGCTTCCCACCATGTCACCAATGCACTCCTTTGAATTTCTGTTCTCATTCAAGGAATCTCAGACTGTAAAAGGAAGTGAGAAAGTAGAGTTAGCCCTGGATTTGGACAGAGTAGGTGGCTACTTGGGAAGTGTTTGGAGAGGAACCCAAGTTAGAGGATCCACAAAATTGACTATCCAAGCCTAGACAATGCTATACTATGTGCCCATTGGCACAGCAGGCATTAACCAGAACCCAACTGAGATGTGCAGCTGCCCTCATTAGAGGTCATATAATGGTATTGACACAAGTCATATAGCAGAGGGAAGCCTTAGAGTGTTTTAAGCCCACTAGGACATGGGAACGTGTGTTTGTACAGATAGCTCTGTTTAGTTTTATACAATTTAAAAGTGTTCACTGCCATTGGAATTTTAAGTGATCTACTCTTTTAATGTCTATTCAACCATTTGTAATTAAGATCTGTTCTGAATTTAACACATTACGATCCTATTTTGATGCCATCTAGCATGAATGAGTTTTCACTCATTTGATTTTTGAGTTAAAATCTAGAGAGAGGAGAGACACAGTAGTCTCTATCCATTTACAATAGTTTATCCCTCATATAAACATTCACTTATGCACATGTAAATGAAGGCCCACATGGTGATACTGGCCTGTTTGCTCATTGGGACCTAATTGTAGTGAAAAATTGGATATAGTACTTAAACAACAAGGCTGATAAAAAAAAAAGCTTGGTGTTGAAAATAATGACTCAATAATATTAAATATTGTGAAAATTTCATTTTTTAATTCAATGGATGTTTCAAAGTCACTGTTTAACAATTTAAAAATTAATTGTTATTGAACTAAATTTGATTAAAAAAGTTATTGTTTTCTAAGCTCAATATTTTTTTTATCTGCACATTTTTATCTGCCAAATTTTAGATGGATTTCTTTCTTAGTTTCTTTCTTTCTTTCTTTCTTTCTTTCTTTCTTTCTTTCTTTCTTTCTTTCTTTCTTTCTTTCTTTCTTTCTTTTCTTTTCTTTTATAAAGATAGATTGGGGAAGGCATCAGAAATCTTTATCCTGATTTTCAAGGAGCCAAAATAAGTTAGAATTAGCTATCAACACATTTGAAATGTCAACACATTTTTTTTCCTGGAGTTTCCTGTGGTTTAGAGTCCTGCTTTTGGGATTAATTTTTAGTATTCCATTTTTTAAGTGCTTTCAAGGAGGTTATTACCTTTGGGACTTTCTTAACCAGTTAAATTCTTCACAAGTAGAAAACATGTGAAAAAGACAAATTGCTTACCGAGGGTCCCAATATCCTCTCAGAAACATACTCTTTTGTACTGAGCCTTCTGAAACTGTTGTGGGGTTTTTTCATACACGGCTGATGTTTTCACACCAGTTCATAAATTGGGTGGAAGATGCCACTTCTATTTTGATAGAACAGAATGGCATGTGGGTGTGTGACGTGGGGGACTGTTTGTGACTCTTGCCTTCCTTACATACAAAATCAGGGTACCATGCCTGTACTTCTCTTTGGGTAGGAAAAAAATCATGGGTATTGTGCAATTTGACTTTTTGGTGGTTAATTTTCCAACAAAATAATATTTTGGGCATTGGGGTGGTGGGAGAAGCATGAAGGAGAATAAAACTTTCCATTTTAAAATCAACTAAGTTAAGATTATTTTTTCTTATGAAGAAGCAACATGGTTCTACCCACCTATAATTAGAAAGCTTAGCTTGCTGACATATTCACATTGCCCAAGACCCTGTCTAAATGAGAATTTCAATCTCAAATACAGGATGTGATCTTATCTGGTAAATGCTTCACTAAAGGTTGAAAAGCAACCTAATGGGAAAGGGATGGGAACTTATCCCGGAAGGCACTGCTGAGGTTGGAAGAGCTTAAAGGGTCATTTCCTTCAAACCAAACCAAAGCAAAACAAACAACAAAAAACCTTGACATTTAAACATATTGTATCCTTCAAGCCCTTACTTAAGGGAGGAAGACCCTGAATCCATTTTTTCATGCCAGGCATGGTGACACCTTGTTCTCTGGGTCCTAAATTCTCTAAAGATAATTTCTAGCCTTAAAAGTTTATGGGAGGAGGGGAGATAATTTGATGGGGTTCTTTGAGGAAGTATGAACTTCCCCTAGGCTTTTCCTTTGCTTATCTTTTTTTTTTAAGTATATTTTATTGATTTTTTACAGAGAGGAAGGGAGAGGGATAGAGAGTTTGAAACATCGATGAGAGAGAAACATCGATCAGCTGCCTCCTGCACAACCCCCCAGTGGGGATGTGCCCACAACCAAGGTACATGCCCTTGACCAGAATCAAACCCGGGACCCTTCAGTCCATAGGCCGACGCTCTATCCACTGAGCCAAACCGGTCAGGGCTCCTTTGCTTATCTTGATAAGACCCATCTGAGTCTTTGGCAAAGGCATCAAGGTCACTGCTTTCTGCTTTGAACTAGTTTCTCTTGTTTCTAGGAGGAATGGGGAGAGGGCAAGGAAGAAGAGTGGAGGTAAAATCGAAATAAACTGACCCCATTGCCAGTGGTTGAGCTTCTCTCCAAGTAGGTAGATGCTGGCAATAAAGATGTAGCTGAGAGAGAAGAAGGCTGCTAGACCCACTGGGCTGAGTTTGGCAAACACAGGATACACCCACGTACCAGTCTCAGAGTAGATCCATAGGACCCTGCAGAAAATGACAAGCCACAATGATTAGGACAGTAGGAAGAAAAACTTTTTCTTTCTTTCTTTCTTTCTTTCTTTCTTTCTTTCTTTCTTTCTTTCTTTCTTTCTTTCTTTCTTTCTTTCTTTCTTTCTTTTCTTTAGTGATTAAGGTATTACATATGGGTCCTTAACCCCCCATTGTCCCTCCCTATCTCCCCGCTTATGCCCTCACCCCCTTCGTGTCTGTGTCCATTGGTTATGCTTATATGCATTCATACAAGTCCTTTGGTTGATCTCTCCCTTCCCCCCACCCTCCCCTGCCTTCCCTCTGAGGTTTGATGGTCTGATCTATGCTTCTCTGTCTCTGGATATGTTTTTGCTCATCAGTTTATGTTGTTCATTATCAATGAATACTAGAGCCCAGGCAAACAAAAAGAACTCATGGGGGATATTTTTCAATAGCTCAGGTGTTCCGAAAACCTACAAAAGTGAGTCTTTTCTAGTTAGACTTGATTCAATGAGACGTCCTATTTCCTGGGCTGGACTTGGCTATTTTACCTAATCTATCAAATTCAATGATGGTGAAAAATATGGGAAGACATTGAATACATCATTAGTCAAAGACAATATGGGAGAACATGAGTCATTTTTTTCCCTGAGAGGTATAACCTGCTGAAAATTTGAGCCTACTAAGATGCCACCCATTTGCTGGCTCTCAGCCAGACAGGTGGGCTTTGTATTTCTGTACTTGAGTCACGTGTAGCTTTCTATTAGCTCTCCAAGTCTTTTGAGGTAGGAGGGACAGAGATTGAACATTATTACTCTAACACAATATGCCTGGGGTTTCATTGTCAGCCCTGATTTTGCCTCCTGGATATAGCCATGGATAGAGTGTTAAGTAGGAATGGATGGAATTACAGGAGGCTCAGATCTTGCTCAGGTGAGGATAGAATATAAATCATTTCTGTAAGCCAAGAGAAGGGAAAATATGCTAGGAGAGGAGATACAATGTCTTAAGTGAAGCCTGTAAATGCAGTTCTCTGAAAATCAACTACACTAGAAGATGCCAAAGTCTGAAATAACTCTTAAAATTAAATATGGGGAGGTTGCTCTCTTAGCGCAGTAGGCAGTGCGTCAGTCTCATAAAATTAAATATGGGGAAGATGATGCATTAGCTACAGTTTTTAAGTGGTTAAAGTACAGAATCTGGAACCAGGCTTCCATGATTCAAATCCTATTTAAGCCACCTACTAGTCACATTGCCTTCAACAATTTATTCAACCTCTGTCCCTGCCCTCATGTATAAAATGTGGGTGCAAATATCATGCACCTTATAAGGCCATTGTAATGATTAAGGGAGTTAACATGTAAAATAGAACATTGCCTAGCATATTGCAGTTATTTAATAACATTTAAAAGCTTATCTCCTCTGGGGATGGCACAGTGGGAGTCTTCTCAGCAACCTTTCTTTTGAGGCTGTTCATCTCCTACAACCTAGGATAGGCCAGGTTATGCTTCATAAACAATATTTAAAATTGGATACTTCAAGTTATCAAAGGGTGGAAGAATGAAATTCTGTGCTTAATTAAACTTTCAGAAACCCAAGAGTCATCTTGATTGTTTCAAAACTTGAAGTTTGTCAAATGCGTGTGGATGAGACAAGGACTAATATCAGGGCCAAGACTAGGATGAGGCAAGGGAGGTACCCATGGTATTAAATTTCAGGGCCCATCTCTGTGCATCAAAGGGCACAGCAGAGTGAAAATGGAACTATGGAATGGGGAAAATGTTGGCAAATCATATATCTGATAAGGAATTAATATCCAGAATATATAAAAAAACTCCTACAACTCAACAAACAACCTAATTAAAAATGGACACGGGATTTGAATAGACACTTCTCCAAAAAAGATATGTAAATGGCTAACAATCACATGAAAAGATTTGCATTTCTCTATAACATTATTAATCATTTGGGAAATGCAAATCAAAACTGCAATGAGATACCACTTCACACCCATTAGAATGGCTACTATCAAAACAGCAGAAAATATTAAGTGTTGTAGAGGATGTGGAGAAGCTAGAACCCTTGTGCACTATTGATGAGTATGTAAAATGGTATAACTGCTGTGGAAAACAATATGATAGCTGCTCAAAAAAATTAAACATAGATTTACTGTATGATCCAGCCATTCCACTTCTGGGTATATACCCAAAAGAATTGAAAGCAAGGACTCAAATTGATACCTGTACACTTATGCTCCTAGCAGTATTATTCACAACAGCTAGAACATAGAAGCAGCCCAGGAGTCCAACTATGGACAGATAAATGAAATGTGGTATATTTACACACAATGGAATATTATTTGGCCTTGAGAAGGAAGGAGATTCTGACACATCCTACAACATGAATGAACCTTGAGAATATTAAGTGAAATAAGCCAGTCACAAAAGGACAAATATTGTATGATTCCACTTATGAGGTACCTAAAGTCATAAATTCATAGAGACACAAAGCAGAATGGTGGTTGCCAGCGGCTGGTTGGGGGAGGGGGAAATGGAGAGTTACTGTTTAATGGGGACAGAATTTTCAGTTTGGGAAGGAAAAAGTTCTGGAGATGGATGGTGGTGATGGCTGCACAACAATGAGAATGTACTTGATTCCACCAAACTATATACATAAAAATGGTTAAAAATGAAAAATTTTATGTTATGTGTATTTTACCACAATAAAAAGAAAATTTTAAAGGAGGCATCAGGCCTGGCAGTGTGGCTCGGTAGCTGAGCGTCAAGCTATGAACCAGGAGGTCATGGTTCGATTCCTGGAGGAAAGGAGTGCTACGAATATCCTTCTAAAACACATGTCAATGGGATGCACATTCACAGGATTCCACTGTTGGAAGGTGTAAGGGACAAGAAGTAGATAGCCCTGCGGAACTAGGGTTAGGAGTTTGGGCTCAATAGGACATCTGAATATATTCTAATCATTAGAATTAGTTCACTTTGTTTACTTTATATACTTGAAATTTGGGCTTGCTAGTTCCCATGCACATTTACATAAGATAGTCTACAAACAAGGACATTGCCCTACAGGCCTGGAAAGTTTCTGTTTATTTACTTCATTTTTGTTTCCTTCAGCATAAAGTTCTGGAAGGAAAGTTTCTGAAGTAAGATAAGGAAGTCTGTACTTTCACAGAAAAAGCACAAAGAAAGTTATAGGTCTATTAACTGACAGTGAGAAAAGTAATGAGAACACAAATAGAATATCAGGCAAGAATGCAGTTGTTTAAGGAAGGGCAGTGAGCAGAGAGGCCTGAGTGAGGACATGTCACTCAGTTGGTATTGCTTCTTTATGGCTTGCCTGAATATATGTTCAAAGGAGAGAGAGGGAGAGAGAAATGGAGATGGAGAGAAGCTGGGAGAGAACAGGAAGAGGAGGAGAGGAGGAGGGGCATAAGAGAGAAGAGGAGAGGAAGGAAGGAAGAAAGGAAGGGAGGGAGGGAGGAAAGAAGGAAGGAAAGAAAGGGAGGGAGGGAGAGAAGAAGGGCAGGCGAAAGAGGGGCAAGAAGGAAGGGAAGGATGAGGTGAGAAGGGGACAGAGAGGGAAGGAGGGAAAGAAAGAGGAAGGGAGGGAGGGAGGGAGGGAGGAAGAACTAGCTTAGCAGGTCCAAAACTGAATGTCATTGTTCTCTATCTCAGTCAGTGTCAGCTTTTCCTGAGCCCCAGGTTCGATCCCATCAAACCACATCTAAAGGTTTCTCTAGTGCACTCATTTCATGATTTCAGTCTAGGCTCCTTCATCCCACCTGGGTTTCTGTAATTGTCTACTCACTGTGCTTTCTTGCTCCCTTTAATTCACTTTCCACACCCTAGGCCACCAGTAATCCAATACTCTTTCTAAAAGAGAGATGTGTTCATGGCACCCCCCTGATTCCAGTGGATCCCTGCTGCTTTAGGAAAATATCCAAGCTCCTTCACCCAGCCTACCTGGCCTTGCCTTGCCTGCCCATCCACTCTCAGATCTGCAGTCCATCCATATTGAATCTCTTTCTGTTTTATTATTATTATTATTTCTATTTTTTAAATTGATTTCAGAGAGACAGAGAGAGGAAAGATAGAAAGAAACATCAATGATGAGAGATGCTCTGCCTCCTACACACCCCACATTGGGGATCGAGTCTGCAACCCAGGCATGTACCCTGACTGGGAATCGAACCGTGACCTCCTGGATCATAGGTCAACACTCAACCACTGAGCCACGCCAGAAGGGCCCTCTCTGTCTCTTGAACTAACCAAGGTCTGCAGCTTCTAGACCTTCACCATGCTGCTGTCTCTGCTTGGAACACCTCTGACCTTTTCACCTCCTGGGACATACTTCTCCTTGCTCTGGGTCTGGCTGAATCATACTCATTCTTCAAGGCTCAGCTTAAAATTCAATTTCTCTAGAAAAGATTTCCTGAATATCCTTTAACTCCCTTCTATTAGGTTCTTATGCGACATGCTTCCTCTACCATGAACTTAGCCATTTTGCTTATTTGACTCTTTCTCACGACCCTGGAAGCTAGTGAGACAGGGGTCATATCTGTTATACAAATCAGCTTCCTAAATGCCGGAACACAGCAAGTTCTTTATGTTTTTAAATGAATGGCTGTTTGGATGGCCCTATTAGCATCTCCCTTTCAACTGCTGTCCACGTGGCTGCTCTAGACAGCTATCAGCCGCCCGACCCAACAAGAGCTCCACAGGCTTTGAAACTGGAAAATGTACCCAGGAGCCTTCCAAATTAGTTAATCTGATGTTTACTTTATTAATGCTTTGAAGAGGCCAATGGCTCTGACCCTCAGTTGAGATATCAATAATATGTGTTCTTCTGGAACTGTCTGCCATGCGGTTCTATGTGAGCCAGGGTGGGCAGCACACATTGGTAGCCAAAGTCAATCTTACAATCTTCCCATCCTTCATCTTGTAGCATCAAATGATTATCATGAAATGCATATTTTCTGTGTCTTATCAATAGAGAAATAGTGGAAGTCTGTGAGTTAGAGATTACTAGATAGCTAGGAATTTTGTGGGCTTTGAGTATCTTAATTCTTAAAGTGTTAACCCTCATGTCATATCTTTCTAGCACAGCAGAATAAATAGAATAAAGACCCTCTTGTCTCACGTTTCATGCTGACTTCATACATAAACATGTGAGAGGGTCATGTCTGCATCTAAGGCCAGAGGCAAGCACAGCCTGCATTTACATTTGCAAATGAATTCAACAAAGTAGCAGAAGAATTCTCACAATGAGAATATCCCTGAGAATGGGTGACCTAGGGATTACACAGCATGGCGCTTTAGTCTATTGCAGCCCATGAAACCCACCCCCTTGTCACACCTCAATTCACCTACCTTCCCAGGCTTTCTATTCATCCCGTACAAAATGCTCTTAGCCAAATATAAATAATGACATATTAAAAACAACCTCTAGCTTTAATAGCTACAAAAATTCAATCTGATTTTTAACATTAAGTTGTGAATTTCTACCATTGTCTCAAAAAATAAATTCCTGTAATGAGTTACGTTATGTTCAATAAATTTTAGGTGAAGCAAAAGTAAGTAGATAAATAGATATATAAATATAGATAGATAGATAGATAGATAGATAGATAGATAGATAGATAATAGATAGATGATAGATAGATAGATAGATAGATAGATAGATAGATAGATAGATAGATAATAGAATGAAAAGAAATTCTGATGCTTAACTGTCAGTTTACTTGGATGTTGAAAGTGCTGGCAATAATGAGAGTTGGGATGGCAAGCTCTTTATGGTATCTAAAACTGTTACCAACCCCTCCCTCGAACATTCCCTTCTGGTTATGAGGTTCTTATATATTCCTGATTTTCTACCATCTGATTATACTTTGCTGATCCCTTACACCTCCTGTCCCTTAGATGAGGGCATTTCCCTAGCATTCTCTTCCCATGTTTCTTCCCTTTCCTTCTCTTTCTCTCCCTCTCTTCCCTCCCCCTCCTCCCTTCCCCCCTCCTCTCACTACTCCAGCAATCTCATCTCACCAGGAGGGTTAAACTCTTTGGATCTCTGCAGCCAGGTTTGATTAACCAGATGGAAGTTTCTCTGAGTAGGTGGTTCTCAGCCTTGACTGATGATTAAGTTGCCTTGGGGGCTTTAAGATTCTGATGCCCAGAACATATCCTGAACCAATTTAATCAGAATCTTTTGAAATGAGACATAGATATGGGATTTTTAAACTGAGTTTTTTACTTATACCCAAAACTATTTATTTCCTAACTTCTCTACATCTATTAATGGAATCACTATCTTTCCAGACTACTGGCTGAAAATTCTGAGAATTATCCTTGATATTTTCCTTTTTATTTGCCTGCTACGTCCAATCAATCCATAGAACCTTCTGTTACTTCAGCAATGAATCTCAGGTATGTCCCTCATTCCTGATTGCACAGCTGTATCCCTCTTCAGGTTGTTCTTATTTCTAATTTCTATAACAGGCATTTTGGGTGAGTAGGAACTGAGGCTTGAACAGAAAGGGTAAGAAACATAGATAGCCATTTCCTCTTCTAGCCCTTCGCTCCCACCCCTCTTCAATATTCATGCTGGCTAGCCTGGACCCCAAACATTGATAACAAGGGAAGCTGTGTGGCATATTTATATTTATTTTCATATATTAATTTACAAGAGAGCTAAGGAGCCCTTTGGAAAAATGGGGCTGGGATTCTGATCCCCATGAAAATCTGAGGTTATAAAACTATGCAGTATCTACTAGTAGATGACCCTAGGAGGTCATATTTCAGGAAAGGGCAACTGGCTCTGGGAGAGAATTCACATAATGCACTAGTGCAGTGGTTCTCAACCTTCTGGCTCTTTAAATACAGTTCCTCATGTTGTGACCCAACCATAAAATTATTTTCGTTGCTACTTCATAACTGTAATATTGCTACTGTTATGAATCGTAATGTAAATATCTGATATGCAGGATGGTCTTAGGCGACCCCTGTGAAAGGGTCGTTCGACTGCCAAAGGGGTCGTGACCTACAGGTTGAGAACCGCTGCACTAGTGGGAGTAGAAGAGTATGGTCAATGCTAGATATGGCCAGGTGGCTGACCCTGGAAATGAGCTTAGCCCAGCCCTCTGGCATTTTTTAAGATCTTCTGGGGATATGATGTCTCTACGTAGAAGTGTGTATGTGTAAATGGGTGCAGTAATTTAGAGGACTATTAAACCTGCCAGGTACCAGGTGCCCTGCCAGGTGTGGTCGTCACCTCAGTAAGCACAGTATAGAAGAAAAGAATCATCTATCTCATCTCATACAAACTGTTATTGAG
Organism: Myotis daubentonii; assembly: GCF_963259705.1. NCBI lineage: Eukaryota > Metazoa > Chordata > Mammalia > Chiroptera > Vespertilionidae > Myotis > Myotis daubentonii. Next base: position 134,682,475 of record NC_081842.1, read on the forward strand.
AAGTGATTTTGCAAATATCTTCCCCAAGGCTGACTTATGGCTGCATATCTGTGCAACAGTTGCACTGGGCATGCAATACCTTACACACTAGCAGAAATACTAGGGCACAAGCAGATTTATGGTCTACCAATATCAAGGTGGTGATATCCTCCAGGCCAGCGGGGGCTGTGGCAGTGGCCAGAGGCACTGTTCTATTTCTACCATCATAGGGGCAATGGTAGTGTGGCATTGTTAGCAATGGGGGTGAAGTACTAACCCTAAAGCGGAGCCAGGTGATGTTGGGCCCAGAACACTAGGTGTTGTGGCTCTACGGCCTGTGTAGGAGAGCAGTTTTCAGGACTATGCACCACACAGGCATGTGTGAGCATTCATTGGATTATTAGAACTCCGTAAAGGTCGGTGCTCTGAGCACTTGGACCTGGTATGACATTGGGACTATGAAAAACCATGGACAAAGAATAAAACAATGTGATTAAGCTATATGGAAAGAATGTTCAAGATAACTTTTATTTGTATATTGTTTTATTCTATTTTGCTTCCCATGTCTCATCATCCCAACCCATTTTAATCACTCTTGTCAAGATACCTTTTGAAAGCATAATTTTCTGGCCATGTCACTAATACCTCTCACTCCCACCTCCATGCCATAGAAATAAACAACAGTGGCAATCAAATCTCACATTGTCTAAACTATGTCTCCGCTTTTAGCCTGCCATCCACAAGCCTCCTTAAGAGGGCAGTTCCAGTGTGATTTCCTTTCAGTGTCTTCCGGTAAGAGCAAATTGCTGACCATTGTCCTGTGCCCTGTTCTCCTTTGGCCTTGGGACTATGCTGTGTTGTCTACTTTCTCCCATTTTTTGAAGTTCTAATCCAGCCAGTCCTTCAGGACCCAGACCCAATGCACACCTTTTCCACACTGGCCAGCAAGACATAACCACTTCCTCCTCCATGTTTCTGTAGCTCCTTGTTTTGTTCTGACATTTTATCACTTCCCATTGTGTGTCTTGTAATTTGAGTGCACAGCTAATCTCCCCTTATTAACTACAAAACCCCTACAGGCTGGGGTTAGCCTTATATAACTTTGCTTTTCCCAGCAAGACCAGCCTTGTGTTAGGGGAAATATTTGTTCAAAAAGAGAATGAATAAGAGCCAGCAGTAGGAACATTTGTATTTTCCTGTTCCTCGCCATGGCCTCAGAGAGAGCTAGGTGAGGTATTCTGAGGTGAGAGAGAAGGGAGGAGTGAGTGAGCTACCACATTTATAGGTGACTAATGCTTTCCAAAGGAAATGAAAGATTTGCAGTTATTACTACTTTGTAAAGCTTTATTTTCCCACTTAGGGGCCAGCCTCCAATTTTGCAATCTGAAAAATAACAAAAAGCAAGTTCCACATGTAAGGCAGTCCCCACGGTCTCGGCAATTATTTTTAGGTCATTGTGATGTGATTTCTGCGGTGAAATGCTTCCCTGGCTCAGAATTATTGCCATTTTTCGGACTCATGTTTGTTTCTCACGCTCTGTCTGGCCCGGGCCCATATTCCTGACCTCATTTCTGCTATACCGTTTCCCTATTTGACCATCCAAACAGGCACGCCTAACAGCTGACCCACAGCCACTTCCCCAAAACATCTCCATGGATATCCACAGTTTGTGGAGCTTGTTGATGGCCACCTGTGGCCATGAAGGTTCATGGGCCTCTGAGCATTGCGTAAGGGAGGAGACAGCAGGCAGCAAAGAGTCTGAGCTCCCTTAACCAAGGAATGGACAGAAATAGGGAAGCTTCAGTCAGTGGTGCAGCATAACATGGCCACATACAGGTGCATTTGATTTAGTCTAGGAATAAAGGGGCCTGATGGACCAAATGCTGATTTACTGCTTCATTAATAAGGAGGTCCAAACCCAAATCACTGGGTGCACCCAGTCGCATTTCTGCTGGTGCTTCCTCCCACTTGCTCCATTGCATCACTTTCCCATCACAAGCACAGCGCTGGACACTACATCATGAACGCTTTTAGACAGCAGGAACCATGTTAAGCTTTTTCGCATACCCACCCCTGCAGCACTTAGAAGAATATGTTTTGCACATGCAGTGAGCTGAACAAATACCTGGCCATGTGCATAGAGTGGAAAGAGAACTGGATTTGGAAATAGACCTGCATTTAAGTCCCAGCTTTGATTATCCCTGGCCCTATGCCCTTGGGCATGTCATTGAACCCGCTGAGGCTTCAGGTCTCCAATGCTAGGCGGTCTCTAAGTCTCCTTATCCAACCCACCTTCTCTAATTATATTTGAAATTGATTGATAATGCCATCAACTGGCTACCACCAAGTCTCACAAACGCCACCAACGGGTCTTCTCGTGCTTTTCTCCTTAATTTTCACACTCCAGCCAAAATCAACTTTTTAATCATCTTTCTTACCTAAGCCACATCAATTTATTCCTCTGCTTAAAACATTCTCCACAGAAAATCCCTCTAGTTTAAAAGTCCAAACTCATTGATGTGAATTCATGATTTAGCTTTACTCTGTCCTGCAATTCAGCCACACCCTCAGCTCCTCCAGCCCTTCACAGATGCTGATCCCTCTGCCTAAAGGTCTTTCCTATGCCTCTTTTGACTTATTCCTACTCATTCTTTGGGCCTCAACTTACACATTCTTTTCTTAAGAAGACAGTCTTCAGCATCCCACAATGCCCTTTGCTTACCCCTATACAGTCTCATCATCCTGTCTTCCCACTGTGTGTGTACTTTCTTCTCTCCCAGGAAGCCCCAGGAGGCAGCATGGTATCTTGTACATTCCTGTGTCCTTGTTAACTCAGCACAGTGAATAACTGAATGGACCTATGACATACCCCCCCCATGACCACCCACCTCCCCCAACTTGTTGTACCTCTTCTCCCCAACCGCCCAGTTCCCTGCATTGTCAGAACACATGCCCAGGCACCAACAAGCCAACCCCTCTTGACTGCTGTTTCTCATCTTTTACGACCACTGCAATTTCCCCCAAATGCTAGTGGCCGTGGTGCTCTTGCACGTTCTTGGTTTCTGGGGTCAGATTTGAGGATCAATGATCAGCTTCCAAGTTCTTAGGTAGAAAAAGTTAATAGATCAAAAGTACTATCTTATATATGAACTCCAGAAGTTATACTTGGCAAGAAAGAGTAAATAAGATTAAAGTCCACCAAACCAAACCAAAGAAAACAGAGTATAGAAATGCATGTATATAATCAACCAGCTACTGCCCTTCTTCTTCCCAAAACATACAACAGACATATCATTATGGATACATACTCTTACCCCATCTTGGAACCTGGGATTTATTTAGGGCTTTATTCCTTTGAGTTAAGGCAGATTTGGCAAATGCATGGCATATATCTTGTTACTCTCCATTCTCATGCTATTGGCCAATAACAATAAGTGCTAACACAATTTTCTTTTGGTAGGGCCTGAGAATCCTTCCCAGCACAGGGTTCCCAACATCAACTACCAGTAGGTCCCCAACTTAAGCATTATTCTCTAAAATGACCTTTGTTAAAATTCAAAGGCCCCAGGCTGGAGAACAGTGTAGATCACTGGAATCTTGGGTTAGATTGACTGAGCAAGTTCTTTCTTTAAGGCAGGGAAAGCAAGGAAGACTTTGGGCACTCAGGGAAAGAGGGTGCGAGGGTGGGAGGAGCAGGCTTCAGAAAAGGGAAAGAAAGGCAAGGAAGGAACCATTATCTGAGTAGTTCTGGCATGAAGGTTACTTGCTCTAAGACAAAGGTTCATGAAGCCCATGGAGCAGGCACTAGGGGCCCAAGCCCCTGTGGAACGTGTTCTCTTTCTGGCTTCTGCTTCTGACAGGGCGCTGTATTCCATTAAACTTCCCCCAACATAGGGATTGGGGGATTACCCAGCTTGTCAGATATGAATAGTTTATGTGAGTCTAGACTAGAGACGGAACATCATGATTAGCTTCTGATATGCAGGCAGTATGCTTGGCATGCCTCTTTCAGTAAAAGCATGGAGTGGATGAGAAGGCTCTAAAATGGAAAGGGGTTTCCACTCACTGGGTGGAAGATCAAGCACTTCCCCTTGATTACAGATCACTGGGCAGTATTTCTGAGAATTAGTGTTGCCAGGTGGTTGAATGATAAAATCTAGGCCAGCTGCTTAAATGAGCTTGCATGACTCCATGAGGCTGTTCTGCAAGCCCCTGGGCAACTGCCCAAATGCCCTCTAGGAGCTCTAGTGCCAGATGTTGATGCAAATAAACCCATAATGATGCAGGCAACAGGAATGGAACACACCTAGCATGCTCAACTGTCACGTGCCTTTTTAGAAAGAATATATTTAGATGCCTTGGGTCATTCAGCTATTCAAACATTTAATTGCAAGTGGAACCAAAGATCAACGTTTTCTTGGGGAAAGTAACATGTGTAGTAGCTTTGCAATGACTAATTCTTCCTGAGAAGGAGAGAGGAACTCGTGACTTGCTGCATGTGTGTATGTGTGTGTGTTGTGCCAGCTGTGTATTCTTTTGCTGTGATGTGTCCATGAGTATCAAAAACAATCAAAATTCTTTTTACTTGAAAACTTAAAGATGGCTAAATCCCCCATTAACTCAATATAAAGGCAGTCTTACAGAACAGTATGCTTCTGGAATATTCCTCAGAGGTTTGAATGACAAGCTGAAGATGGTTTTCTCTCTGCAATTCTTACCTGCAAATGTAAGCAAGACTCGCAGCAGCCAACAAGGTGAGTCCATTCTTCTTCAATGGATAGCAGTGTGGCCTGAGGATGACTTCAACCAGGGAAAAGGGGAGTATGAATGTGTGCTGCAGGAGGAAATATGGCAGTCATGGCAGTGCCTCGGCTTCCTAGTGTTTCTCATTCTCTCTTCCCCCTCCCGTCTACTTTTTCCACAACTACCAGCGAAACGTTCCGAAACTGAGCTCGTATTCCTTAGGTGCCCAAGTTACCTCCAGTGGCTCTCTCTTGCTTAGCATACGCATCTGAACTCCTTTGTCTGGCTACCAAGGCTCTTTTTAACGTGCCATTGCCCAATCTTGTCCTGTTTATTGCCTGCTGCTTCCTTCTCCTAATACACACACGTGCATGCATGCACACACATGCATGCACACACACACATGTGTGCACACACACACTCACTCCTCCACTGAAACAAGGCTGTTTCCTTCATTATTCTTTGTACCCAGCATGCTTGCTCCCACCTTCACACTTCCCGTTCATTCCTCAACTGTGCGAAACGTGTCTTCTCTCCCTGTACTGTATTCACATTCATCTATGCTCTCACAGCCAGTGCAATTTTCCATGATGCTGTCTCTGAATTTTCCTTGTGCTAATTGCTCTCACCCAATCTAACTGCATTTATATCCTGTGCCATGCAGTCTAGCACTTGTGATGTGTATTTGTAAGATCTTGGGGGCCAGAGAACACGTCTTAGCCCATCTCTGCATTCCCCATTGCACTTGGCGCCATGTAACCTTCCTATTGATGGGGCAGGTGTTGTGGGGAGGGGGTGTGAGACTCCCTCCAAAACCCGCTATGCCCTCCCCACTCCTTCCCTGCTTAACCCTCTCCTTCATAACCATCTGTCTTCTCTCACATCTTTCAAACCCTTAACATGTTTTTAAAACAATGCAATCAAGGAAATAAGCCTTTAGTAATAGTGGTGTTTTCAGGTGGAAAGACTACAGAGGTCTGCTCCCATCTTGGTTGTGGGAACTGATCTGGGAACTAAATTTGCCCTTCTGCCATACTCTGTGCTTATTGGGAATATCTAATAGTGTTAGCATTTTACAGTTTTTACATTTCTGTCATTCCTCTTTCATCCCTCTTGCATCCATATCCTTTTCCTGCAAACTCCATCCCATTCCCATTCCTGAGTCCCAAGGCATCTATGTCAGCACCTTGGTTACAGTAGTCCCTGGGGCTTAGGAAGACCACAGCGCCCGCCTGACCATGCTCCATGCCTAGCTATGTTCTGGAAGGCCTTTGCTGTCCATCCCATTATGCTTGTGCTCAGAGGCAGCCCCAGGAGGCAATAGCTTCCTCTTGCCTTATCTGACCTAACTAAGGTACAGTCAGATCAAGACCTTTAGATGACACAATTTGATCTGGCGATAGCAACAAAGTCTAACCTATTCCAGTGCTCTCTCCTCTATGAGAGAAGCCAATATATAGACTTAGACAGTGTTAAAAAATAATAATAAATTTTAAAAAGACATTTAGATGACAGGAAACAAGACAAGTGTTGGGATGAGAAGGAACAAGTCTTAAGCATAGGGTGTTACTGGGCGGAGAGGGCCTCCTGCGGGCCCCCAGTCAAGGCTGCTGTTGGGTGGCACAGAGCAGTTAGGCCTCTTTAAGGACCTGAGAGCCAACATTTTAGTAGCAAAGCCTAGAGAAACAGCCTTTGGTACAAGCCATAGCTTTTATATAATCTGTCCAAAGCTGGTCCTGAACCTCCTGACTGGTTGGATATGCAAATGGAAAGACTGCCAGGTGCACTGTCACACCTTGCCTCCTGTTTCAGTCTGGTTTTAGGCTATAGCTTCTGTGTCTCTCCCTCCAGTAAAGGAACATGATATTTAAAGGCACGACTTTTGAATCTGGACCCAGACTGGTTTCTGAACTTCTGCTTCCTCGGCTGTGAAATGGGGTAATAACTAATGCACACATGAGGGGTGCTGCTCTGAGGACTGAGATACGTGCATGGAAAGGACTGGCCCCTTGGCCCAGGAGACTTGTAGTGAACATTAGCTGTGATTGCCCTTACTGTGATATCATTCTTCTCTCATTGCTGACCCAATGTGGAGAGGGAGAGGCAAAGTTCTGGGATGCCCACAGCAGCCGGTTCCCGGATGCACCCTGACCCATAGGAGGAGGCTGTGGTAGCAAAGCCATCCCCACAGTCACCCCAAGACTCCCTCCTCAGCCCCCAGCTGACGCCTTTGCTCCCAGCCTCAGAGCCCTGGCAATGCTGTGACAGACATGATGTGTGTGTGTTTTTTTCCCCCAGAGGCTACCTCAGGAGGTGAGAGATAGGGCTGTCCTTCCAGCAAAGCCCCTGCCTCTCCACCTGCCTTCATCCTGCCACAGCCAGGAAAGATCCAACTCCTGCTAGCAACCATTAACAGTCCCATTATACCAGCCTTTGCTCTGACAGATTTTATTAGCACTGTCCACTGGCAGCAGCTTCTGCTCTCTACATTAATGATTATTTGGAACAGAATTCCTGTGAAACAATGCACTGTGTCTGCATTAGGAGAAAATGAGTTCACAGTGATTAATGCTTTCACAACAGATAGCTCAGGGATGCATGACTGGTCACCTCTTCAAGGGGCCTGCCCTTTGCAAGTGATATTCAATTGAATTTCCAAGTGAATTCTCCCTGATGACTCTGGGAAGCTTACTTCAGTGATGTCATTAGTGATGGGCCATATACTGTGGCTTAATACCTACTAAAAGGTCCTTAAAAGAACCACAGTTTTTGGCTGGGCTGGAGGTAAAAATGAGGGAGTAGAAATGAGGGGAGGAGGAAGACCACATTCTGTGAGCTTTCTAAATATTTAGCTACTGTGAAGAGCCAAGCATGACGCACTAAACCTTGTGGTATTTCAAATGTACTGGTATGTCACCTCATGTTGATATAAATTACATAACCTTTGTCAGGCAGCATATTTTTTTAAAGAGGAAGAAACAATTCAGTAAGAGAAAAATCAAATATGCTTTCTACTTCCAAAAGAATCTAATAATTAGGCTGGGATTGACACAAATTAGAATGCTGCCAAAAATTGCTGAAAACAGTGACTCATCCTGTATTTCAATTAACAGTTTCTCAGTTTCCCTTATAAACAGTGAAGCTGACAAAAATTAATTATCTCAGAGGGGGTAAAATATTTCTTTCCAAAGTAAACAAAACACCATGGGCTGAAACAATAGTGTGTGTAAACAGAGAGGATGGAGGACGCTATCTTTCCTTGTCAAGTAAGACATCATTTTGGTACATTTTTCTTTAAATATCTCATTTTAAAAGCATCGGTTCAAAGGACAGTGTTGTTCTTTTCCCATCCTTTTTTACTAAAGTATGTCTTTTCTCCCTTGGTGTAATGCCTGCTTCCATTTGGATATATTAGAGACAGAACTATAAGCATGAAATATTGATTTAAGCATTAGTATAATAATTGCCATTTAGAGTCCCTGGTTGCAAAATAGCTTTGTAGATAAGTACTAAAATTTACCAGCCCATAGAAAATTCTTACAAGGTTACAGGAGTGGCAACATGGAAAAGAATGAGCACTTACTTTGACTCAACTCATACCAGTAGGTAAGTAGCTGCTATAAACAGTTTCCCGGTATATGAAGCTTACAATAGGATGCATTTGCCTGGCTCTTCTGCAAGAGGCCAGGCTTAATCACTGAGATAAGCCATGGAGCCAACAGCTCATCATTGTCATGCAGGCTCCAGTATTGAATCAATAGGCTAGGATGGTCATACACTTATCTCTAAGATTCTTGGGGGAACAAAAGCACTTGATTTTCTCCAGTGGGAGAAATTCAGGGAGCCTCCACACTTTAAAAATCAGGTAACATTTAAAATATGATCTCTGTCTCTTTCCTCTATTTCATTTCTTTACTGAACTAGCTGTTGGGTTGAGTTGACTAAGATAAACAAAACAGTTTGTACCTTCTTGGACTGGTCATTAAGAGACTTTCTCATTCATTTCTGTTTCTAATGAACTTACATGTTGCCCACTTCATATTTGCATGTGTCTTCTTCCTTCCCCTGTTCAGGCAACACTTGGATCTGAGAATTAATTTCTCTCCCATTGCCTCTTCCCAAATTGATGTCCTTTCCCCAAGTCTCTAGGATAATGTCTTAGGTTTATAGTGCTCATGGGTAGCAAGTTTTAAATCAAGTTTTATTGCACCAACAAGATCTGATTTCTGGGTATGTTAAGGAGGGTGTTTTTGCTTAGTGTATATTAAATATGTCACTTTTTAATTTATTTTAGAAATGAAAGCCTTCACAATCTCCTCAGGGCCAAACACATGGTCAAAACATCAATTAAAACTTAAACATAAATACAACAGACATGAAAACAAAGGCAAAACCAACCTTAATAGAATGCTATTTTACCAGGCTTGTCATTACACTGTGGATCATGTTCCTTAAGGCTGAAAACTACATGCAGTAATAGTTGTTTTGTAAATCCTTGTAACACAATCTCTGCTTTTCATAATACCGTCCTTTTGCCAGCTAAAAACTTTTACCTCACTCCTTAGCACCTTCTCTTACTGTAGTTTCTGCCTCCAACCATCTACTAGTATATTCTCTATAGTTCCTATATTATTAAAGGTGCAATTTTGCTTTCAATCTGAAATATGGCAACCCTGAATGTAAATATAAGCTAAATTTCTTATATCTCTAGGGGGGATTTCTCTCTCTCTCTCTCTCTCTCTCTCTCTCTCTCCTACACTACCTGCAGGGGGGTCTTTTTTTTAACTTAAATGCTAGAGTTTAGAAGATAATTGGATTTGTAAAAATTCCCTTTTCCACTTTCTAGGAACTCAAGTGCATAGGCTGGGCACCACTATAAAGAGCCAATGTTCAAATGCCTGGGAGGAGGGATTGGGAAGATAAACCAACTACAGAAAAGCCACAGGCTTCTCTTTGATCTCCATAGTCTATGTACGTAGCTGATACAGCCCAGCCTGCTAAATATTCAAAAACAGAAGTTAAAAACCAATAGTTTCATTTACTACAGAGGAGTAGTAATGATTCCTTGGCAATAATAACAGCATTAGACCCCTTTTATAATCACTAACTCATTCATTTACTTCTTATAACCAAATGTGGTTCACTTTTTCCTTCAAATTCTTCTCATAACTGTCTATTCTTTAACCTTCCCCAGAACCACCTCCCTAGTTTCCCCTATTTTGGTACAAACTCAACATTGCAATTTGACCAACCTCCTAAAGCAAGTTTCATGTTGCTACTCCTTGCTCCAAAACTTCCTGTGGCTCCCTGTTGCCTCTGTCTCCTGCCTATACTCCTTCTCTAATCCCATCTCTCTCTCTCAGCTTCCACAGTATCTTCACAGACTCCCTCTTTTCAACTCAAACCAGTCTTCTCTTTAATCTTTGTGTTTTATCCTATTTCCTTCCCTAGAATTCCTTTTTTTCACCCATCAGTTCTGTAATTCTGCTCTCTCATCTGTCTCAGCTTTGACACACCTTATAATCAAAAGCACATACACTAACATGAGAAGATATTTAAGAATATCAAGCCCTAGGAGAGCACTGAAACACAAATACACCAACCAGAGACCTGCCGGTCCACTATTATTGAGATTCAAATTTAACAATACCTTTCCCGACAGCCAAAGTAAAAGAGAGAGATGGAATGTACACAGTTCTTTTTTTACAAGGGAAACTAATTTTTTCTACCCCTAATTAAGCCTCAAATAAATTTCTACCATTGTATTTCATTTAGGGACATTAAGTCATGGTAGGCAGTGCTCTCAACTGTGTCCCCATAGCAAGCACAGAGGTCTTGGTTCCACAAACTGTAAAATCTCAAGACAAAATAATTAAACACAATCTATTGAATGGGAGATAATATTGTATACTTATGTAGCCTTGTAATGATCAGAGCAGTAGATGGATTTGAGAAATACTATTTCCTTCACAAGCGTTTTTAGTGTTTGTCCCATTTGTGAGTCAGACAACAGCCATTATTTTATTCTGTGTTTAGAGCTGGGAGTGTAGGTATTACACACTGTTGATGATGCTGTTGAATGCTTGGAGGAAGCCAGAGAGTCTGTGGTAATGGTCACAACCTTTTACTGCAGATAAAGACTCTCATCAAAGAAACCATCCTGCCTCTTGGAGCTGAGTGCCCAGCCCTTTCGGCTACCTCTGAGGCCCATGTTGCATCCACATTATACCTACATCACATCCTGTCTTCCTTCGTATGAGATGCTCACTCTCCTGTTCTTCCCACAGCTTCTTTGGTCTACATTAGACTCTTCAGTGCTTGATTATATTCAGTTTTATTTTTCACCGTATGAAGTTCATGTAATTTTTCTTCTATTCCGAATTAAATTATAAACAATTTGAGGTCAAAGTTCTCCTTTACTTTTTCAAGACATCCTCCCAACTCAGATTTATAAATGCTCTTTGACTGATTTTCTTCATTTGAACCTTTATATTGCAAAGTAGAATTAAGCCTTTAATATGGTTTACAGAGCCCCTAGTGAACTAGTAAACTGTCCTGTCTTACTTTCATGCCCACACCCCACCTACAGCCTTCACCCCGCCCTTACCTCCTGATTAATCTGCACTCCATCCCTAGTACCCTCTCTCACCACTGATACATAGACACTTATCCCTCCCCTCACTACCTTCTTCTCACCTTACAGGGATAAGCACATATCACTGATTCTGGGACAGAATCTGAAACATCCAGCAGGTGCCCTTCCCTGGCATGGCCGGACCTCCCTGTGCTCATCCCCCTCACAGCATTACATAACTGCATTCACCTAATATTGGACAAACTTTAAATGGAAACAATTCAAAGAAGCTTAGGGCTATCACCATTTCATCTCCAGTGCCTAGCATGGTGCTTAACCTACTCTGGCCACTTAATATCTGTAGCATTAGCGAATGAATCAATGAAACAATAGAATGGGCACAAGAGGAAGAATAGAGAGCTCTTCAGCATAGCTGGGGAAGATAACCCAGTATCCTGGTATGAGGAGACAACAGCTGCAGTCCAGATTCAAATGGCATGGGCAGCCATGCATCAGCTATGCCCATAGTAGCAGGGTCACAGAGTCAGTTCCACTTCAGGCTGGTCATATTTATCCTTTGTCATGGCTATTGATTTATTCTCCTAACATTCTGAAAAAGGGGTGTTGTGGGTCACAGAAAAACTTGCAAGAAAATGTGACTCCTGGGAACACCCCTTGGGTGCTCATGTCATGGCAACTAAATTGCAGACTCAATAAAGGGGTTTCACCACCCAGGAGCCAACAACTCTGCAGAAGCTGGAAGAAATGTAGCCAGTAAAGGCTGTTCTTTGTTAATCTTGGGACCCACTGGCCTCTGACCCTTCCTTCTGAACTTGGCCAGGTGGAAAACCCCCAGGTTTTACTTGATATCTTCTTATATCCCTCCCCTGTATTAATCTGTCATTCGCCCTTCCTCTGTGTTTCTGTGCCTGGCTGCACATAGAACACAGGGAGACTTGTTTTTAAGACATAGACAGATGGGCAGCTCTTTAGAAAACTGCTCCAAGTTGGAGGACGAAGACTGTTCTTTTCAAGAAAGAGAAAGTTTGGGAAGCTTGGTAATCTGTTCTTGCTTTAGAGCTACCATCTCTCAGGGCACCATCCCTTCCTCTCAGATATCTTACTACAATGTGAATAAAGGACTCAGAATGTGTAGACAGCTGGTTTCCCCGGGAGATAACAGTATTTTAGGAAAGCATCCTGTAAGCATAAGCTCTGGGGAAAAGTTCCAAACTCCCCAGATGACGATCCCATGATGGACCAGTTTCCACCCTTTCTCCTTCCTACCTCCAGCTTTCCCTTGCTGACCCACCAGGGAGTTCCTAAAGGGACTCACCCACTGCTGTGCTGAAATGACAGGTACTCACTGGTGAGTTTCCCAAATGCAAATAATTGGTTGATTCAGAGTTAGTCTATATGTCAGGCTATATGAGGGACACATGAGCTCACCATGTGGGTCTTAACACTAGAGGAGGAAATGGCTGAGAGAGGGACCTAGATGTAAAGGAAAAAATGTCCCCCTTCAATATCCATCACATATTTCATGAGAAGCGGTTATGTTTCAGCACTCCAGGCAATTAAAAGGTATGTAAGATATGTTCCTGGAACTCAAAAAATATTGAATTTGAACTTAGGTGTAGCCTTACAGAAGTAGGACTAGTTAGTTTTAAAGTATTATAATGGAAGCTCTGGAAGTGATAGACAACAACAGGTGGCACTGGGTTAAGCACTTTGAAGTCCACAATGAAAGAGAACAAGGTCTTGTTTAATGCAAAGACCAACTTCTCTTTCACTCACCAGGTAAAATCTCTCTGACCGAAAAGACTTTCTCTTCAACAGCTTTTGTGTCATCTCAAACTGTGTCTTATTATCTCATAGAGTGTCATTAAGTTGTGTTTTGTTCCCTCAAAATAAAAGTTAATTGTAATTCCACTTTATTTAAAAAAGATCACTATATATTACAGATTAATTTTTCAATTATGAACCCCTTTTTCTTTCCTTGCTAGAATAAATAAAACCAAAGGCTTCCTGTAGGCTATAACACTGAAGATGCCAAGTGGGATAGTAGATATGAGTTTGGTGTTCAGGAGATAAATTTATCTGAAGATAGAGATTTGGGAGCCAACAGAGTATAGATATGACTTTTTTTTTTCATGGTAGTAGATGAGAGGACCCTAAGAGATTGTATGAGTTAAGAATAAAGGATCTCAGAGTAAGCACTATGGAACAGCAATAGTTAAGCCAGTTTCTCAACCTCCACACTACTGATGTTGTAGAATAGATAATTCTTTGTTGTGGGAGCTACCTGTGCATTGTAGGATGTTTAGAGCATCCTTGGCTCCTACTTATTAGATGCCAGAAACATCCACTCACCCTCAGTTGTGACAATCAGAACTGTCTCCAGATTATTTCCAAGTGTCTCCTGGAGAGCAAAATCAATCCCAGTTGAGAATCTCTCATTTAAGTGATGGGCAAAAGAATATGTTGCAAATATAATTGACAAGGAGTAGTCATCAAATCTGGCGGTAAGGAAAGAGAATATTTTGAGAAAAATGTAATCAAATATCAAGGAAAGGTATCCTATATAATAAAAGCCTAATATGCAAATTGTCTTACGGGGAGTTTGACAGCTTGCTATAATGCGGGCTGACCACCAGGTGGTGGCGCAGAACATGATGGTCATTGAGGATGCGGCACTGGCAGCAGACAGCAATGGAGGCGTTGCCAGCCCCCATCAAGGCTCCAGCAAGAGTGGGACCTCAGAGAGATGGTGGAGCAGGTGAGTGGGTGACACCAGGCTGCAGTCAGTGTGAGCCAGGGCCTGAATGCCCCACCGATTGCCCTGCAGATGGCGACCAGCGGTGACGGGGGCGGGGGGCGGGGTGGGGCTGCCGCTGGGCTCCCAGGCATTAAGGGAGCCGGGCTGGAGGCCCTGGACCTGATTGATTACCCCGCAGGCAGGACAGAGGAGCAGGTGAGGGGGCAACACCAGGCCAAGGCAGGGTGCCAGGCGGGGCTGCGGGGCAGCAAGGCTGGGGGTGTGAGCTGGGGCCAGATTCCCACAGGCCACCCTGAGGGACATAAGTACCAACCACCCAGCTGTTTTAGAGGTAAGCACACTGTAGTGAGCACACAGGAGTTTGCTCTTTGTGTCCCACATTGCTCGTTCTTCCTTCTAGGCCCTAGAACAGGGGTGGGCAAACTTTTTGACTCGAGGGCCACAATGGGTTCTTAAACTGGACCGGAGGGCCAGAACAAAAGCATGGATGGAGTGTTTGTGTGTGTGAACTAATATAAATTCAAAATAAACATCATTACATAAAAGGGTGCGGTCTTTTTTTTTTTTTTTTTAGTTTTATTCATTTCAAACAGGCCGCAGTGTGCCCACGGCTGCCCTAGAATCTAGGGTGACACTCATATTCTTCATCCAGTCCTCTGCATCTTTGGATTTCAAAGCCCTGTTCCTAATATTCTTGGACTTGGACCATGGAGCCCCTTGAAGCTAGGGGGTTAACATGGACATGTCTCCATGGCTAGCATTGCCACCTGTTCCATAAAACCTGAGGGTGGGCGGAAATCTGGACGAGTTTGTAAGTGTGAAAGTGAGGAACCAACATGCAGGACAAGTCGATGACAAGTTGGCTTGCTCAGAGCCCTCTACACTTCAGGGAATGCAAACCTGTGGCATTAATACCACCTTCCCATTGCCAAGAAATCTGGCTCGCTTCCTTATCGTGGTCTTCTTAAGAAAAACAAACAAAATTTCTTGAAAGGTCAAAAAATTCCTTCCCACCACAATATAGTAAATGTGGCTTTTATGAGTTCCTAGATGTGTTTTCAGAGAGACACCGAAAACACACATGCTTTATTCCCAACCAATTTGTGCTAGGCGGGCTCTCCAGAAGACCTCTTTGAAATGATGCACTTTTTAGTTTCCAAACTCAGTGGTGGGGGAAGGGAGGGAGGGGAGGAGCACAAAGGTTTTGTTTTGTTTTCAGCTTTCAAATCTGAATTTTCACTGGTAAAATCTGTTCCTATTAAGGGAAATGAAATCCCCCCTGCCTTTATGAGTTTTTTATTCTGCCCTCATAATAAGAAGACTCTTGATTACTATTTTACTGTTAAAATGTTAGTTTCTACGGCAGCCACCAAAGAACACTGATGGAGTTCCACATTCTTGGATTCGCTTTTCACATACATACACTAATGAACCCCATACAAGCCTCTTTGTCCATCAGTGGGAATCCTGGGTTGGATATTATCAAGTATCTCTCTCAGGGCCAATGCTAGCCCAGCAATGAAGAGAATGGGGTAATTGGCCTTTCACACATTTCACAGAGATAGAAAGAGACTGTTTTTAACGGACTCCCCTTTTTCCTTTGACCACCTTTCTTTCATCCGGTTGCCTCTGAGGTGCTGTCTTCATTCCTTCTTCATTGCAGCCTTTGCCACCCCTCTTCCTTGATTCAGTGGCTTTTTAGAACTCTCTTTGTTACATGGGTACCCAGTTACCTAATTAAGATCTAAGAATGGTAGTAACAGAGGCAAGTGTGAGCCTGGAAACGGTTCTGCCAAAGAGCATCCATCCTTGAGCCACAGTACGAATCAAAACAAACATCACCTCTTCCTTAACAAAATACCTGCCACTACTATTGCTAACAGAGGGGAGAGGGTCTTGCCTCCCCAGTTGTTAGTGGGGGTAGATTTCTTATGATATCCTGAGAAAAAGAATTTTCTGAGACTCTCGCACTGGAGGAGTTTCCAAGTTCTATTTCTCTTTGCCCCCCCCCCCCCCCCAGAAGGAGTGTAGCTGGGGCTTTAGTAGAGCTAAAATCAGGGCCAGAATCCAGAGTTTCCATTCTGTCTTGCATAGCCCAATCTAGCATCAGGCCAGCTTAATTTTGTTTCCCCAATGCAATCCATCAGTCCATTGCATGTGGAGACTGCAGGGAAACATGGGCAAATGCAAGGAAGCCTAGAGCAAGCCAAGAGCATAAGAGAGCCAAGAGAACTCTTTTGTTTAGGAGATTATGTGTTCCCAAATTTTTGCATGCTTGCAGTGACTATGCCCTTTCTGCCCAATGATCTTCATTCCCAGGTGTGACTAACACTCCATGTCACCCCAACCTTACTGGGCATGCATCTATCTTCCCTTTGTTGGATTCTTTCCCCGAGAGTTTCAGGGAATAGGCTGGTGGTTCCCTGGGTAGTGAAAAGTTGCAGCTTCCTGGTGAAGCTGCCCAAATGACATGCCTATGTCTGTTCTTCTATCTTTGCTCCTTTCTTACTATTAATAACTAGCTAGTTACAATGGTATCACTATGACTCTGCCTCTTTTTCAACATAAATCAGTCACTAATATGTCATGTTTTTGATGTAACAACTAAAAGCCCCATAGATATTTCAAGATACCAACACTCTCCCTGAAATTTCCTCACTTACAACTTTCTATGCAAAAGAGCACCTCAAAACATCAAAGCATATACTGTCAGCCACAGATTCTAGAGATAGGGCTGATAAAGGCTTTTTCTTCACCTTCAATGTTCCCTGGCCCCAGCACACCCCACTTTACCCCTAATGAGGAACTCTGGGGTGAGTCAAGGGTGCAGAGAAACTTCCAGAGTTAAGAGATAAAGACTTCATTCATTCTTGTACACAGTAGTCTTCAGTAAGTGCCTGTCCCATGCCAGTCTGTGTTAGGTACTGGGGATTAAATGGCAAACAATTATGGTCTCTGCCCTTGTAGGCCTATTGTTTAATCAGCAAGATTTTATATAAACAAGTAAAAAAATGACTTAGATACCAATCATGGCATATGCTATGAAAGACACAAACAGGAATCCATGTTTCAAAAGAAAAGTAGAGAGACATTAAGTAAGGTAGTCAGGGAAGGCCAGTCTAAAGAGGTCATTTTTAAGCTGGTGATTTTTTAAAAGTGCAGAATATTATGGAGGAGGACTATTTTCCTATTTACAGTTGACTCTCAAACAACATGGGTTTAGGGACACAATACCTCCCCCCATACTACACTGTCAAAAGTTCATATATAATTTTTGATGCCCCAATAACTTATTTGCCCCTATTGTCCATGGGAGATTGGTTCCAGGACCCCTATAGATAGCAAAATTTGTGGATGCTCAAGTGCCCCATATAAAAAGGTGTAGGTCAGTGCATACAGTCAGCCCTCTGCAGCCATGGATTGAAACAGTATAGGTATTTTTTGAAAAAAAATTTGTGTATAGGTGGCCTGGTGCAGTTCAAACCCATGTTGTTCCAGGGACAACTGTATATTTTTGCTGTATGGAGAAGGCTGAGAATGGAAGTAGGAAGATCAGTGTGGAGGTGTTGTGTCATAGAAGCAAAGGTGGACACCAGGGTATTAGCAGTGGAACTAGAAAGTGAACAAATTTGCTCCGTGAAAGGAACAAGATTAGCTAATACATTGAATATAATGGTGGTGGATAGAGGGAGGTGACAAGGCCAATGCTGGTTTCCGTCTTGAGCAATTGGGAGGATGGTGGCTCCATTTCCTGAGGAGGAGCATGCCAGGACAGGGTTGTCAGTGAGTATCATCTGTCCACGTCTGGACAAGCTGACTCAGAGATGGGCCAATAACAGCAATATCAGGTAGACAGTTAGAGATGTGCTATCAATAGAGCCAAAAAAGCAGAGTTTCAAGGACACAGAGATCTACTGTGATGAATGCCATTGAGAGTTAAGTAACATGGGTGCAAAATAGGAGCCATGGATTGGCAATGTGGAACAGCCGATGACTAGAATAAGAGGAATGCACAGAGTAAGTGTGGATCATACACATGGGTCCGGAGGCAATGCCTCAGGCTCTGTTCCATTCAGAGACACATGCATTCTTTTTCTTGTGGATTGAATGGCAATATCTGCCCTGAAGGAAACGAACCAGCCAACCCCACAACTACCTCCCATCTCAGCCCCAAAATCCTGGTGACATTCAGGGCAGAGCTCAGAAAAAATAAAGTTATAACTTGAGGTTCACCTCTGTTTCAGGTGATAGAAAGAAAGGGTGCTCTTTTTTATGTCTTTCATCTTCTCATAGAGTAGGCAGTTCAGAAGACGATGCCAGAGAAGAGGTGCCAAAAAAGCAACCTAGCAGCAAGCTGCCTTCCTGCTTCTAGAGAGGCTCTCAGTGAAAGAGACAAGATGGCTCAATCTAACTCACTAGAATTCAGGGGAGCAGGAAATGGGGGTGGGGGGTAGGGAGTAGTGCCCACGTTAGCAAAGTCTCCATCTTGGGTCATTAGGCTTCTTGGGGGAGAGCTGAGAGTTTGGTTAAATCTCTCAGTGGGGGAAATCCCAGTTAACGATTAGGACTTGCACTTCACACCTCCCCTGGCCAGTAGGCCCAGGCTGTTCTGTAGGTTTGTGTGCCGAATACCCATGTTGACATTAACCAGAAAGTAAATCAAGCAATCCTGGGGACATTAAAACCCAACCCTGAAACTTTAATTATATATAAACATATAAACACTATGCATCAGAATATAAAGAAATACCAACGTGTGCTTAATTGCTACTTTGCTTATCATGGAAGGCAGGCAATTTGATCACCTCAAGAGATCCCTGTATGATTAAGAGCCTTTTCTTAATTGCCAGAAAACTCTAAGAATGTCCTCAGCGGGGACAGCTGTCAGGATTAGAAAAGAGAACATATCACCCAATTCATCTATAATCGCAATTTAGTATTATTCAATAGTAGCCTGTGGGATTAACCTTAGGAAACAGGGCTCTTGTGTGAACAAAGGGATGAACAAAATGGATTACTTAATCATTAGTTCTCTTTGTTTATGCCTACTCCTTTTCAATTAGTACTTTAGAAATTTCACATTTTCCTCTCTCATGTTTTCTGACCTTACCATATTACTACCTGCCCCACATGTCTGACTACATCAAGCATGTCAAACTCGTGGCCTGCGGGCCAAATGTGGCTCACAATTAATATTTTTGCGACCCAGCCAATATAACTGTATGTAAGAAATGTTTTAATAAAAATTTTGTAACTTAATTTTTATAATATCCTGGCACACATAATTATTAATAACAAACTACAACATTCGTAATTACTATAATCGTCTTGCATTCATTTCCCTTATGCGCCTTTCAGGCAAGTGCACCATTTCTCCCCACTGATAAAGGGTGTCGCAAAATTCACGCAAGAAGTAATTTTGATAGACAACACAGGTCTATAATGAAAAATTTTAAATTTTTTATTGTATTGATGCATAAAGTATACAGTATAGGGTTATGTCTGGAATAGCATATCAGGTAAACTGGATTATCATGTCGCGATAGTGAGCACCATTAACTGTTACTGCCTGAGCAGCCGCATTTTCGAAAAATGGTCCGATGATGCCTCTATCCCAAAATCCGCACCAAACAGTGACACATTGTGTATGCATTTGTTTCTCAACAATCACTCGTGGATTTTCTGAACCCCAAATGCAACAATTTTGTTGATTAACCAAGCCATCAAGATGAAAATGAGCCTCATCGAAATTTAGCCACATTTATGCAAAAACGGTCATGGAAAGTTTCAACAAAAGAGTGCGTATGTGCTAGCAAAGCCATGGAGGCCATTTACCCGATATGCTATTCCATACCTAACCCTATACTGTATGCTTTATGAATCAATAAAAACTTTACAATTTTTCATTATAAACCTGTGTTTTCTATCAAAATTACTCCTTGCGTGAATTTTGGGACACCCTTTACTAGCAGCGAATATTTTAGCAGCTGATTGCCACGTCATTAGTCTTGGACTGACTTGTTTGGTGTGCGCAACAGGAAATATTTCGCTTTCAGAGAACAAGAAAAATAGGTTTATTTGCATTATGCTTATTAATTTGTGCAGTTATTCAGTGTCCAGTTAGTTAATGTTCAAGAAAAAATATTAATTTTTATTAAAATGTTCTATTATTTTATGTTAACAATTACTCATTTATTTCAGCCTTTTGTATTTAGCATGTCTCTATCGAAATAAACCTATGTTTCTATGAAAATTAAAGCTTTTGTATTTTTCAGTCCACATAAACTTAAACCTTGTTTTTTTGGCCCGTGTTAGCCTTTGAGTTTGACATGCTTGGACTACATGAGTCACTGGAATAGCCCAATTAGGGATTATCGTATAACTTAAGAGCTTTGTGCCTTCAAGAATAGTATAAATATTTCTAGGGGGAGGAAACTTAATCCTGCACAAAAGGCCTTCCTGTATTCATGGATTTGCATCCACCCCACACCAGGGCCTGTTCCCCTGCTTTTCTCTACACCTTAGAACAGCCTCTGACCGTCGACCAAATTCTCGTCAGTTTTTCCTCTTCTACTATTGCAGAAGTCATACACTCCAGCTCTATGTGGTTATTTTAGACATTTTAACAAGCTTATTTAACTTGGTAGTGGCTAATATGTCATTGTCTGTAGCCTCTCCCCAGCAGCAATCCAAGGAGGCTTTAGAATGCCTCTCCCAACTTACATTCTATTTTCATCCAGTATTTTAATTCATTCTTTTTCTAATCACCATACGTTGAACAAATTGCTTGCTACTGCTTTTGATATCTTGGCTCTCCCTTCTGAGATCTTTTTGAAGTACACCCTCCAGCATTCCCCTTTACCAAGGGTTGGTGGGTAGTCAAGTCTGTTTTCCTGTGTCAGAAAATGTCTTTATATACTTTCAGTGAGTAAATAGGTTGGCAGGTTTCTTTGTTCAATACTTGGAAGCTATTATTCTATCATCTCCTGGCTTGTTTGTTGCTATTGAAATATCAGCTACCAGTCTAACAGTAATTACTTTTTGGGAAACCATCTTACTACTGGTTGCTTCTTGGATCTTTTTTTTTTTTTTGTATAAATGTATGTGGTGTCATACAAGTGGCTAGATGTCTGCCTTTTGTTCTGTGTGACATTTTTCGGGCACTTCTTAAATTTGAGGATTAATTTTTCATAAATTCCAGGAAATAATCAGTGATTCTCTCTTTAAATATTGCCTCTACCTCATTATCTTTGTTGGATACTGTTCTGTTTTCTTTTAGTTTTGGGGAATTTCCATTATTTTCTTATCAGTAAGTCAAACATTTGAAACATTGTAGATGCCTTGTAATGTTTGTTTATTTCAGGCTATTGTTCCACTCTGCAGCCTGAAACAGAAGTCACTCAGAATTTGGTTCTTTTGTCAGGGTTTGTGGGCATGATTTAGAAGGAAGCAGGAATTTTATGGTCATGTATCAGTCATAATTGCCTCAGGAACACAGAAGTCTATCAAGGCATTCCAAGGAGGAAGGTCTTAGAGTGTAGGAAGCTAGCTGTTGGAAAGGGTAGGACAGTAAAAGTCAGAAAAATTCTGCTGGAAAAGGGGGATTCCAGGGAACTGGCCCAGAAGCTGGAGCAAATCTCAGGTCTCTGGGAGCTGCCAACATGGGGATCTCAGCAACTTGTAGTATAACATGTGTGGCGCCTAGGTGTTTGTCCAGCAGCCACTGCTAACCCTGTGTCTGAAATCTTCCCACACAGCTATACATCTCCCTAGAGACAAATGGATTCTTCCATTCCTTTAGCAGCTCATGGGAATGCCTCTCACTGGGTAACTCTAACCTGGAACCACATGGAGAAAGAGCTTCTAGGAGCTGTGTGTGGTTCCAGGCTTATCCCTTGCTACACAGAGCAGAATGGAGAAGGGGTGATAGTGATTTCAAGTTGACAACAATTTGGCATAGGTCCTTAAGTATTACTGATACAACTTCATGTTGTACATATATTATTTTATTTTCTCCTAATAACATGGCTAAAAATGAAGAACTAACACACCCATTTTGTTTTTATTTATTTCAGAGAGAAAGGGAGAGGAAGAAAGAGGTGGAAATATCAATGATGAGAGAGAATCATTGTTCGGCTGCCTCCTGCATGCCCCCTACTGGGGGTTGAGCCCGCAACCCGAGCATGTGCTCTGACCTATGAATCAAACTGGTTCATAGGTTGATGCTCAACCGCTAAGCCCACCTGCCAGGCTAACACACCCATTTTAAGGGACCCAATATCCAGAGAGGTCTATTAACTTTTCCAAAACCACATAGGAGATAATGGCAGAAATGGGGCCAGAATCGAGGTTTTCCTAGTACTGAAATAAACTATTTTCATGAAATAAAATATTAACTTGAAGAAAATATCCAAGATTATAATTTCTGCAATTTAGACAAAGAACTAAGACATTTTGCTTCCATTCACACCAATCTGACTTTTAGAAATCAAGCTCTAATACCTTTCTTCTTGATAATCTATCCATTTCAACTTTTTAGTCCCAAGAGAAACTTAGCAGATGTGAAAGGACATTTGTGAAGGTAGAATATGATTCCAAGATGGCTCATTTCCTGGTGACCTGTATCTGGGGATGTCTTGGACTATCTGCACCATGCTCTAAGAGTCACTACCTCAAAAAAAGCCATCACGATTAAGTGTCATTTCCATTGGACATGCACTCAATATTCCAACTGTCAAATATTATTTAACAAGTACTTCTCAAGCACCATTTTTTATTTTTTGCCAGGCTTATAATTCCTGTGATCATCATGATATTTCCATGTTATTAACTCTGAGATTATTAGGTTAGCAAAGTATTTTAAAATATGTCAGTAAAAGTATGCATATTAATTAAAATGTTCCTACATAAAAGCCTTAAACTAAACTCCCTGAGCTGATTAGAGACAAAAGACTTTTATTAAATACGATTTGATAGGTTAAGTATTTTAATATCTCTGCCAATCATTGCTACAAAAGAACATTTATTATCAAGCCTGAAATGAGTGAAAAAGGGAAATATTAGTATATTATTGTCTGTTACCGCTGTATGTTCTTAAGATACCAGCAAAAACAGCATTTTTAAGCAATGGCCAGGACATCTTGCCCCTGGTGGAGACCTGTTATCTACCATCAGGTTTTCATTCTGTTTTAAACATTCATAATTAAATGACTGATTCTTTGAGTGGATGGATGGAGTGTGAAGCAACATGCTTATAGATTTTTGTGTTAATGGAGATGCTCTTTAGTGGCATATGGAGCACTTTTAGTTATCAGTCCACTGTGGATATATACTTGGCACTCAGTGTAGAAGCACTGAGCATAAAAATAGGATCTCCACTTTGAACAAACCTTTTATTCACACTCCTTCCTCACTTTGCTTTAGCTTTGCTGTAGTGTAAAATTTTAGAGAAAATGGATGAATCTAGCAAATATGTGAAGGAGACAGAAACAGGATGAAGCTGGTAAATAAGGCTGGTGATAGATTGGAAGAGTTGGTGAAATTTAGGACGAAGTTGGCGAAGCAAGTACCTCTGTGTAAATGAACATGCCCATTGGATTGGGAGAGAGGAATAAAGGCAGGGCTCAGGATTAAAAATACTAGACATAAAGCATCCGAAGGTAGGAATCCACTTGTATAGTTTTTGGGCAAGTGGAATCACCATCAAGATGACCAGATAAGGACCTGCAGAAATATTCTACTGGCTGGTAACACAAGGACTTGGAGGTGAGAGGGAGAAAGAGGATTTGGACAAACTCAAATTCCCATTTAACCACAAGACTGCTCTGCAGGCAGAGAAGGTGAAGAGACCAGGGAAAGAGATGTGGGGGCTGGTCGAAAGCCTGTCAGCAGCTCCTTGTTCAAGGCAAAGGCAGGACTTCACAGCTGTCAGTCAGTGTCTGGGTTGTGTGGCAATGAGAGGCACAATAGGGGCTCTCCTGTGCTGCTCTCTAATCAGGAAGAGGATGATGTCCATTTGAGTCTTACAGAAAGGCTCTCCCACCCACCCACCCACTGGGCAGCTCTTGGACATTTTCACTTCTGCTCTGAGATCACGGGACTTTAGCCCTTTCCTATGCACTTAGATTTGATTTTTTTTTTTCTCTTGGTATTTCAGAGGGGTTTGGGATCTTCTGTAATGAGTTTCTCCATCCTGGTTATTCTCCAGCATAACGTCATTCTTGCCATTGGTAGTATTACACATGGTTGCCATGGAAGTGAGGATTAATTACATCACAAAGGAGAGGAGGAGACCCACTAGCAAACCCTCCAGGGCACCAAATGATTTCAACTTTTCAAATTCCTAGTAACTTCTTAGAAGACAGGATATTTTTTTGATCATTAAACATTTTTTAACTTGATTTTGAAGTTGGGATGTATTTTTTATTGTTATTCTCCTATTTAAAAAGAAAGCAATGGATAGAGACTCACTGGATATTGGGATAATGGAATTATAAAAGCAAGCTACTCTTCAGCACACATTGAAAGTTCTCTGATTTGGAATTTTTTTTTAAAAAAAATAGAAGATATACTTTCACCATTTTGGTTCTTGTTCTCAAGAGCTGAAGAAAGCAGGTACTGTGCATGCTTGGTTCTGGTTATATAAAATCTTAAATGGGTTGGTAATCCTCTGGCAGCTCATTATCAGAATCTCCTCTATTTACCTTAAGACTTCCTGAGGGGCAAGATGCCTTTATTGTCCTTACTCAGCTAATTCTGCTTCTTAATTCCAGGTTAGCTTCTAGTTTCATTGCTGAGCTTTAAGCATTCATTTAGCTTCTCCTTGTTTCCTAGGTGAATGCCTTTGGGGAGTCTAGCCCATCTTAGAGTAAGAAATGAATGGAATGAATAAAGGGACAACTAGAAAGTATTTTAACCAAGAGGACAATCCATAAATAACACTGTAGTGATTAACCTGAAAAAATATCCAAGTAAATATCTGTGTGCTGCAAATGATTCCAGTTTCATTCTTGCTCAGGAACTTCAGAATAATGCTCTGAAAAAGGGTCTTTCCAGTGGTACAATATTGAAGCATCCATTCATTGTCTTAACTAGTGTATCTCTACCCTTGCCAGAGCCACATGACAAGTTATTTACCATTACCATTTTCTGGTCACTGTGGGCCATCATGTTTTCTCTTTCTAATGTGGACATGGTATAGAGTAGAGAATTGCCAGAGAAGATTTTAGAATTTAATGGTACAACAAATTTGAAGGAGGAAGAGGCCATGAATCAAGGAATGTAGGCAGACTGAAGGTGGAAAAGGCAAAGAAACAAATTCCCCTCTAGAGTCTCCAGAAGGAATGCAGTTCTGCTGATACCTTGATTTTATCTCATAAGTCACATTTTGAACTTCTGACCTTCAGAACTATCTATATATATAAAAGCCTAAGTGACCAAACGACCAGTCAACCGGTTGCTATGATGCACATTGACCACCAGAGGGCAGATGCTCAACATAGGAACTGTCTCCTGGTGGTCAGTGCATTCCCACAGCGGGAGTGCTGCTCAGCTGACTTATGGGTGCCAGATGCTGGGCCCACGGCTGGCGAGTGCAGCTATGGTGGCGTGAACCTCTCCCGCCTCCATGGCAGCGCTACCACATGGAGGCAGTGGCAAGCACAGCAGACAGAGATGAGCGGGAGCAGCATGGCAGCTGGCCTGGGCTCAGACTCCTCCCTGGCCACCTGTTGCTTTGTGCATTACTACATCCCTTGGGGGATGTCAGACTGCCAGTTTTAGCCCCTCAGCCAGGCCTGTGGGGATTGGGCTGAAACCAGCAGTCCGACATCTTCCAAGGGGTCCCGGATTATGAGAGGCTGCAGGCAAGGCTGAGGGACCCCACCAGTGCACGAATCCATGCACTGGGCCTCTAGTAAGTTAATAAATTGTCTCGTTTTAAGCCATAAGGTTATGTTCATTTGTTACCATAGCAAAGGAAACTAATACATACAGCATTAAGGCTCTATCTCTCTCCACCACTTCACAAACTGCTCTCATACCAAGGAGTTAAATATTGCCAAATCCAATGGAAAATTTTAACTTAAGTCCTTTTACAGTGTCATCTTACTTGACCCCTCAACAGCTTTTGACATAAAATACTTCCTCTTTCTTGAAACATTTTTATACTTGACTTCCAGGAGACTACACTACATTGGGTTTCCTCCTAAGTCATTGGCACCTTTTTCCCAACTGCCTTTGTTGAATTTCCCTGCTTTTCCTCCTGAGCACTGAAAGTTCTAAGACTTAGTCCTGGGATATAGTTTCTAACCACTCTTACTCCCTAGGTGATCTTATTTTACTTTAAAAACAATCTTTATGATGAAGACAACCAAATTTATGTCACCTGCCCAGAACTCTCCCCTAGGCTTATAGATCCAACTACATATCCTGCATCTAGATTTTGTTGTCTAACAGGCATCTCAGAAATAATTTCATCCGCTGCAATCCTTTCACCTCTCCTAGCATCTCTGTCCATACCACTTCCCTGTGTCTCAAGGTAAAAATCGTATCTCATCAACTCTACTGCCATGCCCCTAACCCAAGTCATCATTTTCTACTGTACTTTATAAATACCTCCTAACTGGTCTTCACTCCTCCCTTCCCCATCATACCTCCTCCATTGTGTCTACTCTTAGTGTGCATCTTCTACACAACAGTGAATGTGATGCTCTTAAAATCTCAGCAAGATGAATAAGTAAAATGCAAATAGATGGATGATAGATAGATAAATAGATAGATAGGTAGATAGATAGATAGATTGATAGATTGATAGACAAACAGAGAGATAGATACAGAGGTAAGTGCTGGGGAAGAAAGAGGGATTTACATAACCCTAAGCACTATTATATATATATATTGTATTGGGAAGAAACAGGTAAGGCCTGATCTTCAGTCTTTATATAGTTTAAACATTGAAAGTGCTTCCTCAGCAGGCAAGGCCTCCCTGAAAAGATCCCCTCCCCAACATACTCGGAGTAAAATCATAACTCCTTGTAAATCATGTGAGGCATAATCCCAACCCTGGCTGCAGTTCTATCATTTGCCTCTTTATTCGGCCTGAACCAGCCACACTGTCCTTTTTTGCTGTTTCCTAAAGATGGTGGTGGTTCCTCTCGGGGTCTTTGTCCTTGCTGTTCTGTCTGCCTGAGCCTTTCTGCCAGAACTTCCTGTGGTGCCTCCCTCACATTACCCAAATTTCTGTTTAAATATCAGTTCATCATAGAGGGATTCCCTGACCACTCTGATTGCCCTGTACCCGATTAAACCTGTGCATGTGTGTGCATTGTATTATTTATTTATTGTTTACATGTTTATTGCTGTCTTCCCCACTAGGATGTATGTGTTTTCCATAGGGACAGATTTTTGGGGGGTGTCTTGCTTATTTCTGCATCCTCAGCTCCTAGAAAACAGTTTGGCTCATAGTAAGCACTCTATAAGTAAGAATATATATGTGTGTGTATATGTATGAATACAATAAGCAGACTCCCTATTGTGAAGTAAAACTTTATTAACACTGGTGTCAATAAAGGTGTGGCTTACAAAGATATTTATGTAGGGTTTTACTCTGGGCCAACTCACTGTATAAGATCTGCATGGTTTCATTAAGTTTGGACCAAGCTTCACATGTCCTCCAAAGGATCTCACTTACCATCCTGTGAGTGACATGGGCTGGGCACTGTATCAGCAGAACATACTCTGGCTCCTGTCTTATATCATGTGGAAATGGAAGTGGATAGGAGGTGGAGTCCCTCATGGGTACCCTGACCAGGTCCCTCTTTCTTTTCAGACATGGACTTACAGGGGACTAATAGGGGTTTTGTTTTTAACCATACAAATGTCATCCTGAATATTCTGCAGAACACAGCCTCTGCTTTTAGCAAGTTAAAAAGCTGAGTGTTTGTGGGGGAAATATACATATACATATATATGATTAGATATATAATGTCTATAATTTAAGCTTTTTGAGGTTAGAAACCATATCTCATATTTCTCTTATCACTCCATAGAAATGAAACAGCACTAAGCATATAATAATGACTTTGGAAAATGAGTATTCTTAATTTTGTCTTTTTGATAGGAACTCAGCATTAGAAATCATCTGGGGTCCTTCTTTTCAAGTATATGCTTGGTTATGTCAGGAGATCTTAACACAAGGCCATAAATGGAATTCTGCAGGTCCATGAACCTTCTAAAATACTACACAAAATTTTATGGGTATTTGTGTTTTCTTTGGGAAAGGGTCCATAGATTTCCTTAGGTTCACAAAGGGTCTGTTCTCTGAAGGTTGAAAACAACTGAGCTATCCAGACATATATCGATTGTGGGTCTCCTCTGCCCAGAGGAAGGGCTGGGTGAATAACCAGGAAGGCGTGCAGGAGGGCTCTGTAATGTTGGTGGACAAAAGGTGGCCATTTGGTGCTGAAATGCCTGCAGTCAACCTTCTTTACTCACCAGGACTCACCTATCTCAACGCAGCAGCCCAACAATTTTACATGAAGGTGGGAGAGAGAAATCTGAAAATATATCTGAATATAATGATAGATAACATGTGGCATGCTATGAGGGAGGAATAAACTGAAAGGTTAGAGTTTCACTCCCTTGACATTTTGAGTCCTGGAGAGCTCTCAGCGGTCTTTCAGTTCCCTCAGTCATGACCCACATAATATTTTTTCAAGTGATAAATGACAACACATTAAGTAAAAAAGTAGCTGTTTTTTTGGGTGTTTTACACAGCCATAGGAAGGCCCAACTCTTAAGAGGAGATTGTTTGTGAATGAAGTCTTTTACTTCTAAAACTCTGATCATGGTTTAAGACTTTTACATGATAATAACATTTATGCAGTCCTTGATAGTTTACAAAGTATTGTGTTAGTGTATGTAGCTAGAGATTAATAAGAAAGGAAGCAAAAGAAATCAAACATTATTGTTACACCAGGAAACTACAGCTTCACACACTCCAGGGGATCACATTATTGCCCCACAAGGTTTAACACCCCTCTCTTCCCCGCTCTGGTACTGGATTAAGGAGCGGGTACAGGGGGAGGTAAGCGCATACACAATAGAACTCAAAATGGCACAGGGGGAGGTGCTTGACCATAGAGGCCTGTCAATCTAGCCTGGGGAAAGAAGAGATTGGTTGGGAGGTGGACCCATTCATTAGAAATCATCAAAAGCTTGGGAAGTTGATTGGCTATTTTGAAAAAGTGCCTGATCCTTCCCAAGCCTGAGATGATATAATTCCAGGGAACAAAGAAGAACTCTCTCTCTCTCACCCACTAACCCATGCTCACCCCTTGAACTAGCGTTTTCTCTCTCTATAGCCACATGGCCTTAGCAGCTGTGCAGCCAGGGAGGAGCCTGTGTACAGCACAGCAGTGGATCATAGATGGGAATGCCGGCTAAGCTAGCTGGATGGAGAGAAAGGCTGGACTGGATGAGCTTTATTACGGCACAGGAACTCTGGACAATAGCAGTATTTCTGGCACTGGTAGTCCACAGCAGGACAGATGGAGATGGGACATTGGGAACCAGGAGGCAGCCTTCTATTTTCACCAAATACATCTTCCCACCAGACCTCATCCTCCCTTGTGGGCCTCCAAACATGCCTTTTCTTGTGACACCCCATAGACCCCACTTCCACAGCAACACTTACACCATGTTCTCAACAACTGTGTACTATTTTCAAACGTAGAGGAGGCTCTGAATAGGTTCCTTGACCTATCGCCCCCCTCTTTGGGGGAAACTTGAGCAATTTAGATTGATTTCCTGAGAAATATGTGTCTCAGCTCCCTTCAGGTTAGCATCTGATGGTTTCCTCAGTTGCTGAGTCCTCTTCCTGCTATTTAAAGCTGCCTGCTCTCATTCTAGCTTTAGTAGTCATTTGATAAGTCCTGAGGAGCTAATGTTTTCCTGGCAAACCTGGAGGGATACTTTCCCTTCTTTCATGAAGACTGGAGAACTGTTAGCAGTAGAATCATCAGGTTGATGTACTTTAAATAAGGCAGCTGGTTCAAATGGGAGTTCTTAGGGCACCAGTGAATGGCAGACTGTCCATGATTGGTGCAAATATTTCACTGATGTTACTATTTGGTTTAAATACAAGACAAAGGTAGAAAAATGTCCATTAGAGATGATAGTCAGCTTTGAATGGTCCTACTGCAATGACAAGTCTCCAGTGAGCTAAAAAGCTTGCACTGGGAGGATTCCAAAGACTTGATAAATCATGGAAGTTTTAGAACTTCACTGTGCCAAAGGAGAGAGTGGTATTTATTAACTTGACAAATATTACCCGTAAAATGCAGGGCATCATCACAAATGGCAATAGGGAAAATATTTCCAAGCTAAGGACAAAATTGAAAACGTAACTGCTGTGAAATGAAGGAACCTTTCAGGAAAGTTTGACACCGGCTATGTGTGCCAGTAATTCTTACATTGTGGAGGAGAAAGAAAAAGGAGCAGTACAGGAAGCAATTTCCCACATACTGTGTAGGCAACTATACCAAATGTCTGGCCTGACTGCCCATCATCATTCTGGCTGCCACAGTGGTGGCTTCTGGGTATTCATTCCTTTGGGTTGTCATGGAAGGACACTGTTAAAATGTAGGCAGTGTTAACAAGTGACCGGGTAATAGCCATTTCCATATGTGTTTATACTAGTATTTAAGAAGTTAGCAGAAAGCATTCCTTGACACAATAGGCCAGGAGGACTTAATGATGAGGACAGAAATTGTCCAGAATAGGAGACACATGTGGAGAGAGGGATGAGGTCCAGTCATGAGGACACTGGACTTGAAGCAGACACCAAAAGGAAGCATGGAAGTTTCATGACCACATTAGGGATACCCAAAGCTGGTTTTGTGGACGCCAACCTTTTCCCCTAGAAATGCTCTGCTGGGAGTTCCTCCATTTAAATTAACAGAATCACAGAGTCTGTGTCTGATGGAAGATAGGTGGCCACCTCCTCTTTTCTCTTTATCACCATTGCCCCACCTCCTTTGTCCCTAGCCCCCTCTCTCTGAGATATTCAGGTTACTTCATTGACTAAAGGACTAGGAACAAACAGAAACTCCAGGTTGTGAAGGCATAAAAACAGTTTAGGAATTCTGCTGTACAGTGTCCTCTTTGCTCTTGGATGTGATGTACATTGTACAGCCATCTAAAAATCCACATGGCTGTTTAGCAAGGTCACAGAAGCTGGGTGTCACCAAAGCAAGTATTTGAAAGAAACCCAACCTTAATTCCACTGGAAAATGAACCTAAAGAGCTGGGAAGCTTGGAACAGTTGCAGGAAAACACTACATGAGCTCACCAAGCCAGGAAAAGGTGTGATATATGTGGTTGGCCCCAAATAAAAGACACTTTCAAGAGTCTGCTTTTTTTTTTTTTTTTTTTTTTTTTTTATCTTAGCAACATCTAGCTCAGTCAGTTATCCCAAATCACTTCATTTTTGTAAATCAAGTTTGGTCTTATTAACATACAGATGGGGATTCCGGATTTTTTAAGTGAGAATTCTCACTTTGCTGTGTTAATCAAGCAATCTTTTCTTGCCTGGTGAATTATGAAACCAGATCAAACCTCACTTCTGCCCTCACTGCAGCAAAAGATAAGGGGGACCAGAATTAGTCTTGGATTTAAATCCTAATGTCGCCACTTACCAGCTCTGTGGCTCCGGGCAAATCACTTAACTCCTCTGAGCTTTTTTCCCTAATTTGTAAAAATCAGGATTATAGTTGTTATCAAAAGAAGGTTGCATGAATTAAATGAACTCATATTTGAGGAACATGCTTCATAAAGTGCCATGAAAAAGCAGGAATATTCCCTACATAGGTGTCTCAGATTAACATTAATGGGAATTAGAAAGGTGGTCAGACAAAAAGAAGGTGGTAGGAGAGGGTCCCTGAGAAGTGAGATTTCTTTAATATATAGTTTTGGTCCTAAACTCTACATTAGTTTAGAACTTGGATATCTTAGTCAGTAATCAGTACCTCACTGAACACATGTTTAAAACTGAAACTACGTTTTTACTGAGGAATGAGGTATGCGGAAGGGCAGAGTCAGTGGACTGAGCTGCTCTTCTGGATTGGTAACCATGTGAGTGTTAGGACAATGGAAGGGTGTAGGTCAAAGAAAGTCTGTGATCTTGGGGCGCGTTAATAATGCCAGTCCCTTGTGATTTTCGCTGGTTTGTAAATGTCATTTGCTTCACAGACTCTGAAACCTCATTCTGAACTCCTAACTAATGTGAAATACATTTGTGTGAAACAGCTAAGCTAGACGTTGAACGATTTCTTCATGCCAGTGAATCAGGCCCATCCTTCAACCAAGACCTGGACAGCCTCGCTCCCACTCTGCTTGTCCAGGTCACTGTCACTGGTGTTCAGACACTACTATCCTGAATATCTCAGAGTAAGTCAGGTTTACTATTTAGCCCTTTAAAAATACACGCATGAATAAAAAAAAAAATGGGAATGTATTCATAGAAACATGTAAATAATAATGTCACTTGCGATGAATAGTCCTGATCGGGTGTTAGCTAAGAAGCTGCTGTTGAGCTCTGAGATAGTCTTTGGATGTCGGGGTGGGTTTTCTTAAGCTTGCTTACTTCCATTCCTGGACCAGAATTTTCATTACATGTTACTTATTGAAGTCACTTCTCTCTCAGGACGGCAGCCACCCAGAAGTTGCCTGCCCTTATGGTTGCGTGTCTTTTCAATGACTTCATATGTAACTTGGCAGAGTCTTTCTTGGACACCCCTCTGCTTTCAGTGACTGCAATCACAATACCAGTTTTTGTTCATGTTATATCCTCAATGAGCTCTTTAAATAAATAGTGACAGGACAGAGAGGGAGGAGAGAACAGGATGTTGGAGATTGAGGAAAAGTTCAGAAACAAACAAGGCACTTTGGAGTTCAATCCAGAGGCTGTTGCCTTTCTATATTCACTAAATTTTCCCCTCACTCACCATTGCATGATTGAGCCACACTGGAAAGATACCATCTACGGCCTTAGGGTAAACAAGTTCTCGGTCATAGAGAAAGAGTAGCCAGAATGACAAAAATACAAACTGGAAAATAAAACACAAAAATAGCATTAGGTTTTTTTCAATCAGAGATTTTTAAAAAACATAGCAAAATAAAAATACCAGTTTTAAAGACATTATAAAAATGTAAAATGAAAATAATTCCATATTGTAGAATTGTAATATCAATTCTCTGGGGAGTCTGGAGAGTTAGGGATCAATTATTTGTCACTGTGGCAGGCAGAGAAGATAAAGATAAACAGGATTTGCAGACCATTAAGTCATTTCATTTTAACCAATGACCTCTCTTCTTTAAGCTCACCAGGAAGTGCTGAGAGCCACCACATGGAGTGCGTTGAGTCTTACACTTTCCTTGCCCACCCCCTACATAGACATGGCAAGGGGAAGTAGGAAGGGGAGGGGGGAATAGTGACAAACTCCCAAGCTAGTTAACTGAGAGCTGGATCTCTCCATTGCTCAGAGGTTTAAGTTCATCCCCATTCTCTCACAGCCCTTGACTGTCTGTGCTCTATATCAAAGTCAATGAAAAAATGGGGGCGGGAGGGAGAAACTATTAATTTTCCAACTTTCTTATCTTCTTAAATTCCAAAGCTTCAATTTCTAAGCCTTAGAAAATGAATAACTTCCATTGTTAAATAAAACTTGGCCTTTAGATTTATGGGGGTGACGGAGGAGGTGTCCTGAAAAGTGACGCTGGAATACCAGGACTTGCTCTGTAATCTGAGAACTCAGAGTTTGGGGAGCTTCATTTTGCATTTAAGTTTGAAGTCTCAATACTTTAGGAAGCAGGACAATGACAAGTGGAAGGAGGTAGTCATGTCTAATTATAGGTCCTGCTGGGCAGCTGGCTGGCTTGATCTGTGTGTTTCCATTCTAACTAATGCATGAAAACATAAGCAGTGTCATAGAAGTGTGGACAGTGTCAGCAAACAAGCTGACTCTCCCTTGCATTAGTCTTGCTTCTTTCCAATGTCCATTCACACAACAAAATGAATGAGGCACCCATTTTGTGCCCCACACCAGGTATTTCAGACAGATTGTCTCTCACTTCAATTGCCGTTTTCATGTGCCAACTTTGAAATTTCCCATATCTCTTTTGTATGGTTTCTACTTGTAGAAGTAACACGTGCTAATTGCAGCAAGTGAAACAAGATGTATAAAAGGGAAAATGAGTTATCTTTCTCCCTAGCACTCTTCATTCCCATCACCATGCTGGAACCAAGGTTATCTCAGTTGTATTTTGATTAAGCAAGGCCCTTTAAACTTCCCTATTAGAACAACAATAAGGATCTTGCAGCATACATTCACAAAGACACAAAAGCTAATGAGAATTCTGTCAGTATTGTGCTCCTGATGCAGATCTCAGGACATTTATGCAAATGCAGCTGCTCTGGTCTAAAATAATGGACTCGAAACAGCCTTGCCACCCAGGAGACGCGTTCGTCCACATGCACATGTGTGTTACATTGCATATACATCTTTGGAACTCACTGTGGATACAGGAAAAGCCAATGTGGTGAAAAGCAGGTCTCTGAAGGCAGTTATGAACTTAATGTCTTTTTTCCCTTTCATTCTCTTCAGCACATCTTCCAGGCAAGCGACCCCATAGAAAATGGCCTGCAAGAGCTAAATTCATTACAACAAATGAGGGCGTTTTCATTTGCTTTAATTAATACATTATTCACCGACGTAAAGCTCCATCCCTCTGGGAGCAATGTGGATTTGAGAAGGAAGGGTGATGTTGGCTGTTTTGGTTGAAAGCCAATTCAACGGCTGTTCTTCCAGCTCCCTGGGCCCTGACCTTGCTCGATAAAACTGATGGAGTAAAATTGTTTAGGGGATAATAATGTGTACAGTATTTAGTGTAATGGACTTGAGCAAAAATGGAAACAAACAAAAAGAGTCAGCTTAAAAGGAGAATGCAATGAGCTAGATACCTTGGCTGCACAGAGGTGGAAAAAAATAAACAGCACAAGGGCAGAGAGCCAGAGACAATGGTGGACATGTTCTCCCTAGGAAGAAAAATTAAGAAAAATGCCTAGTGCTGCAACCTAATTAGAGAAGCCAGAATTGGGGTCAAGAGCACCATAAAGGAGCTTTTTTCTCTCTTGGAGGAAACACATAGAATGCATCTGGCTTATTTGAGGGAGAAGACAGTATTCTTCCTTCATTAAAAGGTGGTACCTGAGCCCTGACCTGTGTTTCCCAATGGTTAGAGCATTGTCCTGCACATCGGAGGGTCACAGGTTTGATTCCCGGTCAAACATGTACCTGCATTGTAGTTTTGATCCCCGGCCCCAACCAGAGCTCATGCAGGAGCAACCGATTGATGTGTCTCTCTCACACCGATGTTTCGATGTTTCTCTTCCTCTCTCTTTCTCTCTCTCTTCTTCTTCCTCCCTCCCCCCCCCCCACTCTCTCTAAAATCAATGGAAAAAAATGTCCTTAGGTGAGGATTAACAAAAAAAAAAGAGGGGTGGGGTTAGTGCCTGAAGGCCTTAAAGAGAAGATCTGTCTGAGAAAGTGATTTAAATCTACAGAGATACAGCAAGCCAAGGGCTCTGGTCAGTCACTAACTCCTGTGAAATCCTTAATGTCAGTTAAAAGAGAAGAGGGCCTTTTCGAAGGAAGATCGCATAAAGGCAAACTTTGCCCACTCTTAATTTTTTGTACCAACCTGTGACTTCTCATACAGAGTTGGGGTTGTTTTTGCATTATGCTTGCATCAGAATCCATCGCATTCCTTAAAAACTCTGGATTGGTACGAAAGGGTGGGGACTCTGCTCTGAGAGTGTGCATCAGGCAAGTTCTGGAACCTGGGAACTTGATGGATCAAGTGGGCTGTTGGGGAATGACCTTTGGGTCTGAACTCTAGGAAAGTTCTAGCAGGGTTGACCTCCTGACAGTCCTTAGGCTGAAGGTGTGGGTGGGAGAGGATCCAGAGGTGAATTAGGTCAGGGTTACTCTCAGGTAGGTCTCTATATAAGCTAAAGTTCTAGAACCACTGGATCAGGCATAAATGTATCACTTAAAATCCTAGTGACTACTCAAAGCTATAATAGCTGGTTTTTAATGATGTCTTGTTATATACCAGGTACTGATCTAGGCTTTTAATTTCTAATTAACAACCTTATGAGGTAAGTCCTATTATTATTCCCTCTCTTAACCCATTTTACAGATGAGGAAACTGAGGCATAGACAGATGAACAAAGTTCCCTAAAGTCTCATAGCTGGTAAGTGTAAAGGCCAGGATTTGAGACCCAGAGTCTAGTACTTGAGCTAGACTTTTTTTTTTAAAAAAGTATCAGATTTCTAAGAACAGTTCAGATAAAGAACTGCAGGAGGTTAGAAGAAAGCCAATTATCCATAGGTGAGAGAATTAAAAATGACTTCAAAAATACTGCCCAGCTGGCATGGTTCAGTGGTTGAACATCGATTTATGAAACAGGAGGTCACAGTTTGCTTCCCAGTCAGGGCATATACCGGAGGTTGCAGGTTCCATCCCCAGTGTGGGGCATGTATGAGGCAGCCAATTATTGATTCTCTCTCATCATTGATGTTTCTCTCTCTCTCTCTCTCTCTCCCCCTTCCTCTCTGAAATCAATAAATATATATTTTAAAAAATACTGATACCTGATTTTTTCTGGCCCAGAGATTCTAATTTAATGGGTCTGGGGGGTGTAGCCTAGGCTTCAGAATTTAAAAAAATAAAATTATCCCAAGTGATTCTATTCAGGGCAGCTAAGATTAAGAACCACTTGCCTAGAGGAGCTTCCACTTTGAAAATCAGACCTGGTCTTCTCAGGAGAGGTGGAGTTGTAGAGATGTAGGGAGTTAAGCCCTATTGGTGAGATGAGATTGCTAGAGAGAGGGAGGAGAAGAGAGAAGAAAAGAGAGAAATGGGAAGTGAATGCAAGGAAATGCCGTCATCTAAGGGACAGAGGGGTAAGGGGCCAGCAAAACACTAAAGAATGATCACATGGTGGAAAACCAGGAATGTACCAGAAACTCATGGTCCCAGAAGGAGAAAGCTTCAAGCAAGAAGGGGGCATTTCAGGGAAGAGCGAGCAACAATTTTAAATGCCATGAAGATGTTGCCATCCCAATACTTGTCACTTACTTTTGACATTTGGCCCTTAGGGCTATAGAATTTGAAGTGCAGTCTTTTGCACATGTATATGAGAAAAAGTCACTCCTCCACCCTACTCCCGCCCCCACCCCAGCTATTTAGGCCAGAGCAGGCAGCTGATTTCGTTAGGAAAGGCAGGCCTGGGGCCTGGGCTCTGGGTGAGAAGGCCTGCACTGTTCTATCAACACAGCAATTAATCACGTACTGAGCACTGAGTGCCTGCCAGTTTTCCCTCTTCGGGGAGAGGCTGCCTCCACCCAGCATGTGAAGTCCACGTGACCACTTTCCTTAGCGAGAGCCTCCCTGGATCATCATGAGTCAAGCTCCTCCTGACTTTCTCTTTCCTTCCCCAGTTGCAGAATGTGGAAATTGAATTGGGGAAAAGAACACATTACTCAGAACTTCCACGGCTTCTCCTTCATCAATAAAAATTGCCTCCACACCATAAACATGCCAATCACTCCTCCCCCTCCACCCTCAGCTCACATATTATTTCACAGGCATACGCCACAGTGTAAAGATACCAACATCCCCAGTGATTTTAATCTGCACTGAGGTGCCATCATCAACAAGGAACATTATGGAGCCCTCACACAGGAGCTCAGGAGGGAGGAGCTAGGGTGTAGCCAAGAGAAGTAAATGGGCAAGAACTGGGGCAAAGAGGAACCACACAGCAGAGCTGGAGGGCAAGGAGAGGGAGGCACCATGGCCTCACTCAGTGAGGAGGCTACTGGGGGCTTCAAGGACAGGTTTGGATCAGCTCACCGAAGAGCACAATGGCCTTCTCTTTCTCTAAGGAGAGTACAATGGAAGGTTTTACAAAACCTGCATGGAAAGAATAGTCATGGGAGAAAATGGTAGTTGTTATGGGGTGAACTGTGTCCCCTGACGCAAAGTTGATACTGGTATGTTGAAGTTATAACCCCCCAGTACTCAGAGTGGGACTGCATTTGGATATAGGGTCTTTAAAGAGGTAATTAAATTATGACTGGGGCTTTCATAAGAGGAGATCAGGGCACAGAAACCTAGAGGGAAGACCATGCGAAAACATAGGAAGAAGGTGGCCATCTACAAGCCAAAGAAAAGTCTCAGGAGAAACCAGCCCTACCAGCACCTTGATCTTAGACTTTTAGCCTCTAGAACTGAGAGAAATAAATTTCTGTTGTTTAAGACACCCAGTCTGTGGTAGCCCAAGCAGAATAACACAGCAGCCTTAAAATAAGACAGCAACAACTGGCTTTGTCTTAACATTACTGTCTCTTACATTTTTCAACTACTTTGACTTCCCAGGAAAGCAGAGCTAATGGTATCCTCTTGATCAAGACCCACTTCAGAGCTGCTCTCTGATTTATCTTTTCTACCAGTCCTTCTCAAATTCTGTTTGGTTTTTTTGTGCCTTTTTCTGAAATGCCGCTGGTCCTAGTTTGGTAGATGTCTTCCATTTTTGTTGCTTGCTGACAAACTTACCACCTGGGAGAGCTGAATATACATTTTTATAACTAGTGCAATTTAAGAAAGAAACCATAGCTAACAGATATTTAATTTTTATATTCATGTGTCTTCACAAAATTCACAAAAAATCTTGAAATCACAGAAACTTAGTCTCTCTAAGTCATCAAGTTTATGGCTTTGCCTTTAAGCCAAAATTAAACCATTGCAGGAAATGAGAATTTTTGTATGCAAAAAATTATTCCAGAGAGGGAGATTCCACAAGTTTCCTGAGCAAGACATTA
The DNA here is from genome assembly GCF_963259705.1 of Myotis daubentonii. Classification (NCBI taxonomy): domain Eukaryota; kingdom Metazoa; phylum Chordata; class Mammalia; order Chiroptera; family Vespertilionidae; genus Myotis; species Myotis daubentonii. The sequence continues at coordinate 134,721,494 of NC_081842.1, forward strand.
TAACTCTTATTAGATGAGTCAAGTAATCCAATGCCCAACTCAGCACTCCATGCCTGACTTGGACAGGCCGGGACTTTCTTAGGTCTCACTTTGGAAATGATGCAATACTTGCAATGAGAGACTATTTCAGAATAAAAGCCAACGGGGACTAATTGTAGTGTAGTGGTTAGGGTGGTGGCACGAGGAGCAGGTAGAGGAAGTCTTTGTCAAGTATAGATATATTTGTATTATATGCATATACTATTTCAATAATAATTAATGCATTTAGTTTACTAGTAAGTAAGAATTTGAAATACAGAACAAGGAAAAGAACATAGGGGAAGAATACAAACTGGAATGATGAAGGGGGAGGGGGGAAGAGAGAAGAAACCAAGAACACTGAGGGACAGGTTGGAAAGAAGAATTATAAGAATGCTTGGCCAGAGAAACCAAGATGGCGGCATAGGTTAACGCCAGAGATTGCTGCCTCGAACAACCATTTCAAAAAACAACTAAAAGACGGAATGGACATCATCCAGAACCACAGGAAGGCTGGCTGAGTGGAAATTCTACAACTAGGAGGAAAGAGAATATCATACCGAGACTCAGAGGAGGCGCAGTGCTGAAGTGAAATACTAAGGTGCGGAGTGCACGTGGAGCGGGCTGGAGGCGGAGGGAGCAGTTGTTGTTTTCAATCGGGAGGGAGTTTCAGACTCTGAGCTCCAGATCCGGGCAAGTCTCTAGGGACCCAGACTCAAATGGGAGAAGCGGGACTGTCTGGCTTCCGTTGGAACTCGAAGGCAGCTTTCTCTCCAAGGTTTGCAGCGGTTGCTGGGACTCTGTGAGGCAGAGCCCCTAGGGACGGAACTGAGAGCAGCCATAACTGCTCCCTCCGGCCCGCCCTGTAGATCCCCTGGGACCCGCCCTGCCCAAGCCCTGCACAGAGCCATTTGCCGGATAGCCTCAGACAAACGCTAGATTAGCACCGCCCTAGAGATCCAGCACAGAAACTCTCCCACTGCAGACACAGCGGACTCTCATAGCCAGTTAGCCTGGAGGTCAAATCACCCCCGGTATTGCCGACAACAATCAAGGCTTAACTACAACAAGACTGCGCACAAAGACCACAAGGGGGTGCACCAAGAAAGCATAAAAAATGCGGAGACAAAGAAACAGGACAAAACTGGCAATGGAGGATATTGAGTTCAGAACCACACTTTTAAGGTCTCTTAAGAACTGTCTAGAAGCCGCCGATAAATGTAGTGAGATCCTCAAGAAATCTAATGAGACCCTTGATGTTATGATAAAGAACCAACTAGAAATTAAGCATACACTGACTGAAATAACGAATACTATACAGACTCCCAACAGCAGACCAGAGGAGCGCAAGAATCAAGGCAAAGATTTGAAATGTGAAGAAGCAAAAAACACCCAACCAGAAAAGCAAAATGAAAAAAGAATCCGAAAATACGAAGATAGTGTAAGGAGCCTCTGGAACAGCTTCAAGTGCACCAACATCAGAATTATAGGGGTGCCAGAAGATGAGAGAGAGCAAGATATTGAAAACCTATTTGAAGAAATAATGACAGAAAACTTCCCCCACCTGGTGAAAGAAATAGACTTACAGGTCCAGGAAGCACAGAGAACCCCAAACAAAAGGAATCCAAAGAGGACCACACCAAGACACATCATAATTAAAATGCCAAGAGCAAAAGACAAAGAGAGAATCTTAAAAGCAGCAAGAGAAAGAAACTCAGTTACCTACAATGGAATACCCATATGACTGTCAGCTGATTTCTCAACAGAAACTTTGCAGGCCAGAAGGGAATGGCAAGAAATATTCAAAGTGATGAATACCAAGAACCTACAACCAAGATTACTTTATCCAGCAAAGCTATCATTCAGAATGGAAGGTCAGATAAAGAGCTTCACAGATAAGGAAAAGCTAAAGGGAGTTCATCACCACCAAACCAGTATTATATGAAATGCTGAAAGGTATCCTTTAAGAAGAGGAAGAAGAAGAAAAAGGTAAAGATACAAATTATGAACAACAAACATGCATCTATCAACAAGTGAATCTAAGAATCAAGTGAATAAATAATCTGGTGATCATAATAGAATCAGGGACATAGAAAGGGAATGGACTGACTATTCTTGGGGGGGAAAGGGGTGTGGGAGATGCGGGAAGAGACTGGACAAAAATCGTGCACCTATGGATGAGGACAGTGGGTGGGGAGTGAGGACGGAGGGTGGGGCGGGAACTGGGAGGAGGGGAGTTATGGGGGGAAAAAAGAGGAACAAATGTAATAATCTGAACAATAAAGATTTAATTAAAAAAAAAAAGAATGCTTGGCCAGAGTTGCATAGCTGATGACCACAATCCTCAGTAGTAGGATGGCTATAGGGTAGACTGTCTTACTAGTCGGTCCCTAGAAAATGGCTCTTACTAGTTAGAAACATGTTCTTGTCATTTCTGCATGCAACCAACATTCACAGAGTGCCTATTGGGTGCTTGAAATTGTGTTAGACATAATCCAGGCCAGGGTAGGCTCTGTATTAATATGTTTTTATTAGGAAGAAGAAGAAATAAATAGAGCAGGAGGAGGAGGAGGAGGAGTTGGAGGAGGAGAAGAAGGAGAAGGAGGAGGAGGAACCTTTCTGTATGTTTACTCTTTTACATTATGTAGGTCAGGTTCCTTGGGAAACACAACCTGAGACTTCAAGGTCAGTCTGCAGAGTGTTCATTGAGGGTGCTCGTAGACCTTCTGTGAGAGTGAGGGAAGGAAGTAGGGAACAGGACTGAGCAGCAAGAAAAGCTAAGAGGCAACACGGCTGCATGGAATCAGCTAATCCCTGAAGGAGCCCTGGAGCTGAAGTGGCCCTTCAGAATTGTCCTGGAGCCTTTGTGCCCCAAATCAACCAGTCATTGGATACAGCAACCCCAGGGAGGTCCCTGAGCCTTGGTCCCTAGGCAGCTCCTTCAGCTGAGCCCAGGTCTGGGACAGGCGCTCAGCTGTGAGTCATCAGCAGCCAACACTTCTCCCAAGAGCTGGGGGATGAGTACCTCTGTGCTGGCGAGGTGGGGGATCTGAGTAACACCCTCAGTATCCACTACATATAAGGAAACTAAGGCACAGAGAAGTTAGGTAACTCACTTAAGATCCCACAGCAAATAAATGGCAGAGCCAGCAATCACACCCAGGCAGGCTGACTCCAAAAGCTAAGCCTCAATCATCTCTAAACTGTGTGTAGAGAATCTACCAAATTGCTGTTATGGTTGCTCAATTAATTACATCTCTTTTCTTTTGGATGTTAGTGTTTACTATTCCCTTCTATCAGCCCTCATCCTTTGCAGCTTCCTCAGAGCTAAGAACAGCAGCCTTAAGTATTTTTGTTAAATACACAGTTAAGTGTATTTTTGATGGTTGAATTTAAGAGGTCCACAGATTAATACATTAACCTGATGATGGACATTAAAGGTTGGCCCCAAGTATTGAACTGAGTTCTGTAACATAAATGGAACTTTGTCTTCTCACTGTTTGTGGGCTGCCTTAGTATCTGGACCAATGGAGCATCCTCAAGGACCTCTGTTCCCCAAGCCCTGCTTTGCTATCCCTGGGGACCTATGTGATGAGGTCACTGTAGTCATCTGAGAGCTCGAGGAGAATGAGGTCAGAGCTGCCTGAGGCTTGGGCAAATTAATGAAGAGGGGAGGGAAAGGTCGTGTCTCTGTTGAAGTGGAGTGGGAGAAACGGTGGGGCCCACCCAGAATCGCCCCTGGACAGCCCAGTTACATGGCAACACCCCTAACAATGTTTCAGAAGGACTATTATTTTCAAAAAGAGGAAAACCCAGAAAACTGGGTAAACTCTGCAAGCCGAATTATAGCTAAAAAGTGCCCTCCATCCCACAACTCCTCAGCTTGCCTTCCCTGGGGTCAGAGACAGTCAATGGGTTGAAGTGGAGTAGATGGCGAGGAGGGGCACATCGGTGGTGGAAGACTGAGGCGCTGGAAGCCTGAGCTGACATCAGCACCCTGAGGATGTCCACAGCACAGCTTTGTTTCCACACCCAGCTTTGGGAACTTCCCATTTAGCACTAGTCATTGCTGCCTGCTTGAGCCTGCAAACTCAGCCTCCAGGACTGTCCCAGGGCTGAGGGCCTCCACCTTGGCAGCTGCAGCAGGGAAAGCAGTGGCTCCCTGGGGAACCGGAGCCTTCAGCCTGCAGAAAGAGGTATTGAACAATGAGGAGTGACCCTTGCGTAGAAACATGACCCACCCAACATGGTCAGTGAGGAGACCCATGTTTCACTAAATCACCCTTCCCTCTGTTGCACCACTACTCAAAGATGAGATGACTAGAAGCTCACCACCACCCTCCCATCTTCTCTCTCCCTCACCCACTGCTTATACCATTCTTAGTGTTTTCCACATGCCATCTTATTTATCCCTCATGGTCACTCTGTGATTATGAATTATTTTTATTTCTATTTCACAGATTTGGAAATGAAGATATAAAGAAATACCTAGCTCAGGGTCACAGAGCTAGTAGGTAGTAAAACTGAAGTACAACCCAGAGAGCTCACGACCTAAAACTCCGCTTGTAACCATGAGGCAACACTGCCTCTACCTCCCAAGAGAGAATTGACTGCCTCTTCCCAGGAGTCACTTTACTCCTTCATTAGGCAGAAACACAGGTCTCCCCTCTCCTTTCTTTACTCTCCTTAGGCACTAGGCATGCACTGGTCACCATGACCAATTCTCAGTGGTACCCCCTCACACCTCAACTTACCCCTGTGCCTACCACCAATCCTGTTTCTTCCCTTTGAGTCCCCTAGGATAGCTCCAGGAGGAAACCAGGAACACTCGGAATGCTGACTTCCACTGTGGTGGACTTTGCTCTTAAAACCGGGCATACCTGCCCTAGCCAGTTTGGCTCAATGCATAGAATATTGGCCTGCAGACCGAAGGGTCCCTGGTTTGATTCTCGTCAAGGGCAGGTATCCCGGTTGCAGGCTCCTCCCACGACCGGGCCCTGGTATTGGTGCGTGCTGGAGGCAACCAATCAATGTGTTTATCTCACATTGATATTTCCCTCTGTCTTTCCCTCTCTCTTCCACTCTCTCTAAAAATCAATGGAAAAATATCCTCGGGTGAGGATTTAAAAAAAAGGGGGGGTGGCATAACTGATATTCAGCCAACTAGAAAGTAAAGCTATTTAGAGGGGAGGGGTGTAGATTTCCTGGAAAGCAGGATGGAGCACAGACTTCCACAAGCTTACAAAAAATAAACTTTAAAATGTTATAGGAAGCTATGAGACCTCTATAACTTTATAAGCAAAACCATTAACTAATTAATCATTAGTTAACACTAATTAATCTTTAGGAAACACAACCACAAGACCTCAAGAGCTAGAAATTTTAAGGCTCAAGATTTTACCTTAAGTAACATATTTGAAATCCATCCTTAAATTAATTCTCTGAAACACATTCAACCCATCTTCACCAACAGAAAAACTTGGCATTGTCACACTTTCAAGATGACACGTACTAGAGCTCAGGAGGAAAATAGCCATAGGGGAGCCTCTCTGCTCATTTCAAGGGCCAGAAGATGTCAGAAGGGACTAATTGTTCAGGAATGCAGACAAGGCTAAGGTCAAATTCAGTCAGCACATCAAGTCACCCAGCTTTTATTATGGAGGTACTCTGTGCCAGCCATTGTAGCAAATGCAACTTAGAATCATAGACTGTTAAGACTGGCAAGGACCTAGGGGACAAAATTTCTGTTATGGAGCCACTTACAATTTGATTGGAATATTAAGACTCACATATGGGTGGAAATTAGAAAACAATACTAAACGTAAATAAGCAGATACTGAGAGATGCTGTAAAACTTAGGAGAAGTAAAAACAAATTGGGACTGGAGTCAGTCAGTAGAGATTTTAAAGAGAATATGGGATTTCAGGTGACCTATGAAAGTAACAAAGTAGAGAGGTAGGTAGGCCTTTCATTGAAGGATAGTGTGAACATGGGTAGAGTAATGATAGCAAGAAGTCTGGGAACCAACCCTGGAGAAGACTTGGGCATTCCTGAAAAAGAGAGCAGCCTTCCTTGCCGTGGGAGAAGTGTGGAAGGGGGAGTGGGGAGGCTGAAGGCTGGGTAGTGAACTTTTATTATTTTATTTTATTTTATTTTATTTTAATTATTTGGCAAGGAAGAGGTAGTGAGCTTTTAATGCAGGAATTTGAAATTGGTTCCATAAGGTCAATGGGAGCTATTATAGCTTCTTAAGTAGTAGACCACACTTCTTTTTTTTTTTTAATATATTTTATTGATTTTTTACAGAGAGGAAGGGAGAGGGATAGAGAGTTAGAAACATCAATGAGAGAGAAACATCGACCAGCTGCCTCCTGCACACCCTCTACTTGGGATGTGCCCGCAACCAAGGTATATGCCCTTGACCGGAATCGAACCTGGGACCCTTCAGTCCACAGGCTGATGCTCTATCCACTGAGCCAAACCAGTTACGGCATAGACCACACTTCTTAAGCAGGCTTATGTTTAAAACAAAACAAACAAACAAACAAACAAACAAAACACAAAAACAGCACTTTAGAAAGATTAATCTGGAATCTGATTGGTAGATGGATGGATTGATAACGGGAGGACAATCAGATGATCTGGTCACCCAGGTGATAAAAGCCTATCATGAGAGAGATAGAAAGACTGGGAAAAATGGAAAACATAGGATTCAGTGTTAGGAAAGCAAAAAGGGGATTAACATTAGGAAAAAAAACATGTCTGACAAAATAAGTGTGGTGTCTTTTTCCACTTTTAGAAATGTGGGGTCTCTGGGGCATGAAACCAATGTAGAATTAAGAAGTCAGGGAGCTGTTTTGTGGGAGTAGGTGATAAATCTGTTCTTAGCCATGCCTAGCATGAGGTGAGACACTGGAAATTGAATTTGATTAGACCATTAATTCTGGCTACATACACACCTCTCTTTAGGTTGACCATCTATACTAATAAAAGGGTAATATGCTAATTAGACCAGGAGACCTTCCGGACATCCTTCTGGACAAAGCCATGGTGGTGGGGCCAAGCCAGAAGCGGTTAGGGGCGATCAGGCCAGGTGGGAAGGCAGTTGGGGGTGATCAAGCCACTGGGGGAGGGCAGTTGGGGTTGAGCAGACAGGCAGTGGGGGGCAGCTGGGGGCAAATAGCCCGGCAGTTGGGGGCCATGAGGCCAGCAGGGGAGGGAAGTAGGGGGTGAGCATGCCAGCAGGGGGGCAAGTTGGGGGTGAGCAGGCCAGCCGGGGGTGGGAAGTTGGGGATGATTAGGCCGGGGGAGAGAGAGCAGTGCAGGTGAACAGGCCAGTGGGGAGGGGCAGTTGGGGGCAAACAGGCTGGCAGGGGGGCCGTGGGGGTAAGAAGGACAGCGGGGAGGGCAGTTAGGGGCAAGTAGGCCAGCAGGGAGGGGCAGTTTGGGGCAAACAGGCCATCAGAGGGGGCAGTTGGGGGTAAGAAGGCCTGTGAGGAGGGCAGTTTAGGATGAGCAGGCTGGCAGGCAGAGTGGTTAGGGGCAATCGGGCAGGTAGGCAGGTGAACGGTTAGGAGCCAGTGGTCCCGGATTGCGAGAGGGATGTTTGACTGCTGGTTTAGGCCCGATCCTGTGTCAGACATCCCCCGAGGGTTCCCAGATTGGAGAGGGTGCAGGCAGGGCTGAGGGACATACACCCCCATGCACAAATTTTGTGCACTGGGCCACTAGTGTTTAATATAAAGTCAACAAATACACAAAGCTGAGATTTTTACTATATTATTCTAGCTCCACAAAAGCATTTCTTTTGTTGTTTTCTAGGATTGAAATAAACTGTCACCTTGATGTTTTCAAGAACACTGAAGCTGTGTTCAGGCCTCAGATTTTTCAGGCCAAAATCAAAGGCCAGCAATTGACCAGAGAAGGAGAAGCAGAACCTTCAGGCTTGTTTGATTTGAACTCTCTGAATTTCCAATCCTCAGCATTTCAGAGCGTCACTGTTTCTGACCATGTGTAACCTCTGCTTAGGAATATGATTCCAAAGGATTGGCATGTTTTGTCCAGCTTCTGAAATCAGATGTTGACATTGGCACTCTACATTTTAGTTAAAAATATCAAATATTAATTAGCATCCCCAAAGGATGTGCCAATTTTAGCTTTTAACTCTAAAAATATGTTTACATGTTCCCAAAATATTTTTTAAAAGTCTGCTTTTCTCCCATTCATTCATCAGAATGAGGTCAACAGGGCTAGAAAGACAAGAAGGGATCAAGTATTATGATTGGTTTGTAAATAGTTGAAAATCTTTATTTGTTTTTTGGTTGGGTGATTTTAACCTTTATGATAGAGCCTTGAGCCTGTAAAAAATTGAAGTGGGATCTGAACATGGCAAAATGTGTTTGCTTTTCTCAGATAAATCTGTTAGTCTGCATGTGCTGTAAAATGGCATTTTCCTCCATTGAAAATTCCACTTCCTATGCAACATATGCCATTCTGCCTTCCTCACAGACTTCCCCAAATAAAGTTCAAAATCCCTCTTGCATTTGTAGTCAATCTAGCCCCCCCCATTTGGGGTCAACTGAGAAGTGCCCCAAGAGAAGTCTTTTCAAAAAAGCATTTAACAATTAGCCAGCACAAAAATGTAGCTCTGGGTGACTTCTAAATTGAGTTTCTCAAGGCAAACCGTTAGGTAAAAGAGAAAGCCAAAACTCAAAAGCAATGAAGAAGGAAGAGAAATAATGGAGTTTTGTATTTAATAAAATTTAAAGGTGATATACTTTACTATAGATAGATTGCTCCCTGAAACGGTCATACAGACTTACCAGATTAAGGAGTGTCAAGTATTTCCACTGTCCACCATTTTGAAAGATTTTGGACATCTGCGTATTCCTTCCTTTTTGTGAGATGTGATAATTGAGAAAAATATACCAGCTCAAAACAAGGAAGTGGTATACGCATGTAGAAGTCCTCGTCATGGCTCACTCTGGCCGGGAAGCTGTGAACGTCTGAAGTGGCTTTCGTCTGGCGTCTTGTGTTGGGTAAGAGCTGAAGTCCTGCAGCAGGCGGGGAAGCTGTAAAACACACCCCTCCGGGTGAGAGTTCCAACAAGGTTGAATTTTGCCTCCCTCATAAGCTCCCTCCTGATAAACTTTGTGACAGGATTATTGTTTATTTTCAGATGTCCCAGTTAGATAACAGGTAGTGTGCAGGTTTGCATACAGGCAAGGATCAATGCAAGAGCTGCACTTTGCTCTATCAGGCTGAGCTGGGGCGTGGTTAAGTGACCTTATTGAGAATTACCACTAAACTGATGAAATCCTGTCATGGTTGCATTCTCTCTTCTTTCCTTTTCATTTGAGCAGAACAAGGAAGTTGCAATAATATCTTTTGAGAGAATGAGGGGCAGGTTGGTAAACCAGCAGGGAGAGATTGTGGGCATGTTTAGGACATGGAGGGAGGTAAGTAAAAAGGGAAAAGGTATTGTAATCTTGCTGCTGAGGTCTCTGAGGCCCCATGAAATCTGAAACAACACTTGGACCTCCAGAGAGCAGTTCTAAGGGTTTTTTGTTTTTGTTTTTTTAATTTTGTATCTACTCCCTGGAGAACCGAGGGTTACCCAAGGCTGTCCCAGACACTTTTATTTGCATAGGTTTTTCTCTACCCTGGGAGGACAGAAGCAGAGCAAGTCATCTGTGGCTAAAGAAGCATAAATAAGCCGAAGTGTGTGGCCATGACCCCATCATACCTGAGTTTAGACATTTCCTTGGGGAGAACGAGAATATGCTCAGGCTGGGCAGTTTGAAGAACTGAATCCTGCCTCGAGCTGGACGGAAGGGACCTGAGAGAGAGCTGAAAGTGTCATACCTTGTGCCATCACCAGCTTGTTTCCCTGAGCAACTCACTAAGAGGGTTCTGAGCAAATCCCTCAGGGAAATGCTCTCAGCGTAGTTGTGTAAGTATGTAGTTGGCGCTGTTCGATAATTTAACCAGGGTTTACAAGTACTGGGAGAAAGAGCTTCAGGCATGCCCTAGCTGGTTTGGCTCAGTGGATAGAGTGTCAGCCTGCAGACTGAAAGTCCCAGGTTTGATTCCGGTCAAGGGCACATATTAGAGTTGTGGGCTCAATCCCCAGTAGGGGGTGTGCAGGAGGCAGCCAATCAATGATTGTCTCTCATCACTGGTGTTTCTATCTCTTCCTCTCTGAAATAAAAAAAATATATATTTTTAAAAGGAACTTCAGACTGTACATGTAGGACAAAACCAAACAAAGCTACCATCATAGGATCCCAAATCTTAGACACTGCATATGGGTGTAGAGCAAATCTGAACTAGCAACAAAGGGTCTGCATTGTAAACATTCCCAAAGAAGAGGTGATCTGGGAAATGGGTGACATAAAACTGTACACAATTCCATGGCCTAGGTTAAAATTACAAATAACGATGATGACCAGATTGGTGAGACGAGGTGTTTTCCCCGGGTCGTGTCTCTCAACGCCAAAGAATGAGCTTCGCGGACCAGAAGATTTAAGCAAAGTGTGGAAAATTTATTACAAGCAGATTCAGGCTCCCCGCAAGGGGAGGGGGACCCAAGAATGGGCTGCCCGTCAAAGCCTTGTAGTCCAGGGGTATATATTTGCTACAAGCCTGCTCTATGTCTACCTGTGTCATCACCTGATTGATTCCCTCCATTGTTTTTGCCCAGTAATGGACCTAAACTTTCCCTGTCTCTATGTGTTGTTAGTATGTTCCTATCCTGAACTTTTTCTGTTTCTGTGTTTGTACGTCTTGTTTACTGCAGGCCCTCTCTTGGTTTCCCATGCCTCCCGCTTTGAGTCCAGAAGCATTTTATTATTTCTGCTTGGTTGGTTCCTGTGGTTAGGCTGGTTGAAACTGCCGTGTCTGCTGCCCCTGCCTATGTTCCACCCGTCTTTGTTTTCTACTGCACCCCTGCCCTATCTGCCTGCACTTCAAGTTAACCTTCTCAACAATAGCATCTAATAATTTTCCAGTACTTAATACATGACAGGCATTGTTCCAAGTGCTTTACACACACGTTAATTCATTTACCCTCTAAACATGACTATGAATTAAGTACTATTATTGTTATCGGTGAGACAAGGAACCCTCAGTTACTGACTTCTTGAGGGAAATATTTCAATCAAGAGACAAAGTGTAGAAAAGCAAGCAAGAATTTATTGACTGCAGCAAAAATATACTTAGGACAGTGAAACAAGGAAGGGCATAGAAGTAAGAGGAGAGCCTAGGCTGGGCTGCCTTACCTCACTGGGAAGTCAGAGAATAGGGGGCCTTGGAGACAGGTCCAGGGGGTTAGTCTGGGACCAGATGCTGCTGCCCATCGCTCCCCTGGTTGCAAGTCTCATGGGGTCCCTTAGAGACTGGGGATGCATGCCATGGGGAAAGGACAGAAGGAAGGGGATGGAATGGGAGTGCTCCCAAGAAAAGGCGAGAGAACACCTTGGGACCTTCATTTTCAGGGGTGTTAAAGATTGGGTGTTTAGGGCAGATCTTAGTGGTGAATCAATAGAATATTCATCAGCTTTATGCTGATGTACCAAAATGAGATTTATTTTCTTAATTTATCTGTCCTTGGGTGTGGGTGGCAAATGGCACCTAATTGAATTTCTGTTATTTGTCTCTGTGTGTTTAGCTATTTACCCTCTGGTTGGGGAGGCGAAATGCACACCATTTACTCTCAAGTGCCCTTGGTTTAGGGAAGATAGGATTTACTAGGTCCATGGTGGGCAAACTGCGGCTCTCGAGCCACATGCGGCTCTTTGGCCCCTTGAGTGTGGCTGTTCCTAAGCCTTATGAGTACCCTAATTAAGTTAATAACAATGTACCTACCTATATAGTTTAAGTTTAAAAAATTTGGCTCTCAAAAGAAATTTCAATCGTTGTACTGTTGATATTTGGCTCAGTTGACTAATGAGTTTTGCCGACCACGGTACGAGGTGACTACAAAATGCTGTTTAACTCTCTGTCTTAGTTTCCCTATTCTGCTTGTCCTGCGATTTTCCTAGTTTCTTACTATTCTAGAACAATTATGATCCTCATTTTCAGATGAGGAACTTGAAGCCCAGGCGCTAAAATAGAGCTTGCAGAAACTTCAGAGGCAGAGCTGCAATCTGTGCTTTAACGGGGGTGTCTGACCCTAAAGAAACAAGGTTTGCTCTGCACACCCTCAGGCTCCCTTTGCATTTATCCACTCTCTGCTTACCCCTTAAATTCTCTTCCTGTCCCACCAGAAAATTCTCTGTAACATGTTTTGTAACTTGGTGCACATGTGAATTGTTGTGCTACGTCTCCCAGGGCATTATCATGGTAAATACTACTGTAGATGTAGGGATTTTACTCCTTCATGCAAACATCTCAAGTATAAGTCTGCAGATGGGTAAGGATTTGAGGCACAAGTAGGAAAAGAGGAAAAGACCCAAATCTCTGAAGTTTGTCTGTTCAAACCTGGAGACCGACCTTTTAACATCTGGACTTTTTTTCCTGCATTAGCCTCAGTGCCCACAGATGAGGCCTTTCATAAATATTGATAAAATTATTTAAATTTATTTGTAAGAAGTTTGGCATTTAACATTGAAATTCAATTTTTAGCATTTTAATAAATGATGTAACGTAATATAAACAGTCATGCACTGCTTAACAATGGAATACATTCTGAAAAATGTGCCACTAGGCAATGTCGTTGTTGTGCAAACATCAGAGTGCACTTAACGCAAATCTAGATGATATAGCCTACTACACACCAAGGCTTTACAGTATAGCCTATTTCTCTGTAAGGGAGGAAAAATAATTTTCCCTTCTGGGTTCTTGGTTAAGTTATCCTTGAAATAAAACACAGGTTAACAGGAGAAAAAAAAAAAAACGAAAGTCTAATAGCACGTATAACATAATATTTATGTCCTGTAAACATGGAGAGACCCAGGAAAGCTGAGTAACTTGCCAAAATGACTAAAACCAACACCTTAAATAACATCTCCAGCTGAAGACAAAAGATGCTGGGGGCGTAGGGAGTCAGTGAAGGGAGGTTACCAGGAAAAGCACAGCAAGCAAGGGTAAGGTTGTTACGCAGATTTAACTGGGAGTTGTCTTCTGCTTTGGTAAGAGTTTCTAGAGATAAGGTAATTCCTCTCTTATCTTACAAAGGGTAACCTCTATTCCATTTTCAGTTTCTCCCATGTCTGCTCTTTTTTTAAATTAACCAGCCTAAAATAATCTTTACGCCAAATAGACATATTTTGGGATGATGAATTCTGTTCCCTTAGATCTCCTAAGATTCAAACCTGTACTGCGTGTTACTATACTGAGTACTGTAGGCAATTTGTATATCGCATTACGGTGTGACTTTACGGTGTGCATTATGGCCATGACATTACTAGGTGATGGGAATTTTTCAGCTCCATTTTAATCCTATGGGACCACCATTGTATATGTAGTCTGCTGTTGACTGTATGAACAAAAAGAGGACTATGTAATAAATCAGAGAAGCTCAGCAGTGGCTAAAAGTAACTTCACAGGGTGATCTGATTATAAATTCCTACTTGGGCAGGTCATGGTTGACTATAACTTCTTTAGTAAGAGTTTTATTTTTGCCTTTAGCAGCCTGTCCATTGTTTTGTGCTTATAGGTTAGCACACCTTTGAAATGTCAGAATAATCCTCTGGATTATTTTAGACCCCTGGAGGTTTAACCAGACTGAAGGGAGCACATGAACTTGTTGCCTGTAAACATTCCTATTTACTGTGTTAAATATACTATATTCTCCAATGTAAAAGAAGTCTGTGAAAAGGAAAATGGGGCGGGGCGGGGGCTTGCAACCTAGTTCAGTATCTGGTTAAAACTGTAGTCTTACTTGCCCACTCTGGCTGACGTGGGTGGAGCTGCAGAGCCTAACCCCAAGGCCCCGCCAAAACTGACTTGGGCAGAGCTGCAGGGTCCCTCAGGAGCCCACCACAGGAGGAGGTATATAGAGCCTCCCCATGAGTTCAGTTCAGGCTTTGGATCCGGAACTCCCCTGGACTAGCAGATCTGTGAAATAAAGGCTAAACTTTCCTCCCTCAGAGTGCTGGCTGATGGTTCTGCCACAACAGTATGTGCCCTGACTGGGAATGGAATCCTCAACCTATTGGTGTATGGGACGATGTTCCAACTGAGTCACCCAACCAAGGCTGGAAAACAATTTTTTTAATTTCACAAATACTTATTGAGTAATGAAGGCTCTGGGGATTCCCTAGGGAATAAGAAATCCAATCCCTGCTCTCATGGAACTCATATTTTAACAGAAGATCTAGAAATTAAATAATAACACAATTGGGTATAATTTATAATTATAGTAGCTTTTGTGAAGGGCAAACACAGAGGACTTATTAAAGGGATAATATAGTACCAGACTTGGGGTAGACAGGAGGTCAGGGAAAAGCTGGCCCTGAGGAAGCCACATGTGAGCAGGACTGGTCCTCCCAACACTCCTAACATGCTCTGATTATCTTTTTTTTTTTTTTTTTTTTTTTTTACTAGCTCCTTACATGTTCTATTTCCCAGGGAGCTGGGCCAGCCACTGCCCATTTCACACAACATACTTATCCTGGTGATTTTGCCAACTATTAGCTTCTACCACTGCTTTACAGTTTGTGACCACAAACTATATACTTCTAGTCCCAGCCTTCTCCTCATCCCCATAAAACTTCAAACATACCCAACTACGTTTGGACATCTCCTGGATGTGCCGGTTATACCTCAAACTCAAGAAGTCTAAAATGAACTCACTGCATTTCCCCAAACTTGGGCTTTTTATTCTCTGTCTTCTGAGAATGCCCTCATTAACCTCTTATCTTCCTTGCCTTCTCTCTCACCCCAATTCCAATTAACCACCAAATTTTGCCAAGTTCATCTCCCAAACCAAGCTCAAATTAGTCCTCTTCTTTTCATCACTTCTACAACTGTCCTAGTTCAACTTTTCTTTATTTCTTTCCAGTGCTACAGCAACTGTCTTCTAATCGGTTTTCCTGATTCCAGTCTTATTCCCCAACTCTGTTCTTCACAAGGCCAGGGAGAATTTTATCAGGAGTTCTAACCTTACCACATCCCTCCCCAGCTTGAGTCCCTTTACTGAATCAATATCACCTGCAACATAACATCCAAGTTCCATAGCTTTTAATAAAACTTCCCACTTCCCTATGGCTTTGTTACTCTTCCCAGCCTTATCTCACCTCACACTTGATGTTCCTCCAACACCACCAAATTGGCAGAGGTTTCCACCCACACCTCACTATGTCATGTCCCAATGCCTTTATTCCCACTTTCTCCTCTTCCTGATGCCTTCTTTCAACATAACTTTGACTGATTCTCTCATACCCATCCTCTAAAATGCAGCTCAGCAGTTTTCTTCTCTAGGAACTCTTACATAAGCCTCTCCTCAACCAGGCCATATTAAATAACCCCTTCTAATCTTTCTTAATACCTTGTGCATATGTAAATTGCATGATAATTAATTAGTGTATTAGTCTACTTGGGGTGCTATAACAAAAATACCACACATTGGGTATGAACAACAAAAACTTATTATTTCTCACAGTTTAGGAGGCTGGGAAGTCCAAGATCCAGGCACCAGCAGATTCGGTGTCTAGTGAGAGCTCACTTCTTTGACAGTTGTCTTCTCACTGGGTCCTTACATATCAGGAGGAGCTGAGGATCTCTTTGGCATTTCTTTTGTAAAGACACTAATCCTATTCATGGGGGCTCCACCCTCATGATCTAATCATCTTTCAAAAGTCTAACCTCCTAATACCATTATTTTGGCAGTTATGATTTCAAGACATGAATTTTGGAGAAACAAAAACATCTAGTCTATAACAATTAGGAATTAATCTCTTAATGTGCCATTATCTCCCAGGGCTTAAAGTGGTTGTGTTTGGATTCCTAGAGCTTAGCATAGTGCTGGGCACACAATAAGAAATTAATAAATATCTATTAAATAAATGAATATGTGCATATCAGGCATACTTGTCTATAGAGCCTTACTATAATGCCGGCTCATTCATGTAAAATCTACTATCCTCAAAATGTTTAGCTGCTGGGTTCTGGGAAGCAGGTAGAATACTAAGATGAGTAAGACATAGCCTAAACCCTGGAGGAACTCATAGTCAAATTGCAGAGACAGATACATAAACAAAAAATTACAGCACGATGTGATAAGTACTATAATAGAGGCATGTATAATGTACTAATGGAACCTAAATTATCCTGCACATTATTCTGTCATTCTGAATATACAGAAGTTTGAGTTAAAGATGAATGCATTGAGTAAATCACGGGAAACTTCAGACACCATGTAAGAGGAGAGGAGGATTAAAGTAATCCCTCTGAGCGAAGTGTTCATGGCCACTAGCAAACATAACACTTTTGACTGATAGGGATTATAACTCATTCCTAGGCCAGTCACAGAGTGATGAGGTACAAAGAGCAGGGGATCAAACCTGGGCTGGAATCTACTGTGTAACCTTGGACTTGTCAACTATCAGCCCCATTGGGGTGTTAGTTTCCTCAAGTGAAATGGGGCCCAGGGATTCTGGAGGTCTGATTGTTTCCTGAAGCCAGGATCTCTAACCCTTGGGATTCCTATTATTCCTCATTCATGCAGTGCTGCTTGTATTTCCCTGGAGCCCCTCCTGCCTCTGAGCCAATATCACCCTGTCTTCTAAAGCCCTCTCCTTGATTTAAGGTGGGTGATGCTGGAAATAATTAAATATGTGTGTTGCCCCGTTGAAACCAAGGTGAAGGGAGACTGGGATCTTCCTTCCAGTGGACTTTGCATCCCTAGAAGTCCCTGTCCATTTGCTGTACATGCAGCTGAGAACCGAGGATGAAGCTCACCCATTATACCACATTTAAGAATATTTGTTTTTCCCAGAGGTCACTGTGAGTGACCTTCTTTTTAAAAACTAGAACATTTATTAAAGGCCCCCCATCTGAAGTCTGTTTGATGAGAACATGTTTTGGTTTTCAGTCACCAAACAAACCAACTCTGAAAGGCACTGGAACCTTTTTTTTTTTTTTTTTTTTTTTACTGTGAGAACTCTCTTGGCCCACCACTTTACTTTGTCTGTTGCATTGGGAAACCTGGTTCAGAACTGCCTTGCTCCTTGATCTCTAGCTTTGCTTTTACAAGAAATGCAGTGTTCTGTGATCTTCTCAGATTCACTTAGACGTTCTCTGTTGATAGTTTTGAAGGTAGATTTTCAGTTGGGAACCTAAAGAATTCTTCCTGTTTACAAGCATGAAATTGACTCACATTATTTTAAAAGTTTAGAGCTGTAAAGATCCATTTGAGGACAGTTGGTTCAACATTTTTGTCTTTCAGGTGAGAAAATGAAAGCTCAGAGAGGTTAAGGGACTTTCTCAAAGTTTCACAACTATGGGGGAGTAATGACCAGAATACAGGTCTCTTAACTAACAACCAGTACAGGAGTCTTCCACTGTTTCTTGAATTACTTTGTTTTGTACCCAAATTCTAGAATTTTCAAGTGGATTTCTCTTGCATGTTACTTGATTATGTGAGGTCTGATGATGTTATTAAAGAGAAACTATCTAATTAAAAGGAACACCTTTTTTACACTCTCAAATTTCACTATTTTGCAAATATCCTGTTTACAGAAATGCATACATTTTCTCACAAGAAAACTTAGATATTAGTATAGATTTTTATATATTGAATTAATCAGCAAGATTAAGAAACATATTCAATGGTGATCATAAGCACATTCATTTTCAAGTTTTGAGTGTCTCATGTGAATTCCTGCTTTCCTGGGAAATTCACTACAAGGACAACAGCAGTTAGGCTCTGATTACCTTGTTTTAGCAGTCTATAGAGACACATGTCTGAGTCATGGGTACTCATATACATGAACTGCATTCTGTTTGCTGATTTTCTATCTAATAATTGTTTCATTTGCTGGAAAGGGGCTGTTGCAACCCCTAATAATTATGAATTTGTCTATTTCTCCTTTCAACTCCATCAGCTTTTGCTTTGTGCATTTGAGACTCTATTGTTTGGTGCAATATCTTTAGGATTGCTATCTTTTCCTATTGATGGATCTTTGTATCATTATGTAATGTCTCTCTTTGTCTCTGTTAACTTTCTTTGCTCAGATAAAGTTTACTTTACCTGATATTTATATTGCTATTCCTTCTATGTTTATTGGTATGTATTTTTCATCTTTTTACTGTCAAGCTACCTATATCATTGACATTAAAGTGAGTGTCTGGTAAACAATATAGTTGGGTATGTTGCTTTTTTAAATTCACTATGCCCATATCTGTCTTTTAATTGGTACTAGAGGCCCGGTGCATGAAATTCATGCATGGGGGGATGGGCAGGGCGAGATCCCCTCAGCCTGGCCTGCGCCCTCTCATAATCCAGAACCCTTTAGGGGATGTCGGGCCTAAACAAACAGTTGTAATCCCTCTCACAATCCTGGATGCTGCATGTACCAGTGACTATACTTTTCATACAGGTGATAAGCATCTTGCTGTTGTATGGGCAGCTACATTTTTTTGCCCTGATTATAAAAAGTAGTACATAATATGATCCTTCTGAGGCAGTAGTACCATTTTCCCCATTTTCCGAGAAGGAAATCATCCCCAATTGCTCAATAGAAACCAGAAGAATTCAGTGCCCCTTCTGTAGGACAGGCCATGATCCTGTGGGGAGAGGGGGATGTAAAGCCTTATGGAAGCACTTTAATCTGTATTTACATGCACCAACTTCTTTGGTCTTGGAAGAGAAAAAGGCTTTATTTGCCTCTTTCCACCTCTGCCCATATGTGTACTCAGAGAGGTTACTGAGAAGGGCTCCTGTAATGGAACAGAATTTGATTTCCTGTGTAACCCAGCTCAGAGACTAATTGAGCCCTTGTCAAACAAGTGGTCTTTATTAAGGAATTACAGCTATCAACTTTCAAGGTGAAATCCTCTTAGTATTACACATATATGCATGCATATTTATGGATTCTGCTTTAAGACATCTGCCAAAGATTTTTATCAGATACATCCTTTTTGCTTGTTACTTGGTTTTCTTATTTCTACATTTCTAGAATTACATCACATGACCTTTGAAAGTGTTTGTTTTTCTGCCTGGAAACATAGGGCAGTGTTTCATAAAAGCAAGGAAAAGTTTGCTGGGCTTTAAATAAAAAATCCCCTTAACTTAAAAAAAGCAGAAGAAGCAGTAGCAGAAGCTGTGAAATTGTTCATTACAGAGTTGACTTATTTGGTCAAAAGGAGTTGTTTTGGTTAATTGTTTACTGCCCTTTGAATAAAAATGATATTCTCAAATTATATGAAAATGAAACAAAACTTCTAAGTACCTTTGTTTACTTTGAAGTTGAAGGTCAAATGTGTTGGCTTCCTTGGCACTTCTGCCTACCAAGCAAATCTAAATTAGTGTATATTAATTATTCATCTGGAATTACTTCACTTATCTCCATGGTTGATGAGTATCCATGATCACTAAGCATTTTCCAACAATCCCCTCTACAACATTCATGCTGTTTGGGGCTACTCGAAGTGATTCCAGTTTTTGTTGTGGCCTAAAATAAATCACATGCCAATGCAGAATAAAATCAGCTTTTCTCTCTTTGTACTTTCAACAAACTCAACTTCTTTGAACCTTGGCCTGCTTAGGATAAGAATGCTTTACAGGTTGTGAGCTCCTGGAGACAGAAGTACAGCCGATTATCAGCTACTTAGAAGAAATGTCTCCTCCTGACCCTCTAGTCCAGTACCAACCCTTTGTATACTACTCTTCAAAGATGTCAAAACTTTTTTTTTTTCATGATAGCCTGACATTTCCCCTTCTGTGTTCACCTTCCAAGATACAGAGGCAGACAAGTTAAAGTGATTCAGAAAAGGCCTACATAGGGACTCTATGAAGCTTACCCACTTGACCTGAAGATTGTTCTCAAACCATGAGGCCTCTTTGTCAATGAACTTAATTGTGGGAGAGAACTGATTCCCCCCCCCCCCCCCCGGGTTCTGGAAGCAATGATTTAATGATTTCTGCACTACAGGCCTAAAAACACCCTCCCCCACAGTTGTAATAACATAAACCAGTTTTTATATAGTTTTTGGCTCTTTAGTTGAATTAGTGTTCCATCAATCTGGCTTTAACTTTCAAAGGAAGCACTGGCTCAGGAGCGAAAAGAGAGCACACTGGGCCTCAAAGCCACTGAGCTAAGTGGCCAAGTAGGACTATGCAGCCCTCAGCCCCGACATTGTTGTCGCTCCACCATCAGTGATGTAACTGTGGGGACACTGAGAGGAAGAGGATGACTGAGGAAATGTTGGCAAGCTGCTGGAGGATTTGAGTGGCTCTCAATTTGCTTTCTGTTGTTTTGATAAGGCTCCCAGCCCGCAGTTAAATGTTGGCTTCTAACAAAGCATGGACTCCAACGTGAAGTGAGGTAAAACGTTTTTACACAGAGGCCAAGTGTCTGGGCTCTAAGGTCAGTGTGCCCTAGTTCAGCTCTGGTTTCACTTCTTCCTACCTGTGTGGCTATGGGCAAGCAGATAAAACTCTCTATGTCTCAGTTTCTTCAACTGTAAAATGAGTATAATAATAGTGCCCAACTCATAGTATTGCTATGCAGGCTGAACAAAACAGTACATGTGAATGCCAAGAATAAAGCCCTGAAGATGGTAAGTGCTCAATAAGCATTAGGTTTTATGATAGCGAAGGTACTGGGAGAAAGTCTGTCCTCATGGTCATCACCTGATCAGAATGCCCATCTGGGGCACAAGAAGTATCTTGCCACTAGGAAGTGTGTTTGCAGGAATAACTTTTTGCAGTGTGTCTTCAGTGAGTGGCATAGTAGAAGTGCTAAATCTATCAATAGGCTCTCCACTGCAAGCCTGAATTCTTTCCAGAAAACATTTGATAAGAATAATTCTCAGACATATTACAGAGTCGTCTTAAGATCAGCATTAGCTTTTAAACTGGAAAAATGTTGTAACTCTTGACCCGGGGCTTTCCATTAAGACTATAATGAACCAGAATTTCCCAATGCCCCTGATAAGTTTCTTAGGAATTGAAAAGAACAACTGAAATTGACCTAGAGTCTAAGGTTTATGAGCTATCATCACCTCTCTTTGAAAGAGAGAAAGAGAGAAAAAGAAAGAAGAGAGAGAGAGAGAACAAAGGGGCAAGTTCATGTAGACAAGGGAATTAGATAAACGAAAACACTCAATTTGAGTTTGTTTTAATGAAGGGGGATAGTAAGCGATAATTATAAATGTCTCCTAGGTAGCAGAGAGAAGTATAGAAAAATTCAAGTGTGCTCAACTGTTTGCCAAATTATGAAGCCAGAAAACTGCTTTTGAATCCATTGCCCAAATACTGTATAGTTAGAAGTATTTCCTTTTTAAGAAATCATATCATAGGAGTGGCTGTTAGTTGATGATGGAAGTGAGTGTGCATTGCCCAAATGGGCCATGCAGAGGCCTGGTGAATCCTGGGAGTTTTCTGTGTTTGAGAAGTAGAGAAACAGCCCTCAGTACCTCAAAGATCATAGAAAGAGAGGAAGTTGCTTGATCCCCCAGTTTCCCAAGCCTTTGAGTCCCATCCCCCGTTCAGCAGAAAGATATGGGAGGCTGAGTTGTGAACTGTTCACCAGGTCCACAGAGAGGGAGTCCTTATACCCATGCTCAGAGCGCTAAGAGGGTGATCAGGGAGCCCTCTCAGTGAACCCACACTGAACACCCCCGGGCAGAATGTTTCAACTTCCTATCCTGAATGGGTGCTGTGGACTAAATGTTTGTTCCTCTCAAAATTCACATGTGGAAACTCTAATCTCCAATTTGATGGTATTTGGAGAAGGGGGCTTTGGGGAGGTAATTAGGTCATGAGGGCAAAGCCCTCGAGATGGGACTAGTGCTCTTATAAGAAGACGCATGACAGAGTTTGCTTCCTCTCTCTGCTCTTCACATAAGATGGCTATCTACAAACGAGGAGGTGGGCCCTTACCAAACACTGGATCTGCTGGTACCTCAATCTTGGACTTCCTGCCCCAAACCTGTGAGAAATGTGTTTATGTTGCTTAAGAAACCCAGTCTATGGTCTTTTGTTACAGCAGCCTGAACAGTCTAAGACAGTGATTTTCAACCTGTGTGCTGTGGCACAGTGGTGTGTGGCAAGAATTTCTAAAACATGCAATACCTGACTATTTAGTCAGGGCATGGACCTTTTTTCTCTCTAGGCTGTCAAATGAAAAAAATGACAACAGCCAACATAACAATAACCATTTGATCTGAATGAATCAAAACTATATCTATTTTTTTTGTCAGATCAGCAAAAAGTACATTTTTTGGTGTGCCACAGAATTTTAGTAATTAATTTATGTGTGCCATGAGATGGAAAAGGTTGAAAATCGCTGATCTATAGTAAGACAATGAGTATACCCATTACATCTTCCCGCCATTTCTTTAGGTGGGAAGAGGCTTGTTGACAATGTGACACAAAAAGATGATGGGTCCACTTGGCTTGGTGGGGACTGAGCCTGGGTGGAAGTTAGAAGAGAGCTTCCTCCACTGCCTGAGAAAAGCAGCAGGATAAGGGGGGAAATGGAACTTATCCTTTGAAGATCTAAAACTATAATCATTATACAGTGGCCACTTGAAACTATTTTAACATATGATTTTCTAAAGCAAGTATTATTGTGCCATTTTTCTTTTTTTAAATTCTTTTTTTATTATTATTTATTTATTTATTATTAAATCTTTATTGTTCAGATTATTACATTTGTTCCTCTTTTTCCCCCCCCATAACTCCCCTCCTCCCAGTTCCCGCCCCACCCTCCGCCCTCACTCCCCACCCACTGTCCTCATCCATAGGTGCACGATTTTTGTCCAGTCTCTTCCCCCATCTCCCACACCCCTTTCCCCCCCGCCCCCAAGAATAGTAAGTCCATTCCCTTTCTATGTCCCTGATTCTATTATAATCACCAGTTCATTCTGTACATCAGATTATTTATTCACTTGATTCTTAGATTCACTTGTTGATAGATGCATGTTTGTTGTTCATAATTTGTATCTTTATCTTTTTCTTCTTCCTCTTCTTAAAGGATACCTTTCAGCATTTCATATAATACTGGTTTGGCGGTGATGAACTCCTTTAGCTTTTCCTTATCTGTGAAGCTCTTTATCTGGCCTTCACTTCTGATTGATAGCTTTGCTGGATAAAGTAATCTTGGTTGTAGGTTCTTGGTATTCATCACTTTGAATATTTCTTGCCATTTCCTTCTGGCCTGCAAAGTTTCTGTTGAGAAATCAGCTGACAGTCATATGGGTATTCCCTTGTAGGTAACTGAGTTTCTTTCTCTTGCTGCTTTTAAGATTCTCTCTTTGTCTTTTGCTCTTGGCATTTTAATTATGATGTGTCTTGGTGTGGTCCTCTTTGGATTCCTTTTGTTTGGGGTTCTCTGTGCTTCCTGGACCTGTAAGTCTATTTCTTTCACCAGGTGGGGGAAGTTTTCTGTCATTATTTCTTCAAATAGGTTTTCAATATCTTGCTCTCTCTCATCTTCTGGCACCCCTATAATTCTGATGTTGGTACGCTTGAAGCTATCCCAGAGGCTTCTTACACTATCTTCATATTTTCGGATTCTTTTTTCATTTTGCTTTTCCGGTTGGGTATTTTTTGCTTCTTCACATTTCAAATCTTTGACTTGATTCTTGCGCTCCTCTGGTCTGCTGTTGGGAGTCTGTATAGTATTCTTTATTTCAGTCAGTGTGTGCTTAATTTCTAGTTGGTTCTTTATCACAACATCGAGAGTCTCTTTAGATTTCTTGAGGATCTCACTATATTTATCGGCAGTTTCTAGAAAATTATTGAAAGACCTTAAAAGTGCGGTTTTTAGCTCTATATCCTCCATATCTGTCATGTTTCTTTGTCTCCGCATTTTTTATGCTTTCTTGGTGCACCCCCTTGTGGTCTTTGTGCGCAGTCTTGTTGTAGTTAAGCCTTGATTGTTGTTGGCAATACCGGGGGTGATTTGACCTCCAGGCTAACTGGCTATGAGAGTCAGCTGTGTCTGCAGTGGGAGAGCTTCTGTGCTGGATCTCTAGGGCAGTGCTAATCTAGCATTTGCCTAAGGCTATCCGGCAAATGCCTCTGTGCAGGGCTTGGGTGGGGCGGGTCCCAGGGGATCTACAGGGCGGGCAGAGCGAGCAGTTATGGCTTCTCTCAGTTCCGTCCCCAGGGGCTCTGCCTCACAGAGTCCCAGCAACCGCTGCAAACCTTGGAGAGAAAGCTGCCTTCGAGTTCCGACGGAAGCCAGACAGTCCCGCTTCTCCCATATGAGTCTGGGTCCCTAGAGACTTGCCCGGATCTGGAACTCAGAGTCTGAAACTCCCTCCCGATTGAAAACAACAACCACGCCCTCCGCCTCCAGCCCGCTCCACATGCCCTCCGCACCTTAGTATTTCACTTCAGCACTGCGCCTCCTCTGAGTCTCGGTATGATATTCTCTTTCCTCCTAGTTATAGAATTTCCACTCAGCCAGCCTTCCTGTGGTTCTGGATGATGTCCGTTCCATCTTTTAGTTATATTTTTGAAGTGGTTGTTCGAGGCAGCAATCTCTGGCGTTAACCTATGCCACCATCTTGGTTTCTCTTTAAATTCTTTATTGTTGAAAGTATTACATATGTCTCCTTCCCCCCCCCCATTGTATTGTGCCATTTTTCAATTTAAGAAGCCACATCTGAGGATATGAGTGGCTAAATAACTTGTCCAAGGACACAATAATAAATAACAGAACTGGGACTTGAAGCCATTGCTCTCTGACTTAGAAACCCCTTATCATATGGAGACTCTATGTACATGCTTTGCAACTACTCCATAAATCTAAAATGTTTCCAATATAAAAGGAAATTATTACAAATAAAATCCAATATCTAAATTGCTCTACTATGTTATCTCACTAAATAAATTATGAGAGTTTTGCTTTGTTTATATGTGAAATTTCTTGGAAATTTTGAAAAATAATGTGCTATATTTTCACCTGACGATCTTTTTAGCATCTATATTCCCCAAGTGTTGTCTTGTACTTTTTTATGTAAAGCACTTGGCAATAGAGCTTGTCATCAGGAAAGCTTCCAATAAATGTTAGGCATTGTCATCATCATCGTCACTGTCTTAACAAATAATCATTTCTTACATTATATCTTTAAAGCCAGTGAACATGTTAGACTCCCCCACTGGACTGTGAGTGGCTCAAGAGTAGGAACTTAGTAGATTCTAAATAACATTTTCTAAAACAAATACAGTCATGCCTCACTTATTGTGCTTTGCTTTATTGAGCTTTCCAGACATCGAGTTTCATCAAAATCAAGGCAAGACCCTCCACCAACAAAAAAATTATGATTCTCTGAAGTTTTAAAAGATGGTTAGCATTTTTTAGCAATCAAGTATTTTTTTAATTAAGGTCTGTAAATTTTTTAGCCCTAATGCTATTCCACACTGAAACATAACTTTGATATGCACTGGAAAACAAAAACAAAAATCTGTGTGACTTTATTGCACTATTCACTGTATTGCAGTGGTCTGGAACCAAACCTACAATATCTCTGAGGTATGCCAGTAAATCCCTGTGCTCACAATTAGATCTCATAGCAATGTATCTTCAAATCCATAGGCAGGCCTGGCCAGCGTGACTCAGTGGTTGAGTGTTGACCTTTGAACCAGGAGGTCATGGTTTGATTCCCGGTCAGCAGCAAACATGCCCGGGTTTCCAGCTCAATCTCCAGTGTGGGGCATGTAAGAGGCAGCCAATCAATGATTCTCTCTCATTCATGTTTCTATCTCTCTCTCCCTCTTTCTTTCTCTCTGAAATCAATAAAAAATACATATAAAAACACACACACAAACTTATAGGCAGTTTGTTTCTGTTTCTGTTTCTAATTTACCTATGCCCTGAGGGAAGAGAGATGTGGCCAAATTGATGCCTTCTCCATGATTCTTGGCCACTGTTTCCAAGGAGAAGCCCCGTCGTTTCATCCAACTGATGCTAGGGGTGAGGATATGATAGACTTAAACCCATCCATTCCAAAGGTGGCTTCTCTCATGCATATCCTCCTTCAGCTGTAACTCAACTAGATCGAGCTATCTTCTCTTCTGTGCTGCGCATCAGGGGGGAAAATCTCCAAATGAGAACAAGACAGAGCAATTCTCATGCCTTATGGGCAATTTAAAGAGGTCAAGTCATCTTTTTTTGCTGTCATGTCAAATGTTTCTTAGCCCATGTTCCCATTTCCACTAAATACCAACAAATGTTTATAAATTCCTGGCATCTAGAAAGGTTGAGGGCCTAGTTCCAGCAGCTTATGCATCAGGAAATGTGAACTCTAAAAAACAAAAGTTTTCACTGTGACTTTGCTGAGTTAGCACACTCTGTGTTCACTGAGATAGCAGGCCCCATCACATGAGTTTGCTCAACCAAATGGTGACACTTGATTAGGGTATTATTTTAAAAGATATTAGTTTTACGTAATTGCAGGAAATACCCTCCAGCTCAGCACCATCCAACAGACTTTCTGCAATGATGGAGATTTTTATATCTGTACTTTCCATTAAGGTAACCTCTAGTCATATGGAGTTATTGAGCCCTTGAAATATGGCTAGTACAACAGGGGAACTGAATTTTTTTTATTCTATTTAAGTTGATTGATATTTAACTAGCCCCATGTGACTAATGGCTACCATGTCTGGCAGTGAAGCTCTTGGTTGACCAACTGCCCCACTTGACCCAGGACTGAGGGGCTTCCTGGGATGCAGGACTTTCAGTGCTAAAACTGTGACAGTGCCAAGCAAAGTAGGCCAGTTGGTCACTCTAAACCAGATCTCTTTGTAAAATACGTTTGGCATTTTTGGAAGTGAGAATTGGATATGTTCCAGCTACCGTGTCAAGTAAAAGGGAAGGAAACTCAAAGACAGATATGTAACTGATAGTTTTTCTTCCAAAGCAAAATACAATGAATTTTTTTCTAAAAAAAAAAAAAAATTAATGAATTGATGAGACCACATGGTTGATCCTTTAACTGAAATAGTCTATTTAAAACTGCAGTAAAAATAAGTATATAGAAAACATAAGAAACTCGTCCTCAAACTACCTGCAGAACCCACCAGTAACCTACTTGACTATATATTGATTCTCATGGGAAAGTGGAAGGCAATAAGTGAATTCAGATATGCTTCTCCTGGAAAAGGCTACTCTACCCCAACTCTCATCTACTTGCCAACCAGAGAACCTGAAACTCCCTGCCAGCATCGAATTCCTCCAGGTTAAGCATTGCCCTTTATTAAAATACAGACATTTTCTAAGATAAGTCATATATGACCAAAAATATAGGGTGTCCCAAAATTCATGCAAGAAATAATTTTGATAGAAAATACAGGTTTATAATTAAAAATTATAAATTTTTTATTGATTCATAAAGTATACAGTATAGGGGTATGTATGGAATAGCACATCGGGTAAATGTCCTCCACGGCTTTGTTGGCACATACACAAAGCCATGGTCCTCATTGGTCTTCATTGTCCCTGCTCCTGGGCCATAATTGGTACTTGGTAATGCTTATCAAACTGAAGGGATTGAAATCAAAGGGTAACAGATATTAGAATCTGATTCAATAAACCAAGTAAAATTTGGCTTTTATTTTTGTTGTTGTTGTTGTTGTTGTTAATGCTCACGCAAAATTCAAATCTTGCTTGAATTTTGGTACACCCTATATAAGTTGTCCCCAAAAATGTATATATACACTGAATAATTATAAAGGCAGTGTTTATTTAAATATATTTCATCTTCAAAATTGAGCTATCAACTGTTAAGTGTGTATACTTTTGGGGGGGACATGCGGTATGGAGAGATAATCACTGTCAATTCATACATTTTAATAAAGAATTTTTATAATACATTTTGAAGAAGAATTCCACTGTTACCTTTTATTTTGTTTTATTTTGCTTTGCCTTGCTTTGCTATTCTCACATCTCTGGTTCATTTGACTTAAATCAATATCCATATAAAAATGCACACATGTAATTCAATAATATTAGTTACCTGAGTTATAACGGCTCTATGAGTAATGATGTCTTTGCATCATTAAGGAGAGCTGAAAATCACTCTATTTCATCATTCTAGCATTTGTTATTTAAATTTTTATTTCTCATATTTGGTTACTTTTCACTTAATCTCTTCTCATACATTTCTTTTTCTGTCATTGGCTCATTGAAGGATAGTGGTAGAGACTAGAGTTATAGTTGCTGAGATAAATATGAGAATGAAGTCAAGTCTTAGTTCTGGTTCCTTTATGAACCAATTTATTTGCAATCTTTTTGGCAGTACAAAACTTTATTGTGCATAAGAATTACTTGGGGCTCTTAACAAAATCCCAACAATTCCTCATTTCTCCCCACAAAAGATTCTGCTTCAATAGATGTGGGGAAAGGTCAAGAATCAGCTTTCCCCCACTTCCATGCAAGCAGTCCATGATCAAGCTGTACTCTTCTCCCCAGGAATACTGGAGGAGAGAGCAGGAATGAATGATCACTAATGCAACCTCATATTGGGTAAAACAATCTTGACTGTATTACATGGTGACCACTGCTCAGAAGTAAGATCACAGAATGTCTTGGGTGCATAGTTAACAATGAAAATTAGGTCAGGTGTGAATCTTGGTCCTCAAGTAAACTTAATTACTGGAGCATCAAAAGAATACTAGCATCATATGACATCCAACTGTACATTTTGCTCTTTGTCACAGATTAGTTATGTAGTTGGGTTGGGATGGTAGATGTATAATTTATTTCCTAGAAACAAGAAGCCTCAGCAAATAGGCCCTAAATTGGTGAGCCTGTGTCTCAGATCCTAATCATGTCTAGACCTGTCTGTTTCCCAGCATGAACACACGACATTGTTCTGAAGATAGGACCTTAGATATTGATAAAGAGAATGATAGTTGCTGTATATATAGAAGGAAAGCATAATTTCAAATTCAGTTTCTTCATTAAGTTTTATTATAATTTTTAAACCTTCACCACTTTCATTTCTTTGTTTTGAGTCATGACCTTAAATCAATAAGCATAATTAGACTTATTGAATTTCTTTCTCTTTGCTTCTAGGAATTAATTTAGTAAACCATAGGTAATTTAGCGAGCATGTTTGCACTAAACATAGTTTATATATCTGACCCATTGTATACAATTGTGCACTGTGGTCCCTTTAAAATGCTGCCTACAGCCCATGTTATGAAAGTTCAGAGCTGCAGGAGGGCTTTAGGGAGACCCCCCTGGTGTGAGAAAGGAGGGTTTCTTGTTTCTTGATTTCACAGAAGGCGTATCCTCAAGTGTAAATGCATTTGCTGCTCATTGAAATCTTGTCAGTTCTGAGAGAAAAGTATTCTGGAGATAATTTGAAATAAAATCCATGGGATTTCTGACCAGAATCCCTAACATTTGCTAGTTGGGCTCAATAGGAAGATCCAACAGCCAAGGCACCCCTTAACAGTAAGGACACAGCATGTTACAGAGGCTTTACATTCAGCGCCTCATTCTACTGCTTTCCTTCCAGGGCTATCGTGCTTCCCCACCAAATCCCATCTCCCCTCTCTTCAGGATGGTTTTCAGTGTTTACCAAGTATCTATCAACAAATTCCTGGTAAGCGGAGAGGCCAGAGAACTGTGATGGGGGTAGCAGATAGTTATTAAGCTTGACTGAGTGGCACAACACACTGGCCAGTGATTTTCCCATCAGCCTGTAGTGTGTGTAGGGATGCCCTTTTTCCTTCTGCCTTCCCTAGCTGGAAATTTCATCACCAATATATATACATGTCTGAGATGCTAGGAAATAATGCAGGCTGGGCAGGACTTAACTCCTCTGAGTTTGTTTTCTTTCTCAGGACATAGGAAAGTTTTCCCAGTCATAAAAAAAAGGGGGGGGGGAGCAAATGACAGCTAAACTCCTAAGTGTTTTTTTTAAATTTTTATTTTTTAAAGAAACCTTAGGTTTTGAAAGGAAAAAGGATGGGGGAAAGGGCATCAAATGTTCGATGATTCACTGTGTGTTGAAACGGCTGGTGCCTGGGGACCCGTTGCTGCTTTTCTGGATAGGTGAGTTGGGTGTTGCCCAGCCTGGGTGTGCACACCTAAGCAGCAAGTGGCAGGACACACCTGGGCTTGCTTTTATCTCTGTTTTGTTGAAATTGTGTGGTCTGAGTCTTCCAGAGAGGGGTCACTCAGCAGCTGAGCCTGTGGTGCCATATGTATCTTACCAGGGCCTCTGGCAGCAAGAGCCCATATTGGTTGGCTACCATACTAGTGACGTTAACTGTTTAAAGTTTAGGGAAGTTTTGGCTAGATTAGAGAAGGGGAGTGGTACCTGGGCAAGTCACTGGGGAGGGCCTTTTAGTGCTTTGGAAAATATATCCTGCTGAAACCTGCCTCCTCTGCAGTTTCTCTCTGCAGGTTGTTTAGGGCCAAATTGTCATAGTCGGTGTCTAATAGGACCAGGAAGCACCATTTACACTACAGGAATCTGGATGTTAAATACCCACCGTCAGCTGGCTATTTCTTGAGAACAAAGGAAAACAAGATGTCCCATGTAGTGCTGAGGTTGGAGGAAACTAGAAGTGGTTAAAAGACATTCTGCTCTCTGATCCCATTTTACCAAGTGGGTAAGAAGTCTTCCCATCATCCCCCTTTTTCTCTGACCAAAGCAATGAACGACATTAGACCTCTTCATCTGATTTCACACTAGCGACAGTCTGTTGACACACAGGATCCATGTTCAGAAACCCAAGTTCCAATTCTGAGAAGCTACACAAATCTATGCCCCTGCCCACCCACTCCCTCTCTGTAACTGTTCACCTTCACACAGTGATGAACCTCAGATGCCGACTCACAGCCCTGCTGAGTGAGACCCCTGTGTCAAGATCAGACATGTTATGAGGACGCAGAAGCCTCATTGCCCTCTCACCCCATTGCCCTCTCACCCCATTGCCCTCTCACCTGGCCACTTCTCCAAGTAATCATCAGGCCGAGCAGACACTTACCTGCAAGCTATTTTTCTTAAGATTTGGCCTCACCTGTGGTTTCTGCAGAATGACCCTCTGCCTGAATATGGTCATTGTGACTGAAGATGATGAAGAGCTAAGGTCTCCCTTGCTTGTTGGTGGTAATTCATTTTGTTGATTGAAAAAGAAAAGAACAAAAAAGGCTTGGTTTGGAAGATCTCTCAGGCTGGCAGACTGTGAGAATGCTATCAAAGGTGAGCAGGCAGCATACTTGACTGATGAATTGATAGTCATGACTGCCAGAAAGTGTGGGAGTGGTAGCTGGCAAGAGGCACTCTTTTTTTTTTTTTGTGAGAGGGAGTTGCCTCACTCCCTCCACACTGGCATCAACCGCCTGGCAGGAGTGTGTAGGAATAGGGCATAGAGAAAAAATGTGAGGGTATGGTGTGTGAACGTAGCACAGTGGATTTCTATCAATGAAGCGGAGAACCAGTTTTCCTTTCTATTTTATTTAAATAGCTTTTTTGAGGTATATCTCTCCAAAGAACAGAAGAAAATTTGCCTGGAGAATCTGAGTGTCCACTCTTCCCTCAAAGGACAACTTAAAAAGGAGATTTTCCAGGCGCCCAGCCAAGAGTCTGCTGGGGCACCACCAGTGCCCCAGTGCATTGGCTTGGACAGGGCTACTCTCAGCTAAGTGGGAGCTGCCACACTTCAGGTTGTGGCTTGTCATGTTGCCCTATTATCCAGAATCCTTCCCCCAAGTTTTCTACCCTCTAAAGGGGACATGTCAGGAGCTGTAGTCTCAGGGATATTCCTTAGAATTTCAAATGAGACCCAGCTCTAGGGCAAGTTTAGAATCTCGTGGGCTATGTTTGGCCCAGATACCATCCCTTTGGCCACTTTGGATGGTGCTATTATTTTCAATTGGTGGGGCAATTATATCCCTTTGCACAGCCTTTACATGGAGAGTCTTAAAGATCTTTGCATCCATTCCATTCCATCACAGGCCTTTTAGCAATGACCATTCTCTTGCATTCCATGCTAGAAAAACAAAATTCTTGCTGAGGCAAACTAACTCCCTTCAACCAAGTAAAGGACACCCTTTGGGGAGGAAAGCACATACCTATTCACCTGGGATGACCTTAACTCACATCTGCCCATTAGACACCAATACTTTCCTGTTCTGAGCCAACCCCCTGGGTCCCAAGCAATTCTCTTAGAGAATTGGATTTTATTTTGTTTTTCTGTCTCTAGCTATTTCCTGCTTTATTATTCAACAGCCTAAATTTAGCTCCACACTCCATCTTTACAGCCCAGATTTCCAATGTGCCATTAAAGCAAAAGTAACTGTGAGTGGGAGGCATTAGAGAGGTACTGGGGGCTGGGGGGAAGGGAGGCACATGAGGGCCAGAAGGGAGGAGGAGAAGTCATCGTATTAGCAGAGCTGGATTCTGACATTCTGAGAGGCTGCCCGCAGCACATAACAGGCCCCAGGACCGCAGAATCCCTCTAACTCACCTGAAGGGAGGTACAGTGCTGCCTGCCATGAAATAAGTAATCGGTTCTTCC
Organism: Myotis daubentonii; assembly: GCF_963259705.1. NCBI lineage: Eukaryota > Metazoa > Chordata > Mammalia > Chiroptera > Vespertilionidae > Myotis > Myotis daubentonii. Next base: position 134,754,171 of record NC_081842.1, read on the forward strand.
CTTCCTATATCCTATAATGTGTTGGCACAATGCATAGTACTTGCTAACCACTCAAGAAATAAAAAGAGCCACTCACTCTGATTAACTGTCAGAACTAATTCTCATCCATGTTATTATACGACAAAGAGAAAAAAGGAAATCCAAGGAAACTGTGCTTAAGGCCAGTGCCTAATCAGGTTTTTTTTCCCTTTCATCTGTTTCATACAAAAACTGCCTGGAATCACTGGTGTGAACCATTAGGTTCCTCTCGTCAAGTGTTAATTAATTAAATGTGATATTTAAAAATATACACGCCTCTTTCCAGGTAGAACAACCCAAGCTCTTTGTAAATTGCTCAATGGTTAGTCCCCGCCCCCGCCCCCGCCCCAGCAGTTCTACTTCATTGCCTTGTACCTTCTATTCCCCTGTTGGGCCACAACTCCAGCAGCAATAAGTATAGAGTAATTATTTCTGCCAGAAATGTTTCCCCTGAAAGGGGCTTGCCTTATTTTGGTTCTATGTGTGTGCTTGAAAGAAAGGCATGTTATAATATCAGGCCTCTTTGTTTTCCCTCTTTTAATACCCACTGGTTCTCTAAGATGTCATTGGCAAACACAACACCATTTGCTTTTGTTCCCTTTATAAATATTTTCCACTTGAGCCCTATTTCTTACTTACAACTGCTAAGTGTCTTGCTATGAAAAGCAACTGTTCCAAAGCAGTAGACTGAATGAACACAGCCTGTGTGGTTTTGATTTAGGAAACATTCAGCTTTTGGTCTGAAATGCCCTGGAATCAGAGCAGGTTATAGTCTCTTGGATTCTTGAAGGCAACTCAAATGGTAGGTATGTGTGTGTAAGGTGGGAGCTGGGGGTAGGTGGGGAGACTTGGAATATCCAATTGATTTGTTATGTCTATTGCAATCATGCAATTATTCACTCAACAATAATTGCTGAATGCCTACTATGTGTTTGCTACTCCTGGTCAAGTAATCCCCAAAAGGTGACCATTGAATCCAAGTAGAAAGCTTGTGTTAGACACTCTATGTCATGGAGGGCAAGAGACCAGACTTCATCATTGTCACAATTTATGTAAGATATAAGCCCTATCCAGAAATCTGGAGACATTGAACATTTCCCTATCTTGAAAAAAAGCTTACCAGAAGATGCTTACATAATTAAGAATTTTTTAAAGGAAAAATAAATAAATAAATTTTATATTATGTCAACAGACAAATCACATTATCGCCTCTCACTCCAATAAGGCCCCCAGTCTGTTTTACATTGTGCCTGGCTTTTTTTTGCTAGAATTCATTGTAATAAGATGCTTGAAAAGGTTCTTTCTGTCCAGGTTCAGATCCAACAAAACTAACCCTACGTTAAGCTATGACAAGAAGACAGACAATTGGGAATCAGAGGCGCGAATAACATCCTCAAGATTCTCTCTTCTCCATCTGGAGACGTGCCCCCGCTCTCCGAGAGACTCCAGTTTTAATTTGATCGCACCACTCATTTACCTAATCCTTTACCTTTACTACTGACTTGATAACTTCTAGTAAATTTCATGGCTAGAATAGGGAGAGAGAGAGATAATTCATTCTGAGGTTGAAATCTGTTTCCATACTCAACTCTTCTGCTCTTTTCTACACGCTGTTTCACAGTGAGCTTTCTAAAATATAGGTCAAGTCATATATCTCTTGTTTTAAAACCACCAATTGTTCCACATTGCTTACATAATAAACTCCTTACCGTAATAAATGCTTTTCAAAACAAAGATGCTTTTCAGAGTAGAGGTTTGCTGGAACAAAATTATCATTACCGTGGAGATGCTGAGGCCACTGGTCCCAGAAGCAGAACTAGAAATTAAAAGCCAGAGAGTTAATCTTTAGATTAACGTAGAAGATTTGGAACATTTAGAGACTCATAATGGAAAATCCAAGGGGTGCAATGAGTTTTGAACAGTGTAACAGACACTTTTGATTTGGATTCTTACAGGCCAAGTTGGACTAGAGTCTAGACAGACTGTGGTTAAAGGTGTTATATTTGTTCTAGAACAGAAAGGTGAAATAATGTATGTGGGACTTAAACTCATGTACAATTCATCAAATTAAATAAAGATGAGAAAGATGACACTAAAATTATCACACGCTTGTTTAACAATAGGGTTATATAAGTGCCCTAAATCATGCCATAAATCCCAGATGTTTAGCCCGTAAAAAAGAGAAGAATTGCATCTGTGTATAAGGTTAGGTTTCACTTAGACCCAGGGGATTCAAGATGGGAGACAGAAACAGAAATCATTTTCTCAAGAACAGTCTGGATTTCTGAGTCTCAGTGTTCAAACCAAACAGGTTAAGTTTGGGGGATATAATCTTTTTCCAAAGGTATCATTTATATGCAGTAGGACTTGTGGCTCTTAATCAAGTGCCTCAGGTTTCTAGAACATGAATGAGCATCCGTTGAACAGAATAACTAATTAATGAAATTGTTGGCATTGGAGGGCAGATGCTGGGAGGGGGATGAGGTGCATCTTGGATTACTAGACTTTCCCAGTCTTTGAAATCGTGTAATTTGGTTTCCTAACCACTCTTATGGAAAATTGGGAAGGATGGAAGGTGAAAAGAATCCAGAATTTGAATAATGGCATCTTAAAGACAAGCTCTGAGTGGCCTATTCACGCCTCCTTGTCGGAGTGGCTTTGTGGGCAGGGTATTGAAATAAGAAGCAGATTTCCTCCATATTATTCTGGGGGTTTTTATAGTATTCTCCTCTGTAAGGTGCGGCTATAGGGTTAAGCCTTGGACTGACCTGTTGGCAAAGCCACAAACAAGTCCCAGCTTAGAGGGCACAGTCCTTGTAGCATAATTCGGCTTGACCTTATGACACTCCCTAGATCTTATCTGGGAAGCTAATGGGCTGAGGGAGATGTAGCAAGTGCTGCCAAAACAAGTGAAACTCACAAGAACATTGTAACTATGGTGACCACTACCTTGTTTACCTCTGGCTATAAAATAAAGGCTCAGCTTGCCTCTGGATCTCCCTCTGTGGCCTCAGCCAGGCACAGGAAGATTCACCTAGACCCAGCTTATTCTCTCTGTCTGTCATTTCTTCATCCTTTCACCGCCCTCACTCAGGCTTTCAAACCTTTGGCTGAGCTGGCTCAGCACACTCTCCCCCAACCCATTCCCATCCCCTATAATTACCAGTTATCTTTTGTTCAAGCAAAAATCAATATTGCTTACCTATGAGTACATACAGTAGTGTCCAAGCTAAATAGGCTTTCTCACAAGCCACATCAGCTAAGACTCCCAACATAATGGGAATGATGATTCCATTTTCATTAGGAAACTTCAAAAAGTTTCACATGAAAATAATGATCACCCCCCAAGAGGTACTGAGCAGAGGTCTGTCTGGCCCATGGATGTTGGGAGTCTGTTTCTTTAGAGTTGGAAGAACCGAAGAGATTTAAATTTGGATATTAACTGCAGATGAATAACACAAAATTGGAGTAAACTTGACATAATGTTTCTCCTAGGGACATGTCCATCTCTGCATGTGAGGCCTCAGCTGAACTTCCCGTTGGCTGGAGATCAGCATTTCTCCCGCTTCAAGGCTCATGCAAACTACTTGGGATCTGGATAAAAATGCAGATTCAGTCGGTCTGAGAGTGGCTGAGATTCTGCATTTCTAACAATATCACAGGTGATACTGATGCTGCTGGTCTGCAGAACATGCTTTGAATAACAAGGATGTGGTAAATTGTCAATGAATCAAAAGACATGGGTTCAATTCAAGTTCTGCCTGACTGTGTGAGTTACTTAATCACACTAAAATTCTGATTTTATATCTATGAAATGACAAGTAATAATATCTGCCCCAAAGTATTGTTTTAAATATTCAATGGGATATCCAGTACAGCATTTTATAAATCTATATTGGTTGGTGATCTTTTTAAAAAATATTTTTTATTGATTTCGGAGAGAAAGGGAATGGGAAAGAGAGATAGAAACATCAATGGTGAGAGAGAATCATTGATCAGTTGCCTCTTGCACGCCCCTGAGCCCACAACCCGGGTATGTGCCATGACCAGGAATCGAACCATGACCTCCTGGTTTATAGGTCAATGCTCAACCTCTGAGCCACACTAGCTGGACAGTTGGTGATCTTGAGACCTGCTTGGATTCTCCACCAAGTGTGTAGTGAACATCTCTGAGCTTCTCACATCAGTGAAAGGTAGGGGGAGCCCAGCTTCTAGGTGACTGATAGTCCCCATGGCTGCTCCCTTGGGTCTAAGTGGAGGGGTTAGCAAAGATAAAACTGATTCTAGTGAGGCCACCAGGGGCCAGTTAGTTGAGACCTCAGCCCCTTACAGAGAGCAACAGTTAGCTGTGTCCCCTCTTCATTTCTGGAGGAAAGCCAAGGACACATTTCCCCTTTCATTTTATATCTTATTAAAGAGAAAGCATGGAAAATATACTTTTTTTACTGAAATATTGGAATCAAGGAATTTATGGGACAGATGGAGCAATTCTCTCCTAGAAATAAAAGTGATAACTCAAAAAAAAGTTATAACTCATGTAAAAAGCATTTGAACTCTCTCATACTTGCACAATTCTAAGCCAGCTCTATTACTGTGGAGTTTCATTGTTGAGAAAGACCTGCTAGAGCTAGACCATATGCTGATCATGTTTAATTGGTAAAAGTCTTATAGTTCATTCAAGTAAAAGTGGTTTACCTGGGTCCTGGCTGGTTAGGCTGGGTTCTAGCTGATTATCTGTACTGTGCTTGGGAAAACCTGCTTGGGTAAAGGTCAAACAAAAATAATATTCCCTTATTATTAAACAACTAGAGGCCCAGTGCACGAAATTCATGCACTGGGGGAGGGGGGGGTCCCTCAGCCCAGCCTGCACCCTCTCCGTCTGGAACATCCCTCTCATAATCCGGGACTGCTGGCTTCCAACTGCTTGCCTGCCTGCCTGTCTGCCTGATTGCCCCTAACTGCTTCTGCCTGCCAGCCTGATCAGCCCCTAACCACTCCCCTGCCAGGCTGGTCAATGCCTAACTGCTCCCCTGCAGGCCTGGTCGCCCCTAACTGCCCTCCTCTGCTGACCTGGTCACCCACAACTGCCCTCCCCTGCTGGCTATCTTGTGGTGGCCATCTTGTGACCACATGGGGGTGGCCATCTTTTGCAAGGGCATGATGGTCAATTTGCATATTACCTCTTTATTATATAGGATTATTAAACTCCAAAAACCAATTTATATCAACCCCCTTATGACGCTCTGTAAAGCTTCTCCAAATCCTTTTTTAACTTTGGTTTTCTGCCAGAAATAGATGCAGATGCATTAGCTACCTCACAAGGAAAACCTGTTCTCACAAGTTTTATTGTACCACTTGGCAAGGAAAAAGGCTTGGGTAGAGGCTGAACACTTTCACATAGATCCAGAAAGCTTGGGAATTTCGCCATCTTGACTTACCGCCCACCACTGAGAAGAAACTTAGCAAATTTTAAGAGCCAGGATCTAATATTCCTTTAATCAGAAAAGAAGAAAATTCTACAGGATCCAACTTTCTTTTTGGGACAAATTCCATAGATTTTTTCAAAGACAGGCCATTTCAGAACTCTTCAGGGTAATGAGGGAGCTCAAAGTTGCCAGGGTTTCCTACTCTCAGATCCTCCTCGCCCCTTTCCTCCCAACCTTCATTTCCCCAGGGCAACTTCCCTCAGAAGACTGTAACTTCAGGAAAATTCCAAATTAGAACTAGAAGGGATATGAGGGAAGTACAGAAAGGGGAGTAAAAAAAGGATTTTAGTTGTGCTATTTTGTTTTGAGGAGCCCACAAGAAATATGAGACAGTCTCACTCTAATTAAAGAGTAAATAATTAAGACCACGGAAATGTAACTGGGAATCTACTGAGAACGTCTTCACATTACTCACAAGTTAATAATTTTCCCAAGAGTGGGAGTTTCTTGAGGATGTTTGCAATTTATTTTTAAGCCTTTTAGTGCCTTAGAATAACACTTGCAATTTCTCTTTTATTGTTTTCACTAGAGGCCCGGTGCACAAAAATTTGTGCACTCTGGGGGGAGGGGGGTCCCTCAGCCCAGCCTGTGCCCTCTCGCAGTCTGGGACCCCTCGGGAGATAACGACCTCCTGGCTTAAGCCTGCTCCCGGGTGGCAGAGGGCAGGCCCAATCCCTAGGTGCAGCCCCTGGTCAGGCTCAGAGCAGGGCCGATTGGGGAGTTGGGGCGCCGCCCCCTGTCATGCACAGAGCAGGGCAGATTGGGAGGTTGTGATGCCACGCTCAGTCACACTCAGGGTAGGGCCGATGGGGGGGGGGGGGTTGGGGCACCGCCCCCTGTCACACTCAAGGCAGGGTTGATGGGGAAGGTTGTGGTGTCACCCTCTGTCACTCACAGAGCAGGGCCAATCAGGGGGTTGGGGCTCCGTACCCTGTCAGGCACAGAGCAGGGTCAATCAGGGGGTTGGGGAGCTCCCCCCTGTCACTCACAAAGTAGGGCCGATAGGGGAGTTGGGGCACCACCCCCTGTGACACACAGAGCAGGGCGGATCAGGGGGTTGGGGCGCCGCCACTCTCACACTCAGGGCAGGACCAATGGGGAGGTTATGGCTCTACCCCGTCACACACAGAGCAGGGCCCGTGTGTGTGTGTGGGGGGGGGGTTGGGGCGCCGCACCCTGTCACACACAGAGCCGCAGGGCCATCAGGGGGTTGGGGAGCTCCCCCCTATCAGGCACAGAGCAGGGCTGATCAGGGGGTTGGGGCACCTTCCCCTGTTTTAACAGAGCAGGGCGGATAGGGATGTTGTGGCCCCGCCCCCTGTCACACACAGAGCCACAGGGCGATCAGGGGGTTTGGGCGCTGCCCCCTGTCACGCTGATCCCGGTGCCGGGAGGCATAATACCCTTTTACTATGTAGGATAGAGGCCTGGTGCCTGGGTGGGGGCCGGCTGGTTTGCCCTGAAGGGTGTCCTGGATCAGGGTGGGGGTCCACACTGGGGTGCCTGGCCAGCCTGGGTGAGGGGATGATGGCTGTTTGCAGCTGGTCACATACCCTTCAGGGTGGGGGGTCCCCACTGGGGTGCCTGGCCAGTCTGGGTGAGGGGCTGAGGGCTGTTTTCAGGCTGGCGAGTGACTGAAGCTCCCAACTGCTCCATTTTTTCTTTTCTTTTTTTTATTCTGGGCCAGCTTTAGCTCTGACTCCAGCTCTGAGGCCTCTGCTGCTGAAAGCAGGTATCTGGTTTATTTGTGTTCTATAATCGAAACACTGTATCAACTCCAGCTCTGAGATCCTGGCTCAGCTCGCTGAAAGCAGGTTTCTGGAGTTTTGTTTAGCTTCTATATTTGTCACTATGTTTCAAACTGCAAGCTCAGAGGCCGGCAAGGCAGGCGGGGAACATTGGTTTCCTCCGTCACTGAAGCAAGCAAGCCTCATGTTAGTTTCAAGCTGCCTGGCTGCCAGCCACCATCTTGGCTGGCAGTTAATTTGCATATCGCCCTGATTAGCCAATGGGAAGGGTAGCGGATGTATGGCTAATTACCATGTTTCTCTTTTATTAGATAGGATGGTTTTCAAATGTTTCAAACCTAGGCATTTTAGAGCCCACCCACTTTCTTAGATGTAGTTAGAAACACACAGGGACCTCTCCAAATCATTACAGAACTTATCTGGAATATGTGAGATAGATGATAGATGATAGATAGATAGATAGATAGATAGATAGATAGATAGATAGATAAGAATATCTTATTAAAGAGAAAATAGATTTACTGAAAATTGGAATCAATGGATTTATGGGACAGATGGAGAAATTTTCTTCTAGGATTATATATATAAATATCATACACACACACATACACACATACTCTGTGATCTTCATGAGACACAGCATGTTTATTCCATTGCAAATTTAGTATTGTGTTCATTGTATGTAACCCACGGGGATGTCCCCAACCTATGTCATTACTTATGCCAAATCACTTTTCATAATTGTGGCTGTGGAATATATAGAAGTCAACGGACATTTTCTGAGAACCTATGAGGTAGGTAACACCGCACTAGGGACTGCAAGGGAATACGTCATCAGAAGATATGACTATCTGCCTGGTAAAGAGGCTTCTGAAAAATGATAAAGGGAAAGAAAAATCAGCCATGTATTTGAATCTTGATCTGCTTATGTTCCCAGGTTACTCAAGGGGAAAAGTAACCATTGAACTTGCTGATCATTTATTAATTTCACAGATAACTTTATTCCAAATGCCATTAGGCCTAATGAACATGCAAAGATGAATATGCAATGTGATTAAGTGACTATAAATCAATGAAGACCAGTAAAGCATGCACATGATATGAACATAATAAATGTTAGCTCTTATTATCATCATTATCATCCTTATCATTATTTCTGTCATTAGTTAAGGACGCTTAAACCTAGTAAGAGAAATGGCATGCACATATTTGTAATAGAAGGCAGAAAGTACACAGATTATGTTGTTGGTGCTGATAAAAGTCTGAAGGAATCCAAAGACAGGAAAAAATAACTTCAGACTGGAGATGAGCATTTAACACATATAATCATAGGGAAGCCCAGTACCCTCATGCTCTCAGTAGTGTGTGTCTGATAAAGCAATCTGTCAAGAGTTTTGCCAGAAGGCTTGGTAGTTTGCCTTTCAGCACAAGAACCCCAAATGTTCCTGATTTCCTTAATGATGTATTATGGCTCTGTGCACCATTAATTCATTCTAGTCCTATATATTTATATCTTTAATTATAAGATCAGTAAACAAGTTCTCCAAGCCTGCTGTTTGCCAAGTGTCTTTAGGTGGTAGAATTACAGGATTTAGCAGGCAGTTCCATGGTCAATCTATTTTTATCTTCATTATTTTATAAACTTTATATTTCTTACCAGCCTTTCTGGAGTCTAAAGTAATTCTGGTATGTCAATTGATTTTCCTAAAATGCAGCCAATTACTTTCCTCTTTGAAATGCTTTCCCACAGGTCTCTGTAGCTCTCAATTACCATTTTTAAGGTATGAGAACAGAATGCGTCTCAGACTTCCTCAGGTAGATGTATCTTGGTTAGGATAGGATTTAGTAATCCTGTCTCTAAAAACTATCCCCAAGTTAGCAGGAGCTACGGAAGCAGCTCCATGCTGACAGGGAACTGTGTGTGTCACTGGCCATGGAGCACTGTTACCCAGGTCACAAAAAGAAATAATGTTCAGTTACAAACTGATGATGGCTTCTTATGGAGTTGCCTAAAAAGAAGATGGCATATATGATCACTCTTCTCTCACAGATCACTTTAACCCTCTTTCTCAGGGGAGCATATCAATCAAATTATTGCTGAGCATGAATTATGTACTCAGCGTTGTGCTCAGCATTCTAGGGATTGCCAGAGAAGCATATGGTAGGTCCCCTGTCCTTCAGAAGTTTTAAATCTACCTAAAGCAATATAAAGCATGAGAGGAGAGCACATGACCCAATGTAATCCATAATAAATGTTCTGCAGAAAGCTTCGGGCAGAAATAGCTTTTAGGAGTTCAGAGAGTGGCAAGATGAATATCGACAAAAGTAGTTAGGTTAGGGGCATGTTTGGGGAGCTGAGAGGAGCTCTTTGGTCTGCATTATGGAGCAGAAATGGCCTCTTGTTGCAGCTCCCAGTACTCAAGAGTCTTTAGAAATAAAAATCACAAGTGGGCTCCTTGTGTAATGAAGAACATCCTTTGTGTTCTCATGTGTTTTCAAAGGAGGTGGCTAGAAAAAATGAAGCCCTGTGAGTGCTTTTATACACTCCACGTTGTTCTTGAGCAGAACCAAATGATCAATCGTCTTTCCCTGAGGAAAATGTCTGAGTTATCTTGTCAGAAAAGATGAAAGTTTGTCGTCATCCTCATACTTGCTACAAATGAGAGGGGAATATTTTTCAGCTGAAAGGGAGCATGTTTGGTCATATCCTCAACATTACCAAACTAAACACACGCACACACACACACACACACACACACACACACATTATATCTGCCCCCTTTTGAGAAAATGTCTTGATGAAATGCACACATGAACCAGCTTCACAAAATCATCAAAAGTGTGTTTTCTCTTTTCATAAAGTAGCCTGTACTACAAGGCAAATTAATCAGAACAGAGCCGGGGGAAAGTGGGTCAGGCTGATGCAAAGGCTAGCATCTCAGATTTCAACCTCTCAGTTTCTTTTGTTAGACAATGTCCTGGGTCCTTCCCTGGTTACAGACACCACCCAGGTTCCTCCCACCCATGGAGGATGGCTTTGTGATTGTGAAGACATGAACTATTCACCGCCGAGCACTTATGGAAAGTTTCTCCTTTACTTGTGGTGGCAGACACAGGGCTATGGAGCCTCTGTAGCCAGAATGAACACCCAGGCAAAGAAGCCTGGATCAAAGCCTTGTAGCCAATGGGGAAGCATCTTAGTCGCTCACTGTGCAGGCTTATTCACCCAACCACCATTTGTTGGACATCTGAACACCTGTGGCTTACTGGCCACCTCTCTGGGAACCATCCAAGCAAAGACAAATAAAACCTTATTTCTGTCCTAACCAGTTTGGCTCAGCGGATAGAGCATCATCGTGTGTACTCAAGGGTCCCAGGTTCGATTCCGGTCAAGGGCATGTACCTGGGTTGCAGGCACATCCCCAGTAGGGGGTGTGCAAGAGGCAGCTGATCGGTGTTTCTCTCTCATCGATGTTTCTAACTCTCTAGCCCTCTCCCCTCCTCTCTGTAAAAAATCAATAAATTATATTTTAAAAAAAACAAACTTACTTCTGAGTTCTTCATAAGTCTGGGAAGAGCTAGACATGGAAATACATAATCAGAATAAAGAATGGAAAGAGCTATGGAAGAGCTTTAAACAAAGTGTCATTGATCTCAGCAGAAGGTCTGACTAACTCTGGATGAGGTGTGACTGTCAAAAAACCTTGAAGGGTTAGTTGGAGTTGTGGTGGAGAAGTGGAGGAGGGCTTAGAGTATTTAAGGAATTGCAAATATACTTGTGTATGGATAGAGTGTAGGGTCTTGAGGGTTGGATAGGAGGTGGGGATGGAGCTGGTGGTAAATGATGGCTAGAAAGCTGAGAAGATTGGCTGAAGAAAGACTCTCAAAGGAGCCTTACATATTACGCTAAACTTTGAAGTCAAATGGAGGCTCTTTGGAGGTTCATCATTGGGAGAATAACATGTCTGTTTTAGATGCTTAACCTTGTAGCAAAGGATAGCAGGAAGTGAGACAGAGGTGGGAAGAAAGTTATTAGGTGATTTGCTCTCAACCTGGAGAATGTGTGAGGGAGAGCTCATGCTGCAGGTTTAAAGGACCAGTCCATCAGCAATAAAAACCTACAGGCTGATTCTTATTACCACAGTAGAAGTAAATTCTGTGTGGTTATTCTAATTCTATCAGCCAGTCACTCAGTCATCCCAACATTTCTCATCAAATCTTTATTGAGCAATTACTCTATGCTAAACACTGGAAATACAAAACAGACCTAGTTCTTCCTTCTTGGAGTTTAGATAGTAATAGAGAACATGACAATTAAGTCAGTAATTATAATTGAGTTTAATTCACCTGGACCCAAGTTAAACACAACATCCAGAGATCCACAGTTTAAGACATGCTAAAATAATGCCCTTCAGATCTCTTCAGAATTACCTAGCTTCTAACTTTTAGTTTTTTGGTTGAATGGAGAAATAAATAAATGACTGAGTGCAAAGAGATTTCAGCCCTTCAGAAGTGTGCATCCCGTACATCGTCTCTGGCTATAGAGCTCCTATCACTGTGCCTTAGTTCACAAGGATTGACAGCCTAACAAAGTCAAAGTGTTTGGAGGCTGGAATTAGGAAAACCTACTTAGGAATAACTCCTACACCTTCTTAGCTGGAGGAAGTTGAGTAAATTTCTTAATCTCTCTAAATTTCAGTTTCCTTACCTAAAAAATAGAGTTGTTAAAAATCTACCTTGCAAAGATAACATATAAAGGATTAAAAGGGGAGGAAGGATTTAAGTATGAAAATTAAACAAAAGGATATATTTCAATACCAGGCACAAAGGAAAATAGTTAAAGAATATTTAACTGTTGGGTCCACCTGTGACCTTTCTACCTATAGAGCACTTGAAAGAGCTTCAGAGTTAATCCCTGATCATGCCACTCTTCTACCTAAAACCTTAAATGACTCCCTATTGCCTTTTTTCTTGGTATAGCATTTAAGGCCCTCCATGAGTGAGTCCTTGTCTCTCTTTCCAATCTCGTTTTCCTTTGCCAACTTGGCATCACTACCTCTTCTAGGTTCTCTGCATTGCAGAGAAGCCAGGGATTACATTTCCCCAACCCCTTAGTCCATATTGCTCCAGGTTAGAATTTGTCAACGTGAGCTACTTGCACAAGATTTGGAAGAGAGAAGGAAAAGCCATTATTTTGTGGAGGCAGTTGTAGTCCGACTGGTGGTAATTTGGTTCCCATGGTCTACTATGGGTTCTCTACCAGTAGCAAATGCAGAGATGATATTCACAAGGAGAACAGTAGTTAGTGTTCAGAAGAGGGCACAACAATGTATCCAAATCTCAAAAGTCTGCATAGTGATTCTCTTCCCGAGGCTTTCAAAGACTTCACTCACCCTCTGATCTTCTAGATCAAAGCGCCCAAGTTGTAGAGCAGTTTATGCAGCAGCCTGGACCTGTTGCAGATCCTTCTCTTAATCTCAACACCTTGCAAAACTTTACAACATAAAGATAACTTGGTAAAGAGAATAGAACAGCACACTTAACTATGACATGTGATGCTTCCAGAATCCAGTCTCACCAGCCTCTGTGCCTCTTCCTTAGTGGCAAGAGGTGCAAGATGATACAACTTTGGATTTATCTCAGAAGGAATACCTCAACATTCCCCAGGCCACTGGGCTCCTAGAAACTTCACCATGGGTTTGGGCTTCTGTTCTCTGCCACAGGAGGAGCATATCCCAGACAGAGCTGCTCCTCCAGCCTGGTGCTCCAGAATAAGAAGACAGGTAGAACAGGGCCAAACAGAGCTGCAGACAATCAGCAGATTTTTGAGCAGGACAGTAGTTGTGTTTACAGTAGTCGCCTCTTACCTGCAGGGAATACTTTCCAAGACCCCCGGTTGGAGACCTGAAACTGGATAGTACCAAATCCTATATATACTATGTTTTCCCTATACACACATGTAGAGGGCTGCCTGGGAGGCACCTAGGCATTTTCTTATAATTATTGTCAATTGAACTCAGAGCACAGGCATAGCCACGCCCTGGGAACATGCTAGCCCAATAAGGGTGGACATGTTAATCAGGCAGGGGCGGAACTAGATATGTAAATCTAGGCCTTTAAAATAAACCTGCTGTGTGGCTCAGCCCGCTTTTTGCCGCCTCTCCATCAGAGAGGATGGCGCCCACCTGGCCCCAGCTTAAAATCTATTTCTGCGTCTTGGTCTTTCTTTAATTTCTTAATCCCCAGCTCCTCCACTCAGCAAATGGACTGTTTCCTTTTCCATGCGGGACATGGAGAAGAGAGAAACAGCCCCCCACATTTGGCGCCCCCGAACAGGGACTGAGTACGGAGGCAAGAGAAGAAAGCGAGGGGGTCTCTCCCAGAAGCGTGTGCACACAGATTCAAAGGAATAAGGTAAGGGGAGTGTATTGTTGTGAATTGATATGAAATAGCTAGGTGTAAAACGTGGGTAATCCTCAAAAAAATGCTTTAAACTATGCTCTGTTAATTGTAGTCTAATTCTCGATTTCTTTCTTAAGCTTTGTTGATGAAACCTGGGAAAAGGTTAGAAAGCAGTTGTGTGACCAATACTCAGCAAAATGTCCAGAGAAAATAATATTTTAATTGGTGATGGCCTTGATTCAGCACAGGAGAGTTTAAGAATGTCTAAGTGGGGTGCAGCCACGGCCTTACAGCCTGGAGTGGAAGGGTGCGAGTCTCTAAGAATACCATCTGCACCTCCTCTGCCTCCACGTGTAAACTACTTGTAACCAAGTAGAAAAGGATTAAAGGAATTTCTCAGCAACTGCCTATGATTCTTTAGCTTAAAAAATCTTTTCTTTCCTTAAAAAAAATAAATAAATAAAAATAAATAAAAAATTGAAAAATAAATAAAATAGAAAGAGTAAATGCCAGACCATATCTGAATCTTCCCCTAAGAAACGAGGTGGGGGAAGCTCACGCGGTCATCCAATATGGACGTCACTCCCCAAGAAAGCCACTTCTTCGCCTCATCTTCGCCATCTTTATCCCTTTTTTTCCAGCTAATGACTTAAAGCTTTTACAAATTCATAAATGCATCTGGGATTTCTGTGCACATGTAAAGGGAAAAGGCCAGTTTAAAAACGAGTGCGCATAGTTTTGAGCTGATCTTGACCTTTTGCTGTGTACAGAATAAAAACCTGAGACTGTTTTGGCCTTAAAAATGGCGGGGATGAACCTAAGAAAGAAATACAGGCTGGTTTCTCAAGGCAATTTAAAGTAGCTCTTTTGAAATTTCTTGACTTCCCCAGCAGGAAAATTGTGACCATTTTGTAATTTAGCAGCTATGCCAGGCTTATTGGCTGGAAACTTAACTTTTAAGTTCAAATCATTTAAAAGTATTGAGATCTATAATACTGAAATGTTGATCTGAATATGCCTACTATGAAGTCTAGATGATAGAAGTTAATCTATTAATTGAAAATGCCTTATATTTTATTTGAAATGTATCCTTAAATGTAAAAGTCTCTTTTCTTGCCATTGAAAAAGTTTAAAGCTACATACTTTTTTTAATGGAAGGAGGGGTAGACACGCCCTTCCCCTAGCGTGTAGGTAATCCAATTCCCGCCAGCAGCCATCTTTAGGAATGTTAATTTGCATTTCTATGGCTACACCTTTTGCTAGCGACCTTCCCAGAAAGGTCAAGCGGCCAAAAGGTGGCTCCTTTGAAATCAGCTTTCCGCCAGTAGTCATTTTTTAATACAAGTTTTCTTCTCAGTTTCTCTGTGCAGAAAAAACATGGTTTAAAGTTAATTATTAGATTTTAAAATTTATTCTTAAAAATATAAAAGTGTAGTTAATCAAAGAACTGCTATTTGACTTGTAAGCTCTGAAAGTTTAAAGTGCAAATTTGAATCAGGAGAAATTAAATATCTAATGTATAACTTGTTTTTGAAAAAATAAAATGTGTTTTCTCTTAAATGATTAGGAATTCAAAATATGTTACTCATTGGTCTGATTTAAAAAAGAGGATTAATTTTATGATCTTAACTGAAAATTTTTTAAATACAAAAACCAGTTTGGATTTGATTGATATTCTTTGAGATAATTGTAAAGGATATAAACAGCTAATGAGATTTCTGTTTGTCTACAATATAATGTTGGTCATCTATCTTTCAGGGGTTTTGGTTTGCTCTGTCAAAGAACAGTGTAGACAGCCGCCACTTTGAGCTGCCTGACTTGGCAGCCGCCATGTTGGCCGCATGGCCTGCCGCTCCCCTGGGGGCCGCCATCTTGAAACAGCAAAGGCCCCGCCCACCCTCTGACTTAGCCAATCACAATAGGAGTGTCTGCTCACTGAGGCAGGGTGGAATTTCAGGGGTGGAGCTTTAAGGCGGAGTTTTACTACGGAAATGCGGATGGGACAGAAAGTGCTTGCCTCTCGAATTTATTTAATACTATTTTTAAGAAAATATTTTTAATACTTAATAAATTAGCAATCACGGTCTTAATATAATTTCAGTGGTATGATAGACCAATGTTTTAAGCAGTTGGCTTTATAAGGGCCGACAATAGAGCTCATATTTCTTAAAAGGGCTTGTAGATAAGAGACATTTTTAAGTCATCTTAAATTCTCAGTAGAACCACAGTTATACATATATCATAAACAAATAAAGAGTAATTGATTCCATGATCAAGGCTAGATCCTATTATGTTGAGAGCTGCTTTTAAATGTTGAAAATTTTTAAATTAGATATATATTTGACAGTTTTTCCCGAATGCAATATTTCAAAATATAATATGCTTGGTTACATAATAAATTTCTGCCAAATAAAAGAAAAAATTGATTTATTTGTAGCAATGTCTTTATTTAAACTAACGAAAGCACCATGCTGCTGCATTTTAAATTAGGATGGAGGTGGGGCAGCGTTTGCACCTCGTGTATCAGACATAAAATTACTAAATTTACTAATCTTTGTAAGCAATTGAATCCTAGTAAAGTAAAATTCTTCTAAAAAGTTACTGAAGGCTCCCCAGGATCCCTCTGTATATGGAAATAAGCCGAAAGGAAATGCTGTTTAAAAATATCATTTTAAATTTAATAAAAAGGAGAAATTTTAATATTTTGAAATATCTTCCACTAATATTTATAGGATAATCTAATGCTTTGCTGTTAAAATACCAAATCTGAAAATAAGTACAGTCACCATAAATGTTTAATGACTTTGACTTGAAATACATGGCCTTGTGGCACTATCAGTCAACATCCAAGAAGTAATCCTATAGGTTACTTGGTGTAAAAGAGAAAGATTTTTCTTTTTTAAGTTGAAGTTCTCCAAGTGTAATCCAGCAGGAAGAAGACAAACCAGACAACCAACAGCCCAGAGACCACCTGGGGCACAGTAAAGTGAAGTATGGTAACAATTAACTCAGGTAAAAATTGTAAGTTTCATATTGGTCTTAGAAGGCACATTTTTCCTTTACCTGGGAAGGACAGCACAACTATCCCAAGGTCAGAGGGCTCCAGTTAGTGTGTCAACTCAGTGTTCTGGAGACCCAAAATTGTAATCTAGATAAAGTGCCTAAGTTTAACCCAGGTCACCCAAAGATTCGAGACCCAAAACTGTAATTTAGATAACATGCCTAAGTTTAACCTGGGTTACCCAAGGACTCTAGATAATGTGTTTACCCAAAACTAGTTTGTATGTTATGCTGTCTCTGTTTCTGTAAATTGCTTTTTTTTGCAAACGAGGTTCCTCATTCCAAACTTGAGACAGCCAATTTAAAATTGAATTGTCATGACCTAGAGCAAAGAATATTCTTACATGGTATTATTCTACAAGTTTTACTCATAATTTTGATGCTTTAAAACAATATATTGTGCATTTATCCCAAACAAACTTACAAATTCTTCAAATGTTTGGCAACAATTAAATATTTAAGAACATAAAAGGATTTATTCCCTTCCACTGTGTGGAAGGCCCCCTGGGAAGGCACTTAAGCATTCTGTATTGACCTCTCTTGACCTTTTTGCCAAGAAGATTTCCTCTTCTCACAATCCAATTGTCTGCAGCTGTTATCTGAGCTCTCCGTTCAAACTGAGATCATGAAAAGCTGGTACCATGGATCTGTCTCTTGCCCAATGGTGTAAGTTGGGCCCTCTCGGGAGAAGAAACCTGGGTTCCCTATGATCAATGCCGGGGTCCTGCCAGCAGGCGAGGGGATCCAAAGGTAGTTTCTGGGCATGGAGGCCAGAGGGACATAGGCTACCAAGGAGACAAAACTGAACCTCACATCACCCTACTTGGCCCAGAGATGGCTGGTAGTCAAAGACGGGTAAGACCTCACAGGGTGGGGCGACCTAAGACAGGCACAGTCGGGGGCCAATAGGAGAAAACTTGGGGTTCAACAGAGGTGGGGCACAGATCCTCACCCCCACAATGGTGCAGGGGCTTGAACACTCGCCCCTTCTGAGGAAGGTCTCCTGTCCCCATGGCTGCTTCTTGCTTCCCATGCCCAGCCCAGATCAGGAACCAAATAACAAAAGACTTGGTCCAGCTGAAAATGGTACCCAGAAAAATGAAGACTTAGTTAACAGACCCTAAATTTAAATCTAGCCTAACAACAGAAATGCTTAAGCCTCCTCAAGGATGTAAAGTGATCCTTTCAATTAATATTTACAGTGTAAATTAAGATTATTGTTAAAATATTAAATTTGACAGTAAAATAGTTAAGTTTTCAAATTAATTAAATTTGGCTAACTTGAAATAAATATTCAAAAAGTATTAACCAAAATTTTCATTTCATGGTAAAATTGCTTAACATGCTATAAACCTAAAGCAGACATATTTTATGCAAAAAGTTGGGATTTAAAGTTATCTAGACTGCATTATATATTTTCCAAAAAATCCTCCTAATTAAATAAAAGAAAAAAAGGGGGGGGGGGATAGTGGAAAAATATAGTGGAAAAATTCCATGTAAGAAAATAGATCCTATAACTAAATTAAAATTTTTTCTTTAGCGAGACACCCAGAAAAAAACACACATTATGTCAGGGAAAGCCAGGAGAAGATCATTTCAAAGAAAAAATCCCAAGTAAGGTTTTCTTTATTAACCTTTGGTCGAGAATACATTTGTATATTTTCAGAAGAACAGGTTCAAGACCATATGGATTCCTGCAACAATAGATCCCAACTGACCAGATTGCTCCAGCCACAAAGACAGGAAAGACAGTTCAAAGATAGAGATGGTGAAGACGCCTTGCCATGATAGCAGTCAGCACCTGTGCATTGCTGCAGGTTGCCCAGGACCAAGAGCAAGGAAGAAGGAGCAATGCAGCCAATTCGGGTGCCAGAGCGTTACATCCGTCACCACAATGGACTCAGACATTCATTCAAAAGGACTAAGTACTGCCCTAATGACAGCAAAAGAGAAGAAGAAGAAAACTGAAAGACGCAAGGGACTGTTGTACCAATATGGAGTCATCTGAAGAAGTTAACAACTGAAGCACAACAGATTGTGGAAAAGCAAGAAGTTGAAGCTACTTCTTCAACCATGTTCCTGCTCGTGCTAGCATCTGTTAGCTGCCAGTTTTCTGCAAAGTTTGGCGCAGCCAAATCCAAGGACTCTGAGTAAATATACACCAACAGCAAAAGAGACTTTTTTTCATTTAGTAGCAAAAATGTTAATATGTCCATAGTTCTGATTTCTCATATTGTTGTTTTGCATTGGCATTGTTTTGTTATTATTTAATAGCCAGTTTTGTTCTTAACGTTCAAATTTTGAAAATGATAGCATGTATGTAGTTTAGTTTTTGCATTTGTATTGTTTGCAATTGTTTTAATTCTAGAGCCCTACTATTGTTTAAAATTTTACTTTTATTATAGTAGCTTAAAAACAAAAACGGGGGAGATGTAGAGGGCTGCCTGGGAGGCACCTAGGCATTTTCTTATAATTATTGTCAATTGAACTCAGAGCACAGGCATAGCCACGCCCTGGGAACATGCTAGCCCAATAAGGGTGGACATGTTAATCAGGCAGGGGCGGAACTAGATATGTAAATCTAGGCCTTTAAAATAAACCTGCTGTGTGGCTCAGCCCGCTTTTTGCCGCCTCTCCATCAGAGAGGATGGCGCCCACCTGGCCCCAGCTTAAAATCTATTTCTGCGTCTTGGTCTTTCTTTAATTTCTTAATCCCCAGCTCCTCCACTCAGCAAATGGACTGTTTCCTTTTCCATGCGGGACATGGAGAAGAGAGAAACAGCCCCCCACACACACATACCTGTGATAAAGTTTAACTTATAACTTAGGCATAGTAAGAGATTAACAATAACTACATATAAAACAGAGCAATTATATCAGTACTAGAGGCCCAATGCATGAAATTTGTGCAAGGGGCTTGGCCCTGCCCGCTGCAGGGGCTGCCTCTGCCTCAGCCCCTGCCACCGTGGCTTCATCTGGAAGATTGTCTGGAAGGACACCCGGAAGGAAGTTCGGTCTAATTAGCATATTATGCTTTTATTATTATAGAAGATATTGTAATAAAAGTTGTATGAATGTGGTCTCTCTTTCTCTCAAAATATATTATTGAACTATTTCTTACTTGTAGTTACAAGTGGGATGGAGCAGGACTGCATGAGATTTCATCATTTTTCTCAAAACAGCACACAATTTAAAACTTGAATTGCTTATTTCTAGAATTTTTCATTTAATATTTTTGGAGCAGGGTTGACCACAGGGTAACTGAAACCATGGAAAGTAAAATCACAGATAAGGGGAACTACTATAAACCTCTGATATTTGGGCTTAGAGTAACAGCAAAAGCTAATTGATATATCTTCATATATCTTTATCTCAGCCAAATGTAGCTGTTAACATTATATATGTCCCATTCTTTTTCATTTTCTTGACTAGCAAATTCAAAAGCCCTTTTTCATCTTGCACATAATTCCAGTCTTTAACTCAGAAGTCAGTTCTTTCTTAATCCCCAGCTGGAAATAAGTTATTTAGGTTTAACACCCAAAACACAGTTATGTCTCTTTATGTTCAACAGTTCCTATCTTGTGCTTTGTGATTTGTTTACCTGTCTGCTCTTATAACTTTTCTGGTTGATTTCTCAATATCTAGTCCATCTGAAATAGTTAGCTTAAGCCAATCACAGTAATCCCAATCTTTTATTAGTGATAGTTTTAGAAATGGTCTTAGAGCTAAATCCTAACTAGTGAAAAAATAGGGGAAAGCTCTGGAGGATTGCTAGAAAAAATTTACTTGCTTCTACAAAGAAAAAGAAGTCCCTAGCTGGTCTTGCTCAGTGGATAGAGGGTCGGCCTGCAAACTGCAGGGTCCGGGGTTCAATTGCAATCAAGGGCACATGCCTGGGCTGCAGGCTTGATGCCCAGTGGGGGGCGTGCAGGAGGCAGCGGATCAATGATTCTCTCTCATCATTGATGTTTCTATCTCTCCCTCTCCCTTCCTCTGAAATCAATAGAAATATATTTTAAAATAAAATAAAAAGGAGGAGGAGGAGGACGAGGAAGAGGAGGAGAAGGAGGAGGAGGGTTGGAGAAAGTGGTGGAGGCAGCCCTCCCCCACCCCTTCTTTCTCTACTTTGCTAACAATATAAGGATTAAAGGCACATAAGAGGGGAAGCCAAGCTGAAACAAGCACAGAGGAGTGTCCTACATAGTTTGGGGGCATGTGCCACTGCCCTGGAGAC
Organism: Myotis daubentonii; assembly: GCF_963259705.1. Classification (NCBI taxonomy): domain Eukaryota; kingdom Metazoa; phylum Chordata; class Mammalia; order Chiroptera; family Vespertilionidae; genus Myotis; species Myotis daubentonii. The sequence continues at coordinate 134,775,119 of NC_081842.1, forward strand.
TCCAGATCTGTGTCAACTGCACTCAGTGTGGGCCCAAATAATTTATGACATGAATAAATGGAAAGAAATACTTTTGGGTTATTTAAGCCTGTGATATAAGACCTTTGAGTAAAGCATAAGACAACCATGATGGTTGTAGCCTGGAATGGTGGAGGAGAAGCTACTCCCAGTACTCATGAGTATTTTTTAAAAAGCAGAACAAAAGCTTTTAAGGACTAAGAATCATTGAAGAAAAAAAAAAAAGAAAAAAAATGGGGAAAGAACTCTCTGGAACAAAACTTGCATAACCTCTTTTTCTGAGGTCTTTGTAAACTAGACCAAAGATTATATAGATTTTCCTTTATACGTGAAGTCTTGGTCCAACTCTGAATATAGCATTTCAGTGAGTGTAACCAAACCTATTAAGGGTGGGAACCAGAGTTCAATAGCATTACTGACCAAAACCACACTTTAAAAAAATAGTAATTGATTATATAAAATAAAATTGACAGGTGCTTCCAGTATTCATAGATCTAAGAGTAGTGGTTTCATACCAAGTCATTTAAGGAACATAGTATTACATCTAATCACCAGAATTTAGAGTAGCCATTTTCCTCCTGTTGCTATCTTCAAGCTGAGTTTTGACCTTTTCTGTATTGAACAAAATAGTAGGTGGCACATCTTAGGGACCTTTCTAGGACTCTGAGTTTACAACTGACCTTGAGGCTCCAAAATAGGAATGGTCTTTGGGAGACCTGAGAAAATTGTTTTGTTCAACTTCATAGCATGGAATAATTAAAACCCCCAATAAATGAATGTTTTAAGTAAGATGAATAAGCATCTACAGAGTTTTTGTTTTGTCTTCAGAAACAGTAGAAGATGTGCTACCTGGATAGAGCAGTTGAGCTCTCAATCCTTGGGAGAAAGGGGACAATTACAAAATCCATCACTATATATGTATCAATCTCTTGCTTTCTTCACCCTGGGGGGAAAAAAAAGAACCCCATTTTCTTTTCATCTAAGATTCTCTTTCCCACACCTACACTAAACCCTAAAGGCGTAGATATCACTGGGGAGAATGATAAAAGCAAGGACTAATGTGATTACTGATAAATTAAAAACAGAAGTTCTCATTAAGTAACTATTTACTAAGAGTCAGGAAAATATGTCCTGTAGCTATTATTTTCCCCCTCTGCAATACTGGAAATAAATTGCTTCATTCAAGTAAAATGGTTTGTCTAATAGGACAGACCACTGAAGAGTCAATATTCAGGTTCAAAAGTAGTTATTTATCCTCTCATGCACATACAATGCGTGATTTTCAGGTACTGTTGTGCTCAGCCTCTAGTAGTGCAATCTTAAGGTAAGTGACTGAGTGTGGTGCAGGATTAGAGAATTTAATATAAGATTTCTGACTTTGGCATCAACTCACAAAGAAGTATAAAATTATAGTAATTCTTTATCTCATGACTCAGTTTGCTATGGAAAATGAACACATTATATTATGAAAATCTTAGCACACAGTGTTGAGAAGAGCAAGCCAGATGTTTCCCTTCAGGCTTTCCTTTATTAAAAATTATTAACTTTTGACTCAACGATACCCATCTTTGCAAAAACTGTGTTCTTGGAACATGGCTGTTGAGTCACATTTTAATAAAAACACAAGTATCCATTCATGAATGGAAGGGCTCCTTTGAAAAATATATTGAGGGCAAGTGGCTTTATTTGGCTTTCTGGGGTAGATGCTAACCAGCAACCTAAGGAGTAATCTTGATATGAACTTTGTAAGGAGAGGACTGGAATGGAAGAGGAGGGGACAAGCTGGGGTCTGGGCAGATTCAAGAGAATGAAGGGGAAGCAGAACAGAGAGAGTGTTGTCTTTTTTACTTATCTTGTCTGTTAAAAGATATGAAATCATTTTATTAGATAGTGATAATGTGTTAGACTTTTATAACAAAAGATTTATCTTCTAACATTTCTAAGTTGCCTGGACTATGGTTTGTTGCCATTGGTTGACTTAGTTAACGAAGTAGTGTTATGGATATTCAGGTAGTTAACTAGAGTCTGAAAAAGACATTTTTCAGGTTTCTTTTGGCACTTTTATTTATATTCACTCATTTATATAAACTATTGAGTAGGAAGCTAAAATAGACATGAGAGATGAGGTGGCTGTGAAAAGTGCCTCCCAGATCTTGGCCACCGGTGATATAACTGAACAACAGCGCCAGCTATTGCACTCTGAAAAACTCTACCACATTGGTTCCAAAGCCATGCTTCCTATGGCTGCCCCCAGCCAGTGACTGAGTGTGGCAGGGTTATAAAGTGGGCCTTTTCCTGGACTCAAGGACTCCCTATCAGCTTTGCCAATACATTTTTAACTGTACTGCAGTCTAAGATGATTCCACTTAACTACCCTTCCCTATCTTCTCCAAGGTCTAATGACTCTTCCAATGCCTTCTGCTTCCCTTATTATCTTTCCACCAAAGACATTTCCCCTAATGAACCTCTTGCATAGCTAATCTCTTGGGGTCTCTTTCTTGGAGTGTTCAGACTAACACAGAATAGAAGAAGGAAACTACTGATACCTACTTATCCAACAACATTCATTTGTAATCTATTCATTTGACATTTATTGGTTTTCTACTTTGGTAGCATTTAATGACAACAAAACTTGAGGTTTACAGAGACTCGAAGGCCAAGTTGTGTTGACTGCATTTCTAACCTTATCATTGAGATAGGGATAGGTTGTTTGTGGTTTGATCAGTAAAGAGGCAGCAGGTTACCTAAAGAAGGTAGCTAGACACTTAGGCATGAAGGAAATATTTTTCTTGGCATTGCTCCCTCTACAGTTTAATCCATGAACTCAACTTTTCAGTGCCTCAGAATTGATCAGGTTCTTAATAACTGATTCATATACTCAAGGTCACCAGTGATCTCCACATTACTAAACCTGATAATCAGATTTCAGCCCCCATCTTACTGAACTATCTACAGCATTTGGCAAACACAATTGATTACGCTCTCTGCCCTGAAACAACATCATCACCTGGCTTCCAAGAACCACACTTACTTCCTCTTACCTCCCTGGCCACTCATTATTGTCTCTTACTGATTTTTTTCTCATGCATTTGACTTCTTATCATTGCAGCGCTCCAGATCTTAAGCCTTGGACATTTTTTTCTCTAGATACCCTCCACTCAGCTGTTTTATGCAGCTTCTTGTTTTCTGTTTGTTTGGTTTTTAAATATATTTTTATTGCTTTCAGAAAGGAAGAGAGAGGGAGAAAGAGATAGAAACATTCATGATAAGAGAGAATCATTGATCAGCTGCTTCCTGCATGCCCCCCACTGGGGACCGACCCCACAACCTGGGCATGTGTTTTGATAGGGAATTGAACTGTGACCTCCTGGTTCATAGGTTGACACTCAACCACTGATCCACACTGGTCAGGCAACAGCCTCTTAATAATCTATAATAATAAAAGGGTAATATGCTAATTGGACTGGATAGCCTTCTGGACGTCATTCCAGACATCCTTCCAGACAAAGCCGGGGCTGGAGGGAAGCCAGCCTGGGTCCCAGGTGCCAGAGGGAAGCCAGTGCTGGCAGCCGGGGGAAGGAAGGCCTACTCTTGCACAAATTTTCATGCATTATTAGTCTATAATAATAAAAGCATAATATGCTAATTAGACCGGATGTCCTTCCAGACGATATTCCTGACGAAGCCAGGGTGCCAGGTGCCAGAGGGAAGCCATTGCCGGCAGCCAGGGGAAGGAAGGCCTACTCTTTTTTTTTTTTAATTTATCTTTAGCATTAAAAGTATTACAGATATCCCCTTTTATCCCCACTGACCCCTTCTACCTAGTGGAAGGCCTACTCTCGGACCTCTAGTATCTATATAATAATGACTCTAAAATTTAAATGTCCATCCCTCTACCCCGAATTCTAGACTCATGTTCACATGCCTACCTGGCATCTCTATTTAGATGTCTAATAGGCATCTCAAACAATGTGTCCTAAACAGGATTCTAATCAATTCACCTTAATCTGCTTGTCTCATAATCTGCTCATCTCTGGTAATATCAACTCCATCCTTTCAGGTGCTCAGGCCAAAAAAAAACCTTGAGTTATTGTTGAAGTTTTCCCTTTTGTGGCCTGTACTCAATTCTAAGGCAATTTTTTTGAAGCTCAACTTTAAGCATATTTCCCAAGTATAAATTCTTATAACCACCTCAAGCATACTGTCATCTTGGACTGAGCCACCTAATTGTTGCAAAAGCCTCCTAATTGCTCTCTCTTCTTATGCCTTGGTATCCCTACAGCCCCACAATCTGTTCCTATAACAGCAGCTCAGTGATCATGTCAAAAACGAAGTGAAGTGTTATGAGCTGAGTTGTGTGCTCCCAAAATTCATATGTTGAAACCTTAACCCTGAGTCCTTCAGAAAGATGGGTTTCTTATATAGGTTAGCTTAATTATACAACCTAATTAAGTTAAGATGAAGTAAGTAGGGTGGGCCCTAATCCATTGTGGCTGGTGTCCTTATAAGAAGAGGATATTAGGACACAGACATGTACAGAGGGGAAGACCATGTGAGGTCACAGAGAGAAGATGGTCATCTACAAGCCAAGGAGAGAGGCTTTCATTTTGTTATGACCACCATAGAAAACTAATACGGATTTTAGTACCTAGAAGTAGGGTGCTGCTATAACAAATAGCTGAAGTGGAAAGTGGCTTTGGGAGTGGGGAGAGACTGGAAGAGTTTGGAGGTACATGTTAGAAAAAGTCTAGATTACCTTGAGGAGATTATTAGTAGAAATAAGGATGTTAAAGATGCTTCTGGTGAAGTCTCAGATGGAAATGAGGAACATGTTACTGAATATTGGAGAAAAGGCAATCCTTGTTACAAACTGGCAGAGAACTGGGCCACATTCTATTCTAAAATTTTGTGGAAGGTAGAACCTGTGGATGATAAACTTGGATGTTTAGCTGTGGAGATTTCTAAGCAAAATGTTGAAGGTCTGGCCTGGTATCCGTTTATAGTAAAATATGAGACAAAAGCCCTAACCTGTTTGGCTCAGTGGATAGAGCATCGGCCTGCAGACTGAAAGGTCCCAGGTTCGATTCCGGTCAAGGGCATGTACCTTGGTTGCGGGCAGCTCCCCAGTAGGAGGTGTTCAGGAGGCAGCTACTCGAGGTTTCTCTCTCATCGATGTATCTAACTATCCCTTTCCCTTCCTCTTTGTAAAAAATCAATAAAATATATATATTTTTTAAAATGTGAGGCAAGAGAGATAAATTGAAGAAGGAATTGTTAAGTAAAAAATAACCAGAACTTGAAGATTTGGAAAATTCTCAGACATATTTTTAAAAAATAAATAAAAGTGTGTTGTGTAGAGAGCACCAACAGTTTGGCTGAACATACATTTGTTGAAGAGACTGCAGGTGTGACTCATGAATCCCATCAAACATGTCAGTAGAACACTGCCAGCTTGGACTACAGGGATAGGGGCAACAGGAAATAGAGGAAGGCTATTGGACTTCTGGAATTTACAGGACAGGCCAATAGAGCTATCCAGTTGCAAACATGTATTATCCTTCAAGAGAGTGGAAAAATGACCCTGAAGGTAACTCAGAGATAGGCAAGGCTGCAGCTGCCACCACATACCCAGAGGGCACTGGGGTTAGGGGGTGGTGAGACTGTCTCCTCCTCAGTTCCAGAGGCCGGGGCCACCTCCTCAGTTTCAGCAGAACAGGCTGCTGCTGCCCAGGACCAGAGGAGAAGGGTAACAATGACAGTGGGGCCATAAGGTGGGCCATTCCCCTTTGGGGCTCAGAGGACAGTGAATGGAGCCAAAGAGGATTATTCTTGAGACTTAAAATCTAATGGAATTCTTGCTAGGTTTTGGAATTACTTTAGACCCATCACCCTTCTTTCTGATTTCTCTCTCTTGGAAGGAGAATGTCTATCCTACACCTGTCCCATATGTGTTTTGAAAGCAAATAATTTGTCTGGTTCCACAGGTCCACAGCTGGAGAGGAATTGTGCTTTAGGATGAATCATATCTTGAGTCTTACCCATACCTGATTTAGATGATATTGAGATGAGACTTTGGACTTAAAGTTGGTGCTGGAACAAGTTAAGAGTTAAGATTTTGGGGGCTGTTGGAATGAGATAATTTTTTTTTTCATGTGAGAAAAGCACAGATTTGGGAGGAATGTTAGTGACTGAATTATATCCTCCAAAAAAAATCATAAATTGAAGTTATAGCCCTCAGTACTTCAGAATGTGACTAAATGCATGTATTTGGAGATAGGACATTTAAAGACGTAATTAAGATATAAAGAGTTTTTCTGGTAAATCCAATATTACTGGTTTCCTTGAAGAAGCAATCAGGACACAGACAATACAGAGACTGAGGGATGACCATGTGAGCACACAGCAAGAAGGAGAAAGGCCTCAGGAGAAACCTACCCTGCTGGTGGCTTGGCCTTGGACTTCCAGCCTCCAGAATTATAAGAAAATAAATCCCTGTGGTTTAAGGCACCCAGTCTGTGGTATTTTGTTATGACAGCCCTAGCAACCTAATATATGAAGTGATAAAATTCCTCTGCTTAGAACTCTCCTATCTCTCTCCATCTTCCTGAGAGTTCTTACAGGGTCTACAAGGTCCACAATCAGATGCCCAGATCCCAAGTGTGTGGGTGGGGGTGAGTGCTGGAAAGACTTTAATTACTAAAGCCGCCTATACCTTTTTTCAAGGGCTAGTTGTACTCTCCAAGGCCAATAGTGCCACTGACCTGATATATGCATTCCATTGGACAGTAATATAAAAGTGCACTTCCTTTTTGCCTTTGTAACCTCATTTTGTATTTTCATTTAGGGAATTTTCCTTTGGTTAACACATTCTGTCTTTAGATGTGTCTACAGGATTGATTAGGCTTTAGAGCAGTGGTTCTCAACCTTCCTAATGCCGCGACCCTTTAATACAGTTCCTCATGTTTGGTGACCCCCAACCATAAAATTATTTTTGTTGCTACTTCATAACTAATTTTGCTACTGTTATGAATCATAATGTAAATATCTAATATGCAGGCTGTATTTTCATTGTTACAAATTGAACATAATTAAAGCATAGTGATTAATCACAAAAACAATATGTAATTATATATGTGTTTTCCGATGGTCCTAGGCGACCCCAGTGAAAGGATTGTTCGACTCCCAAAGGGGTCGTGACCCACAGGTTGAGAACTGCTGCTTTAGAGCCACATAAACCTCAGATAAGTTATTTAAACTATGTGAATCATTTGGCTCAGTGGACAGATCATCACCTGTAGACCAAAGGGTCTCAGGTTAGATTCTGGTCAAGGGCACTTGCCTTGGTTGCAGGGTCCTTGGGCCCTGGCCCTGGTCAGGGCTCGTGCAGGAGGCAACCAATCGATGTGTTTCTCTCACATCAATGTTTCTCTCGGTCTTTCCCTCTCTCTTCCACTCTCCCTAAAAATTAATGGAAAAATATCCTTGGGTGGGGATTAACAACAACAAAAACAACTATGTGGATCTTAAATTCCTCATATATAAATTGGGGATAATAGTATCTATATTGTAGAGTCATTCATTATTCAGTAAGTAAATATGTATTGAAAAGCTGGTTGTTTACAGGCACGATGTTGTGAAAATAAAATTAGGTAAAATATATAAAGTATGACACTCATAACTTGGTTTATATTAGTTGCTCAAAAAATGATATTATTATTTTTATTATTGCTGATGTTAGGATGGAATTCTAATTCTGTTCTTTATTCTGAGAGATGTTTTGTCTTCTTTTTAAAATATATTTTTATTTATTTCAGAGAGAAAGAGAGTGGGAGAGATAGAAACATCAATGATGAGAGAGAATCATTGATTGGCTGCCTCCTGCATACCCCACACTGGGGATCCAGCCTACAACCTGGGCAAATGCCCTTGACTGGAATCGAACCCAGGACTCTTCAGTCCACAGACTGGTGCTCTATCCACTGAGCTAAACCAGCTAGGGCTGTTTTGTCTTTTCAATGTGGCTTTTGCATATATTATCTCATTCATTATTTGCTAATTTTCTAATTGAATCCTCATAATCCTGAAATCCCACATTTTCTCCAGTTTATCACTCTATCTTTCACTCTTCACATTCAAATTTCTCGAGTTAGCTATACTCCCTGTCTCTACTCATCTCCCATTTATTCCTCAACATGCTCCATTCCAGTTTTTCACCTCCCATCACTCCTCAAAACAATTTCATCACTGGTTATTTATGACCCCTTATTGCTTGTATTAGCCAGCTACTGCTGCCATAACAAAATACCACAGACTAAGTGGCTTAAACAATGGAAATTTGTCTTCTTATAGTACTGGAGGCTGGAAGGCCAAGATCAAGGTCCAAGCAAGGTTGGTTTCTCTGAGGTTAGTTTCTCTCCTTGGCCACCTTCTCCCTGTGCCGTTACAGGGTCCTTCCACTGCATGCATGCATCCCTGGTGTCTCTTCTTATAAGGACCCCAGTCTATTGGAATAGGGCTCCACCCTTATGACCTCATTTAATCTTAATGACCTCTTTAAAGGCCCTATTTCCAAAAACAGTTACATAAAGGCATTAGGGTTTCAACATATGAATTTTGAGGGGTATAATTCAGTCCATAATATGCTAAGTAATATTTCTCTTTGCTTATTTTACTTGACCTTACATAAAAATTCAAAAGTATATTCCATACTTACCTTCTTGAAACCTTCTCTTCTCTGGGTTTTCAGAACGCCCACAGGCTCCTAGTTTTTTTCTTTTTTTCCTTGGACCACTTCTTGGAGTCTCATTTGCACTCTCTAACAATGAAATCTTGGAGTTCCTTAAGACTTTAACCTTGAGTCCTTCACTTCTCACTTTATACTGTACTCTGAGGTGAGCTCACCCATCCACATGGCTTCATCCCAATTGTACAGAGAAAACTCAGTTTTTTATCTGTAGATCAGAACTGTTGACTTGATCTCTCCATGTATTTGTCCCTCCCTGGAACATATTAGACTTTGAGAAAAACAGTGTTAGTGCTATCCATTTTTCTGTTCAGAATAACTGCTGTATTGAAACACATTTACCCTGTAAATTCACCGCTTATTCTAGTACCATTACACTCACAGGAGGGAATTTCCAGGGTGACCTCAGATGAACTTGTGTGGCCCTTAGAGAAGTCACCCACATGTGTAGCTCCTCTTGACATCAAGGTGTCAGGGAAAGAGGGAAATTCCAAGTTGCAGAGTGCATGAAAATAATTTTAAAAGTTAACTGATAACCATCTACAGTGCAAACATTCTGTGACTAGTATGTAGGGCTAAGGACTCTGAGACCATTAGACCACACACTGCCAATATGGAAGAGGGGATTTTTTTTTAAGGTTGAGCTGAATTGTTCATTTGCTGGGCTGTGGTGAACAGTTTCAAGATACCATAACTTTCTAGATTTTAGCTATAATTACACAGTTCAGGAGATAATACATTACTAATTATTACTAATTAGAAATTAAAGGGGTGAGAGGGAGGTTGTGGGGCTGGGTGATAAAGATGAAGGAATTAACGGGAAAAAACACACTCAGAGACACAAACAACAGTAGGTGATTACCAGAGAGAAAGGAGGTAGATGAGGTTAAAGGAGGGATAAATGGTGATGGAAGGAGACTTAATCTGGAGTGGCAGCACACAATACAATATGCAGGTGATACATTATTGTACACTTGAAACCTATATAAGTTTATTAACCAGCATCGCCCCAATAAATTCAATAAAAAGGAAAACACACTTAAAAAATAAATGAAAGGAGTAAAATCAAATCATTCATATAGGACATATAGATTGAATATTGGTACCTGAGAGAGAGAAGAGAGACAGAGAGAGAGAGAGAGAGAGAGAGAGAGAGAGAGAGAGAGAGCTACTGAAAGATAGAAAGGTTCTAAAGAGAAGTCCTTGACCTCACCAGTGTAATGAGTATGCCTGGGCGAGCCTGTTCATTCCACTCAGAATCACTCCATGTGCGTCCTGGACACACACACCTGAGCTTGTCAACCTCAGAACAGACCCTGTGCATGTTCATCCAGAATCAGACTAACTCCACTTTCAACTTAGATATACAATTCTGACCATCAGGTTCCTTTCACCAGGAATCAATACTAATAAAAGAGAAACATGGTAATTGGTGTACGACCGCTACCCTTCCCATTGGCTAATCAGGGCAATATGTAAATTAACTGTCAGCCAAGATGGCGGCCAGCAGCCAGGCAGCTTGAAACTAACATGAGGCTTGCTTGCTTCAGTGACGGAGGAAACCAACGTTCCCCGCCTGCCTTGCCGGCCTCTGAGCCTGCAGTTTCAAACATTGTAACAAAACCCCAGAAACCAGCTTTCAGCTGGCTGGGATCTCAGAGCTGGAGTTGATACAGAGTTTCGAGAACCCGAAACAAACCAGATACCTGCTTTCAGGAGCGAAGGCCTAAGAGCTGGAGCCACAGAGCTAAAGCTGGCCCAGAATAAAAAGCAAAAAAGAAAAAAGGAGCAGTTGGGAGCTTCAGTCCCAGCCTGAAGACAGCTCTCAGCCCCTCACCCAGACTGGCCAGGCACCCCAGTGGGGACCCCCACCCTGAAGGGTGTGTGACCAGCTGCAAACAGCCATCATCCCCTCATCCAGGCTGGCCAGGCACCCCAGTGGGGACCCCCACCCTGATCCAGGACACCCTTCAGGGCAAACCAGCCGGCCCCCACACGTGCACCAGGCCTCTATCCTATATAGTAAAAGGGTAATATGCCTCCCAGCACTGGGATCAGCGGAGCCACCAGGCCTCCCGGCACCGGGATCAGCGTGACAGGGGGCAGTGCCCAAACCCCCTGATTGCCCTGTGGCTCTGTGTGTGACAGGAGGCGGGGCCACAACCTCCCTATCGGCCCTGCTCTGTTCTTGACAGGGGAAGGCGCCCCAACCCCCTGATCGGCCCTCCTCTGTGGGTGATAGAGGGCGGCGCCCCAACCCCCTGATCAGCCCTGCTCTGTGTGTGACAGGGGGTGGTGTGCCAACTCCCCTATCGGCCCTACTCTGTGAGTGACAGGGGGGAGCTCCTCAACCCCCTGATGGGCCCTGCTCTGTGCGTGACAAGGGGGAGCTCCCCAACCCCCTGATGGGCCCTGCTCTGTGCGTGACAGGGGGTGGTGCCACAACCTCCCCATCGACTCTGCCTTGAGTGTGACAGGGGGCAGTGCCCCAACCCCCCAATCGGCCCTACCCTGAGCGTGACTGAGGGTGGCATCGCAACCTCCCAATCCGTGCTGCTCTGTGCATGACAGGGGGCGGTGCCCCAACTCCCCAATCGGCCCTGCTCTGAGCCCAACCAGGGGCTGCACCTAGGGATTGGGCCTGCCCTCTGCCACCCGGGAGCAGGCTTAAGCCAGGAGGTCGTTATCTCCCGAGGGGTCCCAGACTGCGAGAGGGCACAGACCGGGCTGAGGGACCCTCCTCCCCCCCGAGTGCACAAATTTTTGTGCACCAGGCCTCTAGTTATATAATAACACACAGATTGTGTTTGTCCTGAGGTAAATTAGCATAAGTGATAATTGTATCAAAACCTCCATACGAATTTTGCTCAAGGGCATCTAACTTATCAAATGTCACACAATTAACATATCTGTACTTATATATTTACATTCTGTCAAAGACTCTAACTCAAAATAGTTCCAGTATATATGGATTGGCTCTTTCTTGGATTCTTGATTTCTCCCTTTTTGGCTAACAAATTTAATTTTATTTTTTTAAAAAGCAAACTTGAAAATCTCCCTTTCCTCACATGCTGCAGAGTTCCCTGTGTCAATTCCACCATCTACATGAGTGATGTCACCTCACCCAACCTTATCTAAATCTTTAGGATAAAGATATATGGGTTTTCAGCACAAGCACCCAAACCAGTGAAAAGGGGGGGAAAAACACAACTCTAACCATTAGAAAAAAATGGAGACAGATACCTTATGTAACTTATCTTTGAAGAAAAAAATAAACAACTTCACCCCATTTCAAGTGGAGTTAAGTGGGTTCCAGTTGAAAAAGGAGATTAACTGTGCTGGAATGATCTGTCCCTCCCCTTCCTCCTGAATGCCTGTGCATTTTCCCTCTATATGGGGTTCTTACTAAATTCAAAAGGGAAGTGAAGACTTCCAAGCTGGAGGAAATGAGATGGGGATGAAAAGTGAAGTTCTGATTTCAGCTGAACTCACCCAGATGGCAAAAAGAAAAAAAACAAGTGACAATTTTGACCTTAGAAAGCAGCAGAGAAGTAAGAAAAGTCAACTTGAGCTCAACTCCAATTTCCTCTTTGATGGCTAAATAAATGTTAAATTACTTTGTAAATATTTTTTGAATGACTGGTTTTGGAGTGGGAGCGATGAGGAAAGAAAGGGGGGAAAAGGTTAACTACCACACATAAAACAACCAGCTCATACAGCCTATGGCCAATTTTTACAGTTGGATTTTTATAAACTCCTGGAATAGTTGGGCAAGGGACGGGTTTATAATGTTACCATGGCAGTGCTGTAGTCTTTTGACAAAATATTGTGACACTGAAGCAGATGTACGATGGGAAGACAGGCATAGCTGCTGGGACAAGTAGGAAGGAATTTAAGACCCTCACTAAATATTTCAGTGAAGAATGTCTCACTGAAATGTCGCTGGGTTTAATTAGCTGTAGAATGAAAGATGAAGGGTTAATCCAAGGTCAGTGTGGGGGAAAATGAAGCCTGTGACACATGCAGCTATTTGATATTTGCTGGATGCCACACTCTAGACAATTAGAACAGTAAATTAACAGAGCGCAGGAAAGAATGGGCACTTAGGTTTCTTAAGTCAATTTGATATGACGGTGTTCAGTTATTTAATTTCCATATGCGTTTCTCTAAAATGCTTTCTGTCAATCCAGGCATTTCTTCTGAAATGTTAAAAGTAACTGCCAAGTAGGTAAGAAACATTCTCCAATTTCAGTGAGAAACAACTTGATTGCACTCAATTAAAAACAATTGAATCTGTTATTTATTGTTTGATGTCTATGTTTGCCTATTTACACTACTTCAATTTTTTTTTTCTTATGCACAAGGGGGGAAAAGTGTTGGACAGACATATGTATGTATATAAAAACTTGTTTGAGTAAACAAACTCTGAGCTCTGTCTAGAGCAGTGGTTCTCAACCTCCTGGCCCTTTACATACAGTTCCTCATGTTGTGACCCAACCATACAGTTGGGTCATGTTGTGACCTTTAAATACAGTTTAAATACAGTTTAAATACAGTTCCTCATGTTGTAACCCAACCATAAAATTATTTTCGTTGCTACTTCATCACTGTCATGTTGCTACTGTTATGAATCGTCATGTAAATATCTGATATGCAGGATGGTCTTAGATGACCCCTGTGAAAGGGTCGTTGGACCGCCAAAGGGGTCGGACCCACAGGTTGAGAACCGCTGGCCTAGCGTACGGGAAGGTTTGCCGGGCATGTGGAGCAGCGCTGGCACTCATTGACTGATTCCCTGAGCACCTGGTACAGCGGGGGGTTGTGCGAGGCACTGTGTTCTCACTTAGCAACAGGACAGAGTGCTCTTCACAGAGTTCCGTGGGTTGGAGCCCACACTGAATAGTTCTCTCATTTCCATTCTCCAGTTTAACCACTAGATAGATGCTCCATAGTATTTCTCATATAAATTACACATGAATACTTGTGCATAGTAAAAGACACATTTTAACTTTAATTTTTCAGGATTTGTACTAGTAGTGTAACTTTATACACAATCAAAGTGAGTTTTTTAGTCTGGCCTGAGTGGTATGAATGAGCAGATATCTCCCACTCACCACTAATGTAGTATAGTAGGAAAGACAGAGGAAAATCAACTAACTGTAGCAAAGTCACAGAGTAGTAAACTCCCACGAGGGTCCTGAGTCATGTTAAAATGAAAAGTAAATGTGAGCTGACATTTAGCCATGTTTTCACATTAGGCACAGGCATCAATCCAGAAAGCACTGGGCAAGTCCAACTGCACTGATGTCCGTGAAAGATACCAGAAGGAACTGCATTTAGCAATAGGCTTAGAGGGAATGGCCAAAGATTAAGTATAAGCCTCAGGGAATACTGCAGCCTCCACCAGCTGCCCTTCCAGGACTGACCTTGAAGCTTAAGAGCCTGGCAACTGTGAACTTTAGCAGTTGTAGAAATAAGATACAGCAGGTTTTTTGCCCCTACCTCAACAGCTCATGCAAGTCATCCAGTTGAAACCTGTTCACCCAATGCTGTTCTGTGGCAGGTATTGGACTGGGTGCTGAGGATGCAGTTTAGACAAGAAAGAAACTGTCCTTGTGTAGTTCAGAAGAACGGGTGTGGGGGGAGTGTGAGTTGGTGATCTGGATATTTCAGTAAACCAAGATTTTCATTGCATTAAGGAGAGTGATCCCACTGAAGGTCTCTGAAATCAAACAGACAAAAGGACAAGGACCTCTACTCCACGAAGCAAGATGTGGCTGATACAAAGGTGAAAGTGTCATGGAGGTCCCTGCCTACAGCATTCTGTATATGGCAAGAGGTGACAGAGGGATGTGGTCTGAGTCCCCAGTGCCTTTTCTGCCCTTGGCTGTTCTGCACTACTTATAATAGCTACTCAGAATGGGTAAATGGGTGCAGCCAAAATGGCAATGGTATGCACATTCTACCTCCCTCGATTGCACACAGCCAAACACTCCTTCTGCAAGTGGATGTAGGAGCAGAACATATGTGTCTGTGTCTGGAAGAGATAATTGGAAGAACAAGAACAGGGGTCACAGTGCTCATGGTTAAGTAACATAAATTGTCATGGGATTCTTAGTTGATTGCCTCATAAATTATCAAACTAAACTGACACTACTCATTCTTATTGTCATGTGGATGTTCATCTTCTACAAGTCGATCTACTTAATTTAAACGTATTGAAAGCAAAACAACATCAAAAATTCTGCCTAAAAAGAATGGCTATCATTGTTAAATACTACTTAACTCTAGTTGGAGTTAGTTGTGTACTCCTTGTGTAGTTCAGAAGGGCACGTGTTTTGCAATGTGAAAAGTCAATGGCACAGTCCATCTGTTTCACTAACCCTCAGTTAACCAGACAATTATTACCCTGTTAGTAGGAAAAACACTTTCACAGATGTAACTCTTTTCTTATGAAGTCAAGTAGAATGATTGTTTGAATGTGATTAGTACCTTTTAAAGCTATAAATGTGTATTCAGCATAAAAGAAAAGCAATTTAAGAGAATGCTGACTCTGAAAACTCCAGAGCCATTGAGATCTTCTTGAAATCTATGAAAGAATAAAACAAAGGTGAAGTTGAATTTCTAGTTCCTATTAGGAGATCAAATAACAAATACGGGTTACCACTAAGGTCTACTATGTTGATAGTCACTTACACTTTTTGTGACCTAAATTCTCTGTGACTGCTTCAACAAACATTTTTGAGTACCTTCTAAGGACAAGACCGTGTATGGGGATAATTTAAAAACGATACAATTCTTATTGAAGATTTGACACACAGAGATTAAGTCTTATTGACATAGTGGGGTATAAATAGTGCTTGAGCTTCTATGTAAAGATATTTCTGTCTGTGGTTTGGTCCTCTTATCTATAAATGCCCATATTGGGGTAACAGTGCCAATTAAAGCCAGCAAAATTGTTGTACATTGACACATTTTTTTTAAAGGGCTTTAACAACAAAAACTTTCCAAAACCAATGAAGTGATAAAATAAATAAAAGACTTTTAGGCCACCTTCTAAGAGAACTTTTTTGCTGATATTTGAAAGACCTATTAAGTCAGAAGCTCAAGCTCTCATCTGGACATGGGCGTTTGTTTTAGTTGTTTTAATGACAAACTTGAGGATGAATTCATTTATGTCATGGTTTTGAGTGACTTGAATTTTCTTTGATAATGGACAGGGGAACTTACCTACCAATGGCCATGACTTAGAAAACACATGCACACGTATACACACCTAATGTATAGGTGTATAATGCACATCCCAGGTGTATAATGCACATCCCAGGTTAAGCTTCTTTACTTTGCATGATAGGGAGGCCTTCTGGGGAGAAGATAGATGCTAAGCTCTTCTTGGTCTGGGGTAATATCCAGTGGATTAAGTAAAGAGTCAGATACATTAGGGAAGGAGCCAACACAGGTACAGTCAGCAGGGAGCATAATCATGGGGAGGCTGAGAGCTTTGTCGGAGCTTCAAATGTCAAGATTGTAATTTTTGAGGTGAAAATTAATGGTAATGAGGAGCTATTGGAAGGTTTTGAAATGTGGGTGGGCTTAATGATGGATATAATTAAGCCCACCCACATACCAGTAAATGGCCTCAGATGGTAACAGTGATTATTCTGGTACAGTTGCTGTTTTTCTGACCCACAAATATGGAGAGTCCTTTCAAGCCAATAGCCAGCTTGTGAGTGGAAAGGGCTGCTGGAAAGAAAGTGTTGATGATCACAAAGCAGCCGCTGTCATTCTCTGTGGTTCTATAGAGAATGGTTATTTGAGACACCTCCCAAATCAAGGTCCCTTAGAAAGATGGGACAAGCTCAGTGTTAGAACATTGGTCAACAAGTTATTTATGGCAGAGTCCCAGCTGCTGCCAGAATGCCCCTTATTAAAATAGCCAACAGGTGGATGACCTAGCCTTTGCAAACATTGTGTCAGATCATGTATAATATACATTATTGCGTTTGCATTCTTCTTGCTTAGATATTATCACATTTTTCTTCTTGTAGATATACTGTAATTTTAGAACTCAGATATCAGAAAAACTACTAGTTCAGTGCCTTTCATATAGATATTTAATAAATGCCTGCATACTGAAAAAAAAAGAAAAAAAGTAAATGTCTGCATACTGATTGGTTAAAAATTCCCGAAAGTAAGTGTGTATGTGCAGAGATTCTGGGTTTGAAATTAATATGATCATCCATTTATCTTGTTCTTCTTGTCATTTATTGACTTTTATCCTATAATGTATGTTCCAAGTATTTGCTGCCTCATCTTCTTAAAAGAATGCAAAACATGGCTGTATTTTCTCTTTCTCAAAGCCAATGAGGATGAATTTCTAGAAATCATTTTAATTAAAATCTATATCTCTTGTACATGAAAAAGAAGAGTGGAGATGCATTTTTCTCTTGTGATTGGACAGTTCAGTTAGAGGAGAAAGCTGTTGCTGGAGATGCGGGTGCTGGACTGGCCACCTTCCTTCCTGTCTGTCAGCATGCTCTCTTAAGAGCAGAGAAACATGGAAAGTGTTCAGCCTAGATCTCAATTAAACCAAAGGCATGACAGGCTTGGTAGAGGACTATCTCTGACCTTCATGGCTCCACTGATGGCTCTAACACTTGTTCCACAGGGATGACATTCAAACCTCATCAAAGAGATGCAGGAAAACAGCTGCCCTAACTGGTTCTTCAGCAATACTGCCTTGTGTTGAACCTGCGTTCATTGGGGTGAAAGTGGGGACACTTAGGCCATCAAGAAAACAGACAGTAAAGGAAATAGAATTTCCAGAGGCCAAGAACAAAGGCTCTTCAGCAAGGGAGGCACCCACAGAGTAAGTGCTGAGTGATCTAAAGACATGGTGATAAATTTAAGGAACATTTAAGTGGCAGATTTAAGTAAGAGGAAGGAAATCCTCTTTCCTCTCCAGAGGTGAGGAACCAGACACTCTTAAGAGAGACTGGGCCACTCTGGAATATGTACAGCTTAAGGACAAATGGCACAATCTGAGGTAGGTAGCCAGGTGAAGGAGAGAGAGCCACAGAGCCTGGGAATTAGAAAATCTGAATTCTGATCTTGGCTTGCTTCCAACCAGCTGTGGATTCTTGGCCAAAACATGTTATCTATCTGAGCCTCAATTTCCTCATCTCTGAAGTGTAGGCGTTGGATCAAATGACTTCTAAATAAAATGCCTTTCATTTTTTGTAATTATATGCCTGAGAGAAGTTGTCATTTTGATTTGACTCTATTAGAGTCATGTGTTGTTTTTTTAAAACTGAATAACAAGGAAAGTTTGCATGACAAAGTGTGCTTATCTGTTTTAGAATTATTATTTCCTTTAATGTTTTCCATTACCCCTCCCCTTCTTGGCAATATTCATTAAATTTGCCATGTGCAATGGACCTAGGCATTCTGATCCTGATATGATATGATGTCTGCAGAGGAAGGCTGGGCTTTGTTGAGCATCCCAGGTTGGTTATCAGCCTACTCTTTATTGCCCGTGGGATGGCAACAGAGAACACATGATTATTATTCATTTGAACAAGGCCCTTGTATCAGATTTCCAAGAAAGTTATAGGTGTAGCAATGATCAGTGGCCAAGAAATAGTTTCATAAACAAAAAATAGAAGGAAATGAAATTTACCCTTTAAAAACATCCAAGGAGAACTGCATTTGGACCTTAGATTTGAAAGGGTTAATTTAAATATTAGAAAAACACTTTGATATAAAAGTTTAAAACTGGTAAAGACCTCAAAAGTCACCTATTCTGACCTAATTGTTTTTGGCATAGGAAGAAGCTGAGGCTCATAAAAGTTTAGTGAATTGTCCAGAGAAACACAACAAATAAAGCAAAGCTGAGATTCAAACATAAGGCATTTGATTCCCAAAACCTTTTCCCTTTTGCAGTTACTTTCTGCTAAACAGAACTGGCCCTATTTGCAGGTGAAGACATCACTTTCCTAAGCAATAGGTATGGAAATCTATACACTACTCCAAGAATCTACCCAGCACCCTGTCACAAGACCTAGAAGTTTTCCACAGCATCGCAGGCCACCACATCAAAAGCCCTTAAAACATAGATTCTTCTCAATTTGGGTATGTCAATGTAAGAAATATCCAAACCTGTAAAGAATTTTATGAGTTTATTTGAGCCAAACTAATAACATGCCGGGAAGCAAGATCTCAAATTCTCCCAGAATGACAGGTGTTTTTTTTTTATACATTTAGAATTAAGGAGGCAATATAAGAAAGATTACATGAACGTGGAGGAGAGCAAGGCTGGGAATTACAGGACAGTTAACAAGATTGTGTTCTCTTGAGGGTGATTATTCTTTCCAGGGAGTCTGAAAAAGAGGCTTTTCAAAGGCAAAACAATGACAGACCTTGCTTAAGGCAAAGATAAACTTTTACTAGGGAAGGTTATAGGTCTATGGTGTGACTACCCATCATGAGTTGCCCAGTTAGGAATTCATGATCAGGCTACCCTGTAAGGTTACTTAGATTTTATCCACAGATGTCTACTTCCAAGTCAGCTTCATAATCTTCTCATTCTCAGTTGCATTTCTAGCTTTAGCATGTTGCCTGGCACATGGTCAAATCTCAATCAACAGTTGTTGAACCAATGACCAAAAGCTTGAAGAATATAGTAATGAATGGATGAACAGAAACCCAAGATCTCTGTCATTAGAATTATTTGTATTGGTTAAGACATATTCAAATAAAAAAAATAGTAGGTGAGCATGACATGTGAAACATTATCACAGCATCTCAAATTGCTTTAAGGAGTCAAGAGAAAGGAAGTTTTAAAGAGATCTGGGCAAAAGAGTCAGCATGGGAGATGAGTGGAGAACACTTCCATATTTGTGTTTGGCAGGGCAGAGTCCAGAAAAGTGGTCCTCACTAGGAAGCCTGCATGAAGTGTTGTCCAAAATAATGCCTCATTACTTCCCACTCTACCTAAGCCAGGGGGTTTCTTGTACCAAATCTACCACCCAGAATGAGTTTTTTCATTACTGATTACAATGATATAGACACCAAAGCATCATGGTCATGAATACTTCCTAACTATATATCAAATAAAACTTTCCGGAGAATCATCACACCTTTTACCTTTTTTATTTATATTATATTATATTATATTATATTATATTATATTATATTATATTATATTATATTATATTATATTATATTATATTTAATTTTTGCACCTTTGAGAGACTTGGGGCAGATGATGTTATCTCCATAACTGTTGAGGAAACTGAAGCCTCACAACCCTGTGCTCTGACCACTAGGGAAACTGTTTTTCTTCATTTGTTAAGACTAATACTAAATTTTAAAAATATTCTAGGCAAATATTTTTTTGGAACATGGTCCCATTTTGTATTAATTAGGCCACCTTGCAAACTTATTTTTTAGTCTAAATTGTTGCTGCCTTTTATGTAACTGTCAATCTGGCTGACAATGCCCCTCCTGGAATTCCATAAGCAGACTGAAAAGAAGGGGAAACAACAGAAAGCCACACATTAATTCTTGAAAGAATTCAATTATGACAATACTGTTCCTTCTGATGCCTACACATTTTATATTTTCTAACTGAAATGAAACATTACATCTTTATGAGAGATAAATAGCAAAAGAATAATAATGATAAATTTGTTGCTGTTATTTTTGTTGGAATTCTGCAACTTATATTTTGACTCTTTGCACTGACCTAGATATTTGTGACAGGTTTCTACAACTGCCATCATTTTCTATGAATCAGCTATTATTTTTAAATACTAAGTCTATTGATCACTTTATCACTGACTCCCTCCTCTCCACAAAATTATACAACAGAAGAAGGATATTATAATAGGTTAGAAGATGGACAGAGTTAGAAACAGCTTTTCTTCAAAAAAATTTTTTCAAGATCAAAATCAGAATCCAACCTTTTAAGGAACAGAACTGAATTAAATTTCCTTTCCTTTGTTCTTAGTTTTAATTTCCCCAAAGTACACTTCAACTTCCAATGTTCTTCTTTCCCATTTAATGCCAATAATTTGCACTTCTGTCATCCCTTTCATCTGGGAAATCACAGGGCCATCTGAAACTTGCTCTGATGAACTTCAGAGGGGTGCTCTAATAGGTCAGTCCTTTGATGACCTCCTTTTCAAATTGTGTAGCATAAGCAGACTTTGCAATAATAGAAATTACTCTAGAGTCTATGCTTAGGTTATTTTCTTTTTTATTAAATTTTTATTTTTTTAAGCTTAGGTGATTGCAATAGTGGCTGAACTTGAGTAGATTGGTGTGGTCACATGGGCTACATGAATAATGGATGCATTATGGAAGAATTCATAACATTTTATGTACCCGCAATGATCTCCTTCTAAGAAGAAATGGCCCTTAATCCTTTGTTCTGTCTCAGTTTTTCTGACTTACACAGGATGCTTCGTTTTGGAAGTATAATCAGTTATCATGTTTACTCTGGACACAGCTAATTGGAATTAGATGAGAACTATTGTCCTGGCCAAGATTACTAGGCTTGAGAAATATCTGCCACTTTATAGGTAGGTGGTTCACATCAACTAGCCAATAGAAATATTTGACTCTGAGATAATCTAATTAACTTATTTTCTGAGAACTTCAAATGCAAGGTGAACAAAGATAGTCTAGTTACTTGAGTTCAAGTTCATTTCCCTAGGAACCTGAAATATTATCTTGGTAGAATCTAAAATATGCCACAGAACCCATGGTCAGAAGGACTAAAACTCAAATTAATGATGAGATGGAAAATTATCCTTCTACCTCACATTTTTGTGGATATTTTAAATCCATTTTCATCTTACATTTATGTGATATGTGGGTGCATTGTCCTCTTGGCCCTAAGAACTTCATTGGCAGGACCTAGTTCTACCGAGAAAGAACAAAGGAATACAGTACTTTCTTGAGTTCAGACTATGTGCATAGACCTGGGGTAGCCTATGGTTGTTCATTGCTCTTTAGAGATTAAAGCAAGCTTGAAGAAATAAGTTACCAATGTGTATGGTATTGATATAATATGTATTTTAAAAGAAATAAAAACACTATTATGAGGCAGAAGGATTAGTAATATAAACATTTCTCTCTCTTCAATATAAAAAATTATGTATTCACTTTAAAAGGAAAAAAATATTGTATTACAACCTTTTATCAATGAGGCAGGTGACTCCCAGCATCTGACACCATGCCTGTGACTATAGTTGTCAAAGAAACTTTGATGAGGCAACAAGCCAACAGGAGAGCAGAAAATAAGATGTGAGGATCCTAGATTCCAACTTACACTCTCACTTTCAGATTACTGGCTCTAATACCAAATCACTCTTATACCAAGAACATCCTGTTAACGACTGAGGTAAGGGTTGGGGAAAAGTGGTGGAGGTTCCACATTCTTCCCTCCCAACCCAAACATGGATAATTCTTCACATTATAGTGCCAATTATATTTTATTTCAGTTCTCCTAAGGGAGTGAAATTAAAAGGATGGAAACTCAGTGTCTGCTGTCTGTTCTGCAGAGAACATATGGAAATGCCATTACATTTGTCACGTTTCCTTGTCCCACAAAAATAATGTCCCAGAGGGAAAGATCTTCAACTGAGGACAACTTGTATGGAACCACACTCTGATGCTGGACCCTCATATTACTTCTTGGTCCTCCAGGGGAAAAGATCACCATGACCAACTCTTAGCTCTCCCCTCGGAGGCAGTTACAACATCTTTAGGCAGGTGGGCTTGTATCTTCTAGATAGGATTATTTCTCTTCAAGAACAGTTGTTGGAAGCCATTGCAATCCAATTAGGGGTGATAACTCATCTGGTGGACTCATAGTGTAACCTGTGACAGGCCAGAGCATGACACATGGATGATCTTATGAGTCACCCCATCTGCTCAAGGTTCAATGGCTTCTACTTGGAGCCTTGCCACACACAGACTCTATGTGACTGCTCTCAGAGCTACCACCCTTCTCTTTGTTGGAGATATTTTTTAAATTTATTTTTTTATTATTTTTCTTTTTTGGTAGATATAGTTGGTGCCCTGTTTCAAGAGAGAAGCTATAAAAAGGGATTTTCTGGAATTCACCTGAAAGAGACCAGTTCTCAAAGGGAAGGTTCAAGTTTAGAAATGAGCAAGAATAACAACTAGACTTGGTTAAATGCCACTTTCTTGTAGATTTACTACTGAACCAAGTAAAGCAGTAGAAAATGAAACATGATCAGTGATGCAGTGAGTGGCCACAGCTCTTGACGCTGCCATGGGTATTCACAGGGGTCTCTCCAATGAGCAGTGCAACCCCTGAGGAGTAAGGTAAGTATGGGGTCAAAGATGCCTAGAGTTGTGGGTTCTTTAGACTGAAGGCTGTAGCTGAAGCTATATTAGTAACCAAGGGTCTACATATTACTATGTAAGGACAACTCTACAGCATCGCACAATTATAGACTTCCACATTATATTTTTATTTTTTTAATTAAATCTTTATTGTTCAGATTATTACATTAGTTACTCTTTTTTCCCACCATAACTCCCCTCCACCCAGTTCCCACCCCACCCTCCTCCCTCACTCCCCACCCACTGTCCTCATCCATAGGTGCATGATTATTGTCCAATCTCTTCCCTCACCCCCACACCCCTTTCCCCGCCCAAGAATAGTGAGTCCATTCCCTTTCTATGTCCCTGATTCTATTACAATCACCAGTTCATACTGTTCATCAGATTATTTATACACTTGATTTTTAGATTCACTTGTTGATAGATGTGTATTTGTTGTTCATAATTTGTATCTTTACCTTTTTCTTCTTCCTCTTCTTAAAGGATGCCTTTCAGCATTTCATATAATACTGGTTTGGTAGTGATGAACTCCTTTAGCTTTTTCTTATCTTTGAAGCTCTTTATCTGGCCTTCAGTTCTGAATGATAGCTTTGCTGGATAAAGTAGTCTTGGTTGTAGGTTCTTGGTATTCATCACTTTGAATATTTCTTGCCACTCCATTCTGGCCTGCAAAGTTTCTGTTGAGAAATCAGCTAACAGTCATATGGGTACTCCCTTGTAGGTAACTGATTTTCTTTCTCTTGCTGCTTTTAGGATTCTCTCTTTGTCTTTTGTTCTTGGCATTTTAATTATGATGTGTCTTGGTGTGGTCCTCTTTGGATTCCTTTTGTTTGGGGTTCTCTGTGCTTCCTGGACTTGGAAGTCTATTTCTTTCACTAGGTAGGGGAAGTTTTCTGTCATTATTTCTTCAAATAGGTTTTCAATATCTTACTCTCTCTCTTCTTCTGGCACCCTTATAATTCGGATGTTGGTACACTTGAAGCTGTCCCAGAGGCTCCTTACACTATCTTCATATTTTTGGATTCTTTTTTCATTTTGCTTTTCCGGTTGGGTGTTTTTTGCTTCTTCGTATTTCAAATCTTTGACTTGATTCTTGCAACCTTCTGGTCTGCTGTTGGGAGTCTGTATAATATTCTTTATTTCAGTCAGTGTATGCTTAATTTCTAGTTGGTTCTTTATCACAACATCGAGGGTTTCACCAGTCTTCTTGAGGATATCACTACATTTATCAGTGGTCTCACCAGTCTTTTCGAGGGCCTTATTAAATTTATCAGCGGCTTCTAGACAGTTCTTTAAAGACCTTAAAAGTGTGGTTTTGAACTCTATATACAACAGTTTGCTTTCCTCCAATTCTTTCGTTTGTGTCCTGTTTCTTTGTCTCGGGATTTTTTATGCTTCGCTGTGTCAATAGAGTGCCTTTCTGTGCTAAGTGTCCCAATTACCTGAGGTAGACACTCTTGGTGCACCCCCTTGTGGGCTTAGTGCACAGTCTTGTTGTAGTTAAGCCTTGATTGTTGTAGTTATCACTGTGAGGAATTGACCTCCAGGCCAATTGGCTGTGAGAATCAGCTGTGTCTGCACTGGGAGAACTTCTGTGCTGGAGACATCTCTCTGGGGCTAGACTTGCTTCAATGGGGCTTTGGTGCTCACTGAGTCTGCCCCCTGAGTGTGTCTTTTATGGTTCCACGGAGCTGCAAACTGGATGGTCCCACTCTGACCTCTGGGCTTCCTGGCTCCTGGATCTCTAGGGAGGTGCTAATCTAGCCTTTGCCTGAGGCTATCCAGCAAAAGTCTCCCTGCAGGGCTTGGGTGGGGTGGGTCCCACGGGATCAACAGGGAGGGGTTAGCAATTATGGCTGCTCTCCATCTTGCCCTCAGAGGCTCTGCTTCTCAGTGTCCCAGTAATCGCTGCAAGCCCCTTGGAGAGAAAGCTGCCCTAGGGTTCTGAGAGATGCCAGACAGTCCTGCTTCTCCCATATGAGTCTGGGTCCCTAGAGACTCGCCCGGAACTGGAGCTCAGAGCCTGAGACTCCCTCCCGATTGAAAACGACAACCACGCCCTCAGCCGCCAGCCTGATTCCCATGCACTCCGCATCTTAGTATTTTACTTCAGCACTGCGCCTCCTCTGAGTCTCGGTATTCTTTTCTCTTTCCTCCTAGTTGTAGGACTTCCACTCAGCCAGCCTTCCTGTGGTTCTGGATGATGTCTGTCCATCTTTTAGTTGTATTTTTGAAGTGGTTGTTTGAGGCAGCAAACTCCGGTGTTTACCTATCCCACATTATATTTTTAGCATGGGCTCCTTCAGTGCTGGAAGTGGAATACCCTGAGTTTTTACTTAAATCCTAGAGACTGACTCTCTGCCAAGGGAAAAACAATATAAATTTTGGCTAAACATTAGGAAATATATGTTCTAGCCTGGCTCTGCCCCTAAGTAACCCAATATGTGATCTTACAGAAATCACATAACCTCCCTGGAATTGGGCTTTTTACATATTAAGGGGGCATTAGGCAAACTCTTCAGTCCTTTCTAGTCCAGAAATTCTGTAAGTCTGATCCAGCGTCTCCCCCAGATACATAAGTGTTAGGATAACTGTCCTTAGTTTCTGTCTCAATTAATTGAATAAATAGTTGGTCAAGTGTAGGGAATGGATAATGTGTTTTTGAAATAAATCATAAAATTGATAAAAGCAAGAGACATAAGGGAGTGATGATGGACTTTAAGCATCAAGACACCAGCTCTAAATCTCATTCAGCAAAAAGGCAGAGCATCTGAGAAATGGTAGACTGGTTGTTGATCATTTCATGTCCTGGAAGATAAGGGAGGAGGTAAGCTAGATCAATTTTAGATTTAGATAAATTTACTGGTTAAGTGAACATGATGGTAACTTTAGGAGAAAGTGAATTCTTGGTAACCAGGGTGTGGAAGGTAGAGCATAATCAAGTAAAAGACAGATTTCAAAATGTCTAAGAAAAATATTAAGATATATCAACTACATGAGATATTAAAGGGAGCAAATACTACTTCAAGAGTATTATGATATTCTAGAATATTTCACCTGATTATGTAATTACAAGAGGCACCAAGTAGTCAGAAAAAAAAGAGACAGAAAATGATTGAAACTACCTAGCAAATTCTCCCCCAAATTCAAATTTAATAAAATATGCATAACCTTGGGAATAGAAACATAAAACCAATAACTTACTCACTTTCTCAGTCAATGTCCAACCATTTATTCAATTAATTGAGCCAGAAACTGTCTAAGGACAGTTATCCTAGAATCTTGTTTCTTACTCCCATCCCATTCAATCAATTGCCAAGATCTTTCCATTCCTAAATGCATTCCATTGCTAAATGAATCCCATTTTTTCCCTCCACTGCCACTGTCTTAATTCAGCTCTTCATTTATGTCTCTTAGTTTTCTGCAGACATCTCCTAATTTGCACCCTTACACCATCTTCTAAACTGCTTCAAAAGAGATCTATTTAACCTACAGATTTGATGATGACTTGAAACTAGTCATCACCTTCCCACTCTGAATTAAAAAATTCTAAATTCCAAATCATGGCATGAAAAGCAATTCTTTGGCTTTATTTCTGGGGATGTTCATTCACAAATGGCTCTCCAGCTAAAGGCTCAAGTGCCTAAGACACAGTATATGTTTAATAGATGCACAGTGAATGGAGGCATGAATTTGTATGAGGGTTTTGATATTTGAGCTAAGCAAGGGCACATACAGCTTCCTAATGAGCAATAAGCAGGTCTGCTGGCCTCAGGGAATAATGTCCCAGGAGATGGAGAGAGAGCTTACTTAAGAGTCATCTGAACCTACTTTGTGTCCTTTGGGGAATAAACTGTGAAGCACAGAAAAACAAAATAAAAACAGAAAATCAAAGGAGGTAAGTATCAATGGTTTTTCATATAGACTGGTTAGATTAACGTTGAACTCAGAAATAATTATAATTGGGAATGTTTTGTAAAGATTTAGTTCATCAGGAATCACACTAATTTCACTTCTTGTGGGGCGAGTTAACTAGTCTAGTGAATAAGAAGAATGAGATAGACACCATATTTACTGGATTTTAGTGATGAATTTTACAAAGTCTCAACTGATCTACACATAAAATCAAGATGATGGTGCCATTAGAGCAGTTGTTTTGGTGCCATTTTGTTGGAAACAAAGGTAGTTTCCTAGTGGCCTACCCTGGAGCCCTGTCCTATTCAACAGTTTATCCAACACATGAATGAAGATCTAGAAAGCACATTGATCAAATTCATGGATAACATTTGTGTCATTAAAATACTTTGCTAGCCAATATAAGAATCCCAAGAGGGCTCGCAGTAAGGAAAAATGGAATCAATATTATTTTTAAAAATGTAATAAGAATATAAGAATCTGTATCTTCTTCCATGATAACACCTATGTGTTGGGAAACTTGTAGCTGCCCATACAAATTGAGTTACCAGAGCAATCTAAGGCTTCCTTAGAGGAAGGGAAGAATATAGAATGAAGGAAAGAATAGTCCTCTTTTCTACATGCTGGTGGATCATACCTGGAACATTGCTTTTGGCTCAGGTTGGTATCAGTCTTTCAAGCTGGGACAGAGGTAGAGGAGAGTGAAATATTTTAGGTATTGCAACCGTATCTAATGAAAAAGAGTGGCAGGATCTAGGATTAATAATCACTATGTAGAAGGGATGGTCCAAGGACCAAGGCAGTCGTACTATAACAGAAGGGCTGTCCCATGGAAGTGAGCTCTTGTTTGGTCTGTATATCTGGTCTCACAGGTAGAGTTGAGATCAATAGATAGAAGTTACATGGATACAATCACATTTCATTATAAGCAAGGGATTTATAATCATCACAGCAATGACTGGAAAACCACTTATGATGACTGTTGATTTAATCTTTTGTTGGGAGATTGGTCTGAATGTACTTCTAATGTGTCTTGTAACCTCCATTTAAAAAAAATATATCAGTAGTCATATATGGTAAATTGCAAAAAGTGGTCTAAACTTCTCCCATTCCTCTATGCACACTCCTTTGCAATATGACTCATAGCATCAGGTGTTTTTTCTCAACCCCTTGAATCTGGGCTTGGCTATAGGACTTCCTTTGACTAAAGAAAAGGCTTGAAAAGTACTTGCATTTCAGGCTTTCTCTTGCTGCCCCTGGGAATCCTGAAACTTCCATAATCCTAGGCTAGCTTGTTGGAGACACTTGAGCCTTCTCTCCCCAGCAGACAGCACCAATAGGCAAACATGTGAGGTAGGCCATCCTAGACCAAGCAGTTCCTAGACCACCTGCCAACTGACAGAGGTGAATGAATGAGCCCAGGGAAGACCCATCAAGACCTCTCTGCTAAGTCCAGTCCAAACTGCTGTGTCAGAATTGTTAGCTAATAAATGATTGTTGCTTTAAGCCACTAAGTTTTGGGAGGGGTTAAATCATGGCAAAAACTGATACATCATAGACTATACTCAGCTTCTCTTGAAATATTTGTTTGTTTTTACAAAGTTGGTGTGTGTTTTTTTAAGAGAGGAACTGAGCATTCGGTTTTTCTTAGTACAAGATGAAATCTACTATTAATCTAACAGTATCAAGAAAAGTGGTAGGTTGAGAAGAGGTGAAAGTGGTGAAAAATATGGAGGGCCAGAGAGAATTCTGTTGGCCTGAAGATTTTTTTAAAGTTATTTACAGACACGGATAATGGATTACATGGTCGAGTGACTGCATGAATGAACACAATCCCAAAGATCTGAGCACACAGAAACATGCACTGCACCTTTGGGTCTTTCAGAAATGTTTCCCACTAACAGCAGAGGCAGATTTAAACTTTTGATTGCGAGGTCTTTAGATGGGTTATTATTCCTGATATTAATAACTCCACTTTGCATAGCACATGTGGTTGAAAAAAACATTTGACATCCACTCTTTCTGTATTTATAGTATGTCACACTCAGAATTTAGAGGTATGTAAACACATGCACCTTAGTTGGGGTTTGCAGAAAGAATTGGTTCCTTCTATTTCGCTGCAGTAGTGCACAGTGGGGGTGGAGGAGATGGAGCTAGGTTAAAAGATGAGCATAAAGCCCCCTCCTACACCACCCCCACTACCTCCTGCCAGGAGATGAGCTTCTCTCCCTTCCCCAGCTTGCACAGGATAGCTCGAAGGGTTCTCAAACTATTCAGTTTGAAAGACCAATGAAGAACACCCAATTTCCCTTATTTGCTTTCCTTGGTGCAATAGCATCTCAAGGAAGTGTTACTTAGGAAATTTTAGGAACCTTTTGGGTTTCCTTCATGAAGCTTGAATTGAAGCTACTGTATCTATTATGAAGGAAACAACATAACTTTGCTGCTTCTTCATTTCAAGTTTTCTTTTGAATTTTCTGTTTTCTGAGCCAGGAGAAAGGAAAGCACACCCTTTCTCTTTCTAATAGGTTAAGCCAGGCAGAGGCCTGAAAACGGATTTGTTGGGTTTTATCAAAGCCTTGAACTTCCTCTGTGAGGCACCCCCCTTTCATTCTGTGCTGGTTTTCTTCCTTATTTTGATTCTCATCTTTGTCCAGCTATTAGAAAGGTGCTTTTAGTTTTTTTCTCCACTCTCTTGGGGGAATATACATATTCCTCATTTTCCCCTCCTCTAACTAAGAGTCTGTAAATATCAGAAATGATGGCTAAAGAACAGACTTGTAGTCATGCTTCTGGTGGGTGGTGAGTTTGAGTTCTTTTCCAACTAAAGCTTTGGGCACGAGTTCCTTCAGGAAGCTCAGGAGCCTTATCCTCCTGCAGACCAGCTGATTGATGAGTGATTGACTAGCTGATTTAGCAGGTGGCATTATGGAACACTAAGTAATAAATAGAACAGCTTTATTCATATCCCACCTCCTCACAAATTAAACAACATTCATCTTCCATGGAGTCCTGTAATGGTAGTTTTTCAAGACTAGATGTTGTTAAAGAGACCAAAGATGTACATATAAATGTGTCTGTATATACACACATATTTAACATATATAATATACTAGAGGCCCGGTGCACAAAAATTTGTGCACTTGGGGGGGGTCCCTCAGCCTGGCTTGTGCCCTCTTGCAGTCTGGGACCCCTCGGGGGATGTCCACCTGCTGGCTTAGGCCCACTCCCCAGGGGGAAACGGGCCTAAACTGGCAGTCAGACATCCCTCTGGCAGCCCAGGAGCCCTCGGGGGATGTCCACTTGCCAGTGGGAAGCAGGCCTAAGCTGCAGTCGGACATCCTTAGTGCTGCTGAGGAGGTGGGAGAGGCTGTGTTGCCGTCAGCCTGATTTGTGGCTGAGCAGAGCTCCCCCTGTGGGAGCGCACTGACCACCAAGGGATATAGAGCGTCCCTACCCTGGTGGTCAGTGTGTGTCATAGTGACCAGTCATTCCCAGTCATTCTGCTGTTAGGGTCAATTTGCATATTATCCTTTTATTATATGCCTAGTGCATGGGTGGGGGCTGGCTGGTTTGCCCTGAAGGGTGTCCCTGATCAGGGTGGGGATCCCACTGGGGTGCCTGGCCAGCCTGGGTGAGGGGGTGAGGGCCATTTTCAGGTTGGCAACACCCTCTTCAGGGAGGGGGGTCCTGCTGGGGTGCCTGGTCAGCCTGGGTGAGTGGCTGATGGCTGTTTGCAGGCTGGCCACAGCCCCCAGCCACCCAAGCTCCCAGTGGAGGCTGGCTGGAAGCAGGTATCTGGGATTTATTTATCTTCTATAATTGAAACTTCGTTGCCTTTAGCGGAGGCCACTGCCGGCCAGGGCAGGCTGGAAGCTTGGCTTCCTCCATCACCGAGGCAACCAAGCCTCCTGTTTGCTCCAGCTCCGTGGCTGCTGGCTGCCATCTTGGTTGGATTAATTTGCATATAGTTGCTCTGATTGGCTGGTGGGCATGGCTTAGGGTGTAGTGAAGGTACGGTCAATTTGCATGTTTCTCTTTTATTAGATTAGACTAGAGGCCCAATGCACAAAATTCGTGCACTGGGGGGGGTGTCCCTCAGCCCAGCCTGCCCCCTCTCACATACTGGGAGCCCTCAGGGGATGTCCTGGTGATGGCGTAGGCTCGCTCCCTGCTCCCCTTGGGGATAGAGCCTAAGCCGCAGTCTGGCCTCCCTTTGTGGGAGGTGACTGGGCTGATCAGGGGAAGGCACCAGCCCCATCATCCCGCTGCTGCAGCCACTGCCAGTCACCACAGCCAGCAAGGTTTTTTCATCAACACGGACTGCAGTCCCTTCACCATGAAAAAATGACAACTTTCTTTAGGCATTTTCACGATGTGTCTTTCATATAATAATAATTTCTTTATTATATTTTTTATCCTCACCTGAGGATATGTTTCCATTGATTTTTAGATAATGTGGAAGAGAAATGGAAAGGCAGAGAGAAACATCAAAGTGAGAGGAACACTTTGATTGGTTGCCTCCTGCATGAGCCCTGACCTGGGCCCCGGCCAGGGAGGAGCCTACAACCTAGGTACATGCCCTTGGTCAGAATTGAACTCAGACCCTGCCATCAGCAGGCCAAGGCATTATGCACTGAGCCAAACCGGCTAGGGCAGGATATGACATTTCTTAGCTCTCCAGCAGTGGACCTTTGTTTTTTTTGCCAGGAGTGTGGTGAAAAACCCTAGATCACCTTTTTGGATTCTTATTACCCAAGTTACTAAGAACATTACCAGTGGCATACAGGGAGCTTAACTAATGAGCGGTCAGAAAAGGTGTTTCCTCTGTAGTTCACACCAATCGCCAGCTTGCCCCCCCCCGCTCCGCCCCCCAGCCCCAGGCCTGATGCCTCTGGCCCAGGCATTAGGCCTGGTCAGGGGACCCCCCAGGCCCTTCTGATTGATGGCTCCATCCCCCGCCCAGGCCTGATGCCACTGCCAGAGGCGTCAACCCCCATCACCCTCCGATAGCAGGATCGGCCCGTTGCCTAGGCCTGATGCCTCCGCCAGAGGTGTCAGGTCTGGGCAGGGGATCCCCATCTCCCCCTGATCACTGGCTTCTGGGTCGCTTCTGGGGCTTCTGGGGCCAGCCTGCGGCCTGGGATGGCGGCTTTCGCTGGCAGTTGCGCTGTCCCACCCTGCCTGCAGTATGCAAATTAGCCGCCATCTTTGTTGGTGGTTAATTTGCATATCACGCTGATTAGCCAATGGGAAGCATAGCGAAGATACAGTCAATTACCGTGTTTGTCTATTATTAAATAGGATGTGTGTGTATTCACACTTATTTATATATGTCTAAGGAGCTAATGCTCATTAAAAGCTTAATGGCGAATAACACCGTGAGCTTAGAAATAAGTCATACTCACTTAAAGATTCCCTTTCACTAGAATAGATACTGTTTTTACACTTTATTATTCTTCCTCACTGTGCCTCCCATCCCCCCCCCCCCCACACACACACCCCATCCTCACCCCACCTCCCACTTAGGAAAGATAGATTGGGTCAATGCCAAAGTAGCAGAAAATTCCTTTTATAGGCATCTTAGGCCACATTCCATTGTCAATACAGTAAACAGAAGTAAGAAATGTCAGTATTAGGCAACAGTGAAAAAATTCAAATGCCTTTCTGGAAATTGTTCTATTTCAGCCTCTGAGTTAGGCTGAGTAATTCCTTCATTCACCTTCCAAATATTTGGCTCAAGATTATCTTTCAGGGCATAAGTTATGACCATTAAGCAAATTTATCCAAGCAAAAATGTGCAGCAAAAGTGGTTGAACATATTCTACGTTCAGTGTGTCTTTTTTAAGGCCGCCACTCCTCTCAGCAAAAATAGAATTTAGGGAGCGCAAACCAGAGCATCCTGCTGACTGAATCATCTTTACAAATAGTTGTTCTATTTTCAAAGCAAGAATATATTTTTTTCTATCATGTTTAGACATTACGTAGCATAAAAGCATGAACCGAGAAATTAATTACTTTCTTTGTGTTATTAGTAACACAAAGCTGAGATTAATAATCTACTCAGAAAATTATTTCTCATGCCACACACAGCATTTACTTTGTGTATTTCAGTATTGCAATCTAATGGTCCTGAGTGTCCGCTATATTTATATAAAAATTCTTAGCCTCTTTCTAGAGCCTGAAATGTTTATGTTTTAACACATGATCTTCAAAGACTCCAGTGTGAAAAGCAGGATGTATTTTTGAAAACCTGTTATGTATTTTCCTGAGTTATTTACAAAACAAAAGAACACCTTTTTCTATTGAATCTATGTACATCAGTGTTCCTCAACTAGGGCACATTTGGCAATGTCTGAAAGACATTTGAGGTTCTCAAACAGGCTTCTAATGGGTGAAAGGCCAGGGGTTATTGTAAAACATCTTACAATGCCCAGGACAGCCCTCCACAGCAAAGAATAATCTGACCCAAAATTTTAATAGTGCTGAGGCTGGGAGACCTGGTGTAGAGTATCCCAGTCATGTATCATGGCAGATTTTATCCATCCAATAGAGAATGCTGTCCACAACACACCAGAACAGCTACTGTGGGCTGTGGAATTATGATCCTCTGGCCCTGAGTATACACCACCCCCTCTTTCTGTGAGTGTCTAGTCAGGGAGCTGACCACCAGTTGGAGTGGGAGACTGTCTTGTATTATTTATGGCTTAAAAAGCCCAGTATGTTAAAGGGAACTTGGTGCTTTCCTTGTTAATCACGCCAAATTTCCTGACTGCCTATGGAGAAAAACGACAAAGAAATATGTCTTCAGTTGATATGATGGGAAAGGAATTTGATGTCTTTAAAAAATAGTTATTATTGACTCTACCACTGATTTGCAGCATGACCTTAGGGAACTCCCTGGCATAAAATATCATGCTCATAAATCTTGTTGATCTGTCACATGCTAAGAGCACATGGTCTTGCCTCTATCTGCTTATTATTTGAATTTATTTTTAAGAAATCAACTGTGAATTCTTGTATATGCAATATGTATTTCACCCTACCTTTTCCTCCCACCACCAGGGAAGATTTGATGTTGAAGCTCAAATTCTACTATTGCATCTTTTACAACTTCTACTTCCTTCTTACCTTTAGGGCCCTACCAAAGAAGTGATTTGCTTGAGTTATAATAAGGGAGGGAGCCCATGGGAAAGTAACTATTCAAGTATTTTTTTTTATAGTAGATTGAGCTTGCAGATATGAGCTTTTTAATTTACTGTCATGAACACCGAAATGTTAAGGCAACAACTATCTGACTTTTTTTTTTAATCAAAGCATTTTCTGCTTTGTACCAAGAGTAATCGTAATCACAACCCATGGGTATATTTCAGGTCACTATAAGCACAGTGGAGAAATCTGGCAGTGACCTCGGACAGACTGGTTTATCTCTCCGTATTTGTAAATTGGGAATAGTAATCACACTTTACAGAGTTGTGATTGAAAAAATTAGAAATCTTCATATTAAAACCATCTACTAAGAGATGAGTGGATAAAAATGCTGTGGCACATTTATACCATGGAATACTATGCACCCGTGAAAAAAAACACTTACCTTTGAGTCAGCATGGAGGGACTGGAGAGTATCATGCTAAGTGAAATAAGTCAGTCAGAGAAAGACAAGTACTCATATGTGGAATCTAAGTAACAAAATAAACTGATGAATGGAATGGACCCAGAGACATGGAAGCATGGAACAGAGTGCAGAATCTCAGAGGGAATGCAGAGGAGGGTGGCTGGATGGGAGGTAATCAACCAAAAACCTCATATACATATATGCATAACCCATGGACACAGACAATAGGGTGCTGAAGGCCTGGGGGGGGGGCCTAGGGAGGATCAATGGGGGGGGAAGGGGGGGCATATATAATACTTTCAACAATAACAATTTTTTTAAAACTATCTACTGAGGATTAAGTAGGTGGATGAAAAAATACACACAAAAACAACAATAACAACCCTGGATCCAAATTGATGAAATGTCATAATTTCAAAAAATAAATTAAAAAGCCTAAAAATTTCCGAAGAGGGGAGAACCAAGATGGCGGCGATATAGGCAGACGTGTCCCAGGTCGTGTCCCGGAGCAAATGGAAGCTGAAGCTAGTAACACTCACACCGAATTGGCGAAATTGCTCAGCTGGTGAGAGGGTTTGCAGCCGGGAAGAGCAGAACTCCCCTGGAAAGGTAAAAAAAAACCAGGGATTTGGGCAGGAAAGTTTGCCTGACCTCTGAGCCCAGAGAGTCGGAGGGAGACCGCGTGGCAGACAGCCGCGTCCCTTGGGACAGGCACAGCCCCTGACAGGGGAAAGGAGAACCGCGGGATTCCTAGCGCCGCCAGGGAAATTGAGAGCTGGGTTCTGTGATCACGGAGGACTGAGCCTAAAGGGGGCAGCCTGAAGAGCTGACCTGACCATGCAGTCCCGGTAAGAGAAGAAGCTTACAGAAACCAAGCCTTCCCCGTTTCCGCGGCCGGCATTTGTTTGTTTGTTTTCACTGAATCCTGTTCATGGGACATTTCGGATACAGACACTCACCTGTGCTGAAGAGAGGGAGAGTGTGCTGAGGAGTGGAATCTGGGGAGAGACTGGGGAAAGAGGGGGAGCCGGGAGAGGTGGTAGTGAATTGAGTGCTGAGACACCCCTGAGGCCAGGACTGGGGCAGCCACCCGCTCCTGAGAGTGAGTCTCCTCCCCCTGGCCCCCAGGCAAGGATCACAGCCACACCCAGATTCCACCCTGAACAAGATCAAGGATTAAGATAACCTGATCAGTCCCTGGGAGTTAACAGGGTCTGGCCTATAGGGGGATTTTCAATCCCAGCAACAACATAGCGCTGGTAACTAACTATTACGCAGTCAGCTCTGGGCAGTGAACTTCCACTGGACAGAGAGGCCCTATAGCCTCAGAGACCAACCCCAGAACACTGCCACCCAGAGGCTGACCCACAAACTGACTCTTTGCTAAACACAAAATAAGGCAGTCTGGGAAATAAATGCGGCATGCTTTAAAATAAGGACTGTGGTTTACAACACAGAGGAACAGTATATCGCAGGGAATCTCAACACTCTCCTGAATACCTGGAAGGTCTAAGGCGAGCCACACTGAAGAATAGAAGAAACGAAGGACATTCACTACTGCAATTTTTTTTTTTCTTTTTTCACTTTTTAACTAAGAAACCAATTTTTTTTTAAATTTTTTTTTCTGTTCTTTTTTTTTTTTCTTCTTTTTCCATCACCTGATTTTACCCTTTTAATTACTACCTTCTTATTTTTAACCAGTATTATTACTGCTACCATTTTACCATTTTTTAAAGTGCCATTTTATTTTTTCTTTATTTTATTTTGGGATTAGTGTTCACCATTCTATTTTCATCGTTATATTATTGGTTGTTTCTAGTTTGCATTCATATCCAGGGAGCTGTTGCTGGAATTTGTTGGGATTAATGGCTGTTCTTTAGGAGTATTCTCCTCATATAAAAAGTCTCTTCCCCTCTTCCACTTCATTCTCTCTTTTCGCTCTTTTTTTTTTTTCTTTCTTTTCTTTTCTCGCTTTTATTTTCCCCCTTCCTTTTTCCCAATTTCATTTTTGCACTCCCTTTTTTTTGGTCCCTACTTTTCTTTTCCTTTCTCTCTTTTATCTTTTTCTCTTCCTTCTTCCTTATCCCCTAATTCTCTTAATTCAGGTGGTCACCTTTAATTGGGGTTATTAATATCGTAAATATATTTGTGTATAGTGCCTGGTACGTGGTGCCTTGTTGTGTTGTATTTTGTGCCTTTAAATCAACGCAGCAGATCCAAGCAACAGCAACCTCCTGAGCACCACATCCTCTGCTGAGGAACAGCAGCTGTACGTGAAACCTCGCCCCACCAGCCAGAAGAGCCACCACAGCTGTGAACAGCACCCACCAGAGGAACTGCTGACAACTGAAGAGCAGCTGCTACCGCAACCGCCCGAAGAGCAACCACAGACCAAGGAGTCACTGCCACCAAGGGAGCAACCACTGAACAACTCAACGTCTAGATATGTCAGTGAGATCAAACATGGGTAGACAAAGAAACCCCCAAAGGAAAGAGAAGGAGGACTCTCCAGAAAAGCAGCTAAGTAATACAGAGGCATGCAACATGACAGATAAAGAATTCAGAATAAGGATCCTAGAGTGCATAAACCGGATGGAGGAAAAAATCGACAACCTCTTCAAGAAGCAAGAAGAAACAGATGAAAAAATCGATAACATATGGAAGAAGCTAGAAGAAACAGATGAAAAAATCGATAACATATGGAAGAAGCTAGAAGAAACAGATGAAAAAATCAACAACCTAAGTAAGACCCAAGAGGAAATGAAGAGTGATATAGCTGCAATGAAAAACTCCATTGAAAGTATCAACAGTAGACTAGGAGAAGCGGAGGACCGAATAAGTGAATTAGAAGACAAGGAAGCAAAACACACCCAAAATGTACTGCAATTGGAGAAAAAAATTAAAAGACAGGAGGAGAGCCTAAGGGAGCTTTGGGACAACATGAAACGAAACAACATACGAATAATAGGAGTACCAGAACAACAGAAGGATGAACAAGGATTAGAAAACCTACTCGAAGAAATAATATCGGAAAACTTTCCTGAGGTGGGGAAGAAAAAAGTCACACAAGCCCAGAGAGTCCCAAACAAGGTGAACCCGAAAAGACCCACACCAAGACACATCATAATCACCATGGCAAATGTTCAGGACAAAGAGAGAATCTTACAGGCTGCAAGAGAGAGACGGAAAGTTACATACAAGGGATCTCCCATTAGATTGTCAAATGACTTCTCAACAGAAACACATCAGGCAAGAAAAGAATGGACTGAAATTTACAAAGTGATGCAAAGCAAAGGACTGAATCCAAGAATACTCTATCCAGCAAGGCTATCATTCAAACTTGAAGGGGAAATAAGAAGCTTCACAGACAAAAAAAGGCTAAGGGAGTTTGTCACCACCAAGCCAGCATTGCAAGGAATGCTAAAGGGACTGATATAAAAATAAGAAATAAAAAGCTCAGAAAGAAAACAGCCACACAAAAAAAGAAATGGCTACAAACAAGTACCTTTCAATAATAACTTTAAACGTAAACGGACTAAATGCTCCAACCAAAAGACATCGAGTGGCTGAATGGATAAAAAAACATGACCCATACATCTGCTGTCTACAAGAAACCCACCTCATTAGAAGGGACTCACACAGACTGAAAGTGAAAGGATGGAAAAATATCTTTCAGGCAAATGGAAAGGAAAAGAAAGCTGGGGTAGCAATACTTATATCGGACAAAATAGACCTCAAAGTGAAGGCCTTAACAAGAGATAAGGAAGGCCACTTCATAATACTAAAGGGATCAATACAACAAGAAGATATAACCCTGGTAAACATATATGCACCCAATGTAGGAGCACCCAAATTCATAAAAAAACTCCTGGAAAATATCAAAGGAGAGATCGACAACAATACAATCATAGTAGGGGACTTTAATACACCATTGACAGCACTGGATAAGTCCTATAGACAAACAACCAGCAAAGATATAGCAATCCTAAATGACTCACTAGATCAGATGGACTTAATAGACATCTTCAGAACACTTCACCCCAAAGCCAGAGAATATACGTTCTTCTCAGGTGCTCATGGGACATATTCAAAAATAGACCACATACTGGGTCACAAGCAAAGTATCCCCAAATTCAAGAAGATTGAAATCATAAAAAGCGTCTTCGCAGACCACGATGGCATAATATTAGAAATAAACTACAATAAAAACAACCCAAAATACTCAAACACCTGGAAGCTGAATAGCATGCTATTAAATATTGATTGGGTTACCAATGAGATCAAAGAAGAAATTAAAAACATCCTGGAAACTAATGACAATGAAAACACAACAATCCAAAACCTATGGGACACATTGAAAGCAGTCCTGAGAGGGAAGTTTATAGCTCTACAGGTCTATCTCAAAAAACAAGAAAAAATGGTAGTAAATCATCTAACTCTACAACTCAAAGAATTAGAAAGAGAGCAACAAGAAAACCCCAGAGTGAGCAGAAGGAAGGAGATAATAAAGATTAGAGCAGAAATAAATGACATAGAGACCAAAAAAACAATACAGAAAATCAATGAAACCAAGAGCTGGTTCTTTGAAAGGATAAACAAGATTGATAAACCTCTAGCCAGACTCACCAAGAAGCAGAGAGAGAGGACCCAAATAAATAAAATCAGAAACGATAGAGGCGAAATAACAACAGACCCCACAGAAATACAAATGATTGTTAAAAAATACTATGGACAGCTCTACTCCAACAAACTAGACAACCTGGAGGAAATGGACAAATTCCTAGAAAAATACAGCATTCCAAAACTCAATCAGGAAGAATCTAAAAACCTCAACAGGCCAATAACTATGGAAGAAATTGAAGCAGTCATCAAAAAGCTTCCATCAAACAAAAGCCCAGGACCAGACGGCTTCACAGGGGAGTTTTACCAAACATTCAAGGAAGAACTAAAACCTATCCTCCTCAGACTACTACAAAAAATTCAAGAGGAAGGAACACTTCCAAGCTCATTCTATGAAGCCAGCATCACCCTAATACCAAAACCAGGTAAAGACAACACAATGAAAGAGAATTACAGGCCAATATCCCTCATGAACATAGATGCCAAAATCCTCAACAAAATCTTAGCAAATCGGATCCAGC
The DNA here is from genome assembly GCF_963259705.1 of Myotis daubentonii. Lineage (NCBI taxonomy): Eukaryota > Metazoa > Chordata > Mammalia > Chiroptera > Vespertilionidae > Myotis > Myotis daubentonii. The sequence goes on from NC_081842.1 coordinate 134,814,930, forward strand.
AGTACATCAGAAAGATCATACACCATGACCAAGTAGGATTTATCCCAGGGATGCAAGGATGGTACAATATCCGCAAATCAATAAACGTGATACATCACATAAACAAATTGAAAGAAAAAAACCACATGGTCATATCAATTGATGCAGAAAAAGCATTTGACAAAATTCAACACCCATTTTTGATAAAAACTCTCAGCAAGGTGGGAGTAGAAGGATCATACCTCAACATAATAAAAGCCATATATGACAGGCCCACAGCCAACATCATACTCAATGGACAAAAACTAACACCATTTCCCCTAAGAACAGGAACAAGACAGGGATGCCCCCTCTCACCACTCCTGTTCAACATAGTACTGGAAGTGTTAGCCATTGCAATTCGGCAAGAAGAAGAAATAAAAGGCATCCAAATTGGAAAAGAGGAAGTAAAACTGTCCTTATTTGCAGATGACATGATATTATACATACAAAACCCTAGAGATTCCATCAAAAAGCTACTAGACTTAATACATGAATTTGGCAATGTAGCAGGATACAAAATTAACCCCAAGAAATCTGAGGCATTTCTATACACCAATAGTGAACTTTCAGAAAGAGAGATTATAAAAACAATCCCGTTTACCATTGCACCAAAAAAATTAAGCTACCTAGGAATAAACTTAACTAAAGAGGTAAAAGACCTCTACTCAGAAAACTACAGAACGTTGAAAAAAGACATAGAGGAAGACATAAACAGATGGAAGAACATACCGTGTTCATGGATTGGTAGAATCAACATCATTAAAATGTCCATACTACCCAAAGCAATCTATAAATTCAACGCACTTCCCATTAAAATACCAACAGCATACTTCAGAGATCTAGAACCAACTTTCCAAAAATTCATCTGGAATAAAAGAAGACCCCGAATAGCTGCAGCAATCCTGAAAAAGAACAAAGTAGGTGGGATCTCAATACCAGATATCAAGTTGTATTACAAAGCCACTGTTCTCAAAACTGCCTGGTACTGGCACAAGAATAGGCATATAGATCAATGGAATAGAATAGAGAGCCCAGAAATCGGCCCGAACCAATATGCTCAATTAATATTTGACAAAGGAGGCAAGAACATACAATGGAGCCAAGATAGTCTCTTCAATAAATGGTGTTGGGAAAATTGGACAGATATATGCAAGAAAATGAAACTAGACCACCAACTTACACCATATACAAAAATAAACTCAAAATGGATAAAGGACTTAAATGTACGACAGGATACCATAAAAATTCTAGAAGAATCCAAAGGCAAGAAAATTTCAGACATATGCCGAAGCAATTTCTTCACTGATACAGCTCCTAGGGCACTTGAAACTAAAGAAAAAATGAACAAATGGGACTACATCAAAATAAAAAGCTTCTGCACAGCAAAAGAAACCATCAACAAAACAACGAGAAAACCCACTGTGTGGGAAAACATATTTGCCAATGACATATCTGATAAGGGCCTAATCTCCAAAATTTATAGGGAACTCATACAACTTAACAAAAGGAAGATAAACAATCCAATCAAAAAATGGGCAAAGGACCTAAATAGACACCTTCCAAAAGAGGACATTCAGAAAGCCAAGAGACATATGAAAACATGCTCAAAGTCACTAATCATCCGAGAGATGCAAATCAAAACAGCAATGAGGTACCATCTCACACCTGTCAGACTGGCTATCATCAACAAATCAACAAACGACAAGTGCTGGAGAGGTTGTGGAGAAAAAGGAACACTTGTGCACTGCTGGTGGGAATGCAGACTGGTGCAGCCACTATGGAAGACAGTATGGAGTTTCCTTAAAAAACTGAAAATGGAACTCCCATTTGACCCTGTGATCCCACTTCTAGGAATATATCCCAAGAAACCAGAAACACCAATCAGAAAGGATATATGCACCCCTATGTTCATAGCAGCACAATTCACCATAGCTAAGATCTGGAAACAGCCTAAGTGCCCATCAGTAGATGAATGGATTAGAAAACTGTGGTACATCTACACGATGGAATACTATGCTGCTGTAAAAAGGAAGGAACTCTTACCATTTGCAACTTCATGGATGGAACTGGAGAGCATTATGCTAAGTGAAATAAGCCAGTCAATAAAGGAAAAATACCACATGATCTCACTCATTCATGGACAATAGAGACCATTATAAACTTTTGAACAATAATAGATACAGAGGCAGAGCTGCCTCAAACAGATTGTCAAACTGCAGCGGGAAGGCCGGGGAGGGTTGGGGGGCAGGAGGTAGTGGGGTAAGAGATCAACTAAAGGACTTGTATGCATGCATATAAGCATAACCAATGGACATAAGACACTGGGTGATAGGGGAGGCTAGGGGACTGTCTAGGGCGGGGGGATAAAATGGATACATATGTAATACCCTTTGTAATACTTTAAGCAATAAAAAAAAAAAAAAGTGTGACTAACAAAAAAAAAAAAAAAAAAAAAAATTTCCGAAGAGAGGAGAAAAGACTGGCTACATGCCAAGGGATGAAAATCAAATTGGTATCAAACTTTCCATTAGTAACAGTAGCAAGATGACAAAGCCTTCGAAGTCCTGTAAATTGACTTTGGTCCTTGAATTCTATACCCAGCCAAATAATCAGTAAAGCACCAGGGAAAAATAAAAACATTCTGATATGCAAGGACACAAAACATGCTACTCAACAATTCTATATGAAAATATTACCTGAGGGTTACTTCAGAAATAAAAGGATTTTCAAAGGGAATAACATGAGATACAAGAAAGAATGACAATGAAGTGTGACCTAGAAGAGGTGAACATGGCTGGAAACAAATTTTTGAAAAATCAAATAGTTGATTGGACATTTTCTTCAGAGCATCAGAGCTTAGTAACACAGGATCATATTACTCTTTTATGAATCCCTTTATGAATAACATTTATATAATCATAATAGTTAAATACTCTTTTAGAATAAATATCTAAAAACAAAACATATAAGACATACTTAAAGGTTACTAATTGAATTAAATGTTATAAACTTTGGCAATAAAAGATAACATGACTAATCAAAGACAGTCTTGAAATAGTGCATTTAAGCAAGAAAGTGTATTTACACAAATGTCTTAAATTTTCATAATAGAAATAGATACTGCCAACAATAGATAATTCAAGAAGCAAAGAACCAGAAAACTTCATATAGACCCCCTTTATCTTTTTTTTTAATTGTTTTTTGTTTTGGTGGGTTTTTTTAAATTATGTTGTTGCTGTTGTTAATCTTCACCTGAGGATACTTTTTCCATTGATTTTAAGAGAGAGTGGAAGGAAGAGGGAAAGACAGAAAGAGAGAAACATTGATGTAGGAGAGACACATCGACTGGTTGCTGGGAATTGAGCCTGAACTAAGGTATGTGCCCTTGACAGGAATCAAACCCACATCACTTCAGTCTGCAGGCCAATATTCTAACCAATGGTTCTAACCATTTGAGAAAAAACTGTTTTTATTTTTTAAAACTTATTGTTAAGATTATTACAGATGTCTCCCCATTTTTTCCTCCTTGCCCCCCTCCACCTGGCTCACAACCCACCTCAGGCCTTCCCCACACCATTGTCTGTGTCCATGGGCAATGCATATATGCATATGTACTTTGGTAATCTCTTCCCACCCACTCTGAGATTCATCAACTTGTTCCATGCTTCCATGTGTCTGGATCTATTTTGCTCATCCATTTATTTTGTTAATTATTTTCCACATATAAGTGAAATCATGTGATACTTGTCCTTTTCTGACTGGTTTATTTCACTTAGCATAATAATCTCCAGATCCCTCCATACTGTCTCAAAGGGTAATAGATCCTTCTTTTTTACAGCTACATAGTATTCCATGGTTTAAATGTACCACAGCTTTTTTATCCATTCATCTGACTAGAGGCTCCGTGCACGAAATTCATGCACTTGGGGGTTATTCACTCAGCCTGGCCTGCACCCTCTCACAGGAGCCCTCGGGGGATGTCCCACTGCCGGCTTAGGCTCTAAGCCAGCAGTCACAAATCCTTAGCTCTGCCGCAAAGGCAGGAGAGGTTCCCACCATGGCTGCTGCTCTCGCCAGCTGTGAGCCAGGCTTCTGGTTCAGTGGCGCTCCCACAGGGGGAGTGCACTGACCACCAGGGGGAAGCTCCTGCAATGAGCATCTATCCCCTGGTGGTCAGTGCACATCATAGTGACCATTCATTCCATAGTTTGGTTGATTTGCATATTAGCCTTTTATTATATAGTATGGGCACTTGGGCTGTTTCCAGATCTTAGCTATTGTAAATAACTCTGCTATGAGCATAGGGGTGCATATATTCTTTCTAATTGGTTTTTCAGAATTCTTAGGATATACTAGAGGCCTGATGCATGAAATTCATACAAGTATAGGCCTTTGCAGCCCCGGCTGCTTTGGCCCTTGCAGCCCCAATGGCTACCTTGGCCCTCGCAGCTGCAGCTTCGTCTGGAAGGTCATCTGGAAGGTCGTCTGGACAGTCGTTCTGCTGTTCAGCCGTTTGGTCAGTTTGCATATTATGTTTTTATTATTATATATTCTTAGAAGTGGAATCATTGGTCAAATGGCAGTTTCATTTTTTGAGGAAATTCCGCACTGTTTTTCACTAGTCTGCATTCCTACCAGCAGTGTACTAGGCTTCCTTTCTCTCCACATGCTTGCCAGCACTTGTTATTTGTTGATTTACTCATGGTAGTCTTTCTGGCAGATGTGAGGTGATACCTCATTGTAGTTTTTATTTGCATCTCTCTGGTCTCCATTCACCATTGGCGATCAGAGCCTGTTGGCCGGGGAAAGGGACTCAGAGGTGGTTAGTGCATCTCACAGTGACTGGTCAAACGGTTGTTCTGGTCATTCTGCCGTTATGGTCTCTGGGCTTTTATTATATAGGATGTCTCTTAGCCATCTGTATGTCCTCTTTGGAGAAGTGTCTATTTAAGTCCCTTGCCCATTTTTTAATTGGATTGTTTGCATTCCTTTTGTTGTATTGTATGAGTTCTTTATATATTTTGGATATTAACCCTTTATCAGATGTATCATTGGCAAATATGTTCTCCCATTCAGTGGGTTCCCTTTTCATTTTAATGTTGGTATCTTTTGCTGTGCAGAAGCTTTTTAGTTTGATGTAGATCCCATTTGTTTATTTTTCCCTTTATTTCTCTTGTCCTAGGAGATATATCAACAAAAATATTGCTATGAGAGATATCTGAGATTTTACTGCCATGTTTTCTTGTAGGATTTTTATGTTTTCACAACTTGCATTTAAGTCTTTTACCCATTTTGAGTTTATTCTTGTGTACGGTGTAAGTTGGTGGTCTAGTTCCATTTTTTGCATGTACCTGTCCAATTTTCCCAACACTATTTATTGAAGAGACTGTCTTTGCTCTATTGTATTCTCTTGCTTCCTTTGTCAGATATTAATTGACCATAGATGTATGCATTAATTTCTGGGCTCTCTGTTCTGTTCCACTGAGCTATATGCCTGTTCGTATGCCAGCACCAGGTTTTTTTATTACAATGGTCTTGTAGTATAGTTTGATATTTGGTATTGTGATACCTCCAACTTTCTCGAAATTTCCAAGGCTATTTGGGCTCTCTTTGGGTTCCATATAAATTTTTGGAACATTTGTTCTATATCTGTGAAGTGTGCCATTGTTATTTTAATAGGAATTGCATTGATTGCTTTAAGTAGTATGGACATTTTAAAGAGGTTAATTCTTTTAATCCATTAATATGGTATATGCTCCCACCTGTTTGTATCTTCCTTTATTTGTTTCTTCAATGTCCTACAGTTTTATGACTACAGGTCTTTTATCTCCATAGTTAAATTTAATTCTAGTATCTTATTTTGTTGTTGCAATAGTAAATTGAATTGTTTTCCTAGTTTCTCTTTCTGATAGTTCATTATTGGTGCATAAAAACACTACTGATTTAACATAGTACTGCAAGTGCTACTCAAAACAATCAGACAAGAAGAAGAAATAGAAGGCATCCAAATTGGGAAGGAAAAAGTAAAGCTGTCATTATTCACAGTTGACATGATATTATACATAGAAAACCCTAAAGATGTCATAAAAAGCACTACTAAATCTAATAAATGAATTAGGCAAAGTAGCAGGATACAAAATAGTGTTATTTTTAAACATCTAAATTTTAAACTAATTTGAGAGACAGCAATGGATAACTAATACCACCAAGATGAGGACAATTAGTAAGGAGAACTAACCATGACCCACATGAGCCATTAGATTCCTAAGCATAGCCAGTCAAATGAAATTTTCCTAATTCTTTCATTATGATTGTATTTTCCTGTCCCATAAAAAGTAGCTTCATGAAATATGTTCCAAATGTGATAGTTCCTTTAGGTTATCCTAATGCCACTATTTTCAATGAAGACAAAATTCCAATTACTGATATTACTTTAAAATTTTCCTAGATAACAAGGACCTGACTCAATACTTAGAGATTTTCTCTGAAAAACACTGTATTACACTGGTACAGTAATTCATTGCAGATTGAGATATTACATAGTAATTTTAAATTACTTAAAAATAAATTGGCATTGCTTTGCTGTGATGAAAAGTAAGTTAGCATTAAGACAAATTCTGAATACTACACCAAAGTGAAGAAAAAAAACTTAAAGACAGAATCATCAACACTAATAAAAGAGAAAAATGGTAATTGGCGTACGAGCTACCCTTTTCATTGGCTAATCAGGGTAGCCAACAAGATGGCGGTTAATTTGCATATGTAGGCACAATGCAGGGAGGCAAAAGGGAAAGCAGGAAGAAGCCCCCTGCCACTGACAGTGATTGGAAACCCAGGGGGGAGCTAAGAGCTGTGGGGCAGGGCAAAGGCGGCCCTGGGGCTGCCTTTGCCCTGCCCCCCAGCCATGATCGGAGAATCAGGTGCCCTTTCCGCCCTGGCCAGTGAAAGCAGGAAGTAGGGGTGGAGCCAGCGATGGGAGCTGGGCACGGTTGAAGCTGGCAGTCCCAGGAGCTAGGGGTCCCTTGCCTGGGCCTAAAGCGAAGACCACGATCATGGGGCCGCTGCCACTGCAGGTCCCCGCTGCCCGGGCCGGACGCCTAGGCCAGAGGCGTCAGGCCTGGGCAAGGGGCCGATCCTGTGATTGGAGGGTGATGGGGGTCAACGCCTGAGGGCTCCCAATATGTGAGAGGGGGCAGGCTGGGCTGAGGGACACTCCCCCCCACACACACACCCAGTGCACGAATTTCGTGCACCAGGCCCCTAGTTATAGATAATGATGGTGTTGATCTTGAAGACAGTATATTTTCATCATACATTCAAGACTAAAGCCCTTTTCACAAGTTTCCTACTAATGGATCTTTCAGCCTGTTTTGAGCACACCCAGTAAACAACAACTCAGTTCACTATATTGACTCAAATTGCTTCTTCCTTCACATAAGGAAAAATTTTCTAAGGGTCAGAGATTTCTGTGGATTTATTTTGTTTCATAAAGACCAAGTTGGAAAGTAGACCAATACCACCTAGTCTTTTACAGGTGGCTTGTAATTTTTATATAATATTTTTATTTTAATTGTAGTAAATATCAAGTAACATAAGATTTATTATTTTACCTTTTTAAATATATATATATATATATATTATTGATTTCAGAGAGGAAGGGAGAGGTAGAGAGAGTTAGAAACATCAATGATGAAAGAGAATCATTGACTGGCTGCTTCCTGCATGCCCCCTACTGGGGATCGAGCCCACAACCTGGGCTTGTGCCCTTGACCAGAATCAACTGGGACCCTTCAGCCTTTAGGCCAATGCTCTATCCACTGAGCCAAACCAGCTAGGAACATTTTATCATTTTTAAGTATTCAGTGTATAGTAAGTATATGTGCAACAAATCTCCAGAACTTTTCTATTTTGCAAAACTGAAACTGTATTTCCATTGAACAACTGTCCATTTTCCCCTCCCCCTAGCCCTGGCAACCATCATTCTACTTTCTGTTTCTATGAGTTTGATGATTATGGTTCCTCATATAAATGAAATCAGTATTTGTCTTTTTGTAACTGGCTTATTTTACTTAGCATAATATCCTCAAGGAGGATATATGGTAGGATTTTCTTGTTTTTTAAGGCTGAATAGTATTGCATTGTGGAATATATATATATATATATATATATATATATATATATATAGCCTGATGCATGAAATTCATGCAAGGGGCTAGGCCCTCGAAGCCGTGGTGACTTGCCTCAGCCCTCACAGCTGCGGCTTTGTCCGGAAGGTTGTCCGGAAGGACATCTGAAAGGATGTCCTGAAGGTCGTTTGGCTGTCCTGTCTAATTAGCATATTACGCCATATATATATATGATCACATCTTCTTTATCCATTTATCCAACAATGAACATTCAAGTCATTTTCACCTCTTGGGTACTGTGACTAATACTGCAAAGAAAATGGTGTGAAATATCTCTTCAAGATCCTGTTTTCAGTTTTAGGTATATACCTAGAAGTGGGATTCCTAGGTGATATGGTAATTCTATGTTTAATTTTTGAGGAACTTACATATTGTTTTCCACAGTGGTTGCATAATTTTGCATTCCCACCATAGTGCATAGTGCATAAGGGTTCTAAAGTCTCTACATCCAACACTTGTTATTTTCTGGGTTGTTAGTTTATATATCCTTCCCATTGAGTGTGAGGTGATATTATTGGGTTTTGATTTGCATTTCTCTAATAATTATTCATGTTGAACATCTTTTTATATGCTTGTTGGCCATGTGAATATGTTCTTTGGAGTATGTATATTAAAATAGTTTGCCCATTTTTATATCAGGTTACTTTGTTATTGAGTTGTAGGAGTTCTTTATATGTTCTGGATGTTAACTCCTTATCAGATATTTGAAGATTTACAAATATTTTCTCCTATTTCATATTTCATAGGCTGACTTTTCACTGTATTAATTGTTTCCTTTTATGTATGAAAGATTTCTTGTATATGACATCAAAAGCACAGGCAACAAAAGCATAAATATACAAATGGGACTACAGATAACATTTTTCTTAAACATCTGTCCAGTTGACTTGTGCACACCATCTATTAGTTCTATATCCATCCATCTTCTTTCTCGTTCTCTTTCACACTCTTACACACACACACACACACTTTCATCCATGGTTACCATGGTTATGACATCCTCTAACCAGCTAGCTGATTTACAAATTCCTTTCTTCACTGCTGTCATCTGAGACATTAAAGTTCTCTGGGGCCAGTTTTGAAGGCCATTTCGAAAGAGTTACTTGGTTCTGGTTATCTTTACCTAATTTCTTGTGTCCATTCTACGCATCTATGAATCATTTCTTTTAAACCACTGGCACAAAAATATTTACAATTACTAGTATAAAATCAACAACTAATACATGTCTCCTTGCTTGATTATAAAACACTTTCTTCTTTGACTGGTGCCAAGAGACACATTTATTAAATATTGAAACTATGGCCCAGCCAGTGTTGCTCAGTGGTTGAGCATTGACCTATGAACCAGGATGTCATGGTTCAATTCCTGGTCAGAGCACATGCCCAGATTGTGGGCTCAATCCCCAGTAGGAGGCACACAGGAGACAGCCAATCAATTATTCTCTCTCATCATTGATGTTTCTATCTCTCTCTCCCTCTCCCTTCCTCTCTGAAATAAATAAAAATATATTTTTTGAAAAGAAATAAAAATAAAAGAAAACTATGATGCAGTTGGAAAAACAGGAAAGTGAATTTTGGGTTCTTTTAAAACTTCTTTAGAGTACTGGCTGCAGCAGATTTGGGTTAGCATTTAAACAAATGTTAACAAAAACAAGTTTTTTAAAAACTCTATTCTAAAATGAATGATTTCTCTTGTGATATTTAATTAAATGTATCAAACATACCAAAATATGTACTTTAGCAACAAATGTTGTGTCCCAGTTGCCAAATTCTGATATTTAGCCACTTGTTATCATATACGAGTGATATGTAAAGGGATTTACCAAGATCTCAGCACGTACTCTCCCACACTTACCCACACACTGAGCCCATTTCCCCCCATATTTTATTTATAACTCTCTTATCTAGGAAGTTCCTGTTAATTCAGTCCCATTCTTCACATTTATGTGGCCAAAAAGTATAAACAGAAGTTGATGTACAGTATAACTAAATATTTAAAATTATAAATCAAGTTAGCAAACTGTTATATAAAATGTGTACCTCTGATCCTCATTATTTGCAAAGTCTGTATTTGCTAATTTTCCTACTTGCTAAAATTAATTTGTAACCCAAAATCAACGCTTGTAGTGCTTTTGCAGTCATCGGTGAACACACACACAGAGGAAACCAGGTGTGTTGCATGTGCATTCCCAGCTGAAGCTGAACAAAGTGATGCTCTGCATCTTGTTTCAGCTCTCATACTGCAAACAAGTGTCTTTTTATGGTCTATCTAATGCCACATTTTCCACCTCGTTATGCTTTTTGTTGGAAGTCTCACTATTTAAAATGGCTTCCAAATATAGTCCTTAAGTGCTGCCTAGGATTTCTAAGTGCCTTAAATGTGTGTTAGATGAGCTTCTTTCAGGCATGGGTTATGGTGTTACTGGCCATAAATTCAATGTTAATGAATCAATTATGTAAATACTAGAGGCCCTGTGCATGAAATTCATGCACTGAGGGAGGGTTGTCCCTCAGCCCAGCCTGCACCCTCTCCAATCTGAGACCCCTCAGGGGATGTCTAACTGCCGGTGTAGGCCCGATCCCACAGGGAGTCAAACATCCCTCTCACAATCCGGGACTGCTGGCTCCCAACCGCTCACCTGCCTGCCTGCCTGATGGCCACTAACCACTTCTGCCTGAGAGCCCGATCACCCCTAACCACTCCCCTGCCAGCCTGATTGACACCTAACTGCTCCCCTGCCAGCCCGATTGCCCCCAACTGCCCTCCCATGCAGGCCTGCTCACCCCCAACTGCCCTTCTTTGCAGGCCCAGTTGTTCTCAACTGCCCTCTCCTGCCAGTCCGGTCGCCCCCAACTGCCCTCCCCTGCAGGCCCAGTTGCCCCCAACTGCCCTTCCTTGCAGTCCTGGCCCCCCCAACTGCCCTCCCCTGCAGGCCTGGTCACCCCCAATTGTCCTCCCCTGCTGGCCCGGTCACCCCCAACTGCCTTCCCCTGCAGGCCCAGTTTCCCCCAACTGCCCTCCCCTGCCAGTCCAGTCATCCCCAACTGCCCTCCCCTGCAGGCCTGGTCACCCCTAACTGCCCTCCCCTGCTGGCCTGATCACCCACAACTGCCCTCCCCTGCCAGCCATCTTGCGGTGGCCATCTTGTGACCACATGGGGGTGGCCACCTTTGACCACATGGGGCAGCCATCTTGTTCGAGGGCATGACAGTCAATTTGCATATTACCTATTTATTATATAGGATATATTTTAAACAGGGTATCTCTAAACAAAAACACACATAAAATAAGGTTATGCATTGATTGGTTGACAAAAATATTATAACCAGAGGCTTACAAGAACCTATTGATCTATTACAATAGTTCAGTATTAGCCAATTCTGTGTTCTAAGGGACTTTATAGAATACAACTACCACAAATGAAGAGAATTGACTGGCTAGCCTCCTATCTTAACAAATCTACATTTAGAATGACATTTAAAAAATGTACAAAGCTATAGTTCTTAAATGGTTAAAAATTATTATCTAAAATATCAAAAAATCAAAGAAAATAAATTCATATAATTGTGGATGTCTTAATATCCTATAAGTAGGTTGATAATGTTTAGCTGAGCAATAAAATACACAGTTCATGCATTATTATGTATGCATTCTATGTATTTTCTTTTTCTTGCTTTCATTTCAGCAAAAACACTAGTAACATTGCTATAATAAAGATTTTTATATAATTTGTTCTAAATTCAAAAATAAACCAAAGGATTAAAAATGTAATTGTTTGTAATGTGTGAAAATATTAATGTATTTTTACCTAAAATTGAAATAAATGTTTACATTAAAATTTTTAATGATTTTTATATTTTTAAGTTACTCATCTTCTAAATTATTTAAAATTATCTGTCATACTACAAGGAAAATAGAAATTATGATTTATGAAACCAAAATGTATAATTATTTAAATAAAAATTATAATTAATCTGCATCAAATGTTTAAATAACAATTTTAAATTTTATTAAGTATTGTTAGAAAACTATTCATTACCCTATTAATATCCATCTAGTTGCCAACATAAAGAATTGATAGCACTCAGGCTACATCTCATATTACACATACATTTTAAGTAATATGAATTGTTTAACATAGCAAAATGGCTCTTAGCCACTATTTACAACTCTCGAAAAGACTTTGCTAATTCCTGGGTGCCTCCAGAACCACAGACTCGAGCCAGAATAGAAGCAAGAAAATGGATGCTGGGCGACCCTGGGAAATCACGCTTTGTTGTACAAGAAAGAAGAGCTTGATTAAGTTCATTAATTTGTCTTTTCTCTCCCTCAAATGATTCTACCACTTAAATTCTCCCTCCACTGTGAAGCAGTGTTTGTCTCTGTTGACAGGAGGGACACAACCCAAAAATGTCCACAGCGTTCAGATACACTCACCTCCTCTTTCAAGGACATTGGGCAGAACTGTCGAGAAGCATTTCCTGGAGGCATGAAGAGTGTCAGTCATGAAAAGGCACTTTTAGGGTTATGGGTTGAGCTCTCGCCAATCTGAACACTGAATCTGGCTGAGCCCTGGGTGTACTGGTTAGTTCTAATAAAGGGGGGAAATGGCCGTATTGAGGAGGAAAGTGGCTGCAAACATTCCTGATCTAATTGGAGCGCAGCACACATTTGGTTACTGGCTGGATACAGCTGCTGTGAGCCTATGCACCGCATTGAAGGCAACCACCTGGTTAGGCTGCATCCCTAATCCGAATTTAACCTTTTCTCCTGGTCAAAGCTGAGTTTTTTGGTTTCAGCATAGCAAGAGACACTGCTGCTTTGAGTACAAAATTTGGTAATATCATAAAGTGCTTAATGTTGTCCAGATGATTCTTGGAGAGCATTTAACCATGACCTGACCCCTTCTCTGTTGACTGACCATGATTTATTGCCTCTTCCCACCTTCTTGAGATTCAAAGCAACACATCCCTTTTTTGTAACTGACATTCTTACTTTGGACAACCAATTTCTCTTTGTTTTGCAAATTTAACAGCATGTGCTCTATCCTAGGACTAATCATATTAATAACAAGGAGACTGACAACAATAGTGGTTAGCATTTATCAAATGCTTACAAAGTGCCAGGCATGGTTCCAAGCACTGTAAATGTATGAGTTAATTTGTCCTCACCACAAGCTTGTACAATAGGTACAGTTTTACCTAAGAGGAAACTGAGGCACAGATCAGTTAAGGAACTTGCCAAAGTGAGGTTATCCAGTCAGTCTAACTCTAGTTCAAGTTCTTACTCAGTTCACTACAGGAGATGGAAAACTGTCACTTCTTATGTGCCGTGGTAATGCTTGGCTTATTTTACAGGAGAAACAGATTTTCTTGCAAATTGGTTGAAAATGATACATACAAGAATAAACATTGCATATGTTGACTCATTGCTTTTTCTTCTGGGAGATGATGCTGTCGTTGATAGCATTAATATCAGAACTGCCTAATATCTAGCACCCCTTGTTAATACCCACCCCCCCAGAGGGCATCATAGAAACAAGTGGACAGAGGAAAGGGAAAAGAGCGTCATGTAACTCCATACCATCACCCGTCAAAATTCTGCGAAGAACCTAAAAACCTCAGGGATGTGTTTGCAGTGCTCCCAAGTGTCATCGGGCAGGAAACAGGAAACAGTTAAATCATTCACCCTCCCCCACCAAGGTCACCTTGAATGTCGGTGGAAGAGCTGGGCATGGAGCCCGGGCCTCTGGCTCCTCTTTCTGAGTTTCAGGAAGCAAACTGCACTATGACATTTAATTTGTGAGACATTTTGTTTGTGTTTAAGCATTCCCTTGCAATATTTGCAATCCAAACACCATAGCATGGAGTCAGTGCCTGAGAAACTGGCAAGAAAATCTGACCCAAAGCCAAAATTCAGACCTGGGTTCAGAAAAAAAAAAAGTTAAATCTAGCCAGGTTCAATAAATGATAGCATAAAAAAATCATCTATAAGGTTTTCTCTGCCTAATCACTAATATTATCACAGATCAAAGAACATTAAATGGATGCCATCATCATAAGAATCTGGATCTTTAGCCAATAGCCCTCTTAGTTCAAGCAATATTTGATGCAGCCAATTCCAGGACATTCTTTGAGGATTTGCTACAATGAAATTTGGCCTGTACTCTAATGGGGTACCATCATACACTTAGGGTTGAAGACAGACAATAGAAAGAGGATTTATATTAATAGGAGGTAGAACTGCCTGGTCTATTTTCCAGAACTGAATTTGTGGGTCTAATGGAGAACAAGAGAATTGTCTCAAGAATTGCTATTTTAGGGCTGGGGTTCATCTTATTTCTCTATGACTACATCCTACTTGTCTTGGGTGGGAAAATAGATTGAAAAAGTTTACAACTTTAAAAAGCAGCTTAACTTCCCCTTGTGTCTATAGCTCCCCCATATTTACCGTGGAAGATGGTCCTGACTATCCGGTTTCCAAAAGCACGTCTTCCTGGCTCTCTCACTCTCCCACACTGGTCAGGTGGTCCTTTTACCTTCACAGAGCAGATCCATCTTCTGTACCACCAAGACCATGGGAAGATACCTGGAGATACCAGGAGGCTTCGGTTCGGGCATACATTGGCTTGCTACTGCTTCCCTTTGCTCTCACATATCACCTGCCAGGTTCCTGACTCCTTGTATCCCAGGGGCTTTGCCGGAGTCCTTCATCCCTATCATACTGGCCTTTGGACCCAGGATATGTCTCCCTTAGCTTGTATAAACTGCCTTTATCTTTCTGATTCTTGATAGACTTACTCATCTGATTAGAGTGAATGCATCTTGTATGTGTGAAGTCCCAGTCTGGACCACTCCTCGTCTATCCTGTCCAATCACTTAACACAGTAATGTTAAGTAGGAACCATCCATACAAAAGTATAACTAAAACCGTTACGGTGGGCTCAGCAACTCATTTTCAATGTGCACCGCCCATTCCATGTCAGATTTGTCTGTTTAATGGCAACTGTGAGTCAAGCACTGAGAAAGTAGTCATCTATAATAATACCAGGTGTACCGGTTAATAATGCAGACTTTGTAATCAAAGAAAACACAATAATTTCATGAGAAGCATCAAAAGTGCTTTATTCAAAGTAATGTCCTTCCCTAGCTACACATTTCTCCCATCTTTCAGGTAATTTGTGGATACCGTCCCAATAGAACTTTTCTTGTTTTGAGGCAAACCATTCAGAGACCCAATTTTCCACTCCTTTGTATGTTTCGAAGTGCTGCTCAGAAAGTGCGTGTGCCATCGATCGGAACAAGTGCTAATCTGAAGGAGCAAGGTCTGGTGAACACAGCGGGTGGGTTAATACTTCCCTGGCAAGGTCTTTTTAACTTGTCTTTAACTTGTTTTGAAGTGTGTGATGGTGCGTTATCATGAAGCAAAATTATTTTGCTGTGTCCTTTGGCCCACTCTGGTTGTTTTACGATCAAAGTGTGGTTCAATTTGACCTGGACATTCTTTGTCTTTCACATCGAAATCATCACTTTTAAAGCATTTAAACCAGCGTTCACAAGTATCTTGAGATGGAGCATGTTCACCATAGCTTCCCGAAGTATGTGATAACTTTCAGCAGCACTTTTCTTCAAAATAAAGTAATGAATTAAAATTTCCCGCAAATGCTCTTTTTTGGCACAAAATTCGACATTTTTAAGTGTAAAAATATCTATGATGTTAACACCTTCAGAAAATTTGACATATGAAGTTTTGAAGCTTGTTGTCAATACAACAAAATAGCAAACATATCAAATCGCATATATATCAACATATGTGTAACACCATCTTTTGGAAAAAATATGCATTATTAACTGGTACACCTAGTATATTTGTATGTTTAGTGACTTTTTTATTGTTGCTAATGTCTGTCATGAGTTTACTCATGAGGTATAGAACTGTATTCAAAATGAGTCATTGACTGGCCAAAATGTAACATCTAGCCAAAAAACAATCCATAAATTTTCTGAACTCATATATTAGTTTTTCTTCAATGTACTTCCTCTTGTTTTGGGTGGTAAAATGCATGTCTGCAGATAATAGCAAATTGAACATTTCCCCCATAAGTGTTTTATTTTTAAAAATCTAAACATCAAGGCAACACTAAAAATATTTTTTTAAAATATATTTTTATTGATTTCAGAGAGGAAGGAATGAGTGATAGAAACATCAATGATGAGAGAGAATCATTGATCAACTGCCTCCTGCACAACCCACACTGGCGATCAAGTCTGAAACCCAGGCATGCGCCTTGACCAGGAATCAAACCCTGACCTCCTGGTTCATAGGTTGATCCTCAACCACTTAGCCACACCAGCTGGGCAACACTGAAATCTTTAACCATTCTCTCTGAAATGTACTTAACACAATTAAAATTTTTTACTAAGCTAGTGATTTTAATACTTCATATTTACTTTTATATTTCATAGACTAAGTAGAAAGAATTAGCTAAAAGTATTCTTCAAAGAGAAAATTTAAAAAGCAGTTGAAGAGAAATGTGAAGAAAAGGTGGTGCTTATGGGAAATATTTCCTTTTTTTCTTTTTCTTTTTTTTAATATATTTTATTGATTTCAGGGAGGAAGGGAGAGGCGATAGAGCCAACAACCAGGGCATGTGCCCTGACCAGGAATCACATCATAACCTCCTGGTTCATAGGTCAGTGCTCAACCACAGAGCCACACCAGTCAGGCAGTATTTCTTTTCTTAATGAAATTTTATTTTATCAATGTAATATATACACTCAAACAGTAATATGTTTTATAATGAAAAACATCATTCTCTAATCCCACTATTCCCCCATACTCCCAGACTTTCAACCTTTTTGTTTCATCTGTTATTTACATTCATATTTCTAAATAACATACTTTGTCTGAAGTTTCTCCATTTATCAATTTTATATATTATTTATTATTTTCTATTATAATAGGTCACATCATTAGTACCGTTCCCACCTCTCTCTTCATCTTCCCAAGAAATATGTAACAGCAGTACCATCTCACAACTGTCAGAATGGCTATCATCAACAAATCAACAAACAACAAGTGCTGGCGAGGATGTGGAGAAAAAGGAACCCTCGTGCACTGCTGGTGGAGCCACTGTGGAGAACAGTAAGGAGTTTCCTCAAAAAACTAAAAATGGAACTCCCATTTGACCCAGTGATCCCACTTCTAGGAATATATCCCAAGAAACTAGAAACACCAATCAGAAAGAATATATGCACTCCTATGTTCATAGCAGCACAATTCACCATAGCTAAGATTTGGAAATAGCCTAAGTGCCCATCAGCAGATGAGTGGATTAAAAAACTGTGGTACATCTACACAATGGAATACTACGCTGCGGTAAAAAAGGAGTTCTTACCATTTGCAACAGCATGGATGGAGCTGGAGAGCATTATGCTAAGTTAAATAAACCAATCAGAAAAAGATAAATACCACATGATCGCACTCATTTATGAAATATAATGAACAACATAAACTGATGAACAAAAGCAGATCCAGAGACAGAGGAGCATCGATCAGAGAATGCCACAACCCTTTAATACAGTTCCTCATGCTGCAACCCTTTAATACAGTTCCTCATGTTGTGGTGATCCCCAACCATAAAATTATTTTCATTGCTACTTCATAACTGTAATTTTGCTACTGTTATGAATCGTAATGTAAATATCTGATATGCAGGATGTATTTTCATTGTTACAAATTGAACATAATTAAAGCATAGTGATTAATCACAAAAAACAATATGTAATTATATATGTGTTTTCCAATGGTCTTAGGTGACCCCTGTGAAAGGGTCGTTCCACCCCCAACGGGGTCGGGGCCCACAGGTTGAGAACCAGTGGATCAGACCATCAAACCTCAGAGGGAAGGTAGGGAAGGGTGGGGGTAAAGGGGAGATATCAACCAAAGGACTTATAAATAAGCCTATAGACCTAACCAATGGACACAGACAACAGGGGGGTGAGGGCATTAGTTGGGGGGGATAGGGGGTAATGTGGGGATAAGGACACATATATAATAACTTAATCGTTAAAAAAAATTTAAAAAAAGAAATATGTAACAAACTGGTTTATTTAATCAATATTCAACTTTTATATTATTTTGGTTATGTAAACATTGTTCTTTTATCAGCCAAGATTATATTTTTTGTCCCAGACAACTTTCTGGGTTTTTTCTAAAGGTGGTAGTGAGCAACTCACTTTTTATTGCTTAGTTTTCTTGTACCTAGTTCTTCACCAATGCGCCAACAGATTCAACTGTTTGTTCATTCATTCAACAAATAAATACTGAGTACCTGCTCTGTGCTGGGCACCATTCAAGGTTCTGCAGATTCATCAGTGGACAAAACAAAGAAATCCCTGCTCTTTGACAGCTTAAATTCTCCTGGGGAAAAGTGGCTAATTTCAGGTCAACATAGGAACTAAGTAAGGATTATAATTTTTGTAGAATATGGAATGAGCTCTGGAGAAAAATTCAAGCAGGTTACAGAGATGATTGCAATCACTCCCATATTCACTAAGTGGGGGAAGCAGAAGTGCTAAAGGAGATTCTGTAATTTAAGTGGATGGGCAGAGCAGACCTCATGGAGATTATGTTTGAACAATGAATGAAAGGAAAAAGTGAGCTGGACAAGTATGGAGTTGTTAGATGTTCCATGCAGAGGGAACAGCTGGGACAATGAGGAACCAAGATTGGGGCATGCCTGGAGTGTTTAAAGTTCTGAGGGGGTTTTGATTGCCAGGGCAGAATGAGCAAGAAGTGTGATGGGAAAGGTCCCTGGGGCCAGATTATATTCCATTTTGTAGGTCTTTATAAGGACTCTGGTGTTTATGCTGAGATGGGCTGAAAGGTTTTATTTTAGCTTCAGACAAAAGTTGTTTCATCTACAGGCAATGATAATCAGTGGATTCAATGGGTAGATAATAACCAGTCTGTATTACAAACACCCAAGAGTTCCTGTTCATGCCACATATGAGGCAGTTAGTTCAGGTAGATTGGGAATAGCTGATTCATTCAGCCACCATGTGTTTCCATACTTAAGTGGGCATCTCTATATCCTCGGTACAGTCCTCAATCACAGCATCACATACATCACTTCCTTTTCATCTTTCTAGATGAGGCAGTCCCCGATATATACAGTTATTTTTCCTCAGCACAGACCCTGGACTTTATGAATGGTCCATCTTCTTAATGAAAGTTACACCTGTACCATCAAAGTCAAATTATACTCCTTAAGATGCAAAACGGATGAAATCTATTCCAGGCTGCCCTTAAAACAGCGGTTCTCAACCTGTGTGTCGCGACCCCTTTGGCGGTCGAACGACCCTTTCACAAGGGTCGCCTAAGATCATCCTGCATATCAGATATTTACATTATGATTCATAACAGTAGCAACGAAAATAATTTTATGGTTGGGTCACAACATGAGGAACTGTATTTAAAGGGCCAGAAGGTTGAGAACCACTGCCCTAAAACAAAGCAAAAGCTATCTCTCTTGGTGAAGTAAACATTTCTCCAACTTCTTTTGCTTTAATCAGTGCTACTAAGTATATTTAAAGCTGCTTTTACAGGATGTAGGATCAGTGTTGACATGAATAAAGCAGCACTAAGAGACCAAGAATTAGCCACCTAGCTTTTCAATGTGTCTGTTAATCCAACAAAGAATCTTTGCAGGGTGTTGTCAGAAAAAACACCAATTCTACACAATGCTACCTTTATACCTGTGGCTACAGTTAACCCTGTACCTGACTGCTCAGGATTTGTAGATCATTTACTTGAGCTTTCAGAAGACCAGTACAGGGAAGGTTTGTAAGGTGGGGTCTGAGCTGGTGGCAGCATCTTTGGAATAGGAATCAGCAGATCTGTGCCCCAGTCCTTAGTCGGCTAAGAAATATAATATGTCTCCCTCAAGAAAATAGAGTATGGTTGACCACTCTCCATCCAAGCCCACAAAAATATGGTCCAATCATTTGTTCTGGATACTCTAAGCTTTTACCCATACACTTTCAGGGTAAGCTTTAGATTTTAAGATATCAAAACAGTTACCTCTTAAATATTGCAGAGAGAGAGAGAGGTTATTTGTAAGGCAATTCTCAAAAAGGACATATTTGGAAACTAGAGAAGAACAGTGATTAATATCCAAGAGACTGTCTCCAGCCCTTCTCTGGGCAACATAGAAATCAGTGTAAGGCAAGCTGGTCTTGGCCCCTGTTCAAGGGGCTCATTCCTGCAAATCCTGGGAAAGGCCTTGTTATAACAAACGTATCATATAGCAGAGACCCCAGTATGAAGGGGGAATTCAAGGCTTCCTTTACAGAGGAAAAGAGTTAAGGGAAATCTGCAAATCCTAAAATGTCTCAAAAAGGAGTGCACCCTGCAAAATATTTTGCAGTCCTTGCATTTTAGAAATAATGTGATTCTTAAAGGCAACCCATAATAGAATCCACTGAACGAGAGTTGCCCTGCTCCCCTGGGCTTAGCCTGATTGGGCAGAACAATTTAGCTCAGGAATCCCACTTTGCGATTCAGCAGAAAAATACAGACATATGTCCTAAGAAATAAAGGAAGGACATGAGGAAATGCTCTGGTTCTCTCGTCTTTCCTAAATGGTTTAGGTACTTGGGGTTTTAGCACAGCCTGATTTCATAAATAGCAGCCTAGGAAGATTTGCCCAGCCATTCAAGACGACTTACCTACCAGTGTCTAACTCCAATTACAGTGGGTTTCACACTAAATGTTTGATTGGATTACTAATCTTACAACTGGCCACTTCAGAATCACCAAAGCTTTCATTTCCTTTCTAAGAGCCCTGACGAATGTCACGATTGTCTCTGAACTGAGGAGGCAGGCTGCGTCAGGGAATTTTGAAAGTGTTTTTCTTTGAACATAGGCAGCTCAGAAAGCAGAGCACCTGCAAGTAGGTTAATGAGCCTCAGAATTGCTGGAATTGTCAAGACCAACTGTTGAGAGTTCCCATGGAGTTAAGTAGGATGTGAATCCGACTTTGAGTAAATATCATTACGCCTGCTTTCTGACTTCCTGCCCTGGGTTTGCAGTTTGCGTGGGTTTTCCCCTTCAGCTCAACAGTTTGGTAGCAGTTGGGTTGGGGGTGGCTGGGAGTCGTTTTATAAATGGTTCTTGGTTGGCAGAGGCCCTGGCATTTATTCTCAGAGTATCTGAGCCTTAGAGTCCTTTTTAGAAAATCACCACATTTTATTAATGTGTAGATACCAGAAAGTAAGCAATCAGCTTATGTCCTCAGGCGGAAAAAATGTGACTAGTTAGTATTGCATTTGCGTCTTTAATAGTCATGAGACCTGGTGAAGAAGAAAAACAGCAGTAAATGCAGGCCTTTTAGATCCAAACCCGCAAACGCTGCCCTGATGACCTGTATGGATGAATCTGTATGGAGTGTTTTCAGTGTGAGTGTCAATCTCTAGTGGAAGTGTGTCATAAGCACAGAAAGTGCCCACATCGTCAGGGGACAGCTCAATGCACCTTCGCGAAGCGACCACACTCGTGCTAACATAGTTCAGATCGAGAAACGGGAGCTCTCATCCTCCAAGGCCCCTCCTTCCCTCTCCCAGCCAGCCCCTCAGGAGTGACCAGTACCCGACTTCTGACTTCTGCTGCCTGTTTTGGACTCTGCACAAAAGGATTCAGACAGTATGTACTTATTGTGTCTGGCTGTTTTCAAATATGCAGAGATTTTACGAATATGTCCATATTACACACCTTTTACGTCATTGTCTCATGACAAGGAAATTGTTAATCTGCCAGACAGCAGCAGTTTGCTCTCCTCAGAATGTGTCAAGTAAAGACACTCACATTGGAAACAAACGTATACCTGGCTGCCTTCTGTGCTTCGGCCTGCCAGTAAGCACATCTGCTTTCTCACAGAGGGAAAGGAGTTTCCACTGGGCCTTTTCGAAGGAGGGAGATACCGTGAGCTTCTGCTATGCGGTCAGAAGAAAAGTTAAAGGATAGAGGGAGAGCAAGTTGGGGAATTCTGCTCTCTGAACTAAAGCATAAAGCTAGTGACATGCATTTGCATCTTTAATAGTCATGAGACCTGGTGAAGAAGAAAAATAGTAGTAAATGCAGGCCTTTTAGATCCAAACTCGCAAACACTGCCCTGATGACCTGTATGGATGAAAGTGGGGTTTATTGGTTGAGTGTAGATGTACCACAATGGACAATGAGAGCTTGACGTATAATTGCAGACAGCGCTGTTTCCTCCCGCTGTATATTAGTGTTCCCAATAAACGACCATTGCAGGTGGCATCTTACTTCCTGTAGTTTGTAGTTGGTTTATTAGACAAGGGACTTCCTTAGCCTCCGGTCAAGGAAAGGACAAGCATAAAAAAACATAATAATAATATCACCTTTCATGCTGGAGCTGAACTAAACAGTACCACTTTGTCAGTAATAATAAAGCAAAGCAAAGGATTTAAAACAGAATCACAATGGCAAGTTACAAAATAATAAAATGTTATTGCTGTGTGTAACTTTATAGCAAGTAAATTAAGGGATTATCATGCACATGGACCACATATGCAATAGCAAATTTATTTGACCATGCATCACTCTTAAAAACTGGATTCCAAGTGAATCAAACACTTGTTGGGGGAAAAGCAATCAAATACGGATTATGTTAATAACAGCCAAAGATTTTCTTCCTGAGTTCCCTGCCAGCGAAAGACAGGGCGTTTGTGCCACTCATTCCTAAGCACGCCACATTTCTCTAATATGGCTGATCCCTTCCCGTCTAAACATTTTCTTTGAAAATGTGAAACCCTGCAATTAAGTCTTCCTCCTTGACACAGGGAGAGTTCACTGAGCTGAGAAACCAAGTGCAACCTCATAGAGAAGACTGCGACTGGAGGGAGGAGTGTTGTCTGCTGGGAAGACCTACCTGTGGGATGAGAACAGGAGGATGCTGGAGGGGAGGAGGAGAGAAAAATGCATGCATTCACCTGAGCACCATCTGTATTCAAACATACTAAAGGTTGTGTGCGTGTCCCGAGACACAGAAATACTGCTAATACTCAAAATAACTTTTATGGCAAAGATCACATTTAAATGAAATAAGCTTCGCTATTGTCAGCAGTCTTTCAAGTCACGGTTTGCCTTGTGAAAAAAAGCAAAAAGGAAAACGATGGGTTGATGACTGAAATGATTCAGAGGGTTAAAAATGTCATCTTCGCCGAGACCGGTTTGGCTCAGTGGATAGAGCGTCGGCCTGCAGACTGAAAGGTCCCGGGTTCGATTCCGGTCGAGGGCATGTGCCTGGGTTGCGGGCACATCCCCGGTAGGAGATGTGCAGGAGGCAGCTAATCGATGTTTCTCTCTCATCGATGTTTCTAACTCTCTATCTCTCTCTCCCTTCCTCTCTGTAAAAAATCAATCAAATATATTTTTTTAAAAAAATGGCATCTTATGTTTTGCAAGGGTGATTTTTCCTTCTTGAGAATCTTATTTCCTTAGCCTTTGCCCATGGCAGCGTTTCACAGAAGGTCACTTTGGGAGAGGTCCAGAAAAGTGTTTCTTCCCCCGACCACTGTGCTGGTAATACACTGGTGTAGATGCCTGGGAAGAGGACCTGCCCACCAGAATGTAGTAAGTCACATAAACTTTATGCATTTGGGCATGGGGGTAGGAAGTAGACGCCTGTTTAGGTCACCTCCCCAAAATATTCCTTCATTA
The DNA here is from genome assembly GCF_963259705.1 of Myotis daubentonii. Classification (NCBI taxonomy): domain Eukaryota; kingdom Metazoa; phylum Chordata; class Mammalia; order Chiroptera; family Vespertilionidae; genus Myotis; species Myotis daubentonii. The sequence goes on from NC_081842.1 coordinate 134,838,882, forward strand.
TCTTGCACATGGCCCTAAATCCCCCAGAATAGGGCAGTAAGGCAAGCTATCTCCGGAATGCCCTGCTGTTAAAATATGTTCATTTTTCTTCCAGTGGACATTTATCAGGCCTAACAGCTGCAGGGTATATAGAGTGAGCAAATAAGTCATAGTCCCACCCTCTGGACTGTCTTTTCAGCAGGGAATGACATGATTTTGGATTTTAGAATAAACACCCTAATGGCAACTTAGAGGCTAAAGGGGGATACATGGCAAAGATTTAGAAAGTTACTGTATGTAATAGCCAGGCAGGTGAAGATGAAGGCCTGACCTCAGTCAGTGATCATTGGGATGAAGGCGGGGTAAGGATTTGTGAACTACTACAGCCTACACTGTTCAATAGGTAGCCTCTATGGCTACTTAAATTTAAATTAATTAAAATTAAATAACCTTAAAAACTCTATAGTCACGCTAGCCATATTTCAAGCGTTCAATGGCCACATTTAGCTAGTGGCTACCTTATTGGACAGTGAAGAAATAGGATGTGTCTACATTTGCAGAAAGTTCTATTGGGCAATGCTGTGTAGGCCTTTGTTCTTTCAAAATTAACTGTGAAGGTTGATGACATGAGAATTTGTAATGTTTGGCAGGGGTGTGAATACTGTGGGTTGGTATGAAAGTGATAATTAGTTGGCCATTGGTGAGCCATGTTATCCCTACCATCTACCTCCAGAATTGTCAAATAAATAATATTTGGTAATTATCAAATTTTTCTGCATAACACATTTATATACATAGTTTTATGTAGTATATCGTATTATGTCACATATTTATAGTTATATGTCACATATTTATAGTTATATTTATAATTTAAATCTAGATACTTAAAATACCTGATGATTGTATTTGCTTGGGTCCTTCAAAAAAGAGTGAGATTAGCTGTACATGAGGAAAATGCCTGTGAAGAAAGAAGGGGGAGAGAACCAGGGTTAGCAAGCAGATCCTTCAGACCACAATGCAGGTATAACACTTGTGGAGAGGAGGGAAGAAAAGCAGATTCCTTGCAATGCAGCCAAGTTCAAAGAACAATCCAGTCAGACTGATGGGGAATCTCTGATCAGAGGAGTCCCAAGTATCTCAAGAATGGGCCTGCATTAGTATCCCCACTGTGCTCAGTCACCAGCCACAGGGAGCAATGGTAGGTCCAGAGGGCAGCAGCTGGGGTTGTTAGACATTATGTTCTTCATGGCAGGAGACCACAGTACCTTTCATGGCTTCAAAAATAGTATATTTTGTATCATTAGTATTTTATATATATACTAGAGGCCTGATGCATGATATTCATGAACTTGGGGGAGGGAGATAGTTCCTCAGCCCAGTCTGCACCCTCTCACAGTCTAGGAGCCCTCAGGGGATGTCCAAATGATAGCTTAGGCCCGCTCCCCATGGACTTAAGCTGACAGTGAGATATCCTTAGCACTGCTGCAGAGGTGGGAGAGGCTCCTGCCACCGCCACTGTGCTCATCAGCTGTGATCTCAGCTCAGGACTTTTGGCTGAGCGGCACTCACCCTGTCGGAGTGCACTAGCCACCAGGGGTACCTCCTGCATTGAGCGTCTTCACCCTGGTGGTCAGTACGCATTATAGCGACTGGTAGTTCCACCGTTTGGTCAATTTGCATATTAGCCTTTTATTATATAGAACTAGAGGCCCGGTGAATGAAAATTCATGCGCTGGAGGGCAGGGGTCCCTCAGCCCGGCCTGCCCCCTCTCACAGTCCAGGAGCCCTCAAGGGCAGGAGGCGACCCGGCAATCAGGGGAAGGCAGTGACCCCATCACACCTCTGATGCTGCCACTGCCAGCAGCGCAAGCCTCAGCCTGCCCTGGTTACCTGAGCCTCGGGAAGCCCTGGACAGCTGAGCAGCTGCCATCTGAGGCTTGCCTGCACCTCAGGTGTCAGCTGGGCAGCCGCCATCTGAGGCTTGCCTGTGCCTCGGGCTGGCCCTGGGCAGATGGGGGACTGAGGGGACTGGGGGACTCTGGAGGCAGGAACGTGGCAAGGCCCCAGCAGGGCTGAAGGGACTGGGCACCACCATCTTGTGGCTGTGGGAGCCGCCATCTTTGTGACAATATGAGGGTCAATTAGCATATTCCCTCTTTATTAGATAGGATGTAATAAATACTAATATATACTATGTGTTATAATATTTTGATATATAATATATACTATAAAATATATTGAAAATATAAGATATTTTATAGTATGTTGTAATTATTATGTATTTAAGAATTCGGGAATTCTTACATGAGAACCCAATACTCATGAAAATCAAGTAATTTCTATAATTAGTAAAAGAATTTGATGAGTGTATTTCCACTTACAGAAAGATAGAGTAGACATACTTTTCCTTATTCCTCCCACCAAATACAACTAAAACACCTGAATATTATATGTGAAACAAAAATAAGAAGACTCTAAAATGTGGCAAGAAAAAGGAAGACAGACCAGCTAGGAACCTCAGGACCTAAAGCATAACAATGTGGTTATGTTCCCTAGGTTTTCTTTTGGCCCATACACAGTGGAACCTCAGTTCTCCAACTTAATTTGTTCCAGAAGGCTGTTTGAGAAGCGATTTGTTCGAAAACTGAATAATTTTTCCCATAGAAATAATGTAAATTGAATTAACCCTTTCCAGACTTCCAAATGGTTCCCTGTTTTAACTTTTCTTATATACAGTACATGTCTAGTGTAGTGTTTAATCTATAAATAAACATTTTTAAAACAAAAAGGACATGAAATGTAAATGAAAATATAACAAAAAGAAAATGAAATGTAACCTTAGCAGCACCCTTAGCAATATCAGCACTCTTGATGGCCTCTCTGTTTTAAAATTATGCTAATTGTAGATTTCACCATGCCATACTCAGTAGCCAGATCCGATATAGAAATAACTCTACATACTTTGCAATCATTTCTTTTTAAAGCTCTATTGTTGTTCTCACAACTCTTCTTTTCACTTTGTTGCTATCATGAGCCTTCCTAGGATCCATGGTGATTCAATGTATGTATTTGGTAATAATAAGCAGCAGCAAAAGCAAACAACAACAACAAAAAGAGAAAAATATTCACAGCCCAATTTCCTGAGATGTTAACAATGTGAGGTTTAGTGGCAAACTGACTCATACTCTCATTCTCTCCTTTGTCACTTGTGAGACATATGGCTGATCATACAGGTATCAGCATGAAAGGGTTGTCGGGTGGAGAACCAAAGTTTTGTTCAACAACTAAGACACTTTTCTGTGAACAAATTGTTCAAGATGGGAGAAGTTCAAAAACCAAGGTTTGACTGTATTTTAAACTGGATGCTATATAAGTCAGCAACAAGAAATGTCAACACAAATATATTTTTTAAAAACCCCTACAGAAAGCCTGATCTCTTGAGCCAAAAGACCAGAAATGGGGCAATCTAGCAAGGCAGAAAACTTTTAGGGGGAAAAAAATCAAACAGCACTATAAAAAAAAGCCCAACACCACAGGGTGAAAAAAGAAATACTGTGGCCACAATCCCATCCACACAGCAAAGGCTAGGTTGAGACCCTAGACTTCCATCTTTGTCAATCTGTATTAAAATGCTCCAAAATCACTACAAGGGTGGTGGCAGAGAAGCTTGAATAGGGAGCCAGGACTTTCATGCCCAATGAGCAGGAATGAGTATCTCTCTTAGGATGTCACTATAGACCATATGCAGAGCCTGGATTTCCACACCCATCCGGTAGTAACAAAACACTCCTTCTTCTTCCTGATGTCATGGTGTCAGAGGAGGCATATTGGAGCTGATGAGGCCACCTTTCACCATGCTGTCAGTGGAGGTTGCAAAGGAAGCAATAATAAATAACTCCTACCCCTTCCAGACAGTAACCAAAAAGGTATGTGTGGAGGTCTAGGGGAAGTCAGAACTCCCACTCGCCCAGCAATAATGAGGAGTTCCCTCCATTGGGTGTCAACAGAGATGATGGAGAGCCTGGACTTTTACACCCATCTGTAGCACCAAGCCACCTCCTTCTTCTCCCAAAGTGCTGTGAGAAAAATCCAGCTAAATTACAAGGTTTAAATAAGATCTCAAATATCATAATATTCAAAATGTACAATTTCAATTTAAAATCATTTAACATATGACCAATATGAACTTATACCAAATAAAAAATAAGATGCCAACACTGTAATAACAAAGATGTTCAAATTATTTGACAAACACTTTAAATTAGCCATCATAAAAAATTGTAAAATATAAAAAAATAAAGTCTTAGGAAAGAAATAGGAGATATAAGGTAAAGCCAGAGAGAAGTTTTAGAATTGAAAATACAGTAATCGAAATTTAAAATTTAATGAATGGGCTCAACAAGAGAATGGAGGGAACAAAAGAAAGAATTAGTGAACTTGAAATAGAAAATAAGTTACCCAATATCAGCAACAGAGTGAAAATAGAGTGAGGAAAAAAATTAAAGCCTTGAGGATTTGTGGGGCTATTACAGATCTAGAATTTGTTTCATTGGAGTCCTGGAAAGGGAGGATAAAGACATAACTCTACAAATTCAAGAAGCTGAATAAAGCCTAAACAATACAAGCCCAACGAAATCACACCAGAACACACAGTCAAACTTCTGAAAGCTACAGACAAAGAAAAAAATGTTAAAAGTAGAAAGAGGAAACAACTGCTTACCTACAGAGAAAGAACAATTTGAGTGATAGTGGAGTTCTCATCATCACCAAGAGGCCAGATGGAATTTTTACCTTTTCAAGTGCTGAAAGTAGAGAACTGTCTACCCAGAATTCTATCTCTAGTGAAAATATCTTTAAGGAATAAAGAGTAAATTAAAACATTCTCTGTTGTAGAAAAACTAAGAGATTTGCCACCAGCAGACCTCTCTTAAAAGAATGGCTGGAGAGCATTATGCTAAGTGAAATAAGCCAGTCAGAGAAAGAGAAATACCACATGATCTCACTCATTTGTGGATTATAGAGAACAACATAGACTGATGAAAAGGGACAGATCCAAAGACTGAGAAACAGCAATCAGGCTATCAATCCCCAGAAGGAAAGTAGGGGAAGGCGGGGGTAAGGGGAAGAGATCAACCGAAGGACTTGTATACATGTATATAAGCCAAACCAATGGACATGGATAACAGGGGGATGGGAACATGAGTTTGTGTGTGTGGGGGGGAGGTTGGGGGTTAATGGGGGGGATGAGGACACATTTGTAATACCTTAACTAATAAAAGAAAAAAAAAAGAATGGCTAAAAGGAACTCTCTAAACGGAACAAACAATTAAAGAAGGAATCCTGAAACATCAGGAAAAAAGGATACAGTAAGTGAAAATACAGAAAAATAAAATAGACTTTTCTTCTCTAAGTCCACCTTTCACCATGCTGTCAGTGGAGGTCATAAGGAAAGCAGTAATGATGTTTGAGGATTGAAACAAAAATTATGACACTTTTGATATGATTCTAAATGCATGTAGAGGAAATATTTAAGACACTTATATTATAAACTCGGGGTCCAGTGCACGAATTCATGCACCTTGAAAAGAACTGTGGGCGACGGGGCTGCAGTGGGCACAGGGTGGGTTGCCACCGCTACCGCACACTGATGGCGCAGAATGATTGGGGCTGGCACCAGCAGCAGGTGCAAACAGGACTGGCACCATCAGTGGGTGTGAGTGGCAGCTGCTGCCCCAATCACCCCTCAGGAGCAGGGGGAGGTGGAGAAACCCTCAGGGGCGAACAGGGCCGGCAGCCGCCACTTGCACCTGCTGACGATGCTGAGGAATTGGGACTAGCACCGGGTGTCGGCAGTGGGTGCAAGCAGCAGCTCTGGCACCAGCTGTGGGTGCGATGGGGGATGGCGCCATCAATAGGTGCAAGTGGGGTGGATGCTGGTAGCAGGTGAGAGTGCCCAGCAGGACCGCAGCATATGGGAGCAAAGAATTTTCCAGAGGCTCGCCCCAATGACAGCGACCAGTGCCCCACCTTCGTCTGGCATCTCAATTCACCTACTCCACCATACCACCGCAGCCGATGCCCACCATGTTCCACACTCTGCCACCTGCTGCCGACACCTGATATGTTCTACATGCACCCCCTAATGGTCAGCGCAAATCATAGTGACTGCTTGTTTGATTGTTCCACAGTTTGGTCTATTTGTATAATAGGGTTTTATATATTTAGACTAGAGGCCCGGTACATGAAATTTGTGCGTGGGAGTGTTTGTCCCTCAGCCCAGCCTGCATCCTCTCCAATCTGGGACCCCTCTCACAATCTAGGACTGCTGGCTCTCAACTGCTTGCCTGCCTGCCTGCCTGATCATCCCCTAACCACTCCCCTGCCAGCCTGATTGACACCTAACTGCTCCCCTGCCAGCCCAATTGCCCCTAACTGCCCTCCCCTGCTGGCTTGGTCACCCCTGTCCTCCCCTGTCAGCCTGATTCCCCCCAACTGCCCTCCCCTACAGGCCTGGTCCCCCCCAACTGCCCTACCCTGCTGGCCTGGTTGCCGCTAACTGCCCTCCCCTGCAGGCCTGGTCATCCCTAACTGCCCTCCCCTGCAGGCCTGGTCGCCCCCAACTGCCCTCCCCTGCTGGCCTGTTTGCCACTAACTGCCCTCCCCTGCAGGCCTGGTCATCCCTAACTGCCCTCCCCTTCAGGTCTGGTCATCCCTAACTGCCCTCCCCTGCAGGCCCAGTCCCCCCCAACTGCCCTCCCCAGCAATCTCAGTCACCCCCAACTGCCCTCCCCTGCAGGCCTGGTCCCCCCCAACTGCCCTCCCCTGCCGGCTATCTTGTGTCAACATGGGGGCAGCCATCTTTGACCACATGGGGCGGCCATCTTGTGTTGGAGTGATGGTCAATTTGCATATTACCTCTTTATTAGATAGGATGGGGGAATATAAAGGGATATAAAGGAAGGAAAGGTTTCTACACTTCATTCAAACTGGTAAAATGGTGATGCCAGTAGACTTATAAGTTACAGGTATATAATGTTATACCTTGAGCAATCACTAAAATATCTTTGCAAAGAGATACACTCATAAACACTATAAATAAACAAATGTGAATTCTAAAATATGTTCAAATAATCCACAGGGAAATAGGAAAAAGTAATGAAAAACAGGGAGAATAAAAAATTAAGAAACCCTAACAAATCAATAATGACATTAAATGTAAATGGTCTAAATGCAACAATTAAAACACAGAGTTGGGCAGAATGGATTAAAAACTTTGAACCAACAATATGCTCTCTAAAAGAAAGTCCCTTCAAATGTAATGTTATAAGTAATGTTGAACATAAAAGGACGGAAATATATATATATATATATATATATATATATATATATATATATATATATATATATAATCTAAAAATTAATTTAAAAAAGCAGGTGTGGCTATATTAATGTCAGATAAAGTAGACTACAGAGTAAAGAATATTATCAGATTCAGAAAGGGATATTTATAATAAAAGCATGGAACACAGACCAAGATAGGCCATAAAACAAAACTCAAATATAAAATAATCAAAATGTGGTATCAGACCTAAATTAAGGCCCACTCTTATGTGCTGCCCTGACATCTAGTGAAATTGAGAAGGCTTCATCTGGCCTAACCAGTAGTTCCCCTCCCCCTGCAGTGTGGATAAGCTCTCCTGGCCAAACAAACCTCCTCACCAACAGGAACAACAGCAGCTTCTGCATGTCCTGGAGTAGCAGGTTTCAGTTCCCTGCCAGCATGAAATTATTCAAACAAACCAAACTTGTCATCCTGTGGGAACCAGGGGCACCCCACTGTCTTGCTACTACAGAGCTTGCCTTCCACAGCCCCTGGTTGTTCACTCTGTTTCCTAGGGCAACCCCCCTGTGGCCCTCTATGGTGTGTAGTGTCCTCCTCCCTCATCTGTGAGTATATAGGACTAATAAACCGCTGTCAAGCTCATCTATCCAGTGTCAACTGTCAGAAGTTCAGGTATCCTCTTAACTCTAAGACAGGGATCCCTCCTCATTAGGAGACAACTAATACATATAATCAGGATTTACTCTACCATGACAAGGAAAGCAACCAAATCTGAATAACAGAAAAATATAAGGCCCAGAAGCTAAACAACCCACATTTAAATAATCCATGGGTGAAAGAGAAAATCTCAAGGGAAATAAAAAGGACTTGGTTAGTGATCCAAGGTGAGAGAAAAATAGAGTAAGGAAGAAATTGAGGATGATGTGAAGTTCAGATGATGAGACAGGAATCAAGCTAGCCATCATAGATCACTTTAAGGGACCAATGCAGATGGTAGTCAACCACCTGGGAAAGTAGAATCAGGTACAGAGTTCTTTTTATTTATTTATTTATTTTTATTAAATCTTTATTGTTCAGATTATTACATTTGTTCCTCTTTTTTCCCCCCATAACTCCCTTCCTTCCAGTTCCCACCCCACACTCCGCCCTCACTCCCCACCCACTGTCCTCATCCATAGGTGCACGATTTTTGTCCAGTCTCTTCCCGCATCTCCCACACCCCTTTCCCCTCTCCAAGAATAGTCAGTCCATTCCCTTTCTATGTCCCCGATTCTATTATAATCAACAGTTCATTCTGTTCATCAGATTATTTATTCACTTGATTCTTAGATTCACTTGCATATTTGTTGTTCATAATTTGTATCTTTACCTTTTTCTTCTTCTTCCTCTTCTTAAAGGATGCCTTTCAGCATTTCATATAATACTGGTTTGGTGGTGATGAACTCCTTTAGCTTTTCCTTATCTGTGAAGCTCTTTATCTGACCTTCAATTCTGAATGATAGCTTTGCTGGATAAAGTAATCTTGGTTGTAGGTTCTTGGCATTCATCACTTTGAATATTTCTTGCCACTCCATTCTGGCCTGCAAAGTTTCTGTTGAGAAATCAGCTGACAGTCGTATGGGTATTCCCTTGTAGGTAACTGAGTTTCTTTCTCTTGCTGCTTTTAAGATTCTCTCTTTGTCTTTTGCTCTTGGCATTTTAATTATGATGTGTCTTGGTGTGGTCCTCTTTGGATTCCTTTTTTTGGGGTTCTCTGCACTTCCTGGAGTTGTAAGTCTATTTCTTTCACCAGGTAGGGGAAGTTTTCTGTCATTATTTCTTCAAATAGGTTTTCAATATCTTGCTCTCTCTCATCTTCTGGCACCCCTATAATTCTGATGTTGGTACGCTTGAAGCTGTCCCAGAGGCTTCTTACACTATCTTCGTATATTCAGATTCTTTTTTCATTTTGCTTTTCCGGTTGGGCGTTTTTTGCTTCTTCGCATTTCAAATCTTTGACTTGATTCTTGCGCTCCTCTGGTCTGCTGTTGGGAGTCTGTATAGTATTCTTTATTTCAGTCAGTGTATGTTTAATTTCTAGTTGGTTCTTCTAGTTGGTTCATCGAGGGTCTCATTAGATTTCTTGTAGATCTCATTAAGTTTATTGGCGGCTTCTAGACAGCTCTTGAGAGACCTTAAAAGTGTGGTTCTGAATTCTATATCTTCCATTGACAATTTTGTCCTGTTTCTTTGTCTCCGCATTTTTTGTATGCTTTCTTGGTGCACCCCCTAGTGGTCTTTGTGCACAGTCTTGTTGTAGTTAAGCCTTGATTGTTGTAGTTAATACTGGGGGGATTTGACCTCCAGGCCAACTGACTGTGAGAGTCAGCTGTGTCTGCAGTGGGAAAACTTCTGTCCTCTGGGGAGGTGCTAATCTAGCCTTTGCCTGAGGCTATCCAGCAAATGGCTCTGTGCAGGGCTTGGGCGGAGTGGGTCGTGGGTCGCTTGGGATCAAACAGGGCAGGCGGAGGGAGCAGTTATGGCTGCTCTCAGTCCAGTCCCCAGAGGCTCTGCCTCTCAGAGTCCCAGCAACCGCTGCAAACCTCGGAGAGAAAGCTGCCCTCATGTTTCGACCGAAGCCAGACAGTCCCTAGAGACTCGCCTGGAACTGGAGCTCAGGGCCTGAGCCTCCCTCCAGACTGAAAACAACAACCGCACCCTCAGCCACCAGCCCGCTCCGTGCGCACCTCTGCACCTTTGTATTTTCCGCACTGCGCCTCCTCTGAGTCTCGGTATGCTGTTCTCTTTCCTTCTAGTTGAAGAATTTCCCCTCAGCCAGCTTTCCTGTGGTTCTGGGTGATGTCCGTTCCGTCTTTTAGTTGTATTTTTGAAGTGGTTGTGCGAGGCAGCATTCTCCAGTGTTTACCTATGCCGCCATCTTGGTTCTCCTCCTGATCTCTGATTTTTCATAGTAGTAACTTATGTTTGTAAAATGGGAAATCTCTCTTTGACTACTTCATGGAATTATCAGGTACAGAGTTCTGAGAGGTATGGCTGATAGGTGGAAGATGTAAAGAGAAAATGGAAGCAAAACTAAAAGAGTGCTGACCAGAAACAGGCAGATACAGGCGAATTACCTTCACATGATGCAGTAAGGAGATCCAGGAGGAAGGGGTGATACTGTAGACTTCCTTCTTCTCATTCACTCCTGGTCTTATGCTTAGCCATTTTAGTGGGAATGCTGACCAGGAACATGGACATTTTAAGTGCAATAATAATGTGGTGAAATTTTTTGCCAATTGCTCTGCTCAGGCAACCAGAAGTTATTCTTAATATTTTTTTTTACCTTTGTCTTTTATCTGCCCAGAGTTTGTAGATATACAGGAGATTATTTTATACTTTTAATTACAAAGATACAGAAATGAAACTTTACAATAAGTTTAATAAATCATTTTTATTATTTTAGAGTTTATTACTTCACTCAATTTCCTAACTGACTTTTTGTACTCCCATCAAGCACCTATCCAGGAATAATCCAAGATCATTTCTATCCCCAAATTTCTGAAAGTTAATTAGTTTAATTCCCTACAAGGATAACAATAACTAACTTTTAAAAGTTAGTGTGGTGTAATTGAATAGCATGCATTATATGTAGCACATACTATATAATAGATATGTAACTATATCTAAAATTATCTATACTTAATATATAAATGTGTATATCTAGAAAAATGTGCAGCTATGTATATTTTTAATTAAAAGGATAATTATTAGAATAAATCAATCAATCAAAGAAAGAAGAAGGAAAGAAAAGGGTGGGGAGGGAAGCCCTGATAAAAACTGGTAAATATTGAAAGGTGAACATGGCAATGATGAGGTATTGTTGTATGCACAAAACAAAACCATGACAATAGTAAAAAGTAATAGCCTACAATAATATGTCATTAGAGTGAGAAAACTGGTGTTCAAATTCCTCTCCACTCTTTACTGTGATTTTCTACAAGTTATTTATTCCAATTGACCTTAGCTTCTTTATCTTGAATGGAAGATAATTATAACTACCTCATAATATTGCTTTAAAGATTAAATAAAGCAAAATATACACACTTGAAAGTCCCTCTTTTATTATATGGGATTAGAGGCCAATTGCAGGAAGACTCCTGCAAGAATAGGGTTTCCTTGGGCTTATTCCTGCAAGAATATGGATTCCTGCTGCTTCGCTCTCTCCCGTCTCCACTGCCTCGGCTCCCTTCCTTCTCTGCTGCTTCGCTCCCTTCTGCAGCACTTGGCTTCCCTCTAGGTTGTCTTCAGTCTTCGCTCCATGCCTGTGTTTGCAGATTAACCTCCATCTTTGTTGGATTAATTTGCATACTCACTCTGATTGGCTGGTGGGCATAGCAGAGTGACACCAATTTGCATGTTTCTCTTTTATTAGTGTAGATAGGAAGTATTCAAGAAATTATGTTCTTAAGTGCACTTTTGTACATAAACCTTTTTACCTTTACTCTCTTATCAGTTCAGAATGTATTTGTCTTCAACTAATAGAAAGCCTAGCCTAACAGTGGTTTCATATGATGAAATGTATGATGGAGATGACTATCAGCTTTGGCTCAGCTGCTCATTAAAGCCATCAGAGGTCTGGTTCTTTCCACACTGTCCTTAGTGGGTTGGCTTTCAACCTCAAGTTTCTTGCCTCATGATCACAAGATGACATCACCTAAAAATTTAAGGCAGGAAGAAAAAATAGAGACAAAGGGCTTTTTTCTAAGAAGATTTATGTTTTTATTTGAAAATAAAATCCTTCATGAGAAACTTCTTAATATCTCAATTAGTAATACCTGGTCAAATGACTGGTCAAGGGGAATGAGATTTTTTAAGTGTTTTTTTTCACAACTTTATTGAGATAAAACTTACATACCATATAATTCATTCAGCATAAGTATAAAATTTACTGATTTCTAGTATGTTCACAAAACTGTACAATAATTACCACAGTCAATTTTAGAAAATTTTCATCATCCCAAAAAGAAATCCTGTACTATTAGCAGTCACTCCTCATTTCCTCCCAACTCACCCAGATCTAGGCAACCATTAATCTATTTTCTATCTCTATAGATTTGCCTATTCAAGACATTTCATATAAATGAAATCATATAGCATGCTATCTTTTGTAACTAGCTTTTTTCAGTTAGCATAATGTTTGAAGGTTGGTCCATCTTGTAACATATAGCATTGCTTCAGTTTTGTTTTGTTTTGTTTCATTTTTTGCCAAATAATATTTAATTGTATGGCTATATCACATTGTACTTATACCTTCATCAGTTGATGGGCATTTAGATTTTTTTTCATTTTTGGTTATTATGAATAAAACTTTTATGAACATTTGTATGCAAGGGTTTTTTTGTTGTTTCATTTTTTGTTTTTATTTTTTGTTAATCCTCATCCAAGGGTAATTTTTTCCCCATTGCTTTTTTAAGGAGCGTCGATTGGAAGGAGGGAGGGGGAAAGAGAGAAAGAAACATCAATTGGTTGCCTCCTGCCCACACCCAGACTGGGCCAGGGATCGAATCCACAACCGCCCTTGATGGGTAGTTTTGTAGTGAACATCTGGTCAGAATTTTTAGCCAAAATAATTTCAGTTAAGTAGGATGGTATTTGTCTTCTTTAGAGTATATGGATTTCTTATGCTTGGAGGAAGTATAGAAATGTTTAAACAATCAAAATTATAGTATTAATATTTCCAGATTGAGAAATATTCTATCATATTTAGTCATATTGACAGAATGTTTAAGATAATTTGACCTAATATAATGACAACCCTGCAACTCCAATTTAAAATGCATATTTAAGTAACTCAGATAGACTTCTGATTTTAAGCTAAAATCATATTAAATTCAGTTTAGTATTAAAATTTTTATGATGTATAAGAGGTAAAAATATTTTTAGTTGTTGTTGGATCAATTGAAATACATATACTTTAAAACAAAATTAAACTTGTTAAATTTATAAGTGCAATATAAAATATTTGAAAGTTTAAACACTTTAGCTATATCTGTACATATAACCAAACAATATTTGAAAATCTCTTCAAAGTAACTTATATAATTTGCTAGACATCTAAATAGAATAATATTTGTAAAATAAATTTAAAATCCATGAATTGCATAAAACTTTTATTTAAAGTTTGTCAAAAACTTCATGTCAGTAGAAAGAAATTTAACTCCCAAAATATTTTTCTAGGAGTATTCTGGCTCACAGAAGTAGACTGAAGGTAGCAAGCTTTCCAATAGACTTCTGAAAGTTCATAAAGTTTATAATTTTTTAAAACTCAGTAATTAGAATTTATGCACTTGATTAATTGTAATTTTTATATCAAAAGAAGAAACTGCACCAATATTGAATTCTAATTAATGTTATACCTGCTAAAGTACTTAGGGGGATCCCATTGTTGTCTATAGTTTATCTTAAAATACATACAGAAATGAATTGATTGATACACAGAGGGATGGCTAAAGGGTAAATATGTAAAACAGGTATAGTAAATGTTAATTGTAGAATCTTCAACTAGGCTATCTTTTAAAGTATAGATACCAAGATATTCCAGGACTTTTATAAGGAGTATAAAATATAGCTAACCTGAAAGTCACTGTTACTCAATGTTATTGGGTTGAAGAAGATAAATAATACTGAGAGTTGCCTGATGTATATGCAGTCTATCCTGTCTGTAAGCAACCTATACATTCTTCAGAATTAAACCAGATCATCAGAAGGGTGAACTCAATTCTTCTTGCCTTTCTCATTTAGCATAATTGAATTTCTTTTAATAGAAGAATTTCTCTTATTTTGAGATTATGATATCAACCTGTTTGTATGTGAAATGTGAGAAACAAATCTATGAAATTTTATATTTTTTTATTGATTTCAGAAAGGAAGAGAGAGAGAAACATCAATGATGAGAGAGAATCATTGATCGGCTGCCTCCTGTACACCTCCTTATTGGGGATCGAACCCACAACTGGGGCATGTGCCCTTGACTGGAATTGAACCTGGGACCCTTCAGTCCGCAGGCCAATGCTCTATCCCCTGAGCTAAACCAGCTAGGGCTAGACATACTTTCTTGATCTAACCTAGGACCCTGTCCATTGCGTTGTCACATAGGTTTCTCTTGCTGAGGACCCAAGGGAGGAAATTTGGGGACATAATACTAGGAAAATCTGTGTTTTGACCTTTTAAGTATTTTAGGATTCATGTAAATAATCATATCTCCTCCTTTTGTGTTGGCTGCTAGAAAGTTCAGAGTTATATCCATGGTCTTCTAAATACTGCCAATCTTTGTGCTCCCCCTCTCCCATTGGAGACTGACCTCCCCTTTGATATTTTTTAAATTGTGGTAAAATTGGCAATGCAACATTATATATATTTCAGGTGTACAACATTATAATTTGATATTTGCATACAATATTCAGTGATCACTACTGTAAATCTAGTTACTATCCATCATTGTACACTTGATCACATTCACCCATTTTGCCTTCTCAGTAACCTCCTTTTCCTTTGGTAATTGCCAATCTGTTCTCTGTATCTGTGAGTTTGTTTTTTAGATTGTACTGTATTCTACTTTCTTATTTTTATTTTACTAGGTTGCCAGAACTGACCAGCAGACCCTGAGCAATGGATTACTCTGACATATGTTTCTGTGAAAGAGAGGTTAAGGAGCTGCTTGGCAGGAGGCACCAAAACAGCCCCAATTGCCTGCCTCCTTAAGTTTTCACTGTAACAACAGCTTGAACTAAAATTAACCTTTAGATACAATCAGCAGGGTAAGTATCCTTGAGAAAGTACATGCTTCTAAAAGGTCATATCTAAAGACTAAACACAGAGATTCCAGCAAAACACCCAGGGGTTCACACTTGTTTGGAAAAGTTAAGGCAGGGGCTGCTGCCTTCAGCAAGTCCCCCTTAAGAGGCCCACAACCTTTCAAAGAATCCTCCTTACAGACTTTCCAACCAAGTCCCATGCTTCCCCACACTAGGTCATTTCATTTCTTCTTATCTTATTGTGTTTTAATGAATTGGTAGGCATAAACAATTATATATTCTGTAATACTTTCTAAATCATCTTTAGAATAAGTAATAGAATTCAACAACTAGCTCCTAACTGTAGAGTTCTTCAGCAAAAGAAAAATTTTAAAACTAAAGAAAAACAATGCAGACAAGTTGAAGCTAGAAGGCCAGAAATGACAGATAAGTGGATGAAGAGTTCTATAAAGTGCTGATTTGGGCTTTAGCCACTTTTTAAAGTGATTTATTGAAGATGAATTAGAAAGATGCATTGTTTTGAATTGTCTTCTGGAAACAGTTTGGATGCAGGAAGGTTGAGGGAACAGGGAATATGCAGGAATTCTATAAACCTCTCTTCTTTGACAAAATAACCACTTCTCACTATTCTGTGCACATTTCATGATTCAAAATGTCAACAGAACTGCCAATTTATATTTTCTGGTGTTTGAGGAACAGGAAACCTTTAGTTATTGTAAGTTATATCTCTTGTTAGATTTAAATTAATCCCACATTTGCTTGGGGAGGTCAAAGCCAAGTTACAGTGATGAGTTGTCAGCCCATAATCCTTTGCATCAGTCCTCACGCTTGTGTAAAAAAAGTCTTGTGGTAGTGTTTGCTCTTTAAATTCTCAGAGATGTTTTAATGTGCTCTAAAGTACACCGAACATCCGTGGACAGTCAAGGTTTTCTGTCACTGAGTGGAGCACATGCATTGCACACTCTTTGCTAAACAGGCTTTCTTCTGGAAAATCACTCCCCTCCCTCCGCCAGTCCATGAGCTTCCAGATGGAACTGAGTCATCTCCCAGCTCCAGCGACGGGATCTCATGGGCCATCGTGATTGGTTCATATTACACAGTCAATAATACACTTCGGCAAGTCTACTGGGAAAGATAGAAAGCCAAACTGCCTTTCTCTTCCACTAGATTTAATGGTATGAGGATTTAACACTTGTAGCTGCTTCAACCATCTGGAAAAAGCCTGGATCTACTGAGAGCAACACTGGCAGCTTGGATTAGGGCTAACTTAAAGGACAGAGAGCCATGAGAGGAAGCAAAGTGACATTCTTAAAGCCTGAAGCAAATAATGCCTAAAGCTACCCTTGCCCATCAGCCTTCCAGCTAATTGAGTAAATACTACATTTATTTTTTACTTAAGCCAGTTTTGAATAGATGTTTTGTGAAACGTGTACTACCTGAAAATATCCTGAGTGATGTTTAATTTTGCTTTTCTGCTTGCCATTGGCAAATAAAACAAAAAAGTTTGTTTTCTGTTTCTCTATGTCTCTCCTAATCAGTCTACACATACTATATTTATTTGCATTATTTCCTTTGTTCTTATAATCCTCTACCTTTTCAATATTTGAGCAGCATATGATATTTCCCCCTCTCTATGCAACCCTCCTTAACAGTGAGCCTCAGGCAGTTATTTGAAGGCTACCAAAAGCCTATTTGCTGAAAACAAAAGAAAGCATGCTGAAGTCCTTTTTACATTTCCCAATTGCTCTTACAAAGTCTTCAGAAAGTCTGCCAAGTGGGAACCATCCCAGCTGCCCCAGGTCTAGACCCTCCAGTTCAGTGTTTGCAAAGTGTGAATCAGCATCCCTTAACATCAAAATCACTGGGTACATGTTACAAAAGTGACTACTGGGCTTCCTTCCAGCCTTGAAATCCTAATCTCTAGGAGCTCCCCTTGGTAATCTCAGTTTTAATAAATTCCCCAGGTGACTCATATGAATAGTAAAGTTTGAGAACTCCTACCCTAGATTTATTCTGTCACCAGTGGCAACAGGAAAATTACCTATGTAATAGTTTTCTATTACTGTGAAAAGTCTTTTCTCTTAATTTATGGGTAATGTAGCTGCTTTTAAATATAAAAGTTATGTAAGTAATTACAGTAATGGATTTTAACTAGTAGGATTGAATGGAATATAGAGAAAACTAAAGGCATTTCAAAAACACTTGGTATTTTATCATTCATATTGAATGTCTTTCTTTATCTAAATCAATTGTTCTTAATTTTGACTTCAAGTCAGCTTTTTAAAGTGCTGTTGCGTAGGCCACATTCTAAAATAGTGAATTCAGAACCTCTGAGGGTGGGATCCAGACATTAGTATTGGCCTATGGATGGTTCATGGGTATGGGTTGGTTAGAGAAAGTCCATAGAGATTATTTTCAAGATTGTAGAAGCAAAGCCAATTATTTAGAAAACATTAGATCTAAAAATAACATAAGAGAGGAAAAAAAAGAAAAATCCATTGAATTGGAGATTCAGGTCTATGTCTACTGTAATCCTTACCATCATCTGTATAATATCTCTCTTTGCTCCTATATTCCTTTTCTCCTACTGGTATATACCAAATCTCATATTTCTGAGATGCATAAGGCAGATTTTGTAGCTAATCAATATATCCTAATTCCCCACAGTCATAATAACCAGAAATCAATTTTATATTTTTCATGAATTACTACAGACTCATTCAATTATATTCATATCACAGAAATACATATATTTTTTATTTCACTACACCCACTCTCGCAGACAAAAATCAGAAGAAGAGAGCCAGCTTTTCCTGAATCCACTGTGGGAAGCCAAGGGTGTTGGATAAGACTCCTGTCAAGGACCAAATGGCCTTAATGAGCTCAGCAATGGAAAACTACGTGAGCAAAGATACGGTACAGAATGCACAGTGGCTCCTTTTTCCTGGTGTCAGAATGTCACAGCCTTACAGCTGAGCTGTGGCTTGATTAATTGATTCAGAATGATTCCTGTTGAGCAATTGTCTTCTCTAAAGGGATGTCAATGCAATCTGCTAGCAACTGTCACTTCATATCACGTATGAATTATGCTGTATAATGGGTTCAGGTGCTCATACAAATTGACTGTCATCAAATCCTTGCGTGTGATAATTCAGGGAAATCATCTCATTCAGACGATGAAAACAAAGGAGCAGAGTAGTGACAAGAGAATGAAGGTGATAACCTTCATACTGCTGACAAGAAAAACAATGTGTAAAAACTGCTACTAATTTATTGTTCACTCAGCTCAGTAATTAGCCCTCCACCCCTGCAAATATTCTCTGACTCAGCAATGATGTTATGAGAAAAGACAAGGTAGAAAATTCTCATATTCTTACTGTTGGTGTAAATTGATTACAATCAATTGTCAATGTGTATAAAAATATGGACCAAGATGTAGTATTATGTATACCCTCTGACATTGTAATTTCCACTTCTAAGCATTTACCCCAAATGGATAATAATACCATAAGTGCAAAACCTTATATGCATAGAGTTTTCACTATAGCATTCTTCAGATTAGTAAAAATTGTGAAACAGTGTAAACATTTACAGCAAAAGGTTGTGTATAAGACCTGTGTAATATAATGAAAACACTAAAAATGGCTATCTATAAATGTATAAATAAATAAAAAAGTATAAAACAGTATAAATAGTTATGCTATAATTACGTAAAACTATATGCACATATCTACATGTCTATATAAAGTAGAGAACTATCTGGAAGAATGTTTATTGAAATTTTTTTTTATCGGTGGTTTTTCTTTTTTCTGAGAGAGAAACATTGACTTGTTGTTCTACTTATTTATGCATTTATTGATTGAGTCTTGTATGTTCCCTGACCAGAGATTGAGCCCAAAAACTTGGTGTATTGGGACGACACTTTAACCAACTGAGCTACCCTGTCAAGGCCTCGTGAAATTTTAATATTAGTTTTCTTAGTGTCAGAATCTAGAGTGATTTTTACTTTAGTGTCCTTGTCCATGTGGCTCAAATTTTTATAACAAACATTCAGCAATTTTACAAAAACAGTGAGCTATTCAAAAAGAAAAGAATATGATAGGAAACTATTCGTGAGTATAATGAGGCTGAGGAATTTGAAAGGGTTCTTATGATTACACCTTCGTTCAGAGATGATGATAATGATGATGATGGGTGAGTTGCATAATAGTCATGTATGATAACAAGAACATTAATTTACAATTTATTGAGAGTAGCAATATGTGCTCAGCACCATTAGAAACAATAGTCATAAGTTTGAACTTATGACTGAAATTAAATAAACAATCACAAAAGAACTTGCAAGCCGATCACATTGGAGAGATGAAGACCATTTCTGGCGGGGGGGGGGGGGGGGGAGTAACACATGACATCTGAGAACTGCAATGTTGGAGCACTGAGCACGATTTAACACAATTTGGGAGAGCTTATTTTGGCCTAGGAAAAGCTTTCTGGAGGAAATGAATGTGAGAGGTGAATTTAAAAGTGAGGCAGACAGCTTGCTGGAGAGGAAGTCAAATAGTATATTTCACAGAGCCCAAAGGAAGGAAGAAGAATATTTTTGCCTCGGGATTTCCAAGGAATAAATGTGAAATGTGTCTCTAGTCTGTGGTTACTGCCAAAGTCTGCAGCCGAACTCTGTCAGAAGTCATTCTTCCCTTAAGAAGCGTTGGCAGGTTCATCGTGTAGAAACTACTGCGGAGGGAGATCACCCTTGGAAAAATCGCAGAAGATAATCCGTTGGGAAGCCCATGTTATCTCTTTTCAGACCACAAAGATATCACCAAATGCCCACTGGAAGCACTGAAGGAATGTTTTGTATCAGAGGATAAGTGTTTTACAGAGAAGCTCAGTCTGTATCGATTTGAATGATGTCGTTTCGAGGTGTCAAGCAGTTCTCCCAAAAATAATCCCCAGCCAGTTCTCAGCTGGAACCTGAAATTTCTTTAAATATTCATTTCTTTGTATTGATGTCATTGCATCTCTAGACAAGATAGTTCTTTACCAGCCAGTAATGACTTATCATAGATTCCGTTATCAAACATAGAATATCCATTAAAAAAAATAAAAAGAATATCCAAGGACTGGGATATAATAAAGACTTTTTGATGGAGTTGGATAATAATGGCCCATCTTTTGGGTGCTACCTGGCTAGGCCTGTCCAGAAACTATAATAACAGGGCAGCAAAACTGTTCTTTAAAATTCACATGATTTTAATATAGAAAACATAATTTTTAATTTAGTACATATTTAATGCAAGTGTTTTCAAATGTTAAAAATAAATAAATAGTCCTGAAAGTGTGTGTCTCAGTTGGTTGGGCTTTATCCTGTGCATCAAAAGGTTGCTGTTTTGATTCTTAGCCAGGGCCCATGCCCAAGTTTCAGGCTCAATCCCCAGGAGGGGGTGTGCAGGAGGCAGCTGATCAATGTTTTGCTCTCACATGAATGATTGTCCCTCACCCTTCCTCTCTCTCTAAAAATCCGTTAAATAAATAAATACATAATACATAAAATGAAAATATACAAATACTTTAGCAACTCATAACCAGGTGCAATGTTTATCACAGATTGTAGCTATTTATTTTGAATATTACTATAGTTGTGATTATTTATTGTCTACCTTCCCCTCAAGTTAATAAGTTCCTTGAGGGTTAGATCACTTCTGTTTTGCTCACTCCTATACTCCCAGCAGCACTTGGCCCAATGCCTGGTACAAAGTAAATGTTCAATAACATTTAATGAGTCATAGTAGAACAAGTGGGACCCAGGCAAAGACCAAATACTCAAGGAGGAATTGAGAGAAAGAATTAGGTAGAAAAAGGGCCTCCAAAATGTGATAATCTACTTTACAGTTTTGTCTTGAGTTTGAACTACTTGATAGAAATACATATCATCATGATCTTTTAAAGATTATGGTCACTTTCTCTTCCTGTATTACTTCTAGTTTTTCTTGCTTTGCAACTTTGAAATGACAATTACCCTTCTCCTATAAAAAGCCCAATGAATTAAATTTACAGAGGGGAATTCTCTCTGGTTAAATTTAAAGAAAATATGACTCTATTCAGCAATAGTGTTTCTTAATTTTTCTTTTAGATTTGTACTAGAGGCCCAATGCATGAATTCGTGCACTTATAGGGTCCCTAGCAGCTGCCAGCTGCTGGCCAGGTACTCCCTTCCTTCCTCGGGCCTCCTGCCACTATCAGCTGGGGCCTCCTTCCCTTCCCCCAGCTGGCCCTGCCCTCTGGTTGAACTCCCGGATGAGCTCTCAGTCAAGGGGACAATTTGTATATTATGCTTTTATTACACAGGATTAGCTATGTATAATTTTTTTAAAATCTCTCTTCCTTTCTTTTTGAATTTTTTACCTCCAAATTTTATTACATTAAATATTTAAGCTTATTTCTTGTATCTCAATAATGTAGATATCTAATTTTTGTACACTTTTGCCCTCCAGAAAGTCATTATTTTTATCTAGACCACCTTTATTCCCTGCTATGTTATCTGTAGCAGGGGCGAGGGCTAAGAGAGCTACAAATATCGTTATCAATAGTCACCACTTCTCCAAATAAAGATTTGTTTACTTAAATATTTATTGAGTGCCTACTATGAGACCTGGCTCTTGGCCTTAAAAACAAAGTGGGTACTAAACAAAGCCTCTGAGAACTAGCATCTCAATTTGTTTGGAATGAGCTTTCTCAGGATTGAGGTTTATTTCTTATGCAAAAGTTTGTTAAAGTATGAAAAATACAACAATCTCTTAATCATAGTACAATTGAGTTTTATTTAATTTTCCCAATTTAGAAATTAAAACAACAAAACAAGCCCCTATCATTAGCACCACACAACTAAGCTATTAGTCATTGCACTCTGGACAGAAAGACAAGGATGGAGGGTGAAAGCAGGATTTGCAATCAATCCCCACAGCCCCTCAGCGCAGTGACTCTCAGTGCCACCTCCAAAGCCAATCGTGGGCAGGATGCAGCCAACATCATAGCTTCCAGGGATGCTGTCAAGGGCAGAAAAGGAGGCCCAGGTAATATCCCCGCTCTTAAATTTCTCACACTTCCCTGCTGAGTTTGTCCTGAGAACTGTAAAACTGGGGAAAAAGAACAAAATGTTCTGTCTCTTCTCTGACCCCTATTCCCATTCACAGCTTTCACCTGGAAAATGGGACAGAAAATATGAGTACTTTATATTCATGCCTTCACTTCCCTCAGACCCTCATGTCTAGGTTTGAGTTTTTCCAGAAGTGGGCCCTGAGGAAAGGCAGAGAGCTCAAGTGGTTTATTTGGGAGGTGATTACAGGAAACACGGTCGAGAGAGTGAGGATATGAGATAGAAAAGGGAGGAGTCGGCGAGATCTCCCTGCTGTTGGTGCTGTGGACTCACTTCTGAGTGGGCCGAGCTGAGGACTGACACTGCCGGTGAGGGAGCTCATGCCTGTGCCTGCGGAACAGGCCTCCGAGTCCTGTGGGCACCGCCATGCCCTTCCTCACAACAAAAGACAACATCTATTTCTCCTCTCCTCGGGCCAAGGCTGGCCAGCGACTTGCTTTTACCAGCAGATGAAGGCAGAAATGAGGCTGGGCAATGTGTGGGCCAGTAAGAAACCCAGGAGCCTCTACTGTCACACTCTCTGAGGACGTCAACCTCTCTCCTGTAAAAAGAACCTAGGCCAGGGGTGGGCAACCTTTTTGTGAGTGCATGCCAAAACCAGCAAAATCTCTGACTCAAAATTCTTCTGCGTGCCAACCCTAATTTTTTGAGAACATGTTACGCCTACTTAATATCTCTTAAGGCGTACATATATGAAGAACCTTGAAGAAATAATAAAATTCATTCGAGCGACAAAAACACAGCATATGATGATGAAAAATATATTTATTTTTTAATGTACACAAGTACACTGATAGTCCAACAGAAAACTTTATGACTCCGTTTGATATTATCAGTGGGACTTTTGCTGCTGCATCACTGATGACAGAGATTTTACATCAGGTTTATATTTCGTGACCTTCAGAGATATGCACGAGCTACTACTTTCATCCATCAGGCTACTCCTATTATGAGTCTTAACAGAATTCATCACTAAGAACAAAGATTCACAAGCATATGTGGATGAAACCAAAACACTGGTTGGATCTAGGAAGGCAGGGAGAGTGAAGGCAGAGGCATAGAAATTGCTCTTCCCCTCTCTCATTAATCCATGTCTATGGTCTTGAAGATAACTTGTTATGTAAAATTATTTATTTATCTAAGATGCACCTACACTGAATTTATCTGAAAAATAAAAAAGTCGATATTAAGAAAAAAATTGTAAATGGAAGATTATAAGAGAGGGGTTTTTGTGCCAGCAAAAGTTACTGGAGTACCATGTTTGGCATGCATGCTAGGGGTTGCCCACCCCTGACCTAGGCTCATGTACTAAATGGTGAGACACGTGTGGAGAGAAAGAGGCCATGCAGAGGAGTATCCGGGGCCAGGCATGTGACAGAGGTCTCCGTGGGTCTCGCAGCCTTCTAGCTGCCAGCTGCAGGCAATTGAGTGAGTGACCGAGGTCCTAAAGAACAGAAGACTCCCCAGCTGAGTCCTGCCTGCATTGCTCACCTAGAGAATCATGAAAAATAATCAAAACCTTGTTGTCTTACAAAGTGGTTGGGCATTTACTTAGGAAGCAGAGCTATCTGATACACATGCCAATGCTGGTCGGTCAGTGGCTGAGAGTTGCTCTCAGGGCCTGTTAATTTCCTGGCACTTCTGGTCTGATTCTGTAGGTGGGCACAGCAGACTTCCCTAGCCAGAGAACACCTTCGAGAAAGAAATGCAGGTTCCCTGGCCTATGGGTGTCGGGCTGGTGTGCACTGAGGTGGCAGCGGCACAGGATTGTGGGTGGGGCACTGGCAGGTCTGCTATACCTGTGCATTGTTGCTTACCCCCATCACATACCTTCTGAAAAACTGGGCCTTTTTACCTTTCCTCTGAAGTCAGAGATCACTATTGCTTCTGTTGGCAAAATTTGGTCTTTCCAGTGGGCCGCTCTGATGTCAGTGTTCCGAGGCAAATTCTTGCTTCCTTGGAGAGTAAATGTGCTTCTCCCTACACCTGATCCCTTCACTCAGTGGTTCTCAACCTTCTGGCCCTTTAAATACAGTTCCTCATGTTGTGACCCCCAACCATAAAATTATTTTCGTTGCTACTTCATAACTATAATGTTGCCACTGTTATGAATCGTAATGTAAGTATCTGATATGCAGGATGGTCTTAGGCGATCCCTGTGAAAGGGTGGTTCAACCGCCAAAGGGGTCGCGACCCACAGATTGAGAACCGCTGCCTTAACATTTCCAAGCTGCCCATCTATTTCCTGAAACATTTAACAATCTATGCCAACATTTTATGTGTTCATGTACGTGTTGTCAAAGCAAAGAACTGCAAAGAAAAGAACATAGTCTCCTTTCTCATGTAGTTCAAAGTCTAAAAAGATAGGAGCCAATCAGGAAACAAGTTACCATCCAGCAGCATTAGCAAGATAAAACCATTCTACAAACTTGCTGTCAAAGTAAATACGAGCAACGCTCCATCTAAGATGGACTGCTTGTTATTTCCCTTGTTTTTCTTTTGGTGAAGATGAGGTCACCCAGAGGGCCCAGCTTCTCCCTTCGTTGCCCTGGTAATCAAAAGCATGTAATTAAAAGCTGGCTGGTGACAGCAATGAATGTGGTTCTGTGACCCAAGAAAGGTTTTTCCCTAAGCAAAGCTCATTAGACCTCATTAAATTCACAATAGGCTTAAATTCACCAAGTGTACACTGGAACGATCATGAGCAGAGGGTTTTAACCAGAGAATTCCCCGAAGGACAGGGCGGGGTTTAAAACCAGTTTAAAAAGATAATAAGGAAGCCAAGTAGAGTTTGGACTTTCTGGTGCTTACACAAGACAGGAATGAGGGCTACTCTCAGAGAGGTCTTTTGTATAAGGCTGGTGGCTGGGAGGGGGAGAGAGGAGAGACAGGTTAGCTCAGTGCGGCTGGACTGGGAATGCCTTCCTGTTGGGTCACATTCTTGTTTCGATCATCAAGACAAGGGACAGTTCATTTAGTATTTTCTGTCACCTACACAGCTGATCCAGGTCACTGGGCCAAAAAGCAGGATACATGCGAATTTTTTTTTTAGGTAGGCTCTGAAATGGCCTGTTCATTCATTTTGTCACTGAGACAGTAAGTAACCCCACATCTTCCTTAAAGAAAATATGGAGAGAAGCTGTGTAAATTCCACAAACCTTTAAGAAGTAGACCCAAACTCTCCTGTTAACCAGGCTTTGAAACTTCACTTGACCCCCTCCCAAATGCTCCGAGAACTAAAGCCTTAAAGCAGCCACTGGAGTTTTCGCCCCTCACCAGATGTTTGCCTAGAGGGCAGAGCAGACTTCGCAGCAGACTGCTGTCTCCAAACCCAGACAGCTGGACCTAACCTTCCGAGGGCTAGGGCGGCGAGATTGCTCATGAAGGCAGACAGTGAGGTGGCTGCTAACTCCTGCTGGACTCCCAGCAAGTTATTTACCGTTCAGCCTCCACATTGTCACCCGAAGAAAGAGGACACTAACAGAAGCTGTCTTGCAGACGTGTTGTCAAAGTGCTTTGCATGCTGCCCTGACACTGAGCGCACTCACTGAACGCTGGCTGTCACAGGCAGTGTGGGGATCGCTGCTTTCCGAGGCACCGGGGACATTTCTCCAAACGCAGAGCTCTTCCCAGTCAACCCCTCTGGATGCCTGAAGTCGTTACTGGAGAACTTCTCTGGTTTTTTAAGAATCGTCCTTTATTAAAAATGCAACTTAGCAGCTCCAGACACACCCCATCCTGGGCTGTTTCCTGGGTTCCTCAGGACACATGCACCTCACTGTTAGGCGTGTGTCCAAGCGCGTGCTGGTGCAGCAGCAACGTCCCTGTATGTACTGGGGCACCAGCATGGTGTAAGCTCCCATAAAGGGCTTCAGGAGCTCTGTGAGTCCCCTGAAATTAGATGCAAAACTTGTCTTGGTGTATTTGTATGCTTTGGGGGCTAGAAGATCCATAGCTTCCATTGGGTTCTCAGAGCTCTGTAATTAAAGAGCTGCTGGGACGGAGACAGCTACCTGGAACCAGCCACCCACAGCCTCTTTCAAGTACAGTGGGTTTGCTGAGGGCCTGGAGAGGTCTCGGGGTGCATGCCAGCTGAGGTGTACAGCCAGAGAGCCCAAGGGCGCTGGTGCTCTGCTGTGTCAGTGTGAGAGAGCAGACAGGGCGAGCCAAACCCACCCCTGGTGACTCAGCTTGCTTCTGGAAGCTCCCTCTCAACACAGGAAGGGCCTAGCCCGGGGCGAGAATGAACCCTCAGGGCTCCGAGCTCCCGTGTAACCCTGGGTCTCAGGGGTACGGAGCTCTAGGTGAGGGAATGTCACTGAAGGCTCCTTAAAGTTTCTTTCAATTCTAAAATGAAATTGTTCTAATGATCCTTCTGTTTTCCTCATTGACTCTCTCTCCCTCATTACATATTTCTCTCTGCCTGGAGCTTATATAATTTGGGGGTAGGGTTGCCAGGTAAAGCATAGTGCTCTCCGTTAAATGAGGATTTCATAAAAAAATTTTCATAACTTTTTTATATTTATTTTATAAATATATCCTCAATATTGAATGGGATAAATATATAATAAAATGATTCGCTATTTACCTGAAATTCTCAAATTCACATTTACCTGGAAGCCCTGATTTTTTATTTGCTAAATCTAGTATTATGGTCTGCATTGTGTCCTCCCAAAATTCGTATGTTCTAACTCCCAGCACCTCACAATGTGACCTTATTTGGAGGTCGGGGTTTTTAAAGAGGTAATTAAGTTAAAATGAGGTCATTGGTATGGGCCCTAATCCAATATGACTGGTGTCCTTATAAGAAGAGGAGATGAGGACACAGACACACACGGGGAAGACCATGTGAAGACACAGGGAGAAGATGGCCATCTACAAGCCAAGGAGAGAGGCCTCAGAAGAAACTTCAGCTGCCAGCACCTTGATCTCAGACTTCAGTGTCCAGAAAATAAATTGTTGTTGTTTAAGCCACCCAGTCTGTGGTATTTGTTATGGCAGCCCTAGCAGACTAATTCATCTGGCAGCAGTATTTGGAGAGCACTTTAAGGCAAAGAACACAAAATTATGAATACAGAATTAAGAACAAATGTGAAGATTTATTACAATGAGAAGAGAAATCAGAGCAAATTACTAGAGCCTTGAAGGCCTGAGTCCCTTTCTTCAGAAGTCCGTTTAGGCCATTGGAGTACCCGCCAGCTCCTACAACTCACAGAGACCCCCGCAAGTGGGAGGTGCTCAAGTCTAAGCTTCCTGAGTATCGTGGTCAGTTTAAATCTGCTGGGATGTTTACATCTTTTCTAAAGCCTTCTCTGTTTATTTCCCTGGTTGCATCTGGTTTTCATGGAAGTCTCTCAAATACACAATTGGGTATTTTTGTAGCTCTATATCTTTGCCTTTTATTTTTTAGTCCCTTTTTTTCTCTTCTGGAGGATTGGTTTTTAGCTCTTTAATTTCACGTAAAAATAAATGTTAAATAAAGTTTGTATAAGTTTTTCAGATTAGCACTGTTTTAGAAACATCATATTGTTTTATTTTAGGGACAACTTGGATAACTTTATTTTCTACATTTCATGAAGTTTGAAGAGAGAAATAAGGAATAATATTTTCTTTTACATAATGAACTCTTATAGAGACATTTCATGTTTGCTCTAGTCTGAAGATTTGCAAAGAAATGTGCATATATAAATACATATGTGTATGTATATATTACCAAGTGCTACCTGATTCCTGGTCAGGACACATACCCAGGCAACTGATTGATGTTACCATCTCACATCGATGTTTCTCTCTCCCTCTCTTCCTTCCTCTCTCTATAGAAATCAATAAACATATCCTCTGGTGAGAATTTTTAAAGAAGAAGGTACTTGAGGTCATTATTACATAGGTTTCACATTAGTATAGCAGGTAAAGTTCTGACCTTGAAAATCTTAATTCTCTTCCTATTAGGACTGGAAATTGACTTAAAATGCAAGATGATAGAAACTAAAATGACCCTAGCCCTTTTGGCTCAGTGGATAAGGTGTCAGTCTGCAGACTGAAAGGTCCCAGGTTCAATTCTGGTCAAGGTCACATGCTCAGGTTGTGGGCTCAATCCCCAGCAGGGGGTGTGCAGGAAGCAGAAGATCAATGATTCTCATCATTGAGCTTTCTCTCTCTCTCTCTCTATCCTTTCCTCTCTGAAATCAATAAAAATATATAAAAGAAAATGTATAAACAGTCATGCTCTGCATAGCAACTTTTTGGTCAATGATGAACCGCATATACAATGGTGGTCCCATCCTATGTAATAAAAGCCTAATATGCTAAATATCGGACTGTTCAACTGTTCGACCAATCACTATGACACACACTGACCACCAGGGAGCAGGCACTCTTACTGGTAGGTTAGCTTGCTGCTGGGGTCTCACTTACCGGGACTGGGCGAGATAGGCCGGACATGCCCTGGAGCCTTCTCATGGTCCCTCCTCGTCCGATTGTGCACCAGTGGGCTCCCTCAGCCTGGCCTGCACCCTTTTGCAAATCGGGACCCCTCAGCGGATGTTGGAGAGCCGGTTTCAGCCTGATCCCGCAGGCCCAGGCCAAGGGACCCCACTGGTGCACGATTCCATGCACCAGGCCTCTAGTAAGATTATAATGGAACTGAAAACATCCTATTACCTACTGACATCATAGCCATCATGATGTTGTAATGCAACATATCCTATATAATAAAAGGCTAATATGCAAATCGACCAAGTGGTGGAATGACCGGTCACTATGATGTGCACTGAGCACCAGGGGGCAGATGCTCAGCACAGGAGCTGGCCCCTGGTGGTCAGTGCGCTCCCATAGGGGGAGTGCTGCTCAGCCAGAAGCCAGGTTCATGGCTGGCAAGCACAGCAGTGGTGGAGGGAGCCTCTCCTGACTCCACAGCAGCACTAAGGATGTCTGACTAAGCCATCAGTCAGTCATCCGCCGAGGGATCCCAGATTGCAAGAGGGCGCAAACAGGGCTGAGGGACCCCACCCCCCAAGTGCACAAATTTCTTGCACCAGGCCTCTAGTTACACACACATTTGGGGTGATGCTGGTGTAAACAAACCTACTATGCTGCCAGTTGTATAAAAGTATAGCTCATACAATTATCTACAGGACATAATGCATGATGGTAATAGATGACTATCTAACTGGTTTATGTATTTACTATACTACATGTTTTATTGTTATTTTACAGTGAACTCTATTTATATTTTTTAAATTTTGCTGTGAAACAGTATGCCGTGTCACACCAGCAACAGCCTCATACATCACCTCATGTTTACCATGTCTCTTGATTGCATCATTTTCTCATGTACTTGATTTCATCTCTGTTGTTCTATACAGTAACAATCTGTACAGGCTTTAAGCCTAGGAGCACTAAGCTACCCCGTGTAGCCTAAGGAGTCTGTACCATCCAGGTCTGTGAAAGTGCACTCTCTGATATTTGCACAACAACAAAATTGCCTAACAACACATTTCTCGGAATGTATTCCTGTTAAAGCCCATAACATTATATGAAAATCTAATTATTATAAAAGAAAATAAAAGTAATTTAAGATGGATGATGCAAACAAGCATTGGGAGAGAAAGAAGAATATAGAACAAGATAAACAGAGCGCAATATGGATGAATCACCAAGAAATGAAATTTATTTAGCAGTGTTAAAATAATGGCCTGAAGTCATTGATTCTTAGCCCTGACTATAATTAGCAACTATTCAAATGGGGTGGAGGGAAAATGGATGTAGATTGTCAAATTTTGAATGGTTTTTCCTTGCTCATAAATTTTAAACCATCTAGTCTTTGTTGCATCACAACTCACTGATGTTTTAATATATAGTTTTTGTTTCAAAACACTAGTTATTGCCTGCCTTGGAAATATGAAAATATCAAACCAGTAACATTTAGCCTGAAGTGAACTAATACTTATATGTTTGGAGCAACTATAAATATTTCTTTCTTTCATTGGCAGTAAAAAACATGGTCTTAAGTAAGTGTGTAATGTATTAATGGATGTATAATGATGATTGAATAAACTAGCTCATCATTCTTGCTATTCTAGTCTTATAATGTGACAATTGTGCTGCCATTTGCCTGCTTTTCCCCTCTGAAATACTAGATATATTACATTGGGGTGTAAGTGTGTGTGTGTGTGTGTGTGTGTGTGTGCATATAGTGATGGTGGTGTGTTGGCATATGTGTGAATTGTGTAGTGATAGTGGTAGCGCTGGTGATGAAGACCACATAACTGCTATAACTAGTCCAGAATGTTCTGGCTTTTTATTGTACACATTATAATTATAATTAAGAATCATTAGGTTCTCTTTTATTAAAATATTTAACAATAGAATTATATTACTGTTTAATCTTTCATTCCGCCTTTCTTTTTGAAAAGGCAATTGATTAAATGCCCAGTAGATATTTATACTATTGTAAAGTTTTCACTTTTTCCCTTTGCTTTAAATCAGCTCATTTATTGTGCAGGTAACTGTGCAGGTATCTTTATTGTGTGTATGTTTAATTCTTGAAATGTTATTTTTTTCTTGGAACTGAATATACAACTGCTTATAAATTATTATTCTTATATACAATTCAGCTAGAAGAAGGTAAATAATAAATATTGCCTCATCAGGGGCCCTTTTCCTTATGGTCTGACATAAAGATTTTTTTACAACTCAAAGTTTCTGAAAATAGCCCCATCTTCTTTGAGAAATGTCATCCCTCTACTTGCTCTGCTGCTGATGTACTTGTTCTTTCGGTGAGTGCAGCTGCCCCAAGTTTGTTTGGTTATTATTCAGTAGCCACTTGTGGTTTGAGGCCATATTATTTTCAAAACTCTTATTGAAGATAGTTATTCAACTTTCTATATACCAATTTTGTACAATATATTCTAACTTAAGATAGCTGCAGTAAATCATGCTTTATAGAAAGACTCATACATATATTGAGCTAAAAGCAGGGGCTGCAAAATACATTTCCCCATCTTTTTTTTAAATATATTTTATTGATTTTTTACAGAGAGGAAGGGAGAAAGATAGAGAGTTAGAAACATCAATGAGAGAGAAACATCGATCAGCTGCCTCCTGCACATCTCCTACTGGGGATGTGCCCGCAACCCAGGTACCTGCCCTTGACCAGAATCGAACCCGGGACTTTTCAGTCCGCAGGCCAACGCTCTATCCAGTGAGCCAAACCGGTTTGGGCATTTCCCCATCCTTTGAAAGTATGCAAAAGCCTAATTGGAAGGTAACTATTTGAACCCACAAAGATATGTTGTTTTAATAATTGGTCATTAAAAAATGCATTAGATGGCATTTGAGCACTGCAAAGAACATTGCATTAACAGTAAAAGTGTGTATCAGTCTTAAAAATATACTAGCCTGTTTTTTTGTTGTTGTGTTTTATTTTGCTTTTCAGATGCAAGAAAACCTCATTTAATGGATGAAAGCTGCTCGAACCAGCAGGAAAGAACAGTTGACTAATCTAAACACTTTCATGGCCATCAGACTGGTCAAATGTTAATGCCTGACCATTCTTAGTTCAAGAGGACTCTCACACACCCCTGGTGGAGTATAACTAGATCAACTGCATAGAGGTAATTTGAAAAAACTGAGTCCCAAGGCCCAGCAATATCACTCCTAGGTACCTTCCCTGGAGAAACTCTAACCCATGTGTACAAGGGAAACAAAGGCATGAAATTAAGAATAGTGGTTCTCTCTGGAGATAAAGGAGGGAAATGAGATGAGGTACATAGGGTATGTTACATCTATCTGTCTATCTATATGATATATAGTTTCTTTTTTTAAGAAGAATACCTGAGCAAGGCAATGTTTAGAGGGGAAACAATGAAGTGGTCTCCTTACTGCAAATGAATACAAGAATAATAGATACATCTTAAAATATGATAGTCATACATACATTAATTCTCATACATTTAATAAATAGAGATGAAGGTGAAGGTTGCTAAGCCTGCTAACCATAATGACTCTTTATTCACTGGATTTAACGTTGAGTGACAGCATTCAGTTGTGAAGGAGGAAAAAAAATTACATCCTGAATACCTATCAGCAGACATTGTGTCTCAGAGGTAAGTAGCATTAAAGATTTTTTAAATTTTTCAATTAATATTTGACTAAGGAGGCAAGAACATACAATGGAGCCAAGATAGTCTCTTCAATAAATGGTGCTGGGAAAATTGGACAGATATATGCAAGAAAATGAGACTAGACCACCAACATACACCATACACAAAAATAAACTCAAAATGGATAAAGGACTTAAATGTACGACGGGAAACCATAAAAATTCTAGAAGAATCCAAAGGCAACAAAATCTCAGACATATGCCGAAGCAATTTCTTCACTGATACAGCTCCTAGGGCACTTGAAACTAAAGAAAAAATGAACAAATGGGACTACATCAAAATAAAAAGCTTCTGCACAGCAAAAGAAACCATCAACAAAACAACGAGAAAACCCACTGTGTGGGAAAACATATTTGCCAATGACATATCTGATAAGGGCCTAATCTCCAAAATTTATAGGGAACTCATACAACTTAACAAAAGAAAGATAAACAATCCAATCAAAAAATGGGCAAAGGACCTAAATAGACACCTTTCAAAAGAGGACATCCAGAAAGCCAAGAGACATATGAAAACATGCTCAAAGTCATTAATCATCCGAGAGATGCAAATCAAAACAGCAATGAGGTACCATCTCACACCTGTCAGACTGGCTATCATCAACAAATCAACAAACGACAAGTGCTGGAGAGGATGTGGAGAAAAAGGAACACTTGTGCACTGCTGGTGGGAATGCAGACTGGTGCAGCCACTATGGAAGACAGTATGGAGTTTCCTTAAAAAACTGAAAATGGAACTCCCATTTGACCCTGTGATCCCACTTCTAGGAATATATC
This sequence comes from Myotis daubentonii, assembly GCF_963259705.1. Taxonomy (NCBI): domain Eukaryota; kingdom Metazoa; phylum Chordata; class Mammalia; order Chiroptera; family Vespertilionidae; genus Myotis; species Myotis daubentonii. Next base: position 134,872,094 of record NC_081842.1, read on the forward strand.
CCAAGAAACCAGAAACACCAATCAGAAAGGATATATGCACCCCTATGTTCATAGCAGCACAATTCACCATAGCTAAGATCTGGAAACAGCCTAAGTGCCCATCAGTAGATGAATGGATTAGAAAACTGTGGTACATCTACACGATGGAATACTATGCTGCTGTAAAAAGGAAGGAACTCTTACCATTTGCAATGTCATGGATGGAACTGGAGAGCATTATGCTAAGTGAAATAAGCCAGTCAATAAAGGAAAAATACCACATGATCTCACTCATTCATGGACAATAGAGACCATTATAAACTTTTGAACAATAATAGATACAGAGGCAGAGCTGCCTCAAACAGATTGTCAAACTGCAGCGGGAAGGCCGGGGAGGGTTGGGGGGCAGGAGGTAGGGGGGTAAGAGATCAACTAAAGGACTTGTATGCATGCATATAAGCATAACCAATGGACATAAGACACTGGGTGATAGGGGAGGCTAGGGGACTGTCTAGGGCGGGGGGATAAAATGGATACATATGTAATACCCTTTGTAATACTTTAAGCAATAATAAAAAAAAAAGATATAAAAAGGAAAAAAAAGATTTTTTAAATTTTTAACTGTCTGGGAAAGATACTTCCCTATTAACATTGGTGCCTGGGATTTGACTTTATCACATTTGATTCTCAGATCTGTTTTCAGGTAACCTTTATGTGAGGAATAAGCTACCTGCTTATTCCCGAAGGAATCATTTTATCACAAATCTTAAGAAAAACACCAAAATAATGAGCACACTCCACTGTGTCTCCTCTTGCCCTGCCTCTCCCTGTCATATCATCAGTATTCACCTGGGCACACAAGCTAGCATCCCCAGTTCCACAGGTTTCAACCGCCCCCACGGCCATGTCACAGTGGTCCTGCAGATTCAGCTCTTTATACCCTCCATTCCTTCTACTGCTTCCAGCCTCAGGCGCCAGAAGCATTGATTTGCTGGCAGTGAAAGCTGACTGTACCCACTGTCTCTCTATCTGGCCACCCTCCCCTCACCCTCCCCATTTGTTTGCCAGACTAACTCCCAAGCTGAACCAGGTGACTCCTGACTTTCTCACCTCCCTGGGCTTCCCTCTGCTGCATCACACAGGACCGCATCACCGTCTTCCCTAGGAACTGGGCTGCACTACCTGAGGGCAGGGATGACATCTGATGTACCTTTGTCCCCCATGTCTAATGCATTACATGGCACACAACGTAGGTGCTAGATAAGCTGAAGAGAACCGAGTAAGGATTGATAACCCACATTTAGTACAAATTGTTAAATTTTAAAAAAATATTGTGCTATGCATTGGCAAAATCCTTACCTAAACAAGTAAGTCTCTAGCTGGGGTCTTACTGCATTCCTATTTTCTGTTGTCATTTTGGCTCCCCATTGCCTTCTGGGATTCCCTTTCTCTCTCTCTCTCTCTCTCTCTCTCTCTCTCTCTCTCTCTCTCTCTCTCTCTTCTGGTCCACTTCTACACTCCTCTGGACTAAATAGTCATTTTTTGGCATCTGGGATGATGAAATAATTGCAGATATTTTTCATGCAATTGAAGTGTTCTCACTGGGCACACTTTAAGTATTATACTGGGTTTCCTACAGGAGCCTATGTTGCTATTTCAAATTTGCAACTGTACAAAGCCATGACATGTTGGAATTTAAGGAGGTTCATTAGTCTACAATGTTTACTCTGCAAAATATTTGTTCTGATTGAAAAAATAACCTCCCACTTCACAAAACTCACTGACTCTCTTTATGTTGCTTCAGGACTATGTCATCCTGTACACGCCACACTTTCGGTGTAGGAACCTGGAATTCAGGTTCTTTAATCCTTTCCAGACATTGATGAGTGGGCTACAGTGAGGAAGACATACTTGTGAACAGCAAATTATACAGAGATGCAAACTGTATGTCCCACATTGGAACATCTTATCTGTGTATTTGTCACAATACAGTGCATCACTGTATAACCACCCCCAACATACACAAGCGCGCACAAACACACACACACACACAAATATCCACACGCGCACACACACCTCATATAGTCCGTATATTAGCCACAAGGTTGATGACAGACTTCTTTTGCCTTCTTATACTTAGTCCACAGTGCACACTCCATAAAAAATGTCCATCCATATATGACATTTATATGACAAGCTAAATCCAGCTGCTGCTCCATGACACACCATCCCCAACGATTAATCAAAACTTCCCATTTCCCAAAGTGAACCGTGTCCCCAGGTAGTGAGTGTATCACACATTCTACTACCACTTGTACCAATTCCTAGATTCCTTCTTTTTATTCCCAGAAGGTGCAGGTTTTTGAGTAAAATGTTACCTTGAAAGAATAAATGAGACTATATTCAATTTATGACGATTATTTAATATACAAACATTTGCAAAAGTAGGCTGTTCATATGCAGTGTTAACATGTTTCTTATTGAGTGTTCATAAAAGCACTATTATGAACTCCTATTGATAAGTTTTGTTTACAAAGAAAATATCCTCATATATTTCTACATAAAATCCTGTCCGTGTTAGAACCAAAAAACCAGATGAAAGGCGATGGATGAACTATGCAGTGGTTCTTTAAGTCTGTGTCAAGGACCCACATGACCTTTAGGGGGCCCACAAGGTCAAAATTGTTTTGATAATAATACCAAGAGGTCATTCACCTTTGTAAATTTCACTGTCCCATGTGTGTATGGCGATATTTCCCAAAGACTAAATGACTTGTGATATTGCAACCAACTCATTCGACTGAGTGCAGAGGCAGATATGATAGAGAGAGAATATAGCTCTCTCTCTACTCTACAGTGAGACACTGAAGAGATTTATAAAACTGTAAAAAAAATGCTATTGTCCTTCATTGTTTGCATTTTGGAAAATAGTTATTTTTCATAAAATATTGTACTTATGCTGATGTTATGGTTTAGTATTGTTATTGTAAATAAATTAATAATTAAATATTAAAATATTTATGTTTTAATTTATAATATAGTAAATATTGATAGATACAACTTATACCTTAAAAAGCTCTTTGGGGTCATCATTTTTAATAGTATAATTTTCCTGAGTCCAAAAACTTTGAGGATGGCTGAACTATACAAATGGATAGGCACGTTACTGTCAACTGGAAACATTCTCCCCTAAAAAACATTTTCAAAACAATGTTTTAAAAAAATGTGTTCCGTGACTCAGAGGGAGTTTTCCATATAGAAGCCTCTTGATTGGCTATCAGCTGGTTGCACCTGGGCTAGTTTCCACCCGCCTTATCTCAAACATCCTCTGTAGGTCCCTTTAGGCAAACAAAGCAGAGGAGGGGTGGGAGGCCTTCAGGCCACAACTTTTATTCTTGGAAAAGGCCTGCTCTGGGTCCTGGGCCCCCTCAAAGCTTTAGCAGCTTAAGCAAGTACCTCCAAAGGGTTCCTACCGTGTCTGCCTGCCTGTCTGAAACTCGTCTTATGTGAGTTCTCCTGGAAGCAAAAACAGCCATGCGAAATACATTGCCGATTTCTGGTTGCATAAGAATTCCCTGAGACACGTTTTAAAGATAGAGGTTCTTGCCCTAACCGGTTTGGGTCAGTGGATAGAGCGTCGGCCTCTGGACTGAAGGGTCCCGGGTTCGATTCCGGTCAAGGGCATGTACCTTGGTTGCGGGCATATCCCCAGTAGGGGGTGTGCAGGAGGCAGCTGATCGATGTTTCTCTCTCATCGATGTTTCTAACTCTCCATCCCTCTCCCTTCCTTTCTGTAAAAACCAATAAAATATTTTTTTTTAAAAAAAAGATAGAGGTTCCTGGCCCCAATCCATACCTAAGGAATCCAAGCACAGGGCTGAGAGGACCGTGTCCTTCTCTCTGACAGGCTCTCTCCATTATCCTTCACAGACAGTTTGCAGGAGGCAGGGAAGGTGCAGGTTGCCAAGTAAAGAAAGCAGAGCGTGGAGTGCATCACCTCCACACAGGAGCACAATGCCCGCAGCATGTGCCTGGAGATACAGGAGAGCCCCTGGCTGGGGCAGCACCCAACCTAAAGGTGAGGTCAGAGCTGAATAGGAAGCCCAGATACTCAGGAGCCCGGGCAAGGAAAGGTGACTGGGTGCCACAGAGCCTTAAGTTCTAAATGGCGGCTGATGGAGAAGACAAGAAAAAAAGGGGAATGAAGAGCAGAAGATATTATGGGAAGAAGAAGGAGGTCCCAGAAGTGAGGGCCCAAGAGTGCTGAACTATCAACATTTTCCACCCACAAATTTGCTGAGAGCCAGCCCTAAGCTTTGGTATAGTGAGACCCAATGCACACTTAATAAATACCCAAAAGGCAGCTCTGGTGAAGATGATCAGAAAATATAAACAGAGCCCTAGCCAGCTGGGCTCAGTGGATAGAGCGTTGGCCTGTGGGTCACAGGTTTGATTCCAGTCAGGGGCATATGCCTGGGTTCCAGGCTCATTCCCCAGTAGGGGGTGTGCAGGAGGCAGCTGATCAATGATTCTCTCTCATCATTGATGTTTCCATCTCTCTCTCCCTCTCCCTTCCGCTCTGAAATCAATAAAAAAATATTTTTTAAAAAAGAAAATATAAACAGAGAATTTTAAAAGCGTTCACATAAACAAGACCTAGAAAGATCATGAAAATAAGCTGTGATGTGGAAAATCAGAAGATCTAATGCCTTCTCACCTACAGAGTGAAAGAGACCATGTCTGCCTCTTCTTCCAACCTGGGTGCTCAGGAAGCAGGCGGCAGAGGAAGAAGGCTCTGGCCTGGTTACTTACCATCACCCAGTTCTGGGCACATTATAAAAAACTCATCCAGAAGTAACACTGAGGTGTTCACAGCCTTTATTAATATTTTCTTTTTTTGAACAGTGATTCATTTAATATTAATATATTCTTAGCTTTTAGTGCCTCAAATTAGGATCAGTGAAACTTTGATGCAAAATAGGTTAAGGGATAGCCAGAGGTTAAATCCTAACCCTCTCATCTTTTCAATCATCCTAAATTGCAAGTTTCTTCAAAGAAGAGTTGAACCAGGTTCCAGGTATCTGAATGCACTGTGAACATAGGCCGTTCACATACTGATGGTTAAGATAAACTACAGAATTTCATTTCAGCAAAGGCCTTAGGAATTTGGGAGAGATGAGAACTGGGTAAAATCTGATTTATTAGGATGATTTTGGGTTGCCTGAATACTTTCAATCCTCATTTATTTTTATTGCACAAATATGATTGTACTGCTCTAACAAGACTTAGCCAAGTTTTGCAACACATTTACAAGTTGAAATTAGTGTCATAAAGAGCACTCTTTGTACCATGGACAGTTTTAACAACAAGCAAAGGATGGCGGAACTCAACTTAGCCCAATTTGCAGTAACTTTGCAAAGCTCCTTGCTTTCTTTGCCTTAACATTGCCCATTCTCCAGATAAGATAGGAAAAGACAAAGCTATGTACTTTGTACAGGAGATCTTTCAGAAGATGAGCTGCACAACTGTGGAATACCTAATGTATAATTCCTTTTTCACTGTCTTACAGCTAAGGAGGAACTCCATTGTTTGTTTTTAGAAGATGTAGGATATTTTTGACTATCCCACCTATTTAGTAAATAACCTTTCCTGTGCTTTCAGCAGTAGCTAATTTGTAAGCGTTCTGAGTCATCTCCCATAAATACTTTTTCCCCAAATCAATTCTTAGCATGCTTCACATATTTCTAAGAAATGACTAGTTTTTGTAAAAGTATGCAACAACAGTAACCCAGTTGGTTAGAACCATCACTTCAGCCTGAATTACTTTTTATCCTTTTTTATCTCCCCCCCCCGCCCCCCATCTTATTGGATCTTTCACATGGTAGGTTTTCATGAAATAGCAGATGAAGGAATGTGTGCCAATGTCTGATATAGTAATGTAGTTGAATGTGACCTGAGGGTGAAATCTTTGGGTTGTTCAGAGAGCTTTCTCTAGATTTCACATCACATGCTCAAGGCAGGTGAGGCTGTATGCCATGAAGTAGTCTGCACTCCACAACTGCTCAGCCCTGTAGACCCTGCGGGACAGGCAGGACATGAGAACTACATGTTCTGTCTCTCTTGAGATCACTCCAGAGTTAGTTATGGCTTTTCCCAGAGTTCTAACATTTAATAGTGTTTTTCCTAAAATTGTATTTATTTTTAATTATTTATTTATATATTAGACTTATTATTTTTCTAGCCAGGCTTTGACTTATTCATTTACTCAACAAATATCTATTGAGTATCTAACTATTCTGTTTTTGCTCAGCAGAATAGATAGCTACTAGGGCAGAAGGAGGGGGGAGGCGTAGGGGAGTTTATCTCACCCACTCAACAAAGAAGTCTGCAATCTTGGGATTTGACAAGATAAAACTGCCAGATATTCTCATAAATTCTGGGAAAAGCTGCAACAGTATAAAAAGGGGATCTTGAAATGTGGTCTGTCCAGCAGGGAAACCTTGAAACCTATAAGGGGAAAAACATAAAACCTTTGAACCCCCCACTAGGCAGGACACTCAGATTAGCTGAGTTGCCCACTTGTGCTTTATGTCAAGTGTATTTTTAATAAATTCACCTACTTTGCTTTAAGTTTGCATATTTACTTATTTCTCTATTTGTGAGTTCATAATTTGATTGAGAGCAGAGGCTATGTTTTACTTATCTTTGTATCTGCAGATCTACACTGAAATGTTAAACAAATTGTGTTCACTTCCATAATGGAATTTAGGCAAATTATAATTAAAAAATATACCTGAAACTAATATAAAATAATACTGAATGTCAACTATAATTGCAAAATAAAATTAAAAATTAAATATTAATGTCCATAACCATAAAAAACATATACCACATCAATATGAAATTCAAAGTATTAGGAGAAATATTGCAAAATAAATAGAAAGCATTAAGATATAGCTAATGCAAATTGGGCTGTACATTACACTCAGCTTCCTGATACTGAAGGTAAAAGAAAAAAATTGCCAAGGTACATCAGAAATAAGGATTATAGGTTGATTCAGACACGTTGGGCCCTGGATTTTAATCATTTTAGCAACTAAGATGTATTTTTTTATTTTATTACAATTCAGGAATTTTCCAATCATAATTACAGTAATTGCTATTTACCCATAGTTTTGCTTTCCACGGTTTTAGTTACCCTGGGTCACCTGCGGTCCAAAAATATTAAATGGGAAGTTCCAGAAATAAACAATACATAAGTTTTAAATTGCACACTGTTCTGAGTAGCATGATGAAATCTCGCTCTGCCTCACACTGTCCCTCCCAGGACGTGAATCACCCCTTTGTTAAGTGTCTCCATGCTGCCATCTCTATCATTAGATCAATTGTCATGGTATCATGGTGTTTGTGTTCAAGTAATCTTTATTTTACTTAATAACGGCCACAAAGTATAAAAGTAATGATGGCGGCAATTGGAGTATACCAAAGAAAAGCCATAAAGTGCTCCTTTAAGTGAAAAATTATGTGTTAACCTAAAAATAAAAGGCCAAGAAAGAGGCAACAAGCACTTATTTGATATCCAAAAGAATATCTATTCAGGAAGCACTGATGTAGGCAGAAATATGGTTCCAAATAGGAGATGAAGACAAGGGGTATATATGAGAATGGGAAGGGGAACAATTACATCAATAAAAGGAAAGAATTTCTATAAGTGCAACTAAGGTAACATAGTGATGCTAATACTAAAGAATTTTTTTGATTTTCAGTCAGATAGTCATCAGTCCTGAAATCATAGTAATCTGCTTTCTTGTTATCTTCACAAATAGTTTTTTGAGATGTTGCTTTAGGCCTAGTTCAGAGGTCAATTTGCCCTGTTTTAACATTCCAAAGGTTTGAGGAATAAGATGTGTAAGGCATTTTCTCTGGGAAAGCAGCTCTGACCCCATTTTAAAGTGGCTTCATATACATTATTAGCTTTTACACATGTATGGGGAAAACACATTATAGATAGGGTTCAGCACTATTTGCTGTTTCAGGCATCTACTGGAGGTCTTGGACTCTGTCCCTGTGGATAAAGGTGACTACTATAGATGTTTTTCTTGAGATAATTAATACTGATTCCACTTTTTGTTTTTACATACACTGGGTACTTGTAGAAAATTGGAAACATCAAATAATCTTATGACAAAATAAAAGTTAATCTTTTCCAAAATAAAACTTCCTTTGCCTTTTTCATTTAGAAATGATCACATTATTTCTTTCATTGTGTTTGGTATTGTAAACCTTACAAATAAAATGTACCTAAAGTAAACCAAAAACCTACCCCACTCCTTCACTTAAGAAAGATCAAAATACCTGGAGCAGTCACGTGGACTGATCCCTAGAGTAAGCATGGGCATTATGTATGAGAACTTTTCAGCAAACAGTACTGTAGGGTCTTTCCTGAATAAATAGAGCCATTTATGAACACTCAAATGAAAATAACTAAACAATTTAATGAACTAAGAGCACGGGTAGCTAATTAAGAGCTGTCAGTCATGTTGTTTCCTATTTTTTTAGTCTCTTGAACATCTACGTGGAAGCAGAGGCCTGAGCTCCAAGATCACTTACTGTCCTGGGATCCTAGGGAGAGGTTACTAACCTTACTAAGCCTCAGTTTCTTAACCTGCAAAACGAGGATCTTAATACCAAGCTCATGAGATTATTACAGGGGGTCAATGCAAATAGATGACATTACGTATGTGGACAAACTTTACAAACTATTTTGATCCTATACATTCCAGCACTGACATCAGTTAATATCTGAGTTGGGAAGTGGGTTTTTTTTATAACAATGCATATGTTATTAGTCAAATTCATTTAAGGGGACCTAATTTCATCTACTGCTGAAATCCACTTAATTTTTTTGGCTTCACAAATGTCTATAAATTTTAAAAATCTGTTGAGTTCAGTTACTCAAATAAATCTGTATTGCAATACTTGCTACAGAACTTGATTTTATATTTTAAAAGCTCTCTTTCTGTGAGACAAATTCACAATGCATATCTATAAATTTAATACATATTTATGTGTTATCATCACACAGGATATTTTTGTGTGTGATGAAGTTCTACTTCTTTTTTCTAGAATACTCTTTTCTTGGCTTTATTTATACTTTGTCTGGATCAGTATATTTATGTAGTTTAACAGTTCAAGTAATCACCACACGTTTGAGGTTTTATGAGGAAAATTGGAATATACATTTTTAATTGAACTGATTTGAACATCCTCAAAACAAAACAAAACAAAACCTTGACTCACTAACATTTTACGTAACTACATAAGCTTATCTGGAAGCAGTCAATCAGCAACATTCACGTTTCAGATGAGTGTCAAGACCGCGATGTCACCAAGGTGAGTGGAAGGAAATAAGCAGCCTCAGTGAGCATACAAAAACAAGGCAAAGCTTGCAGAGCAGCTCATCCATTCCCTTGGGCTACACTGCAAAGGAATGTTAGTGAGAGTGGGAAAAATACTTCATGAGGAACCACACTTTCCTTTCACATCTGCCATGCTGGCACCGAGAAAGAACACCGGACGTGTTGCCAATGTGGTTGAGGTGTTGACTGGGACAGGGCAGGAAGGACTTGAGAATGCCCCGGGGCAGTAAAGCAGGGGGCTGAGGAATTGCCTCATCCTCAGAATATCCAAACAGGCCCTGCCACCACATGGAGAAAAGCACACCAGCCGTGGTATCTGGACACCATAGGCTGTAAACCCTGCCTAAGGTTCTTTTCCTCCCAAGCACCCATTGACCTCTTTTCTTGACTCCCTCTATAAAGTAAAGGATAGATGGATCAACACCCCACTGAACCGTTAGTTCACTCCTTGGTTCTCTTCCAGCTAGGAAATAATGCTGCAATTACAAAGATAGTGTGTGTGTGTGTGTGTGTGTGTGTGTGTGTGTGTGTGTGTGTGTGTGTGTGATTTCCTTTTCTTTAATCTACTTGCTTGTGTCCAGCAAAAAATCTACACACCTATGTGGAAAAACCTAAACACATAATTTCTCTTTTGATGTATATATTTTGGTTCCAGGAGTCACTAAAGTGATAATTTTATGAGACTAATACTATTAAAGTACTAGTATAATGGAGATAGTCTACTATCTCCATTCTATTATAAATATTCTACTTATTCTCCCACTTTTTCCAGTTAAACAGGATCACATAAAGGACATGAGAAGAAATGAAGTGTGTCACTTTTAGCCAGAGTTGTAAAGAGACCATGAGCAATTCCCCAGTCTTTCTAAATCTGAAAGTTTGACAGAAGAGTATGAGATAATAAAAGTTGAGATTGAACTAGCCTATACTGCAATCACTGCATTGAGCAGACTCTCCAGATCATAGTGGACATTATATGAATGAAAGATAAACATTTACCATGTAAATCAGTGAGATTTTGGAGATGTTTTTACTGTACCATAGCCTATTCTGACTAACATAAATAATGAAAATGGATTTCAGAGAGCTAAATAAAAATCTACAATTATACTGTTACACATGTTCAGTCTTTTAATTAAAGGGTTAGTAGGATATAGCAAGAATTGGCAATTTTTTTTTCTGTAAAGGGCCAGACAGTAAATATTTTAGGCTTTGCAGACCAAATGATCTCTTCACAACTACTCAGCTCTGCCATTGGAGTACACAAGCAGCCATGACAATGTGTATGATAATGTGTATGAGTGTGTTTTAATAATCTTTTATTTATAAAAAAACAGATAATGAGTAGGATTTGGTGTATTGGTCATAGTTTGCTGCCTTCTGTGATATAGTATTTACTATTAAATGTAGTTATGTAGTAGACTATTTGGTATATGAGCTTTCTAGAGCTATCTTAACAGAATACCACAAACTGGGTGGCTTAAAACAACATGTATTTATTCTCTCATGTTCTGGACAGCAGAAGCCACAATCAAGTTTTTGGTAGGGTTGGTTCCTTCAAGAGTTCTGAGTGATGATCTGTTCCATGCTTCTCTCCTAGGTGTGGATTCTTGCTAACAACCTTCAGCATTCCTTGGCTTATAGATGCATTACTTCAATCTCTGCCTCTATTTTCACATTACCCTGTATGTCTCTGTCTTATAAGGAAACCACTCATACTGGATTAAAGGGGCACGCTACTCCAACATAACTGTATCTTAACTAATTACATCTACAACAATTCTATTTCCAAATACAGTCACATTCTGAGGTACTGAGTGTTGGGATTTCAACAAATCTTTTGTGGATACATAATTCAACCTGTTACATCTGCTTACTTAAAGAACATGTCTCACTTAGTATATTGATACGAATGAATTGTTTTTAATATTTTTATTGATTTTTCTAGAGAGAGAAAAAGGGACAGGGACAGAGAGAGAAACATTAATGTGAGAGTGAAACATCAATCAGCTGCCTCCTGTATGCCCTCCACCAGAGATACAGCCCACAATCCAGGCACATGCCCCAGCCTGGAATGGAACCGGCATGGGACATTGCCCAACCAACTGAGCCACACTGGCCAGGGTGATACAAATTAATTTTAAATAAGCTCATAGGCCTCAGCTTTACTTAGGTCAATTCATGAACTCCCTTGACAAGATTGAAACTTAAGTTATCTAATAGAGCAACTAAAGAAAAACTATGCTCATAATTAATAGATAGAACTTTGTAGTGAGCATTTACAACTCCATATTATTGTGCAGGCTCCTACCTTTTCCAAATCATTGATTGATGTTTAAGATGAAAAAAATTAGATTTTATTTAGATACTTTATTTCTTGAGGCCGATAGTAAAATCACAACATTGATGAAATGATTATTCCTTAGAGTTTGAATGGATTAAAGACAAAAACCATAATTTCCTTGACAGGTTTTAAAAATCTAAAATGAGGGGAAAAACAAGTGCTTTTGGAAGTACATTGCAGGAGTTCAGCAGATTGAAGGTCACTCGGGCCTAGGACAGGGTGGCCTCCAGGAGGGTGATCCCCGGAGCTGGGCTCAAAGGGTGGTCAGGATTTGGGCAGACTGACCAGAGAGCACCTGATATGAGCAAAGGCATAAAAGGGTGGAGAATCAGTCTGCTTTGAGGCAGCAGGGATATTTACAGAAATAAGACCTGTAATGGCAAAGACTGGCCAAAACTAATGCAAAGGACCTTAACTGTCAGCCTACGAGTTCAGATGACATTCATGAGCAGTAGTTTTTGGAGCAAATGGGTTCTGAGCAAATAAAGCATTGAGGTACAGCACACAAGATAAATGAGGCGATGGATGGGTGAGGAATTATCACAGCAGTCTAGGCATTAAAAAAAAAAGAAGTGGTAAACAGCGTGGCAGGGAGGTGGGGTAAAGTTAGATAACCGAGAATGGTTCAAGAGAAATTTGACAGGACTTGATGATTAAAGTCTGAGAGAGCAAAAACCATAAATGAGAAAGAGATAAACCAATGCATTGTCAAGAGTAAGGGAAAAGAGGGAAGAGTCAGGTATAAACACAAGGAAGACACACAGGTCAATTTTAACTAATTTCTATAGGATATGATATCCATGGTTACAAATAAAGCCCATATCTTACTAGCTTAGCACAAGAAAGATTTATTTCTTGTTCATCCTACACTGCCAGTGCTTATTGATAGGGGGCTCTGCTCCACAGACTCATTCAGGTATCATGGAGAATGGGCATTTTGCCATCTTGAGATGCTGCCGCCTCATGATGGACCCTCACAAGAGAAGAAAGAGCATGGACAACTCTTAACTGCATCTCACCCATTCACCAAAATTAGTCACGTTCCCACAACCCAATTGCAAAGAAAGGTTGGAAAAGGTGGAGAAGCCCATGTAACATATGATAAGCATTACCATCTCTACTGCATTATTATTCTCCCCATCATTTCAAAAATAAACTATTTTCCATGAGTTTCTGTTCTGATTTTTCCTTTGATAAAGTGAATTTATTTATTTCCACATGCTTTCACAAATAACAATCAGGAAATGCTCATATATTCTCAACCACAACCATGACAAAGGGCTTTACTTTCACAATCATCCTGAACAATAGAGATATAGACAAAGGCAGAATGTTAAAATTCACTAATTATTTTTCCTTGCTGCCCACATTGGTTATGTGGGTTTTAGCTATAATATGTATTTGTCACTTCTGCTTTCATAGCACTCCTGATTGAGTAATTATTCATAAGGGTAGCTGTCACTAAAAATACCAACATGTAATTGGGAAGACATGTCTATGTAGCAGGATGCTAAATGTAACTTTTCCTATCTAGAGTTTAGACAAAGACCCCAAAGGCAGAGAGTAATCCACTAGTTGCCAACATTCATGTACTAAAATAAGGTGCTAGATCACATGTGCAGGCATATTAAGGGGTTGTGAAACTGGTTCTTCTAGCATTCGCCCATCAACCACCTCCAGGCCATTGGGGGAGGCCAAGAATGTATTCCATGGTTGAAGAGGCCAATAGTGAGGATTTCTTTGGAGAGAGTTGTCGATGTGTTTCAAACAGGGAAGGAGAGGAAGCGTCCCTTTATCTCAAGCCAAGTAAAGGACCTTAGAGAGAACTGCATGAAGAGCATGAGTTTGTAAAATAAGAGAATAACATTTGACTCGCACCCTGAAGTATCTAAAGCAGCAGTTCTCAACCTGTGGGTCGCGACCCCTTTGACGGTCGAACGACCCTTTCACAGGGGTCGCCTAAGACCATCCTGCATATCAGATATTTACATTACGATTCATAACAGTAGCAACATTACAGTTATGAAGTAGCAACGAAAATAATTTTATGGTTGGTCACAACATGAGGAACTGTATTTAAAGGGCCAGAAGGTTGAGAACCACTGATCTAAAGGAAAGAGGTTATGGCTAAAGAAAGAAGCACTGGGCGGTCAGAGCATAAAGGACTGCCATAGGAAGCGTTTGTGTAAGGAGAGAAGTGTGTGTGTGTGTGTGTGTGTGTGTGTGTGTGTGTGTGTGTGTCCCATAGACAGATGTCACTTGCAGAAGGTTAAGCCATAGGTTAGCTCTAAAATGAGTTTGCCTAAGAGCATGTCTTGCCAAGGGAAATAATCTTAGCAAGTAAGAGGCTGGAGGCGAATCGCCAGATGCAGAAGCTGAGAGCAGAAGCTGGACACAAATAGCCAGTTAGAGAAGCCATCACCAGGCTAGGGACTGGAGAGTAAACCCCTGAGATAGATGGGGAAGTTGGAAGAGGGTCTGCAATAAATCCCAAGAACAGCCCCTAAGAGAAAGAACCAGCACTTGGAACCTATGAGCCCTGGGAACCAGGATCACAGACCCTAACAGTCCTCAGCAAGGACAACTTTCACGCGCCTCCCTCTCCAGCGCTGACCCTTGAGGGCCCCCAAACAGCAGCACGGAGAGAGAAGACAAAAAAGAAAATGAAAGGAAACTGACATCACCCTTCCTCCGCACCGCAGGTCTCTGACTAAATTAGACCCCATCTCGGGAAGAGGTTTCAAATCGGTTGAGTAATCAGACCTGAATTAGGAGGAAGGAAAAGTTTCCAGTAGGTTGAGAACTTGGCATTTTGACATCACGCTGGCTGGACTTCCTACCTTCTGAAAGATGCCTTGTTATTATCTGAGAGAGAAGGTGAAAGCTCTAGGACATGTCAGTACTTTTCCCAGGCGCAAGAAGACAAGGGTCCGCTGAGCAGGCTTTGTAGAAGCAGGAGGGAGGAAAAGTCGTTTCTTTTTACTTGCACTCTGTTTACTAGTAGCCCATCTGCTTCAATAAGCTGGTACAGATAAAGAACGCTGTGACACTAATAAATATGGCATAGGCTGGTAAAGTAATTCATATTGCAAAAAATTCTAGTAGAATAATGAATCCCTGTGACTTGGCTTTGCTAGTAATTGGTTTGATGGGTGATTATGCATTTAGGAATTTAAACTGTGTACCTTTAATTCAAAACTATTTGAATTCCTATAATTGAGTACCTACATACCTACAAGCTTCTATAGGATACACAGAAGACCCTCACCCTACTTTTTCAAGGCTTCAAAAACTAGCAAAAGAATCCGACAAAAAAATAATCTAAAAAACAATATGATAAGTGCTCTAAGAGAATAACATAGACTGTAATATTGTAGTAGAGTGAAAGGGCATGTTAACTATCTGAAAGGATCTGGAAAGTTTCCCTAGAAGGTGATACATAATCTAATATTTGGTGTGTTTATTTAATCAGTAACTAGAATGGGTTGAAAAAGATTGGCAATTATTCTTGGAAGCAAAACAACTTAACACAAAGGCCTGCAACAGGAGAACCCAACTGGCTCAGAGAACTGCAAATTCATCAGCTTGGTTGTAGCACAAAGTACCATTGGGTGATGGTGGGGAGTGTGTCTGGAGATTACTCAGAGTCTAGATTAGCATTAGGCCTAGGTGACATGCTAAGGAATTCAGAGATATCATTTAAAGTGGTTAAAAGATTTTGGTTTTGCTTTTATGTTTATATGTGTGCTTTTAAAGACAAAAATTATAATAAGATTTTTGTAAATTACCTATAATTTCACTATCCAGAAAGCACTACTAAATATATTCTGAAGTATTTTCTTCCAGTATTTAAAAATTTATTTAAAAATATTTTCCGCCCTGGCCGGTTTGGCTTAGTGGATAGAGCGTCGGCCTGTGGACTGAGGGGTCCTGGGTTCGATTCCGGTTAAGGGCATGTACCTTGGTTGCGGGCACATCCCCGGTGGGAGGAGTGCAGGAGGCAGCTGATCGATGTTTCTCTCTCATCGATGTTTCTAACTCTCTATCCCTCTCCTTCCTCTCTGTAAAAAAATCAATAAAATATATTAAAGAAAAATAAAAATAAAAAAATAAAAATATTTTCCTACTTCTATTTTGTAGTCTACCTTTTTAACTTAATATAATTCTGTAATTATTTTTGTGTCATTGAATAATTTTTGACAATATGATTTCTAATTAATGACCAACAAATGAATCTATTATTTTTTATTTAACCATTCATTTACTGTTAGTGTTAAATTGTTTGAAATGTTTGCAATTAACATTCATGTATATAAATCTTTCAGTGCATGTTTAATGCCCTTAAGATAAAGACCAATGAATTGAATTGCTAGGTGAAAAAAAAATAAACTTTATTGGAACAAATTTTTACACATTTCTAGATTTATACCCATAAAATACTGCTAATTTACTTCTTCCTCCCGAGCTTCAGTAACAGTATAAACTAATCTCTGTTGCTTTATAGGTTTATCAATAGTACAAATTATTTGCTTTTATAAATAATCTTTGCTAAATTTTAAAATAAAGCAAATAGATATTTTATAAATTATCTTTGGTAAATAACTTTTGCTTGATTTTTTAAAAATAAAGGTCTACTGATGAAATGTTTGGGGATATAGAAAAATGAAAAGAAGAAAAGTTAAATAATTTTAATCCTATTTCTTATAATTAAGAACTGATTACATCTTGGTATATATCCTCCCAGTTCCTTACCCTATCTGTCTATCTATCTATCTATCTATCTGTCTCTTTCTTTAAATATACAGGGTGGTGCAAAAGTAGGTTTAAAGTAGTGAAGCACAGAGTTTATTCCTGCATTATTATTTATTAATTATTATTTTCCATATAAACAACTGTAAACCTACTTTTGTCCCATTCTATATTTAACAAAATTGAGACCTTATTGTATTTGGACTTACCTATATTTTATTTTTTCTATATAATACTGGAGAGCAAATGGTGTATCAGATCAGTAATTTGTCTTCAAAACATGGCTTGCAAGAGCTGCACAAAATTGCCTTATCAAATAAATAACCATCCCTGTATTGGAAGTTATGTTGGTTCTAATCTTTCATCTTCGCATGAACATGCTTGTACATATCTCCAATTAACAGTTTAAGGCAAATTGCTAAAGATGAAATGTTGAGGGAAAAGATCTGAACATTTCTTATGACTTTTAATTCATATTGTAAAGTTGCTTTCCAAAAAAGGTGTGCCTGTGAATGAGAGGTCTTGCTTCAAAATATTAAGGATTATCAATATCTTATTTTTTCCTATTTAACAGATAACAATGGCTTTGTAATTTAATTTACCTTTCTTTGATTATTTATAATATTAAACAGCACTTAGTGTCTTTATGGACAATGCTCAGTTTTGTCTAATTTTGGGGATTTGGTAAATTTTTATTGATGTTCAAAGTCTTTTCTGTGCCATTAAGAATATTAACCACTTATCTGTTACATTTATTGATACAGTCATTTTTTAAACCTGTATTTCATATTTCTGAGTTATTACATTTTGTGTTTTATTTGGCTATAATACATCCAACAAATATTACTCACACTGCAAAAAATATGCAGGTGAATATTTTTAAAACCTCCACCCTCTTTGGATCACTATTGAAGATAATAAAAATAAACTTCTATTTTAGGTTGATCATCAGGCTTTATCCTTTAAAAATACAGTGGGGCCTTGACTTACGAGTTTAATTCATTCCATGACGGAGCTTGTAACTCAAATTACTTGTATGTCAAATCAATTGTGAACGAGTGAGACAAGTGATGCTGGGCTGAGGTTGTGGCGTTCACTGTGACGTTCGCTGCGCTAACTAGCGGTGGGGTATCTGAAGCTGGCTCATAACCCGAATTTTAGCTCACAACTCAAAGCAAAAAATTGGCCAAGAGACGGCTCGTATCTTGAAAAACTTGTTAGTCGGGACACTCGTAAGTCAAGGCCCCACTGTATATCTACAGACAAGAAAAACACAAAAAATAAAAATCTTACTGGAAAATGTGTCTATTCTAATGTAAATGTTTTCCAAGTGATTTTGTTTAGGGTTGTAAGGGAGTAAATGATTAGTTCATTGATACCAAAATTCCACTGTTGAAGATTTCTGCATGATTGCCTACAACTTCACTCAAATTAATAAATAATTAATAAGATCTACTATGTATCAGGTACTGTGATATATAAAATATATTAAGAGTTTTATCCATATAGATATTTAAATTTATGGTACAAGACTATGCTACCTGCATAACACACCATAAAGATTACATATTCCTGAATATAAGTTAGTATTCTATCAGTTACAATAAAATTACTACTTTATGTAAATGACATTATGCTTCAAGATTACTAGATACTTAAGTACAGTATAATTTAATAGTTTATATTTTATAATTACATCTTAAAGAAATTATAAACTACCAAAGGGCATAAAACCAATTAAAATTATCAAAACATCCAATACTAAGAGTTCAGCCAGTTTATTGCATTTCTTTTCTCTCTTTATAAATGCACTAGAAGCCCAGTGCACGAAATTTGTGCACTGGGGTGGGGGGAGTCCCTCAGCCCAGCCTGTACCCTCTCGCAGTCTGGGAACCCTTGGGGAACAGGCCTAGCCAGCAGTTGGACATCCTGAGTGCTGCCACGGAGGTGGGAGAGGCTCCCGCCACCGCTGCTGCACTTGCCAGCCATGAGCCTGGCTTCTGGCTGAGCCGCACTCCCCCTATGGGAGCACACGGACTACCAGGCGGCAGCTCCTGCATTGAGCGTCTGCCCTCTGGTGCTCAGTGCACATCATAGTGACCGGTCGTTCCGCAGTTCGGTCGATTTGCATATTAGCCTTATATTATATAGGATGATTGTGGAAGGAAGAAATGGGGAAGTAGGTCAATCTATATACGAACTTTTACACAATGCCCTTGCTTTCAGCTAAGGTGACAACTGTCCCAGAGGGATTTCCTGGGATGTGGGACTTTCAGCCTAAAACCAGGGCGGTCTCAAACTTTCAGCCTTATATCTTGTTTCTTGCCTTCTTCATACCTAAATCTGCATGTGTTTTAGGCTGTAGCTTCTTTTGCTTTCCATCATCAGTCAACACTCTTCATACAATTTTCCATATTTTGTTGAAATCTCTTAACTTCAATGTTACCCCTTTGTTCTCTTTATTATTGAAGGTTGTGTTTTATCTAAATTCTAATACTGCTACTTTAATGGGCTCTCTCAGGTGTGCTCTGTTCATCATCTTGCACCAGAAACTCTTTTGAGTTTCACAAGCCTGTACACATACGGATCGGTGATGACTCAGTCCTAGCCCACCTCTCAAGAAACCTTCCCATGTACGACTTGGATTTCACCTGCTCTGGATTTATCTGCTGCTTCTGTTCAGTTGTTCTTAGCCATCAGAGCAGAACTTCTTGGCTTTAATGTGATCCCATCTATAATAATAAAAGCATAATATGGTAATTAGACCAGATGCCCTGTCCTTCCAGACATCCTTCCAGACGAAGCCAGGGCTGCAAGGGAAGCCCGGGTCCCAGGTGCTAGAGGGAAGCCAGTGCCGGCAGTTGGGGAAAGGAAGGCCTATTCTTGCATGAATTTCATGCATCGGGTCTCTAGTATATAAATAGAAGCATTAGGTTAATATAGGATGTTTGCTTACTAGTATAAAAAAGTCATACAAATGTTATATAGTCACTTTTTAGGCTATCATTAAAATAAACACACATAAAAATGCTCATTTAAAAAATCTCTTGAACCCTCAAAGATATATTTGCAGTTAGGAGAGACTTCTCATAAGTCGTTTTAACCCTGTATATTTATTCGTATTTGTAAAAAGCTCCATTTTAAAATATGGAAATGATTATAATAGTGACTTAGATTTTATTTAAAACATGCTAGAATCTTGGCATTTGTAAAAATATAAAGGTTTAGTCACTTAGATCTATTGACGATAAATAATTGTCTAAGAATCATTCTAAACAAGAGCATATGGCGGGGGGGAAGTAGAACATTCACTTTACTTCTCATCCTCCAAATTCTAATTCTTAGATCAAAATCATTTTTTTGGTAAGATTTGAAATAGTATCCATATTTTCCTCCTGAATATTTTCAATTAATGTTGTATATCAGCTCCAGCTCTTTTAAGAGTTTATACTTACTATCAACAAAACACCAAAGGAGACCTCTGCTTTTACAAATGTTTTTACTATAAGTTGATTTTTTGTTTCAGATATGAAACTTTTCAAAAATGAGATTAGTAATGCAATAACATTCATAGGACCAGTTTTAGAATGTCACATAGATGTACTCTGGGGACTATTCTTCTCTCACCCTGAGTCCCATTGATGTTTATGGTAGTTATGGGAACAATTTGAGCAGTCAGGATCCCTGTAAATTTAAAGAGAAACATTCTCATGTTGACAGATATGAAAAGAGAAAAACACATAAAATGCAATCTGTTTGGAAGAAAACTTGCTGCTGTTCATTATATTATTATTGCAAATACTGTACAGGCATATGTGTTTGAATATACTTTTCTTGGTTTATTCCTCAAAATAACTGTCTCTGTTTTTTGGGTTGTTTTTTTTTTGTCTGAAGCTTATATCTTTGTTATAAACATTTTGACTTTATTGGATTGAAAGGAAGAAAAGACATCCTCTGAGAAATATTTTTGCCCTTGAAAAATATGAAAGGGGCTCAGTAAAATTCCAAACATAAAAAATTATTATAGTTTCTAAAAAAGATTTAATATCTTCTACAATATAAAATTTCTCTTTAATAAAGCTACTACTTATTCAGTGGTAAGAATTTTGATTTCATAATTATTTAAGCAATAAACCCTTCTATGTTTAGTAAGATGGAAAATTTATAAATCTTGTTTTTAATTGGACAATTAAAAATAATGTCCATCTTTTTTCTTCTTCCTCTTATTTTTGTTTTTTTTGAAAGAACTCTTATTATTTGTAACAGTATGGATGGAACTGGAAAGTATTATGCTAAGAGAAATAAGCAAGTCAGAAAAAGATAAGTATCACATGATCTCACTCATATGTGGAATCTAATGAACAAAATAAAGTGATGAACAAAATAGATCCAGAGACATAGAACCATGGAACAAACTGAGGAATTTCAGAGGGAAGACAGGAGTGGGGCTGGGGTTAGAAGGCGAGATTAACAGGGGAACTTATATTCATACTAGGGGCCCAGTGCACGAATTTGTGCACCTTGAAAGGAACTGTGGGTCTCAAGGCTTCCATGGGCACAGAGGCAGGTCACGGCTCATCCTCCATGCCCCTTCCCAGCCCCTCTCACCGTGGTCCCCAGTCCCCTGTCTGCTGGCAGCCCCACTTCCGCCACTGCCATTGCTCCCATGTGCTGACTGCACAGAGTGATTGGGGCTGGTGCCAGTAGTGGATGGGAGCAAGGCCAGCACCATCAGCGGGTACATGCAGCCGCTGCTGCCCTGATCACCACTCAGGAGCAGGGGGAGGTGGAGAAGCCCTAAGGAGTGATTGGGGGCCCACAGCACCAAGTGATCGGGACCGGCGCTAGGCACTGGCAGCGGGTGCGAGTGGGGCTAACGCTGGCAGCAAGTGCAAGCACTGGGAGGGACTGCAGCATGCAGGAACAAAGAATTTTCAGTAACCACCAGAGGCTCTCCCCATGACAGCGACCAGCTCCCCACCTTGGTCTGGCACCCCTGCTCATTTTCTCCACCATCCTGCTGCGGCCAATGCCCACCATATTCTGTGCTCTGCTGCCTGCTGCCAATACCCTCCATGTTCTGTGCACACCCCCTGGTGGTCAGCACACATCGTAGCAACTGGTTGTTTGGTTGTTCGGTTGTTCCACCATTCAGTCTATTTGCATATTAGGATTTTATATATATACTAGAGGCCCGGTGCACAAAAATTTGTGCACTCGGGGGGGGAGGGGGGGTCCCTCAGCCCGGCCTGTGCCCTCTAGCAGTCTGGGACCCCTCAGGAGATAACGACCTGCTGGCTTAGGCCTGCTCCCGGGTGGCAGAGGGCAGGCCCAATCCCTAGGTGCAGCCCCTGGTCGGGCTCAGAGCAGGGCTGATTGGGGAGTTGGGGCGCCGCCCCCTGTCACACTCAAGGCAGGGTCGATGGGGAGGTTGTGGAGCAACCCCCTGTCACACACAGAGCAGGGCCCATCAGGGGGGTTGGGGTGCTGCCCTCTATCACCCACAGAGCAGGGAGGATCAGGGGGTTGGGGCGCCGCCACTCTCACACTCAGGGCAGGGCTGATGGGGAGGGGAGGTTATGGCTCTACCCCGTCACACACAGAGCAGGGCCCGTGGGGGGGGGGGGGAGCTCCCCCCTATCAGGCACAGAGCAGGGTGGATAGGGAGGTTGGGGCCCCGCCCCCTGTCACACACAGAGCCGCAGGGCGATCAGGGGGTTTGGGTGCTGCCCCCGTCACGCTGATCCCGGTGCCGGGAGGCATATTACCCTTTTACTATATAGGATTGAGGCCTGGTGCACGGGTGGGTGCTGGCTGGTTTGCCCTGAAGGGTGTCCTGGATCAGGGTGGGGGTCCCCACTGGGGTGCCTGGCCAGTCTGGGTGAGGGGCTGAGGGCTGTTTTCAGGCTGGGGGTGACTGAACTCCCAAACGCTCCTTTTTTCCTTTTTTTTTTTTTTTTTTTTTTTTAATTCTGGGCCAGCTTTAGCTTGAGGCTTGGCTCCAGCTCTTAGGCCTCCGGCTGAAAGTAGGTTTCTGGCCTTTGCTTACAATGTTGCGAATCTGCTGGCTGAAGTTGGGCATATTTGTTACAGAGTTTCTTAAACTGCAAGCTCAGAGGCAGCGGCAGGCAGTCGGGGAACGTTGGTTTCCTCCGTCACTGAGGCAACCAAGCCTCATGTTAGTTTCAAGCTGCCTGGCTGCCGGCTGCCATCTTGGCTGACAGTTAATTTGCATATCTCGCTGATTAGCCAATGAAAAGGGTATCGGTCGTACGCCAATTACCATGTTTCTCTTTTATTAGATAGGATACCAGTAGATATGCATAGCCCATGGACACAGACCATAGAGAGGTGAAGCCTTGGGAGGGGTGGGTGTGGGGTGGAGAGGGATCAATGGGGAAAACAACAACAACAAAACACCAAAGGAGACCTCTGTAATTCTTTCAACAATAAAGATAAACAAAAAAAATAATGTCCAATTCCTTAAATCAAACAAGGCAAATGACTGTTTCCACATCTTCAATTTAATGTTCATAAATATCTTGAATTAGGATAAAGACTTATGACTAATTCATATCCCCAGAGTGTGCTCTTGGTTATAATCACTCTATATACTCATCTCCATTTAAATATTCAATTACCAATGACATAAAGTCAAAATATGTATCAAGTATACTTAGAAGAAGAGAAATTCAGAAGATAATTTTCAGAACTATGGAAGTCTGAAACTGGGAAGAAGTAGTCCTTTTGAAGATGACCAGGACAATTTGTAAGATGATTGTAGATGTATGAAGTCTTTAACTTCACTTGTGCTCCTATGCTCTTCACACCCAAGGAGAATCAGGGCTTACTCACCAGCTTTGCAAGCTCATCAAAGGCCAAGGCAATGATCCAATTTGCCATTTCCTACAGCTTGTTCAAGCCAAGGCATGGATGAAATCTACTGAGGGTCTGAATAAAGATTTAAGAATTCACAAATTATAATTCTCAGGATTCTATCCTAATGGGGACTCAAGAACTCAACCTATGAGTCACCAACAGTGTCACCAACCTATGATTTGTGTTCCAGGTTGATTGTTTGGAAATTGTTTCCTAGAGAATTAACAATATATGTGGAATTTAGCTTTTAACCCACAACATACATATGTTGTATTACCAAACAACCTTAGACCCTGACTATCACATGTGACATTGTTTTACAAAAAAAAAAAAAGAGAGAGAGCTCCATTTTTCAATTCCCATCTTTCCCATTGCCATCTTGACAGTGGGGGGCAAACACCTCCTTTAATCCAGTCTAGCACTGGGTCACTCAAAAAAAATCAAAATTCTGGGGCATCATTAAACCAGAGATCCAAACTTTTCATCGCAGAGAGTAGACAAAACACGAAGAATTTAATGAGTGAGTTGTCACATTAGCAGTATATAATTGTCAATTTTCATGCTCACAAAATAAGTGATTTTCCAGGAGACTTAATATTCTGCTCTTCTCATCTTTAGAAATTTAAATCTCTGTGACTAATATATAGTTACAAAAGACAAGATGTTAATGATATTTATAAGGAAAAAAAAGAAATAAAATTCTGCCTTTATATTTACTTCATGTAACATGATCTATAAACTTTAATGACCTCTGAGGATTTTGCTGTATCCATAATTATACAAATTAGACATGGTAACAGAATACTCAGTTCTTCCATTTTCCAGAGGTTGTCTTAACACCACATGAGTAGTGTGTTAAATTATTTTGGCCTTTGGCCATATTATATACATAAGCCATGCTAACCAAATGCCTGACTTTTTTAGCCAGAATGGTCTCATTTTATAGCAATAGTGGGGATGGGGGTGAATTAATGCTTCTTTGCAGTTCCCTGACATTATATTTCCTGTCCTTTCTAAATCCTCCTGTGAAGTATACACAATATTAAAATTTAAAATCCTGACATTTATCATTATTTTTTCTAGTACTTTACTTCTTCTTTTTGGCAATTTAATCACTATTGGCCTGGATTTTCTCATTTGTAAAATGAAGGAATTATACCAAATAATATCCAAGAGTCTTTCTAACTGTGAAAGTCCACAGTATTGCTTATGTCTATACAAGCATTGAAAAAAAAATACATATTGTGGATAATGGGAGCTAGGTTTTTCAATTTTAGAGGAGAAAATGTTGTAAGGAAAGAGAGAGAGAGAGAAAGAGAGAGAGAGAGAGAATAGAATAAACACTGTGCTGTTGGATTGAAACTATAGATGTTTGCATAAACTCATGGTTTTTAATATATAAACAGACGAACAAAGAGATAAAGATATGTGTATATGCATGGTTAGTATACACACATATATTCCCTAGCTCTGTCTGATGAGAGGACCTAGAAATAATGACAACCCAGTAGTAACTAGCCCACCTAGAACCCAGATATTGATTCTAAGTACTATTTTCTAATAAAAAGAACCAAGGCTTCTTAAAGGAAGGATTGTTTCCAGGACTGTGACAGGGAACATACAAGACAAGCTCAGAACATATTTGAGTGCAACAAAGTAAAGGCATGTTTGAAAAATGATGGGGCCATGTCAGAAGGACACAGGAGCCAATTTAGAAATGCTCCCAATGGCTAAAGCTGGAATAATTTGAGTGACAAAATATCAGATTATAACCCATAAAATAAAATAAAATAAATATCCACAAGTCTATACTTATAGCATTCAATCAGTAAGTAAGAAGAAACTACTCTTTTTTTACAATAGAATTCCAGTTAATAAATACTTAAGAATGAAACGAGGTAAATAGAAAATGACCATTTTAGGTAAACAACAAGAATCATGGAAGAATGCTAAAATTAGTGGTCAAAACCATGATGAGAAACTAAGCTGAATATTTTTATATTCTTAAAGTATCTCCCAACAAAATAATTATGAATTAAAAAGAAAAAAATTCTAATTTCATAGTGGAGAAATCAAGAAAAACTACCATAACCAAGTGGTCAATGTTAATGCCATCTATAATAAAATATAGGGACATACTTTACCACCTAATATGAGACACTGAGAAGGGTACAACATCATCTCTGCATTCTCACCAAAAATGCACAATCCCAACTAATCCCGAGAAAATATCAGATAAATGTAAATTGAGGGGTATTTTAAAAATGACTGGCCAGTACCCTTCAAAAGTGTCAAGTTCATCAGTGGATCCAGAGACATGGAAGCATGGAACAGAGTGCAGAATCTCAGAGAGAAGGTGGGGGAGGGTGTGTGGGTGGGTGGGAGGTAATCAACCAAAGACCTTGTATGCATATATGTATAACCCATGGACATAGACAATAGAGTGCTGAAGGCCTAGGGCAGGGTGGGGGAGGGGGGGTAAGACGGGGACAATGGAGGGGAAAAGGGGACATATGCAATACTTTCAACAATAAAAAATTATTATAAAATGTGTGTAGACTCAGGCAAAAAAAGTGTCAAGTTCATGAAAAAGAAAGTAAGAAACCGTCACAGATTAAAAGACGTTAAGGAGATATGACAATTAAATCTCATGTTAGTTTCAGGATTGAATCCTGGACCAAAACAGACACAAATGGAAAAACTAGTGAAATTTGAGGGAGTTTGTGAAGCAGAACACTGTGTTATATCAGTGTTGTTTTCCTCCTTTCAGTCTTTGTACTGTGGTTATGCAAGATGTTTGTAGAAGCTGGGTGAAGGTATACAGGGACTCTGCAACTTTTTTGTAAGTCTAAAATTATTCCAATTTAAAAAGCTAGAAAACAATATAGTTATAACAGTTTACATATTTTAGGTGATAATAACATTTATTTCAAAAAATACAACACACATTTTTGGTTATTTTATGTAATCCTTAATCACTAAATATTAAGACAATAATTATTATTTTTTTCAGAAATTGGAACCAATTATCTCTAGTTATAATGATAGTATAATGACAAAATGAGTAATAAAGAATGAACATATTTCAAATTACTCTGTAAATTATATGTATTTCCAATAAAAAAAATTCCAACAGAATCTTATGGGAATTCATAAGCTCATTTTAAAGTTACTCTAGAAGGTAAAATATGCAAGAATCTCTACAGAAATTTTAATAATTTACTCTAACAAAAATAAACTTTAAAACTCTAGTGATTCAAGTGATGTGATAAAAGCATAAGAAGAGATGTGTGGAATGTGATAAAGGACCAGAGCCATTTATCTATGAGAATTTAGTGTAGGCTATTGACAGTATTTTAATCTACTGAAGCAAAGGTTAACTGGTCAATAAATAGCTTTGAGATTATTAGAATGTATTTAGGGGGAAAATTAAGTTCATTATTAATTGCATAAATATTTAAATGCTCACATGTTTTAGAAATAAAAATTAAGTCTCTAATCAACTGTATGAACAAAAAAATAGATTCCTAATGTTATAAGAGCTAAATATTTTTAAATCTATAAATATATTAAGATAAATACAGGAGAGGAGTTTTTACAATCTCAGATTGGGAAAGACCTTTTAAACAGGATAAAAAATCTATATGCCATAAAAGGAAGAATTGAAAGATTTAATTTCATAAAATTAAAACATTTTATATGACAGAAGATACCATAAACAAGCTAAAAGATTGGGACAGGCTGATAACATATAAATGTATATAAAAGATGATTTAGGGGTCATTTTGATCTCTTCAGTCTCTTCATGGACTCACAGGCTTTAGCCCACTGGCTGTGAGTAGGAGGAGGTCTGGGAGGCAGTGTCTCTGCTGTGCAGTGGTGTGTTTGAGGCTTATTGAGCTCCAGCAGGCCAGGAATGGAGCCTCCGTGCCTTCCAGACTCCACTCTGCTCACAGTGTTCACTCAGCATGACCCCATTTAACCCTCCAGCCTTGGGTGTGGGCACCTCTCAGGTCCTGCAGCCCAGGTTGCAGCATCCAGAACAGTTTGGAGTATTATAAATAATTCTGCTGAAGATTAAAAATGGTTGCAGAGTAACGGGATGCTGCATAGACATGCTCCCAGGAACAAACTGGAATCACCACTAAAATACAGAAAAACTTCCTGAATAAGCAATGGAAAACTTGCAGGATCAAACCCTGATACCTGAAGACCGAAAGTGGAGACCACATAGAGACTGGTAGGAGGAGTGAAAGGGCTGGCCTGACACCCACAGACAGCAACTGAAGTCCCAGGGAGATATCTCAGCTGTTGGGGGTTGCCACTGAGAACTCTGGGATCTAATCCCAAAGCTGGGTCCCCCAGCAGAGAGCATCAAAACTGAGAAGGGTATTCATATAACTTTGCCTGTGAAAATCAGCAGGGTTCTGTCTGCTAGGGAGTGACAGCTGAAAATTCAGGCACCCTTTTAAAGGGCCAACCCACAAAATTCGCTATGGAGCCTCCGACCTTGTGCTCCAACAGAGGGAAAGTGAAGTAGACTGGAGCTGTTTGAGCAGAAGCCAGAACTAGGGACTCTGGGGTTAGAACTCAGAAGGCAGACACCCCAAATTTCCTGGGCTGTCATTCCCTCTCATAGTAGAGGACATCTTTCCCACATAGACCTTTGCCTTGCCTGGGGGCAAGACAGTTGACCCACCCTATTGAAAAACATATTGCCTTAAGAGATTAAACACTTGAGAGACTAAAAATAACAATTAGTCTCCAGGCAGAAGCAACTGCCCCACCCTGTTGAAAAAAACTGTAGCCACACCTGGGGAGCAATTCAAGTCAGAACCCTATCAGTCTGTAGGCAGAGGCGGTCTCTGGAGGCTTAGAGTCTGTGCCTGATTCAGTTAGTCAGAATCAGCCCTTAACACTGTCCTGCACTAGAGTTTCAGAGGTATAGATGATCTACCTAATACAAAGTCACAAACCCAAACAGACAGCCAAAATGAGGAGACAAAGAAAAAACCCCCAAATGAAAGAACTAGGGCAGGGATGGGCAAACTTTTTGACTCAAGGGCCACAATGGGTTCTTAAACTAGACCGGAGGGCCGGAACAAAAGCATGGATGGAGTGTTTGTGTGAACTAATATAAATTCAAAGTAAACATCATTACATAAAAGGGTACGGTCTTTTTTTTTTTTTAGTTTTATTCATTTCAAACGGGTTGGATCCGGCCCGCAGGCCATAGTTTGCCCACGGGACTTCTCCAGTAGAAGAGATAAATGCAGCAAAGATAAGAAATTTATCTGAAACAGATGGTAAAAATGCTCAACAGCATGAAAAAAGATAAAGTAACTATGAAAAAAGAGCAGTCTGAGATAAAGAGTGACATAACCCAAATAAAGAACACATTGGAAGGAATACACAGCAGATTAGGGAAAGCTGAGGATTGAATCAGTGAATTAAAACAGTGGTCACCAACCGGTGGTCCGTGAGGTCTGAAAGGTTGGCAACTGCTGAATTAGAAGACAGGGTTGAAACTATCACTCAATTAGAGAAATAAAAAGAAAAAAAAAACTACTTAAAAGTGGGAGGACAGCTTAAGGGAGCTATGGGACAACGTGAAACATAACAATATTAGAATAGCAAGTGTGCCAGAAGAGGCAGAAAGGGAGAAATGAATAAAGAAGGTGTTTGAAGAAATAATGGCAGAAAACTTCCCTAACCTCATAAAGGAAAAAGTCACACAAGTTCAGGAGACACAAAGAACCCCAAGCAAGAACCTAAACAGGCCCACACCCAGACACATTATAATCAAAATGCCAAAAATTGAAGACAAAGAGAGAACCTTAAAGGCAGTAAGAGAAAAGAAAACTGTCACCTACAAAGGAGCTCCCATAAGGCTGACACCTGATTTCTCATCAGAAACTCTGCAGGCCAGAAGGGAATGACATGAAGTACTCAAGGTAATGGAAAGCGAGGATCTGAGACCAAGATTACTATATCCAGCAAAGCTAGCATTCAAAATAGATGGTCAAATAAAGAGCTGCCCAGACAAAAAAAATGGCTAAAGGAGAACATCACCACCAAGCCAGCATTTCAAGAAATGCTAAAGGGACTGCTGTAATGAGAAGGAGAAACAGAGAGAAAAACCTAGCCATACAGAATTAAAATGGATATAAATAAGTCCTTCTCAATAATAATCCTGAATGTAAATGGATTAAATGCTCCAATCAAAAGGCATAGGGTAGCTGAATGGATACAAAAACATGACCCAACTATATGCTGTCTACAAGAGACACATCTCAGAACAAAAGACACATACAGGATGAGACTGAAAGGATGGAAAAAATTTTTCCATGCAAATGGAAAAGAAAAAAAAAAGCTGGAGTAACAATACTCATATCCAACAAAATAGACTTTAAAATGAAGGCCATCACAAGAGACAACAAAAGTCACTATATAATACTAAAGGGATCGATCCAACAGGAGGATATAACCTTGGTAAACATATATGCACCCAATATAGGAGCATCTAAATATAAAAAACAAACAAACAAACAACTTCTAGAGGACTTTAATGGAGAGATCGACACCAATACAGTCACAGTAGGGGACTTTAACACCCCTCTAACTTCACTGGATAGATCTTCCAGATAAAAACTTAACAAGGCAACAGAAACTCTAAAGGACACACTGGATCAGATGGATTTAATTGGCATTTATAGAACCTTTCACCCCAATGCAGCAGAATATACATTCTTCTCAAGTGCACATGGATCATTCACAAAGATAGACCACATGTTAGGACACAAAACAAGTCTCTACAAGTTCAAGAAGATTGAAATCATATCAGGCATCTTCTCCGATCACAGTGGAATAAAATTAGAAATCAACTACAGTAAAAACACCCCAAAACATTCAAACACATGGAAGCTAAATAGCATGTTATTAAACAAAAAATGGGTTACCAACGAGATCAAGAAAGAAATAAAAACTTTCTGGAAACAAATGAAAATGAACACACAACAACCCAAATCTCTAGGACATAGCAAAAGCAGTCCTGAAAGGGAAGTTCATAGCACTACAGGCATACCTCAAAAAACAAGAAAAACCAGCAATAAACTATTTAACCATACAACTTATAGAAATAGAAAGAGCACAACAAGAAAAGCCCAGAGTAAGTAGAAGGAAGGAAATAATAAAAGTTAGAGCAGAAATAAATAGCATAGAGACTAAAGAAACAATAAAAAATAATCAATGAAACCAAGAGCTGGTTCTTTTAAAGGACAAACAAAATTAATAAACCATTAGACAGAATCATCAAGAAACAAAGACAGAAAACCCAAATAAATAAAATCAGAAATGAAAGTAGAGAAATAACCACTGACACCATAGAAATACAAAGGATTATAAGAAAATACTATCAACAACTATATGCCAACAAGCTGGACAATGTTGATGAAATAAACAAATTCCTAGAAAAAATATAATATCCAAAAACTGAATCAGAAAACTTGTATAGGCCAATAACAACTGATAAAATAGAAGCAGTAATCAAAAAACTCCCACCAAACTAAAGTGCAGATCCAGACAGCTTTACAGGGGAGTTTCCAAACATTCAAAGAAGAACTAACACCTATATTCCTCAAACTATTTCAGAAAATCCAAGAAAAAGGAACACTTCCCAACTCTTTTTATGAGGCCAGCATTATCGTAATTCCAAAACCAGATGAAGACGATACACACACACAAAAAAAGAGAATTACAAGCCAATATCCCTGATGAGCATGGATGCTAAAATCCTCAACAATATTAGCAAATCGCCTCCAGATATATATTAAAAAGATCATATACTATGAGCAAGTGAAATTTATTCCAGGGATGAACCAATTGAAAGACAAAAATCACATAATCATATCGATAAATGCTGAAAAAGCATTTGACAAAATCCAACACGCATTTTTGATAAAAACTCTCAGCAAAGTGGGAATAGAGGGAGCATATCTTAACATGAAAAAGGCTATATATGACAAATCTACAGCCAACATCATACTCAATGGGCAAAAACTAAAAGCATTTCCCCTATGAATAGGAACAAGATAGGGATGTCCACTTTCACCACTCCTATTTAACATAAGACTGGAAGTCCTAGCCACAGCGATCAGACAAGAAGAAAAAAATAAAAGGCATTCAAGTTGGAAAGGAGGAGTGCCGGGGTCCAACCCCAGCGGGTCCAGGGGTCCCCAAAGGTGTGGACGGAGTCGGCGAAGAAGGAATGACACGGGGACAGTGTTCAGTTGATCAGCAACCTAGCCAGGATCTCTAGCCCGGATCTCCAGAGAGGTTCTGCTTCGGATCTCCAGCGAGGTTCTGTAGCCATGTTCCCTCGCTAGGTTCTCCAGCCAGGTTCTGTCCAGGCTCTCCAGTCAGGTTCAGTGTCCAGGTTCCAGTCAGGTTCTCCTGCCAATCTCTGTAGTCAGGTTCAGTCCAGGATCCCTTGCCATGTTCTCCCGCTAGGCCCTGTCTCTAGGCTCCGAGGCCAGTCCCTCTCCAGGATCCTCCGGCATGCTCTCTCCAGCGAAGTTCTTCTGTCTCTAGGCTCCGTGTAGGCTCTGTCTTCTTGATTCTGTTCTAAGTTCTGAGTGTTTCTGTCTTGTTACAACTGTATTTATACCAGTTGATTCAATCCTATCAATCTCTATTACAAAGGTTAGGGCGTTTCTTATCTCCATTCCAGGGAGAAAAGATTATGTAGTTTAAGCATGATTGTTCGTAGTTAAAGGGATTAATTACCCGCCTGGCACTTAGTTGAGGGGTTTTATTCCCTCCCTAACTTCAGGGGAAAATCCCTACCTGGGGATTCAACCTTTCTCGGAGAGGTGACTTTGGTTAAAACACAGCGCCAAGAAGGTGAGCAAACATATTAAGAGCCGTATGCCATATATGCCAGGTCCCTTGAAACAGCAAGGATGGACCGGCTCCCGGCAGAGGAGTAAAACTCTCATTATTCACAGAGGACACCATATTGTACATAGAAAACCCTAAAGACTCCACCAAAAACACTAAATAAATGAATTTGGCAATGTAGTAGGAAACAAAATCAACATCCCAAAATCTATAGCTTTTTTATACAAAAATAATGAATTCTCAGAAAGAGAAACTAAACAAACAATCTCATTTACCATTGCAACAAAAAACTAAAATACTTAGGAATAAACTTACCCAATGAGGCAAAAGACCTGTACTCATAAAACTACAGGACCTTGAAAAAAGAGATAGAAGAAGACATAAACAAGTAGAAGAATATACCGTGTTCATGGGTTGGTAGAATCAACATCATTAAAATGTCCATATTACCCAAAGCAATCTACAGATTCAATGCAATCCCTATTAAAATAGCAATGGCATATTTCACAGACCTAGAACAAATGCTCCAAAAACTTATATGGAATCAAAAAAGACCCTGAATAGCTGAAGCAATTTTAAGAAGAAAAAAAAGTTGGAGGAATCACAATAGTAGATTTCAAGTTATACTACAAAGCCATCATAATCAAAACAGCCTGGTACTGGTACAAAATTAGGTATATAGATTAGTGGAATAGAACAGAGAACCCAGAAATCAACCCAACCCATTGCGCTAAATTAATATTTGACAAAGGAGGCAAGAGCATACAATGGAGTCAAAAGGGTCTCTTCAATAAATGGTGTTGGGAAAATTGGACAGATACTTGCAAAAAAATGAAACTAGACCACCAACTTACACCATACACAAGAAAAAATTTAAAATTGATTAAAAAATTAAATTTAAGTCTTGAAACCATAAAAATCCTAGAAGAAACCATAGGTCTCTGATCTTTTTCTTCATGGTGTTTACAGGAATGTGCAATTATGTATTTATTTGAGTGTATGTCTGTTTAATGTATATATATCCCTCCTACCATATAAATTCAAAGAGCACAGGAACTATATCTATCTTGTTCATCTCTATATTCCCAGTTCATAGCTTACTGTCTGGCATACAGTAGGTGTTCAATAAATGAATAGATAAATAAACCAGCATAACTAGGTCCAGAAATATTTTAAAAGATGTAAATACTTACTAAAATAAAGATTAATTGGAATAGCTATTATTTGTGCGATTTAAAAATAGAATTGATGATACAAGGATAAATGCAGGGCCCTTTAGGGAAGTCAGATGGCTACCCAGATGTATTAGGAACTCAATGTTGCTGCCATGTCTGCTCCTCACTTATTGGGCCTGGAAATAATTTTACCAATGTACCCATGGTAATTAACAACTGACTCATGCTGAATAAGCCCATGACAGGTTTATGTCTACATAACAATTCCAACTCATTAATTTACAATAAAATATATAACTATCAAGTCAATCTAATCTTCAATCTTTGTTTAGCTCAAACACTCCCTATAGGAGACAGACAAATAGATAAGTTATATCCAAACAATAACTTCAGCTCAGAAATGATTCCTGGCCACAAATTACTTATGCCTTAGAGGTACTCTCACTTTAGAATAAGCCACCATTATCTTATGCCTGGATTCTTACAGCAGCTTCCTGACTGGTCTCTGAAGTTCCCCTCTCAAATCTATTAAGCATACAGCAGCAAAATTGTTCCTTTCAAAACATACATTTAACCATCTCACTTCTCTACTTCAATACTTCTTCATTCCATCAGAAGGAAACCAGTCCCATACTCATGGTTCACAAGGCTCTGTGTGATCTGAGCCCTGCCACCTTTCCAATCTTATCAGGGGCCCCTCTCCCTGACACTTTAGAGCCCCAATATACTTGTGTGCTTTTGAATTGAGAGACTAAATATATGTATGGACAATGGCCAGACCATATGTAAAAATAGAACTCTGACCCACAGCCTGCAGCAACCAGCCCAGGAAACCACCCCATTATGTACAGTAACCAGCCTAGGAAGCCAATCTGCTATATATAAGTCATACTTGTATAAAGCAGACCACTATATCTAACAACTGATCCAGGAAACCAGGCAATAGTCCCTCAATAATCAGATCAAAAGGGTCAGGATTTCTTAATAACTGATAGCCTTTGAGGACCTGCCGAAACATAGTGACGGCAGCTGATTCCCATGACTAAATGGTCTTTGCTTATTCTCTTTTGGTTGTTTTTAATTTCCACAAGGCCCATCAGTGGGACAAGCTGTTTCCTCCCTTGGAGACTTTCTAATTCTGCTGCCTGGAATGTGTCCTCAACCCTTCACATGGACAACCTCTTCCTGTTTTCTAGATTTCTTCTAATGTATTAAAGACATCCTCCCTGACCACTCTGTATAAACACACCCATTTCAGCCTCTTTTTCAGTTCCCTTACAGCACTTACCACAACTTCCAATCATTTTATCTTTCCAGTTTACTTATTTTCTACCTTTTACCCCCCAAGAGAATGAAGCTGGATAAAGTAATCTTGGTTGTAGGTTCTTGGTATTCATCACTTTGAATATTCCTCATTTTTTAAAGTAAAACATTATTTTACTTAAAACTGTCTGGGGCTTGCTATAACTCTCGGCTTCAATTCCTAGTTCTCTACAGTGAGTGAAAGCCCAGCCTGATACCTCTCTGGCCGTGTCTCCTGCCACCCTGTTTGTTACTATTTTACACTCTGTCCTCTTTCACACCTAAGTTATATGAACCTCTCTCCTGTCTCAAAGCCCTTGCAAGTGTTCTTCCATTCGCCTGGACTGTCTTCTCTCTAGACCTTTCTATTGCTAACTTAGTCTAGAATTCAAGTCTCAGCTTATATGTTCTCTCCTCGGAGAAGCTCTCTTTGACCATCCTACATAAATTGGCTCCCTTTCACTTTCAGTCACATCCAGAGCTTGTCTCCTTCAACACCCCCTCACAATTTGTAATCACTCTACCAACTTGTCTATAACTAAATCAGTGATTCTCCACTAAGGGAATGCGTGCCCCACAAGGGAACACTTGGCAATGTCAGGAAACATTTTTTTTGGTTTTTTGTTTTGTTTTGTTTTTGTTTTTGTTTTTATTTTTTTTAAGTTTTATTGCTTAAAGTATTACAAATGGTATTACACATGTGTCCTTTTTTTTCTCCCCGCCCTTGACAATCCCCCGACCTCCCCTACCCCCCAGTGTCTTATGTCCATTGGTTATGCTTATATGCATGCATACAAGTCCTTCGGTTGATCTCTTACCCCACTCCCTCTTGCCCCCCAACCCTTTCCGGCCTTCCCGCTGCAGTTTGACAATCTGTTGAGGCAGCTCTGCCTCTATATCTATTATTGTTCCTAAGTTTATAATGGTCTTTATTATCCATGAATGAGTGAGGTCATGTGGTATTTTTTCCTTCATTGACTGGCTTATTTCACTTAGCATAATGCTCTCCTGTTCCATCCATGCCATTGCAAATGGTAAGAGTTCCTTCTTTTTTACAGCAGCATAGTATTCCATCGTGTAGATGTACCACAGTTTTCTAATCCATTCATCTACTGATGGGCACTTAGGCTGTTTCCAGATCTTAGCTATGGTGAATTGTGCTGCTATGAACATAGGGGTGCATATATCCTTTCTAATTGGTGTTTCTGGTTTCTTGGGATATATTCCTAGAAGAGGGATCACAGGGTCAAATGGGAGTTCCATTTTTAGTTTTTTGAGGAAACTCCATACTGTCTTCCATAGTGGCTGCACCAGTCTGCATTCCCACCAGCAGTGCACGAGTGTTCCTTTTTCTCCACATCCTCTCCAGCACTTGTCGTTTGTTGATTTGTTGATAATAGCCAGTCTGACAGGTGTGAGATGGTACGTCATTGCTGTTTTGATTTGCATCTCTCGGATGATTAGTGACTTTGAGCATGTTTTCATATGTCTCTTGGCTTTCTGAATGCCCTCTTTTGAAAGGTGTCTATTTAGATCCTTTGCCCATTTTTTGATTGGATTGTTTATCTTCCTTTTGTTAAGTTGTATGAGTTCCCTATAAATTTTGGAGATTAGGCCCTTATCAGATATGACATTGGCAAATATGTTTGCCCACGCAGTGGGTTTTCTTGTTGTTTTGTTGATGGTTTCTTTTGCTTTGCAGAAGCTTTTTATTTTGATGTAGTCCCATTTGTTCATTTTCTCTTTAGTTTCAAGTGCCCTAGGAGCTGTATCGGTGAAGAAATTCCTTCGGCATATGTCTGAGATTTTGTTGCCTTTGGATTCTTCCAGTATTTGTATGGTTTCCCATCGTATATTTAAGTCCTTTATCCATTTTGAGTTTATTTTTGTGTATGGTGTAAGTTTACCTCTTTTACCTCTTTTACCTCTTTAGTTAAGTTTATTCCTAGGTAGCTTAATTTTTTGGTGCGATGGTAAATGGGATTTTTTTTTTTTAGTTTCTCTTTCTGAAAGTTCACAATTGGTGTGTAGAAATGCCTCAGATTTCTTGGGGTTAATTTTGTATCCTGCTACATTGCCAAATTCATGTATTAAGTCTAGTAGTTTTTTGATGGAGTCTCTAGGGTTTTGTATGTATAATATCATGTCGTCTGCAAATAAGGACAGTTTTACTTCCTCTTTTCCAATTTGGATGCCTTTTATTTCTTCTTCTTGTCTAATTGCAATGGCTAATACTTCCAGTACTATGTCAAACAGGAGTGGTGAGAGTGGGCATCCCTGTCTTGCTCCTGTTCTTAGGGGAAGTGGTGTTAGATTTGTCCATTGAGTATGATGTTGGCTGTGGGTTTGTCATATATGGCTTTTATTATGTTGAGGTATGATCCTTCAATTCCCACCTTGCTGAGAGTTTTTATCAAAAATGGGTGTTGGATTTTGTCAAATGCTTTTTCTGCATCAATTGATATGACCATGTGGTTTTTTTCTTTCAGTTTGTTTATGTGATGTATCACGTCTATTGATTTGCGGATATTGTACCATCCTTGCATCCCTGGGATAAATGCTACTTGGTCATGGTGTATGATCTTTCTGATGTACTGCTGGATCCGATTTGCTAAGATTTTGTTGAGGATTTTGGCATCTATGTTCATGAGGGATATTGGCCTATAATTCTCTTTCATTGTGTTGTCTTTACCTGGTTTTGGTATTAGGGTGATGCTGGCTTCATAGAATGAGCTTGGAAGTGTTCCTTCCTCTTGAATTTTTTGTAGTAGTCTGAGGAGGATAGGTTTTAGTTCTTCCTTGAATGTTTGGTAAAACTCCCCTGTGAAGCCGTCTGGTTCTGGGCTTTTGTTTGCTGGAAGCTTTTTGATTACTGTTTCAATTTCTTCCATAGTTATTGGCCTATTGAGATTTTTAGATTCTTCCTGATTGAGTGTTGGAATGTTGTATTTTTCTAGGAATTTGTCCATTTCCTCCAGGTTGTCTAGTTTGTTGGAGTAGAGCTGTCCATAGTATTTTTTAACAATCATTTGTATTTCTGTGGGGTCTGTTGTTATTTCGCCTCTATCGTTTCTGATTTTGTTTATTTGGGTCCTCTCTCTTTGCTTCTTGGTGAGCCTGGCTAGAGGTTTGTCAATCTTGTTTATCCTTTCAAAGAACCAGCTCTTGGTTTCTTTGATTTTCTGTATTGTTTTTTGGGTCTCTATGTCATTTATTTCTGCTCTAATCTTTATTATCTCCTTCCTTCTGCTCACTTTGAGGTTTTCTTGTTGCTCTCTTTCTAATTCTTTGAGTTGTAGAGTTAGATGATTTACTACCATTTTTTTCTTGTTTTTTGAGATAGGCCTGTAGAGCTATAAACTTCCCTCTCAAGACTGCTTTCAATGTGTCCCATAGGTTTTGGATTGTTGTGTTTTCATTGTCATTAGTTTCCAGGATGTTTTTAATTTCTTCTTTGATCTCATTGGTAACGCAATCAATATTTAATAACATGCTATTCAGCTTCCAAGTGTTTGAGTATTTTGGGTTGTTTTTATTGTAGTTTATTTCTAATATTATGCTATTGTGGTCTGAGATGATGCTTGGTATGATTTCAATCTTCTTGAATTTGGGGAGACTTTGTTTGTGACCCAATATGTGGTCTATTTTTGAATGTGTCTTATGAGCACTTGAGTAGAATGTATATTCCGTGGCTTTGGGGTGAAGCGTTCTGAAGATGTCAATTAAGTCCATCTGATCTAGTGAGTCATTTCGAATTGCTATTTCTTTGCTGAGTGTTTGTCTAGAGGATTTATCCAGTGATGTCAGTGGTGTATTAAAGTCCCCTACTATGATTGTATTGTTGTCAATCTCTCCTTTGATATCTTCCAGGAGTTTTTTTTATGTATTTGGGTGTGCTCCTGCATTGGGTGCATATATATTTACCAGGGTTATATCTTCTTGTTGTATTTATCCCTTTAGTATTATGAAGTGGCCTTCCTTATCTCTTGTTATGGCCTTCACTTTGAAGTCTATTTTGTCTGATATAAGTATTGCTACCCCAGCTTTCTTTTCCTTTCCATTTGCCTGAAAGATATTTTTCCATCCCTTCACTTTCAGTCTGTGTGAGTCCTTTCTAATGATGTGGGTCTCTTGTAGACAGCAAATGTATGGGTCATGTTTTTTTATCCATTCAGCCACTCGATGTCTTTTGGTTGGAGCATTTAGTCCGTTTATGTTTAAAATTATTATTGAAAGGTATTTGTTTGTAGCCATTTCTTTTTGTGTGTGTGGCTGTTTTCTTTCTGAGCTTTTTTTCTTCTTTTTACACCAGTCCGTTTAGCATTTCTTGCATTGCTGGCTTGATGGTGATAAACTCCCTTAGCCTTTTTTTGTCTGTTAAGCTTCTTATTTCCCCTTCAATTTTGAATGATAGCCTGGCTGGATAGAGTATTCTTGGATTCAGTCCTTTGCTTTGCATCACTTTGTAAATTTCCATCCATTCTTTTCTGGCCTGATGTGTTTCTGTTGAGAAATCATTTGATAATGTAATGGGAGATCCCTTGTATGTAACTTTCTGTCTCTCTCTTGCAGCCTGTAAGATTCTCTCTTTGTCCTGAACATTTGCCATGGTAATTATGATGTGTCTTGGTGTGGGTCTTTTCGGGTTTGCCTTGTTTGGGACTCTCTGTGCTTGTGTGACTTTTTTCTTCCCCACCTCAGGGAAGTTTTCTGATATTATTTCTTCGAATAGGTTTTCTAATCCTTGTTCCTCTTTCTGTTGTTCTGGCAACCCTATTATTCGTATGTTGTTTCGTTTCATGTTGTCCCAAAGCTCCCTTAGGCTCTCCTCCTGTCTTTTAATTTTTTTCTCCAAGTGCAGTACAGTTTGGGTGTGTTTTGCTTCCTTGTCTTCTAATTCACTAATTCTGTCCTCCGCTTCTCCTAGTCTACTGTTGATACTTTCAATGGTGTTTTTTATTGCAGCTATATCACTTTTCATTTCTTCTTGGGTCTTACTTAAGTTGTTGACTTTTTCATCTGTTTCTTCTTGCTTCTTGCATAAGTAGTTGATTTTTTCATCTGTTTCTTCTTGCTTCTTGTATATGTTGTTTATTTTTTCCTCCATCCGGTTTATGCACTCTAGGACCCTTATTCTGAATTCTTTTTCTGTCATGCTGCATGCCTCGGTTTCACTTAGCTGCTTTTCTGGTGAGGCCTCCTTTTCTTTCCTTTGGGGGTTTCTGTGTCTACCCATGTTTGATCTCACTGACATATCTAGACATTGAGTTGTTCAGTGGCTGCTCCCTGGGTGGCAGTGGCTCCTTGGGCTGTGGTTGCTCCTCTGGCAGTTGTGGTAGCAGCTGCTCCTCAGTTGGCAGCAGCTCCTCTGGTGGGTGCTGTTCACAGCTTTGGTGGCTCTTCTGGCTGGTGGGGGGAGGCTTCACGTACAGCTGCTGATCCTCAGAAGGTGTGGTGATCAGGAGGCTGCTGTTGCTTGGATCTGCTTTCCAGGGGAGCTCTGCCCTTCCCGGCTGCAAACCGGCTCACTAGCTGAGTAATTTTGCCAATTCCGGGTGGGTGTTATTAGTTTCAGCTGCTTACTCCATCTGCTCCGGGACAAGACCTGGGAAGCGTCTGCCTATATTGCCGCCATCTTGTCGAATCCCAGGAAACATTTTTTTTTAATATACCATATTTATTTAATGGAGTGTTTCTTTAAGAAGAGTTTTAAGTTCATAACAAAATTGACCAGAAAGCTGAGAGATTTCCCACATATCCAGTGCTGCCCCATATGCACAAAACCTCTCCCATCCAGTATCACCATCCCCTACCAGAGATACATTTTTTATAAACGATGAAACTACATTTATACATCATTATCACCCAAAGTTCATAGTTTACATTAGGGTTCACTCTGATTGTTGTACATTCTGTCAGTTTGTACAAATGTATAATGACATATATCTACCACTATAGTATCATACAAAATAGTTTCACTGCCCTAAAAGTCTTCTATGTTCCACATATTTATTATTTCCTCCCTATAATCCTGGCACCACTGAACATTTTACTTTTTTCAAAATTTTGCCTTTTTCAGAATGTCATATAGTTGGAATCATACAGTATGTAGCCTTTTCAGATTGGCTTCTTTTACTTGGTAATAAGCAGTTACTATTCCACCATATCTTTTAATGGCTTAATATCTCATTTTTTTCACATTGAATAATATTCCATTGTCTGGCTAAATCACAGTTTACCCATTCACCTACTGAAAGACACCTTGGTTACTATGAAGTTTAGACAATTATGAATAAAACTGCTAAAAATTCCCATATTCAGGCTATTGTGTAGACATAAGTTTTCAACCCCCTTATGTAAATACCAAGGAACATGATTGCTGGATCATATGGTAGTAATTTATTTAGTTTTATAAGAAACTGCCAAACTGTCTTTCAAAATGGCTGTACCATTTTGCATTCCCACCAGCAATAAATGACAGTTCCTGTTGCTTCACATCCTTGCCAGCATTTGGTGTTGTCAGTGTTTTGGATTTTGGTCATTTTGAAAGAGCCAAAAATATTTTCTGAACAACCAGATGTGAGGAGTGAAAGAAGAAATGAAATATATCATCAACTAAAATAGGGAAGACTGAGGGAAAGCAGGTTTTATGGCAAAGATCAGTTCATTCTTGGACATGTTGATTTCAAAGTCTTTATTAGACATCCAAGTAGTGATGTCACGTAGGCATTTGTCATAACAAATCTCTGGAAATATGCCTGTGGGAGCCATCAGCATGTAGAGAGTGAAGCCATGAAGCCCGATGAGATCAACAAGGGTGTGAGTATGACTAGAGAACACAGCCAAGGGCTGAGCTCTGGGTCACCCTAACAAGAAGAGGTCTGGAGAAGAGAGGGAACCAGCAATGGAAAAGAAAAGGGAACAATCAGGAGTGTAGAGATTAGAAACAAGAGTGTGGCGTCCTGGAGGGGGAAGTATATGAAGATGCAATGAACCACAGTGTCAAATACTGCTCAGACATCAAGACAAATGGGGTCCAAGAACTGCCCATTATATTTATCAATGTGGAGACTCTTGGTGACCTTGACAAGAGGAATTTCAGAGGAAGTGTGGGTTGGATGAGTTAGAGAAGGAAATGGAGGAGAGGAGTAGAAGACAGTGACTAAAAATAACTCAGAGAGTTTTGCTGCAAAGGGGAACAAACAAATGGAGGTGTACATAGGAGGGGAGGCCAAGAGAAGGCTTTTACTAGACAAGAGGAATAACAGAAGAAAGGGAAATGATGATGAAAGAGAGGAGAGACTTGCCAGAGTAGATCATAGCAGATGAAACTGAGTGCAGAAGAAAGGCTGTTTTTACATAGGGTTTTGGCTAGTTCAGCTGTGGTGAAGGGCAGTAACAGCATGCAGAAATGGGCCGTCTGTACCTTGACATGCTCCCTGTGGCACTACAAAGGGATGGCTGCCTTCACAGGGCCAGAGCAGACAGAAGTAAATGTTGTGGAACTTGTCCCTTGGTAACTTCAAATGTTTCTTTGCTAATGTATTCATTGAATGTTCCACAGGTGACCTTTTATTCCAAGAGAAGACAAAGGGCACATATGTTGCCACTCTGACTCCCCCAGATAGACACCTCAGTGACATTTGAAGTAATCATCTATGGCCCTGTCTGTGTTTAGCTTCTAAACTATTTTTCTTCCCATGCCACCAAGCTCCTGCCCTTTGTTTGTATCTCAAATTTGGTCCTTTTCTGTAATTTTGAAATTGGCACTTGGAGTCTGGTTTCCTGGTTGGATTCATCTCTTTAACTCCTGGCTGCCTTATGCTGTATGTCCTTCTCCATTTCCAGCTCTCAAAACCCAGGCCCTGACTTTGGCTTATTTGGCTAATGCCCTGGCCTAGATCACCTCCACCACCCCAGAAAAAGGAGCAGATACATTCTGTGACAGCTGGGATTCAGGGGTGAAACACAAATTCAAAATGCCAAAGTGAGTTACTACTGACCTACTGATTTTATATCCTATATAATAAAAGCCCAGCAACCAAATGGCAGAATGACTGGAATGACCGGAACAACTGCACCCCCTCACTCTAGCCGGCCCTGCCCCCAATCGGCTCCCATCAGGGCAGGCCAACTGGACCCCACCAGTGCATGAATTCATGCACTGGGCCTCTAGTATATATATAATGTGTATAACAATAATACATACACATACACTAACATAATCATTTAGTATAATGCAGACCAGGCTAATAAATAAACAACAGCTGAAAGTATCCTATGGATGAAACAAATCACATCACATGGGGTGCTGTGGCAGACAGAATTCTAAAATGGTTCCCCAAATTTCTCAGTCCCTCCCCAATGTGTGCATTCCATGTAATTCCTGGAATTGTGAAAATGATGGATTTTACTGCTGTGATGAGTTATTTTTTATGGCACAATTGACTTTACAAAGGAAGATTATCCAGGTAGTACTGACCTAGTCACAGGAGCCCTTTAAAAGCAGAAGTTGAAAAAAGTCAGAAATAGAGAGAGAAGATGGCACCAACAAGAAGGCAGGGAGGGAGAATGTGTGAGACAGTGAGGGAGCGATAGAGGAGTGTGTAGATGTGTGGGGTGTGTGTGTGTGTGAGCGAGCTAGGGACAGTTAGATCCTGCGGGTCTTGCAGGGGGAGGGCTGCCAGGCTGGGCAGTCTTGAACTACAAAACCCCGCTGCCACCGCGAACACTCCAGGGCGGCCAGCGCGGGCACAAAGACCACGCCATCTTGAACTACAGGACTGCTTATGACTAGGACCCTAGCTCACCACCACCCAATCTAGTTTCAGACGCAAGCCAGGACTCTATAACCACTTGGGACAAAGACCTGCAGACCCACAGACACCAAGACTCCAGACATCCCGGCTGCAGATTACTGTGAGTCACGGAGTCCATCCCCCTCCCCACCGGCCCACTTCGGTGGCATAGGACCTGCCAGACCCACTCCACACGAGCAGGCTTCCTGCCAATACAGGGCGGTTGTGTGACTTAACTTTGACTCTGGGCACGTGCACAAAGGTGTCTGTTTCCCCTGGCACAAGAGTGGGCCTCTCACCAACACAGGGCAGCTGTGCAACCCAGCCTCCTGAAGCAGACCAGAGACCCTGATTCTCCATGCAAGAGGCAGAACTGAGCACCAGTGACTTGACTCTCGGCTCTCACACGGGGAGGACTCTGTTTCTCATCTTGCGTGCATAGGATCTCTGTGACTCCAGTTCTCAGCGCAAGCACACAAAGGGACTCTTATTCATGGTGTGAGGCTGCACCAAGCAGCAGAGACTCCAATACTCGATTCTCAGCGTGAGCACATGGGGTCTCTGACTCTTGGCACTTGCTAGAGGACTCTGATTTTCAGCATATGCCAGGAAGGACTTTTTTTCAGCATGGCGCATGCAGGGTTCCTGATTCTAGGTGCACGCACAAGGCTACACTGAGCGCTGGTGACTCCGATTCTCAGCATGCGCGTGGCTCCCACCAACCCACAGCAGCCACACGTCTCAGGTCTCGGTGTTGGAGCTCTTCAGTGACACTT
The DNA here is from genome assembly GCF_963259705.1 of Myotis daubentonii. NCBI lineage: Eukaryota > Metazoa > Chordata > Mammalia > Chiroptera > Vespertilionidae > Myotis > Myotis daubentonii. The sequence continues at coordinate 134,916,413 of NC_081842.1, forward strand.
GGGTGGCGCGATGCTCCCACTGCACACAGCTCAGGCCCCCGCAACTCGGCGTTTGGACCTTCTGGTGACAGAATGGGGAGACAACGAAACAATCCCCAGAGGAAAGAAAAAGAGAAATTGCCAAGAAACTAAATAACTGAAACTGAGGCATGCAATATGACAAAAAGAATTCAGAATAATGGTCATACAGTTCATAAACCAGATGGAAGAGAAAATTTACAACTTATGCAAAAATCAGGAAGAAATCAAAAGTGATATAGCTACAATCAAAAATGCTATGGAAGGTTTCAACAGTAGACTAGAAGAAGCGGAGGACCAAATTGGTGAGTTAGAAGATAAGGTAGAGAAACAAGCCCAATCTGAACACCAACTGGAGAAAAAAAATTAAAAAGCAGGAAGAGAGCCTAAGGGAGCTTTGGGACAACACAAAACGAAGTAACATAGGTATAATAGGGGTGCCAGAGGACAAGAAAAGCAGCAAGGATTAGAGAATCTATTTGAAGAAAAAATGACAGAAAACTTCCCTGATATGGGGAAGAAAATGTCACACAAGTAGAGAGTCCCAAGCAAGATGAACCCAAAAAGACCCACACCAAGACACATCGTAATTACAATGGCAAATGTTAATGACAGAGAGAATCTTAAAGGCTGCAAGAGAGAGACAGAGAGTTACCTACAAAGGATCCACCATCAGATTATCAAATGATTTCTCAACAGAAACACACCAAGCTAGAAGGGGATGGAATGAAGTATACAAAGTGATGTAAAGCAAAGGACTGAATCCAAGAATACTCTATCCAGCAAGACTATCAATCAAAATTGAAGGGGAAATCAGGAGCTTCGCAGACAAAAAAAATACTAAAAATGCTAAAGGAGTTTATCACTACCAAGCCAGCAATGCAAGAGGATATTACTCTGGTAAACATATATGCGCCCATTGCAGAAGCACCCAAATACATTAAAAAAGCTTCCAGAAGATATCAGGGGAGAGATTGACAGCAATACAATAATAGTAGGAGACTTTAATACCCCATTGAGAACACTAGATAAATCCTCTAGACCATTGGTTCTCAACCCTTTGGGGGTTGAACGACCCTTTCACAGGGGTCACCTAAGACCATCAGAAAACACATATATAATTACATATTGTTTTGTGATTAATCACTATGCTTTAATTATGTTCAATTTGTAACAATGAAAATACATCCTGCATATCAGATATTTACATTATGATTCATAACAGCAGCAAAATTACAGTTATGAAGAAGCAACAAAAATAATTTTATGGTTGGGGGTCACCAAACATGAGGAACTGTATTAAAGGGTCATGGCATTAGAAAGGTTGAGAACCACTGCTCTAGACAAAAAATTAGCAAAGAAGCAGCAATCCTAAACATCTCACTAGATCAGATGAACTTAATCGACATCTTTAGAATATTCAACCTCAAAACTACAGAATATACATTATTCTCAAGCACACATGGGACATTTTCAAAGATAGACCACATATTGGGACACAGGTAAAGTCTCTCTAAATTCAAGAAGATTGAAATCATATCAAGCATCTTCTCAGATCACAATGGCATAAAATTAAAAATCAACTACAATAAAAACAATCACAAAAATTCAAACACTTGGAGGCTGAATAGCATACTATTAAACAATGATTTGGGTTATCAAAGAGATCAAAGAAGAAATTAAAAACATTCTGGAAACAAACGACAATGAAAACACAACAATCCAAAATCTTTGTGACACAGTGAAAGCAGTCCTGAGAGGGAAGTTCATAGCATTACAGGCCTACCTAGAAAAACTAGTAATAAACCCTCTAACTCTGCAACTTGAAGAAATAGAAAGAGAGCAACATGAAAAGCCCAGAGTGAGCAGAAGGAAGAAAATAATAAAGATCAGAGTGTAAATAAATGACATAGAAACCAAAAACAATACAAAAGATCAATGAAACCAAGAGCTGGTTCTTTGAAAGGATAAACAAGATTGATGAACCTCTAGCCAGGCTCACCAAAAAGCAAACAGAGAGGACCCAAATAAACAAAATCAGAAACAAAAGAGTCAAAATAACAACAGACCCCAGAGAAATATGAAGAATCTTTAAAAAATACTATGAGCAACTCTATTCCAACAAACTGGTCAACCTAGAAGAAATAGACATGTTCCTAGAAAAATATGACCTTCCAAAACTCAACCAGGAAGAATCAAAAAATCGGAATAGGCCGATATCTATGGAGGAAATTAAAGAAGTGATCAAAAAACTTCCAACAAACAAAAGCCCTGAACCAGACAGCTTCACAGAGAAGTTTTATCAAACATTCAAAGAAGAAATAAATCCTATCTTCCTCAGACTATTCCAAAAAATTCAAGAAAAAGGAGCACTTCCAAGCTCTTTCTATGAAGCCAGCATTACCCTAATCCCAAAGCCAGATAAAGACAATACAAAGAAAGAGAACTGTAGGCCAATATCCCTCATGAATGTAGATGCCAAAATTCTCAACAAAATTCTAGCGAATCCAGCATTACATTAGAAAGATCATACACCATGACTAAAGATCATACACCATGACTAAGTGGGATTTATTCCGGGGATGCAAGGATGGCACAATATCCACAAATCAATAAATGTGATACACCACATAAATGAACTGAGAGATAAAAACCACATAATCATATCCATTGATGAAGAAAAAGCATTTGACAAAATCCAACACCCTTTCTTGATAAAAACTCTCAGCAAAGTGGGAATAGAAGGATCATACCTCAACATAATAAAAGCCATATATGACAAACCCACAGCCAACATTATACTCAATGGGCTAAAACTAAAACCATTTCCCCTAAGAACAGGAACAAGACAGGGATGCCCACTCTCACCACTCCTGTTTGACATAGTGCTGGAAGTACTAGCCATAGTGATCAGACAAGAAGAAGAAATAAAAGGCATCCAAATTGGAAAAGAAGAAGTCAAACTGTCCTTTTTTCGCAGATTACATGATACTGTACGTTGAAAATCCCAAAGGCTCCATCAAAAAACTACTAGGGTTAATAAATGAATTCGGCAATGTAGCAAGATACAAAATTAACATCCAGAAGTCTATGGCTTTTCTATGCACCAATAATGAACTCACAGAAAGAGATAAGAAAAAAGCAATCCCATTTACCATTGCAACACCAAAAAAAATTAAGATATCTAGGAATAAATTTAACCAAGGATTTAAAGGACCTGTACTGAGAAAATTTGAGGACCCTGAGAAAAGAGATAGAAGAAGACATGAACAAATGGAATAATATACCATGTTCATGGATTGGTAGAATCAACATCATTAAAATGTCCATACTACCCAAAACAATCTATAAATTCAATGCTATCTGCATTAAAATATCAACGGCATACCTCAAAGACCTAGAACAAACTCTCAAAAATTCATCTGGAATTTAAAAAAGACCCCAAATAGCAGCAGCAATCTTCAGAAAGAAGAATAAAGTAGGTGGGATCCCAATACCAGATATCAAGCTATACCTCAAAGCCACTGTTCTCAAAACTGCCTGGTACTGGCACAAGAACAAACATATAGACCAGTGGAACAGAACAGAGAACCCAGAAATTGACACAAGTCATTATGCTCAATTAATATTTGACAAAGGAGGCAAGAGCATACAGTGGAGTCAAGACAGTCTCTTCAATAAATGGTGTTGGGAAAATTGGACAGATACTTGCAAAAAATGAAACTAGACCACCAACTTACACCATACACAAAAATAAACTCAAAATGGATAAAGGACTTAAGATGGGAAACCATAAAAATCTTAGAAGAAGCCATAAACACCAAAATAGCAGACATTTGTCGTAGAAATATCTTTACTGATAGATAACAGCTCGTAGGGCAATGGAAATTAAAGATAAAATAAACAAATGGGACTACACCAAAATAAAAAGCTTTTGCACAGCAAAAGAAACCATAACAAAAGAACAAGAAAGGCCGAAACCGGTTTGGCTCAGTGGATAGAGCGTTGGCCTGCGGACTGAAAGGTCCCAGGTTCGATTCCGGTCAAGGGCATGTACCTGGGTTGCGGGCATATCCCCAGTAGGAGATATGCAGGAGGCAGCTGATCAGTGTTTCTCTCTCATCGATGTTTCTGACTCTCTATCTCTCTCCCTTCCTCTCTGTAAAAAATCAATAAAATATATTAAAGAACAAGAAAGCCCACTGCGTGGGAAAACATATTTGCCAATGTTATCCAATAAAGGTTTAACCTCCAAATCTACAGGGAACTCATACAACTTAACAAAAGGAAGATAAACAATCCAATAAAAAAATGGGCAAAGGACCTAAATAGACACTTTTCAAAAGAGGACATTCAGAAAGCCAAGAGACATATGAAAACATGCTCAAAGTCACTAATCATCCGATAGATGCACATCAAAACAACAATGAGGTACCACCTCACACTTTTCAGAATGGCTATCATCAACAAATCAACAAATGATAAGTGCTGGCAAGGATGCAGAGAACAAGGAACCTTCGTGCACTGCTGGTAGGAATGCAGACTGGTGCAGCCACTGTGGAAAACAGTATGGTGTTTCCTCAAAAAATTAAAAATGGAACTGCCATTTGACCCAGTAATACCACTTCTAGGAATATATCCCTAGAAAACAAAAACACTAACTTATAATTACTGAGTTTCTGCATCCTACTGAGTACCATCACAAGTGCTTTGCATTTGCATTTTCTTCTCAACTACCTTATGAGATCAGGTACTATTGTCTTCATTTTAGAAATGCAGCAATGGAGACAACTCAGAGTGAATAAATGACTTATCTTTGATTGCATACCTAGTAAAGTGACAGAATTAGGATTAGAACTCAAGTGATTTCAGTTGACATCACCTTGCCATGGCATTTCCTGTTGACTCCTCTTTTGTTCAACAGAGACATTACTGAACCCATGACAATTATAGTAATTCTATTCAATGAAAATTTCTTGAGCACCTACCATATACCGGGGTCTGCCTCTCTTTCCTCTGTCACCCATGGTCTAGTGATAACTCACAAAGTTGCGTTAATGGGAAACAGGGATTTTTGTGAACTCTATGAATATGGTAGCAGCACAAAAGACACATCAGGCTTACTGAATGCCTACTGTGCTTCAGGCGCTATGATCAATGCCAGAAATGCCATAGGCAGCAAAACACTCCTTTTATTTCATGACTGTGCCAATTTCCTTGCTGTTCTTGCTCTAGAGCAGTGGTTTTCAACCTTCTGGTCCTTTAAATACAGTTCCTCATGTTGTGACTCAACCATAAAATTATTTTAGTTGCCACTTCATAACTGTAATGTTGCTACTGTTATGAATCATAATGTAAATATCTAATATGTAGGATGGTCTTAGGCGACCCCTGTGAAAGGGTCGTTAGACTGCCAAAGGGGTCGTGACCCACAGGTTGAGAACCGCTGCTCTAGAGGAATGTCTTAGCAACTTCATAAAGGTCTTAAAATCTTCAAGGGAGTACTATGAAGGACTTGTTCCCCTATAAAAATGAAAGTAGACCAATTGGCCTGGATGGGATCAGCAGAAATAAGCCAAGAGATTTCCAGTAAATATGTGACGACAGAGCTTGGGTAAGCTCCAAACCCAAAACGTCTCTATCAGAGTCATCTAAAGAAGGCAGGGAAAGAATGTGATTTTAACTATGAAAATGGAGCTCTATCAATAAGTCCCATCTGGGCAAAAGTGTTAGCAGAGAAGATGGTCTGACTAGAGTTTAATGCAGGATATTATAATATAGATTAGGAATTTGTTAGTGTTAATCTAATATTGCCAACTGAAGCGGAGATTCAAGTCCCTTACAGAGATACAAGCCTCTAGGAGACAAAGATGATCTTTTTTTTCCCTGGTTCATATGAGGTCATCTTAAAATTATCTCACTCTCTTTATTTCTAATTCCATGTACATAGGAAATCTTCTCATTAATATTTTGATTTGGCTATCAGAAGTGGAGATCTGGATTCCAGATAAGTTATTAAATTGGAAGTCTTATTTATACATCTGTCATTTCTAAATTTGATTAAAATAAGTTGATCTCAAAGAAGCTGAATGACCAATTTAGGAAAGATCATAGAAGATAGTAATTTCTAGCCCAGCCAGTGTAACTCAGTAGTTGAACATCAACCTATGAACCAGGAAGTCATGGTTCTATTCTCACTCAGGGCACATGCCCAGGTTGTGGGCTCAATCCCCAGGGTGGGGTGTACAGGAGGCAGCTGATTAATGCTTCTCTCTCATCATTAATGTTTTTATGTCTCTCCCTTCCTCTCTGAAATCTTTAAAAAAAAAAAGATGGAAATATCTAGACATGGTCATTTCCCAGGGTTTGATCCTTAAATTTAAAAGAACTGCATGATAAAGAAACTAGATTTTGAGGCTGAAGACCAGATAAATCCTCAGAAAGAGAGGCAGGGCCTAGTATTATTACCTCCGGGACACTTTGAGAGATCGTTTGGCCCCATTTCTATGATATTTTTGTGACTTTGTAATTGCAAAAATCCCTAAAAGAAAATTTTTTGAAAGTGGTTACTAGTGAATGGTAGGCCATAGACTAAAATTTACCTCCTTCTTAGCCACTGCACTGTTCTAGAGTATCACGAGGCTTCTCGCCATAGAACCTATAGGTAGAGTGCAACTCCTGGACTTAATGCTATTGATTTGTATGACATCTTTTTTCTAAGGACATATTTTCTTAAAGAATTGGTTTTCCACATCCTTGAATTTACAATTAGAAAATTGAATCTGAGGAGAACCAAGATGGCGGCATAGGTTAACGCCGGAGTTTGCTGCTTTGAACAACTACTTCAAAAGTGAAACCAAAAAACGGAAGGGACATCACCCAGAACCACAGGAACGCTGGCTGAGTGGAAGTCCTACAACTAGGAGTAAAGAGAAATGCATACGGACACTCAGAGGAGGCGCAGTGCTGAAGTCAAATTCTGAGGTGCGGAGTGCGCGGAGCGGGCTGGCGGCGGAGGGCGCGGTTGTTGTTTTCAATCGGGAGGGAGTCGCAGACTCTGAGCACCAGATCCGGGCGAGTCTTTGGGGACCCAGACTCAAACGGGAGAAGCGGGACTGTCTGGCTTCAGTCAGAGCGAGTGCAGCTTTCTCTCCCAGCTTTGCAGCGGGTGCTGGGACTCAGAGAGGCAGAGCCCCTTGGGACAGGACTGAGAGCCGCCATAACTGCTCTCTCCGGCCCACCCTGTTGATCCTGTGCGACCCGCCCCGCCCCGCCCAAGCCCTGCACAGAGGCATTTGCCGGATAGCCTCAGGCAAAGGCTAGATTGGCGCCTCCCTAGAGGACAGAAGTTCTCTCACTGCTGACCCAGCTGATTCTCATAGCCACTTGGCCTGGAGGTCAAACCCTCCCTGGAATTAGCTACAACAATCAAGATTTATCTATAAGACTGTGAACAAAGACCACTAGGGGGTGCACCAAGGAAGCATAACAAAATGCGGAGACAAAGAAACAGGAAAAAATTGTCAATGGAAGAAATAGAGTTCAGAACCACACTTTTAAGGTCTCTCAAGAACTGTTTAGAAGCTGCCGATAAACTTAATGAGATCTACACGAAAACTAATAAGACCCTCGATCTTATATTGGGGAACCAACTAGAAATTAAGCACACACAGACTGAAATAACGAATATTACACAGACGCCCGACAGCAGACCAGAGGAGCGCAAGAATCAAGTCAATGATTTGAAATGCGAGGAAGCAAAAAACATCCAACCGGAAAAGCAAAATGAAAAAAGAATCCAAAAATGCGAGGATAGTGTAAGGAGCCTCTGGGACAGCTTCAAGCGTACCAACATCAGAATTATAGGGGTGCCAGAAGATGAGAGAGACCAAGATATTGAAAACCTATTTGAAGAAATAATGACAGAAAACTTCCCCCACCTGGTGAAAGAAATGGACTTACAGGTCCAAGAAGCTCGGAGAACCCCAAACAAAAGGAATCCAAAGAGGACCACACCAAGACACATCATAATTAAAATGCCAAGAGCAAAAGATAAAGAGAGAATCTTAAAAACAGCAAGGGAAAGAAACTCAGTTACCTACAAGGGAATACCCATATGACTGTCAGCTGATTTCTCAACAGAAACTTTGCAGGCCAGAAGGGAGTGGCAAGAAATATTCAAAGTGATGAATACCAAGAACCTACAACCAAGATTACTTTATCCAGCAAAGCTATCATTCAGAATTGAAGGTCAGATAAAGAGCTTCACAGATAAGGAAAAGCTAAAGGAGTTCATCACCACCAAACCAGTATTATATGAAATGCTGAAAGGTATCCTTTAAGAAGAGGAAGAGGAAGAAAAAGGTAAAGATACAAATTATGAACAACAAATATGCATCTATCAACAAGTGAATCTAAGAATCAAGTGAATAAATAATCTGATGAACAGAATGAACTGTTGATTATAATAGAATCAGGGACATAGAAAGGGAATGGACTGACTATTCTTGGGGGGGAAAGGGGTGTGGGAGATGTGGGAAGAGACTGGACAAAAATCGTGCACCTATGGATGAGGACAGTGGGTGGGGAGTGAGGGCGGAGGGTGGGGCGGGAACTGGGAGGAGGGGAGTTATGGGGGGGAAAAAAAGGAACAAATGTAATAATCTGAACAATAAAGATTTAATTTAAAAAAAAAAGAAAAAAAAAAAGAAAATTGAGTCTACCCTTATTCAGCTGAAGGCAGAGCTATTATATGTGTTGATCTGGAAAACCTCTGAATTATGTTTTCTTGTGTCCTCCTGGCCCTATTCGAAGCCTGCTATGTAAAGGCCATGTTTATATTAAAAACAACTGCTGCTTTGATATCTCTCTTGGGGTCCTCTCTTGGGTGCTCAAAATCAATTATTTAAGTGACATTTTGGGGAACATTGACTCTAAATAGAAGGGTGATCTGAAATGTCTTCCACATTTCAATGTAGAAATAAATGACTATAACATAAGAGCAAGGTTTACCGCAGACTGTGGGTTCTACTTCACAGATATAATAGCTAAGCAATGACTGATGGAGCTTACAAACAGTATGTTTTTTTTAATATTCTATTTTTACTATGGTAAAAAAAAAACAAAACACAACACAAAGTTTACCATCTTAACCATTTTTTTAAAGTGTACAGTTCAGTGGTGTTAAATATATTCACATTTTTTGTGCAAATGATCTCCAGAACTTTTTCATCTTGCAAATCTGAAGCTCTGTTTCCATTGAAACTCTGTTCTCATTCCCCCTCCCCAGCCCCTGGCAACCTCCATTCTACTTTATGCATCTATGAAATTGACTACTTTAGATACCTTGTGCAAGTGAAATCTTACAGACTTTGTCTTTTTGTAACAGGCTGACAATATGGTTTTGATAGTAACACCAGTTCCTAACACAAGGTTCTCAACCATCTATTCCAGGGGTCCTCAAACTTTTTAAACAGGGGGCCAGTTCACTGTCCCTCAGACCATTGGAGGGCCGGACTATAGTTTAAAAAAAAACTATGAACAAATTTCTATGCACACTGCACATATCTTATTTTGAAGTAAAAAAACAAAACGGGAACAAATACAGTATTTGTATTTGCATGTGGCCCACAGGCCATAGTTTGAGGACCCCTGGACTATTCCTTCCATAGAGAAGCAGCAGAGGACTTGATTTTCTCGTCATGATAAAGTTAACATGTACTCAGTGCGTTGGTTAGTGTGCTAAGAGCTTCACAGTGGGGATCTCAGTTGGTCTTCACAACAGTTCCTAGAGGTGGATACTATGACTAGCTCTGTGTTTCAGATGAGGAAACAGGATTAGAGAGGTTAGGTAACTGGCCCAATGTCACACATTGTCAAGGGATGCACAGCCTTGACCATCAGACATTGGGCATACATGACTCGAGGCTAATTCACAAGGACCTGACCAGCCTTTGGAACAGCGTCTGGTTAACAGAACAGAAACGGTGTCATTTTAAACAACCAGCAGCATAAATTAAATTAGAACTGAAGTTTATGTGTCATTGTTGGTTCTTTACAAAATAAATGAAATGCAAGCTGAGCAAATGTAGAAACCAAATGATTTTCTCTCTTTCTGAGAAGGCCGCCTGTGGGTCTCTGCACATTGCTACTCAGAGCACCATACGTGGTTATTCAATGGGTCTCCATGTATGCTGCTACTGAGCTAACCAAGCAGTCAGGGAAAATAAAATAGTAAATACATGTTATAAATTCTATTTAGAAAACACTTAACTTCATCAAAAGAGAAATAACCACATTGAACGCATTAGAAAATAATGAAAACATCATTTTTTTCATAGTCCTAAGCAGCTGGTTCTAGTCTAAATGATTAATTAGAAGTTAATCAATCATGAACAAACAAACAAATACCCTGTTGAACATTTACCTTTCAAAAGTAGTCATGTGCAGTTCACCCTACAGAAACAGCATCAAAACTTTACACTGGGAGAGAGCAATGCTGCTTTCATGTTTCAGGAATCCTGTATATAAACTACACTAAACACATGAAGTTGGGCTTAAGAAACTTCAAGTGAATATTCAACAACTCAAACTAAATACAGTAAAGTGATTCCAGAATGAAATTTAGTGCTTTTGTGTCCTCAAAATAAGTTGGTTTCAAAGGGGAAATATGAACAATGGAACAAAGACAAGAAATTTTAAATAAAGGATGGTTCCAAGTGATAACAAAAGTTTAAAGAGTCAAAAATAGATGGAAAATTACCACGCCATCATTTGTTCTGAGAAATAACCCTTAACCTCCTCCTGCCATGACAACAATGGAAGAAAGAAAATAATGGAAGAAAAATGGAGTTAATCAAAAGGAAAAATAAATGATTTTATTTCCTTCATTGAAAACAGATAAATAAACAAACAGCAACAACAACAAAAAATGAAAGCTTAGAGAATAGAGTTAAGAGTTTCTTAATTTAGTTTGGAATGTTTCCATTGGAATGAAGTCAGAAGTACTCACTTTGTCTACATTCTTATCTCGCTCTAGGTGTGTCATCTCATCTATTTTTAGAATAGAAGATTCTTGAGCCTAAGGATTACTTATATGTAACTCAATGAACTTGGTGTATAAATCTAGAAACAATTCTCTTTGCATGCAAATCTAAGAAGTTATTCACGAATTTTCACCCTCTTATATACACTGCTGCGAAATTATTGGCATGAATGTGGTTAAGGACATGGGTGGTCTGAACACACCCCAATGTGAGGGGGCACCATCAGCAGCTAGAATGGCATTGTGAGGTGCTACCTGCCAGGGAACGTGGACACTGGCCTGCCGCTCAGCAGGGGAAGGCTTGTTATAGCACCAAAAGGAGTCTGACAGAACTTTACTCCGCACAGCCATTAGGGAACAAGCCATTATATACACAGTCAGTTCTGTTGATCTCTGAGTTTTAACATTTTAACCCTTGGCCTTTATTAAAAACATAATGTGAATACTTGAATACTTAGATTATTTGGAACATCATAAACTATTTAAGTGTATATAAATATTACTTAAGCTCACAAAACAATATTTTATGTTTAAAATAATGCACGAATCATTGGATACATAAAAATGGAAATTAGGCTTTTTCCTAGTGAGCTTATACTTTAATGGAGAAGACATATCAAATTTTTTTAATAAAAAGTAGTAGATAAAGATATATAGAAAAGTTAACAATAATTTGGAGGTGTAAAAGAGAGACCTAGAATAACTCTCCTGGGTTTCTGGTCTAAGTTTCCCTGTAGATTGTGGAGAGCCATTTGCTGAGATGAAAAGGGGGTAGCCCATAAGGAACAGGGATTAAGGGGATAAGGATGAGCTCACCTGTGAGTTGCTATTGATGATGATGCAGCGGTCCTAAAGTTGACATATTAAAAGTCATTGATGTTAGAATGCATCTTGGGTATTTTGCTTATTGTTATAAAATGAAATGAAATCTTTCATATGCCACATACACAAACACATGCACACAGACAGACACAGACACACTCATGTTACATATTACTCATGCCCAAAGGACATTTTATCTGTAGTTCAGTGCAGGTGTCTGATTGTCCCCCTTGAGTACGAAGCAGCTGTTCTAACTTCCATGTCCTCATCAAGGGCTGTCATCTCTTCTGCGGTCACAGTGCCACCTATTAACTGCTCCTCCGACCACATTTAACTTTCTGCCAGAGCTAACGTAACCACTTCTCTCTTCAGCTCTCTATTAAGTTATTTTCTTTCTTGACCTATTTCTTGCAAAGGCTTTAATGTTTCTTGGCCTGCAAGCTAACACACAAATTAATACAAATTGACCTTTTCTCAATGTCACCATCAACCACAGTGTTCCAAAAGACCTATCCCAGCAAAGGGCTCTCATCCTGTCTCAGTGAGTTGAGAGTTGTGAGTTGTGAGCACTCAACCATTCCCTTCTTCCCTCCAGAGAGATGGACTGTGGGTTTTGTCCTGGCCATTCCAAATTTCAATCACTTCAGAAATCTGAAGTTTTCATAATAAATCTGAAAAATAATAAGTAGATACTACACTAATATCATATTTTGAAGCGACTTGTATGTCATATTCAGAAGGCTGACTATGTTCTGAAGGCAAAGAAAAGCCCTAGAAGGTTTGGGGTAGAGAATGGCAGAGCCTTGCTTTTTCTCTTGCCACTCCTCCCACAAGATAAAAGAAGCCAGAATTCTCAGAAGGAAGCATTATGCTCTGTCTCCATTGTTTCTATCTAAGTGGCTTCAGGGTCCCTTTAGTTTCTGTAGGAATCACCTGGGTAACAACTCCAGACATAGTGAGACTAGCTCCACATTGCTTGTTTTTCATTTCTCCCACACCAGAACATTCCCTGGGTGTGCTATGATCATCCACTTTTTTTGTTTTCCCAATTTTTCCATTTCCCATATGTGACATGTGACCTTTTATTATTTTACCACTCAATTCAAGAATGGCTTTTTGGAAAACATTCTCACTTCCCTCATCTGAGTCATCATACCATTGATTAGGTATCTCCATTATAGTTCCTATCTTACAGTACTGTGGTTCTTGTATGTGATCATCACATGAACAGGGAGATCTGCTCTATGCATCCACAGAAACTAATCCAAGGACCCTGGCACTTCTTAGACTCCATACGCATTTATGGAATGGGTTGGAACTAACTGAATTAAATAAAGATAACTTGGTTGGCATTCTTTTTCTTCAAACATGTCAACACTCCGTAGGGTAAAGTGATATTATCAGCATCATCAGACCAGTGATGGTCAATGATTGATACATAGTAAATATCTAAAGAAGGAATAACTTTAATATCAATGAAAGGAAAAAGTAAAGAATTATCTTCATGCTTCCATTTACCCCAGATTAGGACCTATCTTTTTTCAAATTTGCTCTTTAGAGTTTGTATGAGGTTTTTTCCTCATATATTTCACAGAATAAATCATAGTTAGACCTGTCCCTCCCTCTACTGTCAGACACACCTCTCTTGGCCATGCCTGCACAGCACGGTGATTCGTCTGGTTGGCACACACCTGTTCCTCTTCCTTTCATTCTGTCTCTGGTGCTCTTTTTGTGCATGTTCCTGTCGTGCATTTTCTGTCACTCACTCTCTATCACTTTGTCAATTTCCTCTTCTTTCATGTGTTGTTTTCTATATGATAATTGGCTTTCTTTATTTCAGATTGGCTAGTTGGAACAGCATTTTCTGTACATCATTTTTGAATAATGAGTTAAAACATCATTATACAGGATTTATTAATTACTTTATACACATTGCTTAAGAAATAGTGCCCTCACACAAAAAGGTAAATATGTGAGGTGACAATGTGTTAATTAACTTGATGGGGGAATCCTTCCACAATATATACATATATTAAATCATTATATTGCACATTTTTAAGTACTCTACAATTTTACTTCGGTAAAGCTGGCAGGAGGAATAACACAAATTAGTAACTAGTAAATCAATCTCTCAATTAATTCTAAATTTTAAAGGTATCATACCTTAGCACCTCTGTATTTTTTCAATAAATAGATGTAAATTATTATAATCCATTATGGTACCAGAATTTCTTTTTAAAATCTCATGTTTGTCATTAGTTTAGATAAATAAATAGACAATAGATAGATAGATGAGAGAGAGAGAGAGAGAGAGAGAGAGAGAGAGAGAGAGAGTTGATAGATAGATATGATCAAATGATCAAACTGCAGAACAAGTATGATGCTTTGAAAAACCTATATGAAGTAGTTATCTTCTGAATTATCTATATTCAATAATGATATCAATTATTTGTGGGGCTGATGGCAGAAAGGGGTCTGGGGGCCTTTACCATTTTAATTATAATGTGTCTTGGTGTGGGCCTCTTTGAGTTCATCTTGTTTGGGCCTCTGTGCTTCCTGGACTTGTGTCTCTTTTTTCTTCATCAGGTTTGGGAAGTTTTCTGTTTTTATTCCTTCAAATAAGCTCTCAATCCCTTGCTCTCTCTCTCTTCTTTTTCTGATACCTCTATAATGTGGTTGTTGGTATACTTCATGTTGTCCAAAATTTCCCTTAAACTATCCTAACTTTTTAATATTTATTTAATTTCTAGAGGCCTAGTGCATGGATTCGTGCACTACGTGGGTCCTTTGGCCTGGCCTGCACCCTCTCACAATCTGGGATCCCTCAGGGGATATTGGAGTACTGGTTTTGGCCTGATGCCCTGATGGTCAGTGTGCATCAGAGCTACCAGTCGAATGGTCAAAAGGTTGAATGGTTGGACAGTCACTTAGGCTTTTATATACTAATACTAGTATATATATAGATTTGGTACTCTTGATTGGGTGTTTTTCTCTACCTTGTCTTTAAAATCACTTATTTTATCCTCTGCTTCATCTAACCTATTGTTTATTCTTTTCAGTGTATTCTACATTTTAGATATTCTTGATTTTTGATTGGTCCTTTTTTGTGGTTTCTATATCCTTTCTCATGCTGTTGAGCATCTTTATTAGCATTACTTTGAATTCTATCTTATCTAATAAAAGAGAAACATGCACATTGACCATACCTCTGCTACACTCACAAGCCACGCCTGCAAGCCATGCCCACAAGCCAATCAGAATGACTATATGCAAATTAACCCAACCAAGATGGCGGACGGAAGCCAGGGAGCTGGAGCAAGCAGGAGGCTTGGTTGCCCCAGTGATGGAAGAAGCCAAGCTTCCTGCCTGCCCTGGCCAGCTGGGGCCTCTGCTGAAGGCAACAAATTTTCAATTATAGAAGATAAACAAATCCCAAATACCTGCTTCCAGCCTGCCTCCACTGGGAGCTTGGGTGGCTGTGGGCTGTGGCCAGCCAGCAAATAGCCATCAGCCCCTCACCCAGACTGGCCAGGCACCCCAGCAGGACCCCCCACCCTGAAGGGGGTGTGGCCAGCCTGAAAATGGCCCTCAGCCCCTCACCCAGGCTAGCCAGGCACCCCAGTGGAGACTACCACCCTGAAGGGGCTGTTGCCAGCCTGCAAACAGCCATCAGCCCCTCACCCAGGCTGGCCAGGCACCCCAGCAGGGACCCCCACCCTGAAGGGGCTATGGCCAGCCTGCCAACAGCCATCAGCCACTCACCCAGACTGGCCAAGTACCCCAGCGGGGACCCCTACCCTGATCCAGGACACCCTTCACGGCAAACCAGCTGGACCCTACCCATGCACCAGGCCTCTATCCTATATAGTAAAAGGGTAATATGCAAATTGACTCTAACAGCAGAACAACTGGGAGTAACTGGTCACTATGACACACACTGACCACCAGGGGGCAGATGCTCAATGCAGGAGATGCCCTCTGGTGGTCAGTACGCTCCCACAGGGGGAGTTCTGCTCAGCCACAAGTCAGGCTGATGGCTGCCAGTACAGCGGTGGTGGTGGAAGCCACTCCTGCCTCCTCAGCAGAGCTAAGGATGTCCAACTGCAGCTTAGGCCTGCTCTCGACTGGCAAGTGGACAATCCCCGATGGCTCCCAGGCTGCCAGAGGGATGTCTGACTGCCAGCTTAGGCCCAACCCCCCAGGGAGCGAGCCTAAGCCAGCAGGTGGACATCTCCCGAGTGGTCCCAGACTGCGAGAGGGCACAGGTCAGGCTGAGGGGCCCCCTGAGTGCACAAATTTTTGTGCACTGGGCCTCTAGTATCTGATAAATTGCTTGCCTCATTACATTGAACTATTTTTCTGAATATTTTTCCTGTTTTTTCATTTGGAGCATGTTTCTTTCTCTCCCCATTTTGGCTGCCTTTTTGTTTTTGTTTCCATGCATTAGATAGATCTGCTATAACTCCCAGTCTTGGCAGGGTGTCCTTATGGAGTAGGTGTCTAGTGAGGTCCAGTGTTGCAGTCATTCCTTGTTCCAGAAATGTTTCTTATGTGGGTTTGTAATTTAGTCTTGATTGCTATTGGACCATTCATGCATGGGATCAACCCTCAGACTAGCTGACTGTAAGCCTCAACCCTGACCACAGTATGTGAGCTGCTATGCAGATGCTGACTACACACAGTGGAATTCACCTCAGAGGATTTGGTGCCTACCAAGATTTCCCTTTGAATATGCCGCTTGTGAAGGTTATTGAATCTTGCTCTGATGTTGTCTGAAGCTGGCCACTGAATGTGTTGTTTCTGGGCCTCTTGAAAGGACTCTGGTGCACTATCTGTGACTGGCTCTAGGCAACCTCTTTTGAACCTCAAGCAATCCACATTTTGTGGCTGCCTCTGCAAGGCCTAGGTGCATTTGGGAAGAACCAAGCTGTGCACCAAGGCCAGCCTTTACCAGCACCAGGCCCAGGAACAAGTCATCAAAAGTCCCAAGACACCCCAAGATTTTCCTCCACCTGCCTTCACTGCTGGTTGCCTATTAGGCTCAGTCACTGAAAGAGCCTCTGGTGGTACTAGAGTTGTAGGAGGTAGGTCAGTGGTCAGCAAACTCATTAGTCAACAGAGTCAAATATCAACAGTGCAACGATTGAAATTTCTTTTGAGAGCCACATTTTTTAAACTTAAACTATATAGGTAGGTACATTGTTATTAACTTAATTAGGGTACTCCTAAGCTGGCCTTTGCTAAAAACGTCCTCAATCTGATTGAGGTACATTCGCTGAGGTCAACCCCTTCCAACTCTCCCATCCACACTCGTCTTGTATACTTGTTTTGTCTACCTCCTTTCCGAAAACCGACTTCTGCACATGATCCACGAAGTTTCAATTGCACTGTACATGCGCACCCACACATGGTATTTTGTGGAAGAGCCACACTCAAGGGGATAAAGAGCCGCATATGGCTCATGAGCTGCAGTTTGCTGACCACTGAGGTAGGTTGACAGTGAGTCACTAGGTAGGGCTGAGTGGTGTTCACCAGATGGATACAGATTCAAACTCAATGCAGGTATTGGGTATAAGGCCACTCATCAAATATCTCTCGATATACCAAGTCTAGCTGCCACCCGCTGGGTATCCACACACCTTTGTGTTGGGGCAGGGTCTCAAGGAGTCATCAGGGTGAAGCAAGCAGAGTTTATCAGGCCCAAACAGACCAAGATTTGGCCTTGTGGAGGGAGGGCTCTACTACAGTTGGGCATGCAAGGAAAAAATGGCCTCTGCCATAGAGCCACACAGTTCAGTTTGTCCCAGATTCTGCCAGGAGAAGATGAAGCTCAGCAGGGTGGGCCTGCTTGGAGTCAGGAGGACAGAGCTAATGGATATCTCATGAGGGACAAGTGCTATGCAGGATTAGTGAAAGGTAGGGGCATGGCTCCTGACCCAGCACCACAAAATTCTGTTTGTTCTGGATTTTTGCCTTGACCTCAGCAGGGCAGAGACACTAGGAATCTGGTGGGCAGGGTCTCTAGAGCTGGAGGGTGGGTCTGCCAGAATCCCAGAAGTTGGTTCTAAATCTAGCCAATTTCCCATGATGAGGAAGCACCAGTCAGGTTCACAGGAAAGTGTGGGAATTGACCCCCAACACCAAGACACTCCAGTTTCCTTCCTACCAGTTTCAACGTGGCTTCTTCTCTAAATCCTTATTTCTAAGACTGCTCTTCACCTAGTTTTCAATTGGTTATTCAGGATGATTTTCTATAATTTAGTTGTAATTCCAGTTTGGTCCTGGGAGGAGGTGAGTATAGCTTCCATCTACTCTGCTGCCTTCTTAGATTTATCCTGAGGGGTGTTATTTTATGTAGGAGTAGTTTATCCTCTGCAATCATAAGTAAAATTTAGGTGTAGTGTTTTTTCATTGTGATAATTTTATCAGATTTTGGTATAAGGTTAAAATAAACTGGGAAGATTTCCATCTTTATTCTCTGGTATATTTTAAATTGTAAAAGAATTCTATAATTTCAGAGACTAAAATAACATCGATAAAATCACCTAGTTTTGGCAAATTTGGGGGGAGGTAATAATCAACTTTTTCAAAGTTGTTCTTGGTGCATATTCTAAATATTGAGCCAAATGTGGTTATTTACATATTTCATGCTGACAATTTCATCATAGTATTCTAACTTAAAGTTTTATAGAGAAGTGCCTTCTAATGTTTTGTCCCTGCATTTTGTCAATTAAAAATGTTTGAGTAAGCACCCCGATTTACTTATTTAATATTTGTATATATTTACTACTGTACTCATGGATTACAAATATTATAAAACAAACTCAGCAATGGAAAATATGAAAGATAAGATAGAAAGGAAATAAACTATTTTAAAATATTTTTGTTTTTTTAAGTCCATAATAGAATAAAAAATCATTTTGCTTTTCTAAAGTTGTCTCTTTGTTACCAGCTTTATTGAAAATTGACATATAACATTGTGTAAGTGTAAGGCATATAATGTGTTGATTTGACACATTTATATATGCAAAATGATTAGCTAATACTTCCATCACATCATATAATTACCATTTCTTTTTGTGGTGAGAGCATTTCAAATCTACTCACTTTGGAACTTTTAAATATATAATATACTACTATTATCTATAATCACCATGATATATATCAGATCCTCCCACCCCCCAGTGCATGCCCTCACCACCCTACTATCTGTGTCCATTGGTTATGCTCATATGCATGCATACAAGTCCTTTGGTTGATCTCTTACCCCCTCACTCCCTGCCTTCCCTCATAGGTTGGACAGTCTGTTCAATGCTTCTATGTCTCCGGTTCTATTTTTGTTCACCAGTTTATGTTGTTCATTATATGTTCTTTCAAATTAGTGTTTTGATTCCTTCAGATAAATTCTCAGAAGTGGGATTGCTGGGTCATAAGGCAGTTCCATTTTTAATTTTCTGAGGTAACTCCATACTGCTTTGCACAGTGGCTGCACCAATCTGCATCCCTACCAACAGTGCACAATGTTATGCTTCCTCCACATTCTCGCCAACACTTGTTTGTTTATTTGTTGATGATATCTATTCTGACGGTGCCTGAAACACTATTTTGAAAGAATATATGCACCTCTATGTTCATTGTTGCATTATTTACAATAGCCAAGATTTGGAAGCAGCCCAAGTATCCATCAGTAGATGAGTGGATACAAAACTGTAGTACATTTACACAATAGAATACTATGTTGTCATAAAAAAGAAAGAAAATGGATTTGGAGAACATTATGCTAAGTGAAATAAGCCAGTCAGAGAAAGACAAGTGCCATATGATTTCACTCATATGTGGAATTTAATGAACAAACTGAACTACCAAGCAAAATAGAGACAGACTCATAAAGATTAGGCAGACAGCTCTGGTGTGGGGGCGGGGAGGTGGTGCAGATGTGGAGGGACTAAGCATAAAAGAATAAAAAAGGGAGAGAGAACTGGACATGGACAGCAGTATGGTGATTGGGGGAGAGGGCTGGAGGTAGAAGAGCTCATAAAGGGGATAAATGGTGATGGGAAAATTAAAATTAAATTAAATTTAAAAAAAGAATTCAGCAAACTACATGCAAATACAAAAGAAACAAAAATAAAGCCACTCCCAGCTCCAAAAAACAACAAAAAAAACCACCAAAACCTTAATGCTTTAAATGCCTACTTTGTTTTGTGTCTGTAAGTTAAGGCCCTGGATGTGGTTTAAATTGTTTGTCCTTATAAGGAATAAAAAAATAAAATAAAACTTAAATCACACCTTATCCAATGGTATCCCAATCTCATAATTATTTGATACCCACTACCATCCATTTTTAAAAATATGTGAATCAAAGCTTACTTAACAATTGAAAATTGTACTTCATTCTTTTTTTCTTTGGATTTCTAGTTCTTCTAAAACCCCCTCCCCCAGAGCATTTTTTAAATATATGTTTATTTTTGAAACTCTATACTAATCACCATTATTTACTATAATAAAAATGTGCATGTAATTTAAAGTTTAATTTTGTAATTACCTGTGAACATAAGGCTCCAAGTGTTAATTGCCTCTTGGGTAGAGATATTATTAAAATTATTAGTAGTACATAATTGGTCAAACAACTTAACCATGTTACACATTTCTATAAATAACCATTAAATTTTTAATCATTTGGAAAAAAAAAAACTCTTAATGATATGAATGAGGTTGGGTTCTTTTTGTCTATCCATGGATAAATACTGCTTGTGGCTTGAATGAGACAGGGCCTACATAAATTCTCATCTATTTTATGTTTCCTGAGGTAAGCCTTGAGAAACTTTGTTTATATAAATAGGTAGCAATTGTTATAGCAATGGTGCTCAATTTGTTTAACCACTTCTATATCATATGCCAAAAAGTCACTCACTGATGAAATTACTTTTAATAACCTATTTTCCTACAATTCTGATTCACTCTTCAATTTTGTTGAAAGCAAAGAATAGTCACTGGAGTTCTTCACTTGGGCTTTATTGAGACCTACTTAGTAATTATTATAATAGTCAGCCTTGCTCCATTACCAACAAAATCTCAGTGGCATATAACAAAAAGCTGTTATTTCTCTCCTTGGCATGTGTATAGGTCAACTGAGGCAACTCTGTTGCAGGTCAATTCTGATCTGTCCCATGTGTCTCCTTCAAGGGTGCAGAATGAAGGCTCAGTAGGCATGTACTCATTACTCCAGGGGTTAGAAGTATGTATTTTATTTTAAAGCCTAGGCTCAGAGTTGGCACGGTACCTTTCTGTCCACATTCTATTGGCCAGATAATGTCCGATGACCAAGCCGGACTTTAATGGGTTGGGATAGTCTTATGCATATGTGAGATGGGGGAGTGAATGTTTGCTGACCAATAATCTAATTTATCACACCTAGTAGGAATTCTTTTTGTTGCTGTTTGTTTTTATTTGGGATTTAATTTTTACTTAGTGGCAACTTGTTTAACACAATATATTGAAAGTGTTAGTAGATTAAGAAAAGACTGAGGGAGGGTTCTGAGATGCTTTTAATATTGTATTTTTTACCCAGGTGATGGATACACAGATGAGTTCGCTTGGTGATAATTTATTGAACTGTGCATTTATTATCTATTTACTTTTTTATGTATGTTATACTTCAAAAAAAGCTATCTATACTAATAATAGCCTAGGGCCATCACAACCTAAATGACCAGACAGATGACTGGTCACCAGGAAGTGCATGGAGCACCTCTCAGTCCCTCCCCTGTAGCCCACAGGCTCCTATCACAGCAAAGCTGGCGGTGGGGAGGCGGGGTTGGGGGGCGTGGAGTGAGGCGGACACAGCGAGGTCATTAGCCCCAGGCCAGAGGCCTAACAACCTCTCTGCTGCTGCGGCGGCGGTGGCTGCGGATCAGGACCAGAGAGAGGCCTAGAGAGAGAGGCAAGGCCTGATCTGCCAGCAGCCACAGCAGCTGATGGTGAGGCCCAGAGAGAGAGATGGGGAGGGCCTGATCAACAGCTGCTGCAGAGGCTGTGGAACAGGCCCACAGGTAGGCCTGGAGAGAGAGACAGCTGTCAGTGGGCCATGCTGGATTTCCCAGAAGAGCCAATGGCTGCCTAGGAGGTAGAGCTTTTGACGCCGACTGGCATAGAAACTGACTAATCAGAACCAAATCTGGGAGAACTGCGAGAAGCCAATGGCTGCCTAGGAGGTGGAGTTTTGACACTAACTAGCATAGAAACCAACCAATCAGAACCTAATCTGGGTGAACTGCAAAGGCAGAAGCTAAAGTGGAGGCTAAGAAGGGGTTTTAAGGGCAACAGCTGTTTGGTGTAAGGTGTAAGAAAGCGGTTCAATCTACACTAATAAAAGAGAAAAATGGTAATTGGCGTACAGCGCTACCCATTTCATTGGCTAATCAGGGCTATATGCAAATTAACTGCCAACTAAAATGGCAGTTAACTGCCAACAAAGATGGCGGCTAATTTGCACATGTAGGCACAATGCAGGGAGGCGAAAGGGAAAGCAGGAAGAAGCCCCCTGCCACTGAGAGTGATCGGAAACCCAGGGGGGAGCTAAGAGTTGGGGGGCAGGGCAAAGGCGGCCCTGGGGTCGCCTTTGCCCTGCCCCCCAGCCATGATCAGAGAATCAGGCGCCTTTGCCGCCCTGGCCAGTGATAGCAGGAAGTAGGGGTGGAGCCAGCGATGGGCGCTGGGCACGGTCAAAGCTGGCAGTCCTGGGAGCTAGGGGTCCCTTGCCTGGGCCTAAAGCGGAGCCCACAATCGTGGGGCCACTGCAGCTGCGGGTCCCCGCTGCCCGAGCCAGACACCTCAGCCCTAGGCGTCCTGCAGGGGCAGGGGCGGAGCCCGTGCGATCACGGCGCCCCCCGCTGCCACTGCGGGTCCCCGCTGCCCAGGCCAGACGCCTAGGCCAGAGGCGTTAGGCCTGGGCAGGGGCAGAGCAGGAGATCGTGGGGAGCTGGGGGTTCCCTGCCCAGGCCTAATGCCTTGGCCAGAGACGTTAGGCCTGGGCAGGGGCAGAGCCTGCAACCGCGGGGAGCTGGGGATCCCCTGCCCAGGCCTGACACCTCTGCCGGAGGCCTCAGGCCTGGTCAAGGGGCCGATCCGGTGATTGGTGATCGGAGGGTGATGAGGGTCAACTCCTCTGGGCCAGAGGCATCAGGCCTGGGTGGGGGGCGGAGCCAGGGATTGGAGGGATATGATGGTCCCCTTGCCCAGGCCTGAAGCCTGGGTCAGAGGCATCAGGCTTGGGCGGGGGGTGGAGCAAGCGATCAGAGGGAGATGGGGGTCCCCTGCCCAGGCATGATTCCTGGGCCAGAGGCCTCAGGCCTGGGGGGGGCCAGAACCAGTGATCAGGGGGAGATGGGGGTCCCCTGTCCAAGCCTGACACCTCTGGCGGAGGCGTCAAGCCTGGGCAAGGGGCCAATCAGGCGATCGGAGGGTGATGGGGGTCTACGCCTCTGGCCGAGGCATCAGGCCTGGGCAAGGGGCAGAGCCAGCAATCGGAGGGGTCTGGGGGTCCCCTGCCCAGGCCTGACGCCTTGGCCAGAGGCATCAGGCCTGGGCTGGGGGCAGAACCAGTGATGGGGGGAAATGAGGATCCCCTGCCCAGGCCTGACACCTCTGTCAGAGGCGTCAGGCCTGGGCAAGGGGCTGATCCTGCGATTGGAGGGTGATGGGGGTCAACGACTGAGGGCTCCCAGTATGAGAGAGGGGGCAGGCTGGGCTGAGGGACACTCCCCCCCGACACACACCCAGTGCACGAATTTCGTGCACCAGGCCCCTAGTATTTTAATAACCGGTTTGGCAGTAGAGTGCATATGGCTAGCTATCAGTCCAGATATAGGAATTATGTTTTTTTGTCTGCAAAGAGCATCTCCTCCTGCTGAAAAAGGCTCCTCCCCCATTTAAGCAATCTTATCCTATATAATCTATCTATACTAATAAAAGGGTAATATGCTAATTAGACTGGGTCAACCAGCCATCTTCTGGACATCCAACTTCTTTCTGGACAAAGCCACGGTGGTGGGGGCTGAGGCAGAGGCAGTTAGGGGCGATCAGGCTGGCAGGGGAGGGCAGTTGGGGGTGAGATCAAGCCGGCAGGGGAGGGCAGTTGGGGGTGACCAGGCTGGCAGGATAGGGTCATTGCGTGTGACCAGGCCAGCAGAGGATGGCAGTTGGGGGTAACCAGGCCAGCAGGGGAAAGCAATTGGGGGCAATCAGGCTAGTAGGGGAGCAGTTAGGGGTGATCAGACAGGCAGGCAGAGGCAGCTAGGGGTGATCAGGCTGGCAGGCAAAGGCAGTTAGGGGTGATCAGGCAGGCAGGCAGAGAGGTTAGGGGCAATCAGGCAGGCAGACAGAGGGGTTAGGGTCAATCAGGCAGGCAGGCAGAGTGGTTAGGAGTGATCAGGCAGGCAGACAGGTGAGTGGTTAGGAGCCAATGGTCCGAGATTGCAAGAGGGATGTCTGACTGCCGTCAGTCAGACATCCCCCAAGGGGTCCCCGATTGGAGAGGGTGCAGGCTGGGCTGAGGGAACGCCCCCCCCCCCCGTACAAATTTTGTGCACAGGGCCTCTAGTTTTTAAATAAGAAGTTGAAAAACTTAAATCCTTTTTTATTTTATTATTTTTTTAAAATTAAATCTTTATTGTTCAGATTATTACATTAGTTACTCTTTTTTCCCACCATAACTCCCCTCCACCCAGTTCCCACCCCACCCTCCACCCTCACTCCCCACCCACTGTCCTCATCCATAGGTGCACGATTATTGTCCAATCTCGTCCCTCACCCCACACCCCTTCCTCCCCCCCCCCCCAAGAATAGTCAGTCCATTCCCTTTCTATGTCCCCGATTCTATTACAATCACCAGTTCATACTGTTCATCAGATTATTTATACACTTGATTTTTAGATTCACTTGTTGATAGATGTGTATTTGTTGTTCATAATTTGTATCTTTACCTTTTTCTTCTTCTTCCTCTTCTTAAAGGATACCTTTCAGCATTTCATATAATACTGGTTTGGTGGTGATGAACTCCTTTAGCTTTTTCTTATCTGTGAAGCTCTTTATCTGGCCTTCACTTCTGAATGATAGCTTTGCTGGATAAAGTAGTCTTGGTTGTAGGTTCTTGGCATTCATCACTTTGAATATTTCTTGCCACTCCCTTCTGGCCTGCAAAGTTTCTGTTGAGAAATCAGCAGACAGTCGTATGGGTACTCCCTTGTAGGTAACTGATTTTCTTTCTCTTGCTGCTTTTAGGATTCTCTCTTTGTCTTTTGCTCTTGGCATTTTAATTATGATGATACTTGGTGTGGTCCTCTTTGGATTCCTTTTGTTGGGGGTTCTCTGCACTTCCTGGAGTTGTAAGTCTATTTCTTTCACCAGGTAGGGGAAGTTTTCTGTCATTATTTCTTCAAATAGGTTTTCAATATCTTCCTCTCTCCCTTCTTCTGGCACCCCTATAATTTGGATGTTGGTACTCTTGAAGCTGTCCCAGAGGCTCCTTACACTATCTTTGTATTTTTGGATTCTTTTTTCATTTTGCTTTTCCAGTTGGGTGTTTTTTGCTTCTTCGTATTTCAAATCTTTGACTTGATTCTTGCGATCCTCTGGTCTGCTGTTGGGAGTCTATATAATGTTCTTTATTTCAGTCAGTATATGCTTAATTTCTAGTTGGTCCTTTATCACAACGTCGAGGGTTTCATTAGATTTCTTGAGGATCTCAGTACATTTATTGGCGGTCTCACCAGTCCTCTTGAAGATCTCACTACATTTATTGGCTGTCTCACTAGTCTTTCCGAGGGCCTTATTAAATTTATCGGCGGCTTCTAGACAGTTCTTTAAAGACCTTAAAAGTGTGGTTTTGAACTCTATATCCAGCAGTTTGCTTTCCTCCAATTCTTTCGTTTGTGTCCTGTTTCTTTGTCTCGGCATTTTTTATGCTTCTCTGTGTTGATAGAGTGCCTTTCTGTGCTAAGTGTCCCAATTACCTGAGGTAGACACTCTTGGTGCACCCCCTTGTGGACTTAGTGCACAGTCTTGTTGTAATTAAGCCTTGATTATTGTAGTTATCACTGTGAGGAATTGACCTCCAGGCCAATTGGCTGTGAGAATCAGCTGTGTCTGCATTGGGAGAGCTTCTGTGCTGGAGACACCCCTCTGGGGCTAGACTTGCTTCAATGGGGCTTTGGTGCTCACTGAGTCTGCCCCCTGAGTGTGTCTTTTATGGTTCCACGGAGCTGCAAACTGGATGGTCCCACTCTGACCTCTGGGCTTCCTGGCTCCTGGATCTCTAGGGAGGTGCTAATCTAGCCTTTGCCTGAGGCTATCCAGCAAAAGTCTCCCTGCAGGGCTTGGGTGGGGTGGGTCCCACGGGATCAACAGGGTGGGGTTAGCAATTATGGCTGCTCTCCATCTTGCCCTCAGAGGCTCTGCTTCTCAGTGTCCCAGTAATTGCTGCAAGCCCCACAGAGAGAAAGCTGCCCTAGGGTTCTGAGAGATGCCAGACAGTACCACTTCTCCCATATGAGTCTGGGTCCCTAGAGACTCACCCAGAACTGGAGCTCAGAGCCTGAGACTCCCTCCCGATTGAAAACGACAACCACGCCCTCAGCCACCAGTCCGCTCCACATGTACTCCTCACCTTAGTATTTTACTTCAGCACTGCGCCTCCTCTGAGTCTTGGTATTCTTTTCTCTTTCCTCCTAGTTGTAGAACTTGCACTCGGCCAGCCTTCCTGTGGTTCTGGATGATGTCCGTTCCGTCTTTTAGTTGTATTTTTGAAGTGGTTGTTCAAAGCAGCAAACTCTGGTGTTTACCTATGCCGCCATCTTGGTTTCTCCTCTTTTATTTTAAAACCTTTTCCCAGTGTCATATTTTTACATGAATCCTTATTTAACTTATCATAAGCTTTAAATATTTATTTTATTAATGTTGTTAGAGTTGTAGATTTAGGCCATTTAACTTATGGGCAATGTCTGCTATGAAACCTAATAAGTAAAGCCATTCCTCATTTTCAAGTCTATCAACTAAATCACATTTACTTTGCATCACAAAAACACTCACTACATTTTTCAATTTAAATAAATGTTAATATTTATTTCAAGGAATGTCATTTTTTTAAAAAAATACAAAATAAACTATGCAGTGCATTTTGTAGATATAGTTGACTAAAAGTGGCTTAAAATTGTGCATATTCAATACAATGAATTTATTTGCTTTATTTTAAAAAGAAAGAATAAATCTATACACTGCGTTTATATCTTAATTTCTAACAATGTAGTGCAATGTATAGCTAAGATGATGTTATTATGAAGAGAGGAATCTAATAAAAACATGCTATTTATTAAATATTGTGTACATATATATATCAGTCTGTGACACTTGTCATTTTGGAATAATTAACTGAAAATCATGTGTAAAAATAAAAAATAGATTCATTAATTGTGTTCACATCATGAGCAAACATTTTCTACATTTTACGAAAGGTTTTATATATTACTAAAAAGTTAATTATTTCAGCAGCTATCCTATTAAAATTTTTAAAAATATGTCAGCATTTTTGTTTGTTTGTTTAGTTATTAAACCTTTATTGTTGAAAGTACTACATAGTACTTTCCTTCCCCCCCCCCCCATTAACTTCTAGCCTACTCCCATCCTCCCCTCTCAGCCCCCTCCCAGGCTCTTACCACCCCATTGTCTGTGTCCATGGGTTATGCATAAATGCATGCAAGTTCATTAGTTGATTTCTTAAAATTTTAATGAGGTAGGAAAACAGTTTAGAAGATGATATAAATATTTTTAATCTATGACTTGATAAAACAGGTTTGAACCAACAATTGAACAATACACACTAAAACTAAAAAGAAAAAAATTAGTTAATTTGAAAAACGTGAACCCCGGTTACTTTTAAATCAACTAGTGCCACCATCCTGTGTGTGTATATGTGTGTGTGTGTGTGTGTGTGTGTGTGTGTGTGTGTGTGTGTGTACTGATTTCAGAGAGGAAGGGAGAAGGAGAGAGAGATAGAAACATCAATGATGAGAGAGAATCATTGATCAGCTGTCTCCTGCACGCCTCCTACTGAGGATTGAGCCTGTAATCAGGGTATGTGCCCTTGACCGGAATTGAACCTGGGACCCTTCAGTTCACAGACCTATGCTCTGTCCACAGAGCCAGACCAGCTAGGGCCTGTACTTATTTTTTAAATACGCTTTTCTTTCCAGACAATGACACAACCTAAGAATGAGTGTTGAGAGCAGCTGAAGGAAATTGTTTACATTTAAATAAATGAAAGAAAAAAGTAACAGTCATTTTTTAGCTTGAATATGTCTAAGTAATGTCCCTTAAACTCTTCCTAAGGGAGAACAGTTACTTTTGATAGTCCTTTTGAGAAATAAGATGGGATGTTGTAAACACATCCCCTCTCCCTGAAAAGTCAGAGTTCAGAACAATCTGCCAGAGGCAAAAAACTCTTGTTTCTAATGCATTGGCTGTACCTTTAAAGAAATATGTATGAGAGAGGGAAAGACTAGAAGCCCTGTGGGCTTTTATTGATCCAGGGACTAATCATCAAAGGAGGTTTCCCAGAATATAATATTTCCAGAAGACCTGGAAATTTGTTACATTCTGGGGCCATATACCACTATGGTAAAATTCAGGAGGGTGAGGGTAAATCTCTCATGATAGTCCTAATGGTGTTCACTGAAACCACCAGGGCTCTCTACTTTCTGTGCTCATGGTTGCTCATCTGAATCAACCCATTGGTTCTGGCCACTGCATTATAAAGGGAAATGATGTGTGTCCTTTCTGGGCTGGAACATTAAATGCCACTGCAAAACCCTCCAGAGTTCTCTATTTCTTCTGCCGCAATGATTGGCAACCTTCTAGCCAGTGACTATGTTGCAGAGTGAGGACAATATGATCCAAAGACTCAAACCTTCCTTGGTTGAATGGGCATCATAAATGAGAAATAACCATCTGTTTTTTAAGCCACTGAGATTTTGGGTGGCTTGCTTCCCAGAGCATCCTGACCAATTCAGTTTTCTTTTGTAAAGTGGGACAAGGCTATTTGAAAGGAGAGATAAAAAAAAAAAGAGAGAGAGAGAGAGAGAGAGAGAGAGCGCACAGTATACTAGAGAAGCTTATAATATCAAACTTATGCTCTGCCTATTGAGTCCTTTAAACTCTCCACATTGTACCCCCTTTTTAAAAGACTCTACTTAGCCAAGTATGAAGGTTATTATTTTAAATACTTCCCCAAAGCTAACTGGGGAATCTTGGTGGAAAACAAAAGATATTCATGGTCATTCCTCATCTAATTTTGGAGAATTATATCCAGTTATTTTAAATTTATTTATTTATTATTCAGTTATTTTATTCAGTCTGAATTTAGCTAAGTATTTATTAACTAAATATGTCCCAATATACTGAAAGTGAGGAAAAACCAAGGGCAACAATGTCAACACTCGCCATAGTGAAAGTCTCACCTCCTCTCACCTACCAAGGAAACTCAGATTCTTGTCCTTCTACTAAAGGTTAAACAACAAAGTGCTTCCTTAAGAAAAGGTTCTTGAAATGACAGATCTTCCAACTCTAGAGTCAGTCAACAGAGTGTCCTCTTTACTGGAGAAAGAAAAGGTTAGGGATTTGGCCTGTCTTTGTGTTTGCAGTTACCAAAAACATCTTCTTCATGACCACTATGACTTTATGACTGCCCAACTTCATCCATTTTTCTTATTTTTTCAGTTTAACTTACTGTTCGTTTTTCTAACATCTTAAGGTGGATATTTAGCTCACTAATTTCAGCATTTCTTCATTTCTAACTAAAGCGATAAAAATCTTTCCAAATATAGCATTAACTGCAACCCACAAGTTTAATACATTGTATTTTTTACTTACAATAATTTTATTTTTCAATTACAATTGACATATCCTATCTATTAAAAGAGAAACATGGTAATTAGCATACGACCGCTACCCTTCCCATTGGCTAATCAGGGCGATATGCAAATTAACTGCCAGCCAAGATGGCGGCCGGCAGCCAGGCAGCTTAAAGC
Source organism: Myotis daubentonii (assembly GCF_963259705.1). Lineage (NCBI taxonomy): Eukaryota > Metazoa > Chordata > Mammalia > Chiroptera > Vespertilionidae > Myotis > Myotis daubentonii. Next base: position 134,946,377 of record NC_081842.1, read on the forward strand.
GAACATGAGGCTTGCTTGCTTCAGCGACGGAGGACTCCAACATTCCCCGCCTGCCACTGCCGGCCTCTGAGCTGCAACTCTAAGCAACTATGTTACAAATATAGAAGCTAAACAAAACCCCAGAAACCTGCTTTAGTGGGCCAGGCTTCAGGCAGGATCGCTACATTGTTTCAAATACAGAAGGTAAACAAAGGCCAGAAACCTGCTTTCAGCAGCAGAGGCCTAAGAGCTGGAGCCAAGCCTCAGAGATAAAGCTGGCCCAGAATAAGAAAAAAGAAAGAAAAAAAGGAGCAGTTGGGAGCTTCAGTCACCCGCCAGCCTGAAAACAGCCCTCAGCCCCTCACCCAGACTGGCCAGGCACCCCAGTGGGGACCCCCACCCTGAAGGGTGTGTGACCAGCTGCAAACAGCCATCATCCCCTCACCCAGGCTGGCCAGGCACCCCAGTGGGGACCCCCACCCTGATCCAGGACACCCTTCAGGGCAAACCAGCCGGCACCCACCCGTGCACCTATCCTATATAGTAAAAGGGTAATATGCCTCCCCGCACCCGGATCAGTGGAGCTGCGAGGCCTCCCGGCACCGGGATCAGCGTGACAGCGGGCAGCACCCAAACCCCCTGATCGCCCTGCAGCTCTGTGTGTGACAGGGGGCGGGGCCACAACCTCCCTATCGGCCCTGCTCTGTTCCTGACAGGGGAAGGTACCCCAACCCCCTGATCAGCCCTGCTCTGTGCCTGATAGGGGGGAGCTCCCCAACCCCCTGATCGCCCTGCGGCTCTGTGTGTGACAGGGTGCGGCGCCCCAACCCCCTGATCGGCCCTGCTCTGTGTGTGACAGGGTGCAGCACCCCAACCACCACCCCCCATGGGCCCTGCTCTGTGTGTGACGGGGTAGAGCCATAACCTCCCCATCAGCCCTGGCCTGAGTGTGACAGTGGTGGTGCCCCAACCCCCTGATTGGCCCTGCTCTGTGTGTGACGGGGGCGGTGCCCCAACTCCCCTATTGGCCCTACTCTGTGAGTGACAGGGGGGATCTCCCCAACCCCCTGATGGGCCCTGCTCTGTGCGTGACATAGTACGGAGCCCCAACCATCCTGATGGGCCCTGCTCTGTGAGTGACAGGGGGCAGCGCCCCAACCCCCTGATTGACCCTGCTCTGTGCGTGACAGGGGGTGGCGCCACAACCCCCAAATCGGCCCTACCCTGAGCGTGACTGAGGGTGGCATCGCAAACTCCTGATCCTCCCTGCTCTGTGCATGACAGGGGCTGTGCCCCAACTCCCCAATCAGCCCTGCTCTGAGCCCGACCAGGGGCTGCACCTAGGGATTGGGCCTGCCCTCTGCCACCCGGGAGCAGGCCTAAGCCAGGGGTCCCAGATTGCGAGAGGGCACAGGCCGGGCTGAGGGACCCCCCCTTCCCCCCCGAGTGCACAAATTTTTGTGCACTGGGCCTCTAGTCTATATATAAAAGGAGACCAGGAGTTCTATAGCTTGCTATGATGTGCACTGACCACCAAGGGGTGGTGCGGAACCAAGGAAGGTCCCGGCTGGTAGCCAGAAGGCCCCAATTGGCCCTGATCGCCGGCCAGGCCTAGGGACCCTACCCATGCATGAATTTTGTGCACCTGGCCTCTAGTAATATTATATTAGTTTTAGATGTACAACCCAATGATTAGGCATTTATATAACCTATGAAGCGATCACCCCAATAAACCTAGTACTCATCTGACACCATACATAATTATTACTACACTAGAGGCCCAATGTATGAAATTCATACCAGGGGCTCGGCCCCCACCACTGCTGCAGCCACCTCTGCCTCGGCCCCCACCGCCACCGTGGCTTCATCCAGAAGGTCGTCCAGTCTAATTAGCATATTATGCTTTTATTATTGTAGATTATTGACTGTATTTCCTATGCTGTACTTTACATGCCCATGACTATTCTGTAACTATCAATTTGTATTTCTTAATCCTTTCACTTTTTTCACTCATCTCCCAAACCTCTTCCCATCTAGCAACTGTCAAAATGTTCTCTATATCTACTTGTTCATTTATTTTGTTTTTCAGATTCTCCATATAAATGAAATCATATGGTATTGTCTTTCTCTGACTTATTTAACTCAGCACAATATTCTCTAGGGCCATCCATGTTGTTGCAGATGGCAAGATTTCATTCTTTTTTTTTAATGTTTGAATTATATTTCATTGTATATGTACACCACTTCTTTATGCATTCATCCAATGATGGACACTTAGGTTGTTTCCATATCATGGGTATCTATATATATAAAACCCTAATATGCAAATAGATCAAACGGCCGAACAACTGAACAACTAGTTCTTATGACATGCGCTGACCAACAGAGGGTGTGCGCAGACCATGGCAGGTGTCTGCCGCAGTGGGATGGTGGATCAGGTGAGCAGAGGCACCAGACCAAGGTGGGATGCCAGTTGCAGTCATCGGGGTGAGGCTTTGGTGATTACTGAAAATTCTTTGCTCCTGTGTGCTGTGGTCCCATGTGGCACTCACACCTGCTGCCGGCACCAGCATTGGCCCCGCTTGCACCCGCTACTGGTGCTGGAGCTGCTGCTCACACCTGTTGCTAGCACCCAGCGCCAGTTCCAATTGCTCGATGCCATCAGCAGGTGTGAGTGGCTTCTGCTAGCCCCAATCACCCCTGAGGGCTTCTCCACCTCCCCCTGCTCTTTTTTTTTTAAAAAATATATTTTATTGATTTTTTACAGAGAGGAAGGGAGAGAGATAGAGAGTTAGAAACATCGATGAGAGAGAAACATCGATCAGCTGCCTCCTGCACATCTCCCACTGGGGATGTGCCCGCAACCCAGGTACATGCCCTTGACCGGAATCAAACCTGGGACCTTTCAGTCCACAGGCCGACGCTCTATCCACTGAGCCAAACCGGTTTTGGCTGCCCCTGCTCTTGAGGGGCAATCGGGGCAGCAGCCACCACTCGCACCCGCTGACATTGCTGGCCTCACTCTCACGTGCTGCTGGCGCCAGCCCCAATAGCTCCATGTGTGGGAGCAGTGGAGATAAGAGGGGGCTACTTCAGAAAGGGCACTGAGGACCATGGCAGAAGTGGCCAGGAAGGGGTGCAGAGGATAGGCTGAGACCCGCCCCTATGCCCACCACAGCCTCACAGCCCACAGGTCCTTTCAAGGTGCATGAATTCATGCACTGGGCCCCTAGTTGTAAATAATGTTGCTATGAACATATGGATGCATAGATCTTTTTGATTTAGTGTTTGGGTTTCTTTGGATAAATACCCAGAAGTGGAATTGCTAGGTCCTTTGTTGTCTCTTGTGATAGCCTTTGTTTTAAAGTCTATTTTGTCTGATATAAGTATTGCTACCCAAACTTTTTGTTTATTTCCATTTTCATGAAATATCCTTTTCCATCCCTTTCTCTCAGTCTGTATATGTCTTTTGATCTGAAGTAAGTTTGTTGTAGACAACATATGTGTCATTTTTTTTATTCATTCAGTCACTGTATGTCTTTTGATTGAAACACTTTATCCATTTGCATTTAAAATACTTGTTGTTGGATATGTATTTATTGGAATTTTATTAGTCATGCTTTTTATGTGTTACTTTTTCCTTCTTCTTCTTAAAGAATACCCTTTAAAATTTCTTGCAATACTGGTCAGGTGGTGATAACATTTTTAGACTTTTCTTGTCTGAGAAGCTCTTTATATGTCCTTCAATTCTAAAAGATAGCCTTGTTGGGTAGAATAATCTTGGTTGTAGGTCCTTGTCTTTCATTACTTTGAATATTTTGTGCCAATCCCCTCTAGCCTCTAATGTTTCTGTTGAGAAATCAGCTGACAATCTTATAGGAGCTCCCTTATAGGTAACTAATTACTTTTCTCTTTCTGCTCTTAAGATTTTCTCTTTGTCATTAATCTTTGGCATTTTAATGATGATGTATCTTGGTGTAGGCCTCTTCGGGTTCATCTTGAGACTCTCTGTGCTTCCTGGACTTGTATGTCTAATTCCTTCACCAGGTTAAGAAAGTTTTCTGTCATCTTTTCAAATAAGTTTTCAATATCTTGTTCTTTCTTTTCTCCTTCCAGCACCCCCATGCTGTGAATGTTGGATATTTGAAGCTGTCCCAGAGGTTCCTTATGCTATCTTCATTTTCCTGGCTTCTTCTTTTCTTTTTCAGTTCTGATTGGATGTTTTCTGCTTCTTTATCTTCTAAATTTCTGATTTGACCTTCTGCTTCATCTACTCTACTGTTGAGTTCCTGTAATATATTCTGCATTTCAGTTATTGTCTTCTTTATTTCTTACTGGTTCCCTTTTATGGGTTTTTTATCTCCATTTTTATGTTTCCTATCTCTCTGTTGAAGTTCTCACTAAGTTCATCTACTCTTCCCCTAAGTTTATTGAGCAACCTTACAGCCAGTGTTTTGAATTCTGCATCTCGTAGGTTGCTTATCTCCATTTTGTTTAGTTCTTTTTCTTGAGCTTTTTTCTGTTCTTTCATTTGTGATGTTTCTTTGTCTCCTCATTTTGGCTGCTTCCCTGTGTTTGTTTCTATGTATTAGGTAGAGCTGCTACATCTCTCATTCTTAGTAAAGTGGCCTTGTGTAATAGGGGTCCTGTAGGGCCCAATAGTACAGGCTCCCCAGTCACCTGATCTGGTTCTCTAGGTACCTGCTCCTCCATGTGGGCTGTGTACACCCTCTTGTTATAGTTGAGCCTTGATTGCTGTTGGTACATCAATGATATACTTCGGCTGATGGGCTGCAAGGAATGGCTGCCACTATAGCAGAGTTGCTGCTGTGCAGGGTCAATTCCACTTTAGAGGGCAAAATTCACTTCAGAGGGGCTCTGGTGCCTGATGAGTATACTCCTTAAGTGTGTGTCTCATGGAGGTGGTTGGGTGGTGCTCTGGCATGCTCTAAAGCTGATTAATGGGTGCTCTGGCTCTGGGACCTCATGGGAGGTGCAGGCCAAGATCAGCCACCATGGTCTTCCCAGGGCCAATAGACAGGAACTATAGAACATTCTGCAGTTGGCTGCTATTTGTACGAGGCTTAGAGGTGCCCAGGAGAGGCCATACCTGTGAATCAAAGCCAGCAACCTAGTACCAGGTCTGGGACCATTTAGTAAGAGGAATGGGGCACAGGAGGTCAGATGTTGTTTGTTTGCAGGTTGTGAACCTTTGAGAGATTTGAGAAAGTGCATAGTGTGAGTCAAGACAGCCTGTTTGTATGGAAAAGCCACTGGAAACAGCTTGGGTATTTCTGCAAGTTGGGTGGGTTAGGATCACCAGGGCAGGGCAAACAGTATGAGCCAGATTGATGGAGACTCATATATGGTTCTTTGGAGGGTGGGCTATTCTGTAGGGGGGTGGGCTCAGCAGAAGAACAATGATCTCTGCCAGCACATCTGTCTAGGAGAAAGCTGTCCCTCAAACTTTTATCCCAAGGCCAGATAATTCAGTTCCTCCCGTGTGTCCCTGGCATTCCTTTCTAGCTGCAATTCCAGCACTAGAGCTCAGAGCAAGTGAGTCTGAATAAGTCTATGTGGACCCTTTAAGAGGAACACCTGGGACTCCAGCAGCCCACTGTCTCATTCAGCCCAAAACCACACTGCTTTTCACAACCAGAATTATGGAGACTTCTCTTCCTGGCACTGGGTTAGAGATCCTGGTGTAAGACTGGGACTCTTTGCTACTCAGGGGGACCTCAGCAGCTGAGATATCCTCCATATTTTTGACCACCACATGTGGGTGTGGGACTAGCCCATTTGGTGTCTCTGTTCCTCCTACCAGTCTCAATGTGGCTTCTTCTTTATATTCTTAGTTTGGGGACTTCTGTTCTCAAAGTGTGTCTCTCATGGAGGTGATTAGGTGGTGCTCCGCTACATTTCAGGCAGTTCTGAATAATGGTTGTTCTGTAGTTTCTTGTAATTTTGATGTGGTTGGGGGAGGATGCAAGTACTGAACTTACCTGCATCTCCCTCTTGACCCTCCATGGCCAATAGATAATATTTTACTTTAACTTTATAATTTTCATTGTGCTATAGTTTTTGATCCATGTGTTATGCAGATTTGTATTTCTTAATTTCTTAGTTTCCAAACTCAAGTTTTTCTATTTATCTTGTTGGGTTGTGCTACCATTTAATTGCACTAAGTCAGACAAAAATCACTATATGATTTCAAAATTACTATATTTTCATTTAAATGCAAATGTTCCACATGCATTTAAAACGAATGTGTGGTCTGCAGTCATTTGACTCAGTGTTTCATATGTGTCATCAGATCAAGTTTTTTAATTGTATAGTACACATTTTCTGTATTCGTTTGTTCTATAAAACATTGAGAAATATGCTAAAATCTCTGAGTATGATGGAAGATTAAGATTTTCCTTTTTTATAGGTATGCCAATTTTGCTTTACATCTTTTGGGGCAATATTGGGTGTATATAAGTTTAATTTTTTATATTTTCTTTGTTAATTGAAATTTTATCATTATAGTGCACCATTTTATCTCTGATAAAGAGATTAAGCTTTGTTTTAAAGTCTCATTTGACTGATATAGATCTAGGGACACTAGCTTTTGAGGTTGGCAGTTTATGTACTATATCTGTTTCTATTATCTTATCTTCAACAATTATATACACTTATAGAAGTGTATATAAAGTGTTAAAACACTTTAGAAGTGTTTTATCTAAGTAGCTGAGTGTTACATTTTTATTCAGTCTAACATCTTTATCTTTTAATTGGATCATTTAGTCCATCTCCATTTGATATAATTACCAATATATTCTTTTAAATCTACCATCAAATTGAGTGCTTTATTACTTGTCCCATCTATTTTATGTTCCTTTCTGCCCTCTATTTTTTTTTTTTACTTCTTTTGGACTAATTATTTTTATTATTTGATTTATCCTCTATTAGTTTGGAAGCAATATTCGTTATTCTGTTAGTCATTAGCCTAGAAATTAGAGCAAACATTCCTGCTATTTCAAAGGCTAGTACTAATTTATGACTTTTATTCTCTTTCAGGAAAATTCAGAAACATTAGAACACTTTAATTCTATTTTTCCTATTCTCAGATTCTTCTCTATTTATTACTACCTACTCTTACTGTAATAGATGTGATGTCACTCTCAGACTATACTGAGAATACAGATCAAAGAGTTTTGATCTGTAAAGAAGAGAGATTTAATTTATGATCTCAAGTTCATCCCCTTTTCTGAATCATCAAGTCCTTTCATATGTTGATGATTTGATGATGTTTCTTGTTAGCTATTCTCTATGGAGGAATATCTTTACCTATCCAATATTGGTAGTCTAGATGGGTTTTCCTTGAAGCTCCTTTGATAGATTGCATAAAAACTGGAAGCAATTATTTCTCTCACTGAATACACACCTTCTTGCTGTATGACTTTGTAACTTCTCCCATCAAGAGTTGGAATCTATTTATCTTCTCAATCTTGACTGGCCTTATGAATTGCTTTAACAAGCAAAATATGGCAGAGTCAGGTTCTAATTCCAAGCCAAGGCCACAGGAGGTCTTGTGTATTTTGGTTCTTTCTCTTGAATTTAGCAGAGCCACTAAATCAAGATCAGGCTGGTTCTCTAGAGGTTGAAAGACCGTGTGAAGAAATGAGGCATGACAGCTGAGGCCATTCTAGATCAGCTGCCCCCAGCCAACCCATTAGCTGACCATACACAAAAGTGAACCCAGCCAAGACCAGAACCACCCAGCTGAACTCACTCAAATTATCAACTTGCATAATTGTGGGCTAAAAAAATATTTTGATGAAAGTTTTTAAAATATATTTTATTAAGTTCAGAGAGGAAGGGAGAGAGAGAGAGAGAACCATCAGTGATGAGAAAGAATCATTGATTGGCTGCCTCCTGCACACTCCACGCAGGGGATGGAGCCCGCACCCAGGCATGTGCTCTGATGGGGAATTGAACCATGATCTTCTGGTTCCTAGGTCAAGGCTCAACCACTGAACCACACCAGCCAGGCTTGATGAAAGTTTTGATGCCTCTAAAGGTACAATTTAAATCTACATTTAAATTTAAGTGAAAAACTTTTTAGTTTAACTAAAGTAGTAGTCATCACCAAGATTGTCTCTAGAGACCATCTCTAGATACATAAAATACTACTTAGTTCACATGTATATTAAAATAAAGTGTGATAAATTTTGCATGTTTTTTAACTTCATCCTACACCCTGACCTTCTTTCAACAGACTTGGAAGTCTGTTATTAAAGAATCTCAAGTTAAAGTGTTGTCATTTTACATTAAAATGTAAGGTTGTTTTTTTTTTTTTCTTCACTCACCTATAACCTGTAAGAGAGCAAAATATCTCTCACATCAGATGGAGGGTAAGGATAATAAAAAAATCTCTAATGGTTAAAAATTCTGTGCTGAAAAAAAAAGCGTTGATCAACATGTACTAGGTTAGAGAATAAATTCCTAGGCTGAATAACCTAGCATTTTATTCAGACTTGAGTAAAATATTACACAAAGGAGCTGGACTCATTTTTTAAAATATTAGACATACAGTTTTTCTATCCTAAAGCATATTTGTGTCTGCTGGCAGACAAGTACAGGTAATTGCCTCCAGGTGTTTGCCTGCAGGAAGTCATTGAAATTCAGTGCTAGTAATGGCAGTTTCCTCAGCAGCAAAAACTAACCTGCAGGAACCTCGTAGGCATAGGTATATTTTAGAATAGCAATGCCAGCCAGCTGAAAGGCCAAAGACCCAGAAGGCCCAGCTTAACAATAAACAGATTAACTAAAAAAAGAATCAGGACAAATTTTTAACTATTAACAAAAATTTAAGGTGTAAAAAGACATTTATTATTTTATAAAAACTTTTAAAAGTTGTTTCCTTTTCTTAAATTCTTACTTGTTTATGGTAGCTGCACAGCAGATTTCTCCCCTCCTCTCCCAGAGAAAATATGAATTACAAGAATAACTGCACATTTCTTTAAGTTCTGTTTCTATAGAAGCTCATGTTAAAAAATATTCATTATTAAAAATAATCTTTTCAGTGGTGGGTTTATGGGGTCAATGGGGGAAACAAGCGGGTATCTATAATACTTTAAACAATAAAGATATGTTTTAAAAATCTGGATATTTTTTCCACTGTGAAGAAATAATCTAGGACATATTATTATTAAAGACCAGAGGCCCAGTGCACAAAAATTTGTGCACTGGGGGGTGGGGGGTGGGGGTGGGGTTCCCTCAGCCCGGCCTGTGCCCTCTCGCAGTCTGGGACCCCTCCCGGGATGACCACCTGCTGGTTTAGGCCCGCTCCCTGGGGAATTGGGCCTAAGCTGGCAGTCAGACATCACTCTGGCAGCCCAGGAGCCCTCGGGGGATGTCCACTTGCCAGCAGAGAACAGGCCTAAGCTGCAGTTGGACATCCTTAGCACTGCTGAGGAGGTGGGAGAGGCTCCCACCACCGCTGCTGTACTGGCAGCCGTCAGCCTGGCTTGTGGCTGAACAGAGCTTCCCCTGTGGGAGCGCACTGATCACCAGGGGGCATCTCCTGCATTAAGCGTCTGCCCCCTGGTGGTCAGTGTGTGTCATAGTGACCGGTCATTCCCAGTCATTCTGCTGTTAGGGTCAGTTTGCGTATTACCCTTTTATTATATAGGATAGAGGCCTGGTGCACTGGTGGGGGTCAGCTGGTTTGCCCTGAAGGGTGTCCCAGATCAGAGTGGGGGTCCCGCTGGGGTGCCTGGCCAGCCTGGGTGAGGAGTTGATGGCTGTTTGCAGGCTGGCCACACCCCCTTTAGGGTGGGGGGGTCCCCACTGGGGTGCCTGGCCAGTCTGGGTGAGGGGCTGAGGGCCGTTTTCAGGCTGGCTAAGCCTCCCTGGCAATGGAAGCTCCCAGCCTATCCTTTTTTTCTTTTGTTCTTTTTATTCTGTGATTTATTTACCTTCTATAATTGAAACTTTGTTGCTTTGAGTGGAGCTCAGAGCCTGCTGCAGCAGGCAGGAAGCCTGGCTTCCTCCATCATTGGGGCAACCAACCCTCCTGCTTGCTTCAGCTCCGTGGCTGCTGGCTGCCATCTTGGTTGGGTTAATTTGCATATAGTCGCTCTGATGGGCTGGTGGGTGTGGCTTAAGGCATAGCGAAGGTTTGGTCAATTTGCATGTTTGTCTTTTATTAGTGTAGATGGCAGATTAACCATTAGCATTTAGCTCATTTCTTTCACCTCAAATGATAGTAATGTTGCTGTTGTTTTTATTGAAAGGTGCACATTTACAAAGACAAAATAAACAAGAATGGGGACAACAGCAACAAAAATTTGAGAGTTGAGAAAAGATCTAAGAAAGATAAATTTAAGCCAGCTGTTGGCAAAGCTGAGAAATAGCCTGATATTTTGGGAAATTTTTCAAATAAAGATCCATGAATGAGCATTATCAGGTACCACTGGACACTTTGTTGCAAGTATAGATGTTTAGAAGGAGCTGGACCTCCAGATTTCCTCCCCTATCACATGCCACAGGTCAACTATGCACCCCAGCAAACGACTGGAGAGAATTATTTCCTGGAAACAGACATGCTAAGGGTACAATACTGAAAACAGGGAGACTGAGTTTACATACTGACTGCTAGGATTTCCATTATCTCTTGCTCTTTTCTGGTCTGGAATGCTAATGAATGCCCAAGAGCAGGCGCACCTGCGCACACAGACACATCCATCCAGGCAGGTGATTGGACATCTTCTTTGGGGAATTTGATCAGTCTAAGAAGAAAGATCTGAAAATACTGACACTGAGGGCTCCACAAGGAAAAGTAAAGCCACGTCACTATACAGTGAAGTCTGTGGCTAATAAAAACTAGCCACTCACTCATCTAATCAGTTTTGAGTGTGAATTCCTAGTGCGAGTAGCCAGACAATATTCTTAGTAGTAATGCTGGAAGCTAGAAGACAGTGAATTAATGCGTTCAAAATTCTGAGAAATGTCATTTTCATCCTAGAATTTTTATCCAGGCAAACTATAAATTAGTGTGAAGATAGAAAAAAAGATATTTTCAGATGATCCAAGTTTCAAATAATTTTGTTTTCCATGAATTCTTTCTTAGCCTCTGGAGGATGGGTATTACTCAAGGAAGGGAATAAACTAAGAAAAAGCCCCTGGAAATGGTGTCCCATCTGAGGGACAGGAGAGGCAATCCTCAGGAAAACTGTAAAAGGGATACATGGGAACCGTGATAAGGCCTAGAGGGTGACTTTAGAATATAAGTCAAAAGGCTCCAGGAGAGGCTATTCAATAATACCAAATTAATAATGTATTGAGTAAGCTTGAATGGATTAAGATGGTATTTTCCCCTCTTAGATTTAACTAATAAGTACATAAAAAGCCAAGCAAATATACAAATTAGGCAATTATTTTCAGCAGGGAAATTAAGATAAATGTATATTAAGTGATTTAGCTGTAAGTAGTGTTTATAATAACACATGTGGTCATAGTGATGATGAACCTGTAAGCACTGCTGATCTAAGCGAGACTATAATCTACAGGGGACACCTAAGGGCATGGGCATTGTAACTTCCCTGCAGGAGAGAGTGAGTTCAGGTGAAGAAAGAAAGGTAAAGTCTCACATTTCAGAGAGAAAAGTCAATAGGCAATTTCTAAATTGAAAAGTCAAAAATTTGCAACATGCTTATGTTAGTTATAGTTACAAATGTAAATATTAAAGAATTGGGGGGGAAAAAAAGAAAGAAAAAGGAAATATCTGTGTCTAAAGATTGAGGCCCATGCCCATTTGGCTCAGTGAATAGAGCGTCAGCCTGTGGACTGAAGGGTCCTGGGTTCAATTCCTGTCAAGGGTCCATGCCCCGGGTGCGGGATTGTTCACCAGTAGGGGGCGAGCAGGAGGTAGCCGATCAATGATTCTCTCTCATCACTGACATTTCTATCTCTCTCCCTTCCTCTATGAAATCAATAAAAATATATTAAAAATAAATAAATAAATAAAACAAAGGGTGGGAAAAGATGATAATGGAGATGATAGAAAGCAGTTTCTTTTTCATAACAAGAACAATAATTTTCTGACTCTTTAAATTGCAATGAAAAATTGTACATTACTTTTAAAAGGAGAAAAAAAGTTCAGGTTAAAAGTTTCTCCTAAAATCCTTGAGCAACTTTTTTCAAGAGCTATGGATGACTTATCTAACGAAAGTCAGATCTCTCTACTTCTTCATTCAAAGAATCACATAGTATTTGTTAAATGACCATATTTTTACAAGGTGCCATGAGAGATACCATGGAAAATGTGAATAGGAAGGAGTACAATATGATTGTTTTCCTCGCAATATGATTTGCAAACAAATAGGAAAGTTATGTGAAACATGTTTTTACATGTTTATTTGAATCAGTGAAAAAAGGACTAGTGTGGAGGTGAAGGAACGACATAAGACAGTATGAAATAAATAGGTTCAGAACTTTTTATTTTGATGTGGCAATTGGAATTGAACACTGAAGGAGGTAGACCAGATAGTACTAAAATGAGCAAAACCATAAAGAAAGCAAATGTTTCAGCAAGTTTGGGTGGCTGCAAATCATTCAATATAATGGAGGACAAAGAATGACAATGTGAACTGGAAGAGAGCAGGGATCTTGAGTACCATGTTTATAACTATATTCTAAACACCTAGAACATTGCCTCACACATAATAGATAATAAATAGTTGCTCAATGGATGGTTTGATAAGATCAGAAAGATAAGTCAGGAGTTGGTAGCAAAGGGCCTTGATGCCATGTTAAGAAATTTAGAGTTTAGACTATAAGTAATAAAATCATTGAGGAGAGGGTTGCCATGGTTCTAATTTTCATGGCTGAATTCAGGATAAATTGGAAACAAGATATGTTAGGTTAGGAAAACATGAAAAATAAAAGTTTGAATTATATCCATTAGTTCTGAAGTAGAAAGGAAGAAAAAAAAGAAAGGTCATTATAGAAACTAGACATAATTTTATGGAAATGTGTAGAGGGCTGCCTGGGAGGCACCTAGGCATTTTCTTATAATTATTGTCAATTGAACTCAGAGCACAGGCAGAGCCACGCCCTGGGAACATGCTTCCCCAATAAGGGTGGACATGTTAATCAGGCAGGGGCGGAACTAGATATGTAAATCTAGGCCTTTAAAATAAACCTGCTGTGTGGCTCAGGCCGCTTTTTGCCTCCTCTCCATCAGAGAGGATGGCGCCCACCTGGCCCCAGCTTAAAATCTATTTCTGCGTCTTGGTCTTTCTTTAATTTCTTAATCCCCAGCTCCTCCACTCAGCAAATGGACTGTTTCCTTTTCCATGCGGGACATGGAGAAGAGAGAAACAGCCCCCCACAGAAATGAACTAAGTTTGGGGGTCAGAAAATCTAACTTTAAATCCAGTCTGGGTCATTTAATATGTTTGAAAATCCCAACAAGTCATAGAAACTTTTAGAGTCCTTATTAGTAAAATCAAGTATGTTTTAAAACCCTTCATTTGTTGTCTAAAAGGTATTAAGTAACTTTTATGGATATGTAAACACATTAAGGCAGTATAAATAAATTGAGATGGGGACAAAAGAGGAAAACATGAGTGGGTACATAAAACACAGCTAGGAATGAAGCTAAAGTCCACTGTGATACACAAAATAATGTGAACGCACGTTGCAAATTACAAAGAGCTATCCAAATCATAGGGGCAGCTAACCTACACCATTTCTGATTTCCTGGAAGCTTGAAAGATATTGCCAGGGGACAAGAGGAAAGGGCATGATGTGGAGGCAGAGGCAATGAGTGTAGACTAAGCATTTAAGAAGTTTAGAGTTCAAGAGAAAATGAGAAACAGGATATTCATAGTGTTGAGAAAATGAATCTAAGGAAACTTTTTTTTTTTTTAATGTAGGAGGTATGTGAGCGGATCTGTGGCAGAAGAGTCTGTGGAGTAGGAGACAGAGAGAATAATGAGAGGGCCACACCTGGGCTCTGACTGGAAAAAAACAAAGCAGGCACAGTCAGTGGGAAGCAAATTGGCCTTAAGTGGAGAATAGATTCCACTTCCTCCAGAGGAGGAAAGTAGAAGAGCAGAGGAAGGTCGAGTAACAGTGAAATTGTGGAGCATCAGGGGTTAATGGACTTCTCATTCTCCACAGGCTAGTGAAGGGCTTCTGCTAAAAGCAAGATAAGTGAGTGGGTGAGGGGAGGAGTTAGGAGGTTCAGAGGAGCAGACACGTTTCCAGTCATTAGAGGGTAGAGATACAGACCCAGCGTGAGAAGGACCATCAACTGTAAATATACCCAAGCTTGTTGAGACCAAAGAAACATTATATATTGCAGTCACGGTTTATATAACATGCTATGCTTTATGGACAGTGTGTTTTTTTTTGTTGTTTTTTTTTAAAAAACATATTATCTCACTAGTCTTCATATGCTATCATTCCATTATAAAATAAGGAAATTGAAGCTGAGAAAGAAATAACTTGCTCAGGACAACAGGGCAGGAAAATTCTTGTCTCACATTATAAAAATTTTAATCAGGTTTGGTCATTAGTGGGAAGAAATCATCCTATTTATGTTATGAAATAGTTCCCTGATTAGCAAGAAAAGTGGAAAGCTTCACAGGGATGAGATAAAGTCAATATTGTCCAAAATATTATTTTGGTCAGTATTACGCAAAGCATGTGTTTGCAGTGAATGAACAGAAACTTCATAACAATTGCACAGAAAAAAAATTTTTTAAAGAGACCATACTAACACCAATCAGATTAGAATTTCTTGTGTGCACAAAAATCTTGTTGTCATCTTTTCTACTTTGCAATGTTTTCATGGTTAATCTATCTTGAGGACAGGAGATGTTGAAAGCAGAGGTGTTTAATGTTAACTTACTCATAATTAAAACATCATAGTTTAAATTGGAGTAAAGGGAGGTTGTAACGTGCTTAAGTTTAGAATGATTTGTAAAAAAATGAGGAATTTTCCCTTGGAGAAGAAGAGGCCTTTCAAGATCTCAGCTGAGAATAAAAAGTGAAAAACTGGATAAAGTAACGAGACAGAAAAAAGTAGTGTGCTCTATCTTTAAAGACATTATAGAATAAATTGCTTTGAGAAGGCAGCAGTTTTGTTGTTAATTTTTAATGTTTTCATTGATTTTTACAGAGAGGAAGGGAGAGGGAGACAGAAAGGGAGAAACACTGATTCGATAGTGTAGCATTAATCAGCTACTGGGGAGCAAGCCCACAACCCTGGCATATGCCCTGACCTGGAAGCAAACCAGCAACCTGTTGGTGCACGGGATGATGCTCAACCAACTGAGCAAACTGGCCAGGGCGAGAAGGCAATAGTTTTATAAAGGGTATATAGACAAGCTTTTTAGAACCCATACCTTTTTTAAAAATGAAGATTTTATTTTTTAGAGCAGTTTTAGGTTTACCAAATAAAGTGGTGCCCTCTCTCCTCCCACCCTTCATTATTAGCATTTTGCATTAGTTGTGGTATATTTGATGAACCAATATTGATAAATTATTATTATTTAAAGTCTATAGTTTACATTGGAGTTCACCCTTTGTGTTGTACAGTTCTTTGGAACCCATAGTTGTTGTTGTTGTTTTCTTTTCATTGAATTTATTGGGGTGACATTGTTCTACCATTTTTTAATTGTACTACCTAGAAAATAGTTTCAATTTGTTAATATTTAAATTGAGAAAAACTTTCAAAGAATTAACTAAACATTTAGATTTTGAATTTGTGCTACTGTTTCTAGATAGGTGATTTTTATCCAAGATTTCAATAAAATTATAGAAGAGATCTTTTGTATTTTTATACTACCTTTTGAAAAATTTACAACCAGTAGCCTCTAATCATATCTCAACATTACCTGAGATAAATTTAAATGTATTTAAATTTAAATATATTTTTAAATTTAAATTTTTACTGAAATTCAATAATTTAAACCTAAATGCCTTAAGGTTTGAGGAAATTATCATGTAAATTTTGTAGCTATCACAAAATTATACAGTAGAGAAGGGACAAAATACATAGATTTTGTTTTCAAATAAATATTTTACAGTGAATGTAATTACACCTGGCATATTATCTCAGATTGAAAAGAGCCTAAAATATATAATCTAAATACTATAACTTATTTTTGAAGGTTTGTCTATATTGAAATAATATGTGATTCTAACAGTGACATCTCAAGTAGATCATAATCAAAAAGGAAAGAATGAAGGCGTGCATAGAAAGAAAATAGGTTTTAAAAAATCTAAAAAAGATGAGGTCTGTGATTAAAGTTTATATTGTCACAAAGTACCTGATTAGAAAATTCACCATCTTTGAAGTGTAACCAACAAAGTTATAGACTCTTTACCCTAAAATGGACTTTAGGGAGCTAGTTTAACACATCACATTACAGGTACAAATTAAAATTCAGTGTAGTGTCCGTGTTAGTGATAAAAGGTACAACTTATCTATGATTCTCACACACACACCAACAGTACTAGATACAAGTAAAGTCTATGGATTTCAATTCCCTGAAAGGATGGTTCACGGCTAATGTTCAGAGTTGGTTATTAATTAATTAGTTAATTAATAAGAAAGATTATGGGAGGGCGATGTAGAATAATAAGATAGAGGTACCTGTTTTAGAAACAATTTAGAGCACAAGGTAGAAACCTAGAAAAAATAAGGCAACAATAGCACTTAAAAGTTGCTGGCATGATTAACTACCTAATTGGGAGTATACCAATTTTATATGAGTCTGTTGGGCCATGTCACAAAGTGGTCACAAAAAAGGGACAATTCAGCGAGATCCTAGAGAATGGGGAGGGTTTTGATGAGCAGAGTAGAGAGGCAGGCATCCCATGCAATGACAGCAGTTGGAAATAGGGAGGAAGGGAAGCACCAGAAACAGCTAGTGGAACCGTGTAGTTGAAATGAAGACTTTATTTAGGGAAGCAGCTGATAATAATGCTGGCAATATACACCTGGGTCACATTGTGGATGGAAAGCAGCTAGCAGTGGTTCTCAACCTTGGCTGCACATTAGAATCACCTGGGAATCTTTTTAAAATCCTGATTTCTGGGCCTCATCCTCCGGAAATTCTGTTTCTTTGTTACTAATGCTGTGGCCCCACCCCATAACGAAGAAACAGAATTTCCGGAGGATGAGGCCCAGAAATCAGGATTTTAAAAAGATTCCCAGGTGTTTCTAATGTGCAGCCAAGGTTGAGAACCACTGAGCTAGAGACTATGGACTTCATCTTATAGTTAGAGGGAAGCTACTTGATTTCTGGAGTAAGGGAGTTATATGATCAAAGCGTTATTTTTAGGAGATAATTAGGGGGTGTGCTTGATTAAGAGAAACTAGGAATGTTTGGACTCCAGCCCTATTTTTTCCAAGTTGATGCCTTGGTGGACAACTGCTTTCTTTCCCCAGACACTCTCTCATGTTAATATTGGCAGCACTGAAGTACCACTGGACAAGATTACTGAGCAGCTTTTCATTACATGTGATGTAGAGTGTATTTGCTTTTCATCTGCAGCAATCTTTGAAGAAGAATTAGGAAAAAAATTTTAAAATGTATCACATCACACCTCTACATCTTAGGGTAATAAAAGTGAAATCCAAATCTTTTAAATATGGGTGAAAAAACCGGGAGTTAGCATTAAGGAAACAGGCATGAAGCTCTTGGTTAAGAGAAAATTGAGGAATT
Source organism: Myotis daubentonii (assembly GCF_963259705.1). Taxonomy (NCBI): domain Eukaryota; kingdom Metazoa; phylum Chordata; class Mammalia; order Chiroptera; family Vespertilionidae; genus Myotis; species Myotis daubentonii. The sequence goes on from NC_081842.1 coordinate 134,964,085, forward strand.
AGAAAAATGTGGTTGGAAATGATGTCAAAATTGTAGGCTATGGTGGTTGTAAAGAGCTAATTCTGATTTTAATTAGAGAATCTGTATTCAAGAAGCCAGGTGTCAGGGCAGTATAAACTAGAAGAAAAAGAGAGATTGTGAAGTATTTTCCATCCAAGGAATTCAATGCACTTGTAAATATTAATAGAAGAAGTAATTGCAATTGAATTTAAGAGGACAGATGTCCAATTCACAGACGTCATAGCATCTAAAAGTAATATAGCTCTGGGTTTAAGAATAAGCCATTACTTGAAATTCAGAAGCAAAAAAGCGAAAGAAAATAGAGCAGAAAATGGCAAGTAGTTACACGTAAGGAAATAAATGCTTCCTTGGAAAGGAATCCAATTATTATGTAAGTGAAAAAAAGAAGGGAGGAGATAATGAAGAGACATGGAAGAAAAAAGTAAAGAATATATTCCGCATAGTGGGAGAATAAAAAGGAGGCAGTTTAGTAAGATACTTTTATAAAGTAGATACATTCAGATTACTTAATAAGCACTCACTGTCCTTTAAAGCATCCCTAGGAAGCAGATTATGATTATTACCCCATTTTACAGACCAGTGTCTGTAAATTTTAGTGTCCTTTAGTTCTTTGGCACATTAACCTTACGTCAGTGGTTCTCAACCTTGGCTGCACATTAGAATCACCTGGGAATCTTTTTAAAATCCTGATTTCTGGGCTTCACCCTCCAGAAATTCTGTTTGTTATGGGGTGGGGCCATAACATTAGTAACAAAGAAACAATTTCTGGAGGATGAGGCCCAGAAATCAGCATTTTAAAAAGATTCCCAGGTGATTCTAATATGCAGCCAAGGTTGAGAACCACTGCCTTAGGTTGCTCAGTAGCAATGAATCTGAATTGTAATTTGGCCACAATAAGAAATATTACTGTTTCTTTTTTCCCAGGATCTTTAGTTCAACCTAGAAGAATGATTCCTTTGACTTATCTGCTACACAACTGGCCAATATTCCACGATGCCATCTCAATACTGCGTTATATTTTAGATTACCAGAAAAATCAAGCCAGCTTTAAGGAAATCTAGTAGCAAAAATTCCATACTATTAAGTCAGCTGCTAATATTTCTGCAGCATTCCAGAATTTCTTATTTAAGTGGTGGCCACATTTTTTTCCTGGCCTTCTTTGAATTTGTGAGAACAGACACACACCAAATATTTTCTTGTGACTTATTTCAGAATGACAGCTTGGCCTTCTGGGAATATGAAGCACAGACCATTGTCATAAAGTAACTTATGTTTGAAAACTTTCAAAAAAATAATTGGCTTGGGACAAGACTTTTTTTCTAAATCAGAAAATAAAAAAAATTTCTTAATAAATCTCACTAAAAATTCAAATGAAAAAAATTGTGTGTTTGTTTTAATGGTATCAAAATGGATACAAGATGATCAGTTGCTCAAAATACTTAATAGGAGTCTTTATTGAGATGGTAAAAAATATATTTCTTTAAAGAAAATCCAAAAAAACTAATCATCTGCTTTCCCCCAATCAGATTTTAGTATAATAGAAAATTACGCGTTTAGAATAAGGCAAATAGCAGGAGAGCTACTGTTAGAGAAGTCTCTGCTTTACCTTTCTGAAAATCACTTTATTTTGTTCCAGAGTGGTGAACTATGGAACTTTCTGAGAGAACGTGGTTACGAAACTGTTTTGTGATCAGGGAGCAGAAGGGAGGAACTGTTTTGACTCTCTTGTTACTATGTGAGGGTTGGAATTTTGCAACCAGAAGGTTCCACAGCAGTTGGGAACAACAGTTGTGTGAGTGGCAAGCAGAAGACAAATGTGTGTGTCCTGTCACTCCTGCTCTGAGCACCACATACCACGACTGTGCCAAGATTTCCTGCTTGCATCAATATTCTTTGTAATTACCAAACCACTTATGCATTATCCATTAATAGCAAAAAAATCTTACAATAACATCTACACTGTCTTTAGGTTAGACAGCCATGTGGCTAGCTGATACTCAACACACACACACACATACACACACACACACACACAGCCTTATTCAGATGCCTTATTATAACTCTGTTCCATTTCCAATCATCTACTACAAATCAAGCTCCCCCTCTTCTTGCAGAAATGAAAATAGCTGAACCTTAAAAAGCACTCCAAACACGTTAAAGTTTATTGTGAGCTTTAATGGCCTATTTTTAGTGGCTTACTCTTGTCTTTTATTTCTTTGCTTATCTCTTACTGGTGTATTAATATTACTTTCCTTTTCCTTAGCCTCTATAAAGTCCATTCTGTCTATTGTTCTTTCTCCAACCTGGCCAATTTGGACTTTGACTCTTAGGTTGCTTTATATTGAAACCTGTAGGCATTTTGGCATAATAGGAACTGCCATAAAAAGAAGATACCAATAAGCTCAAAATTATAGATTAAACCACGAGCTTTTAGAAACCGAAAATTAAACCAAATAGTATAGAATACTACCACATTGAATTTAAGGGAGGAAAAGATGGTGGGTTTCAGAGTTGTTTACTAGAAACAATTCAGTTGCAAAATTTCATTCAGTAAGCAGGCATCTAGAGAAAACTTTTTGAGCTCAACTACATATTTTAAAAGCCAGGAGTTGGTGAGTTTGGGTCCAGGCTAGGTTGGGGGTAACAGAGATGTTAGTGTAGGAGGTAGACATTGGGAGTCAAGATGTGTTTGGAGAAAGAGAACACTTTTGAAGCTAGTGGGGGTGGAGTTGTGGGGTCGGCAGTTTATGTACAGGAAGGAAAGGTGACTTATAACCATTGATTTAGAAGGGAAACTTGAAATGCTTTAATATTTTTTGACTCCTGTCCCATAACCTGATCTGCATACCTAGCGTACCCCTGTGGTATATACGTATCATATATAAAACAAATAATACTCTAAACCTATATCAAGTTCTACTAGACAGGTCATCAGGTGGAAATTAAATCTCAAAGAGAAGGAAACTTGGAGAAAAACGCTATCTGCTTCATAACTGTGTTTAAGCCCCACCTGCTCTCTCAGATCCCAGACTGCAGCCACTGAGAAGGCAAAGAAAAACTCGGACTCACTGGGGGGCTCAGGACTGGTCGGCTCTGCAGATGGTGAGGGTCCTTGGGAGGCCTTGTGTGGTTGTACCTTGGATATCTTACTTAACCTAAGTTTGACTTCCCTTATTAGTAACATGTAGATAACAACAGCACTGAAGCAGCCCGTCCTTTTTTAAAGAAAATTTATTTTGGAATATTTTAGATTTACAGAAAAATTGCATAGATTGTACAGAATGCTCCCATATGCCCTCCCCAAGTTTTTCCCACTGTTAACATCTTACATTACCATGACGCACTTGTCAAAAATGAGAAACTGCCACATGTACATTGCTATTTACTCAACTTCAGACTTTATTTGGATGTCACCAAGTGTTTCCATTAATGTCCCCTCTCTATTCTAGGATCCCATCCAGGGTACCATGTTATATTTAGTTATCATGTCTCCTCAGTCTCCAGAGACTTAGTTCAAGATTTAAAAGGTAATAAATGTTAAAGCACACTTAGTAGATTGTGGAAATGCAATAAGGAATTGGTCAACACTTACATAAAGCTATAACTTATAAGGAATTGTGACAGGTGCTGTTCTAAGTGCTTTAGAAATACCTGTACATCTAATCATCATAATTCTATGAAGATTCTAATTATACCCACTTTACAGATGAGTAACCTGAGGCACAGGAAGGTCAAATAAATTGCCTAGTATTATGCTTTTGACAGGGTTGGGATCAAATCCAGGTTTGCTGGCTTCTATTTTTTTCTTTGACATTTTTAATTTATTGATTGATTTTAGAAATGGGGGGAGAGAGGAGAGAGAGAAACATCAATTTGGAATACACTTACTTATGCATTCATTGGTTGATTCTTGTATGTGCCCTGAGCAGGGATGGAACCCAAAATGTTGGTGTACAGGGACGATGCTCTAACCAACTAAGCTACCTAGCCAAGGTCAGGTTTGCTGGCTTCTAAGTCCATATTGTTTTCTCTGCCATATTTTTTCTTAATTTTATACACATACACACCTACCTTTCTCTCCCTTTCAACATAAAATGCTTAAGCCACGAAACCTTAATCAAAATTATATCAGAGGAGCCCTAGCCAGTTGGAGTGTTGTTCTACAGACCAATAGGTTGTGGGTTCAATTCTAGGTCAGGGCACATACCTAGGTTGCAGGTTCGAACCTTGGTCGGTCAGGTGCGTATGAGAGGCAAGTGATCAATGTTTCTCTCTCACCTCAATGTTTCTCCCTCTCTCTCAAAGGAGAAATAATTCTTTTTTAAAAACTTAGGAATGTATATTAAGAGTATGCTAAAGGCAATGGAATTGCTGGTGGTTGAGAATCAAGGAAGGATACAAAAGGAAAAGGATTTGAGAGCAGGAAAAAGGGGAGGAGGATTGAAGTTCTCCAGTCAAGCTCTGCCGGGGAGCCAGCTTGGTGACATTGTATAATACACATGACCACTTCATATTTTAGTTTCCTAGTCTGTAAGATAAGCAGTTCTCTTTTAACCATATTATGTAACATCAAGTCCAGAAATTAAACATTCCAAGTTGTTTAAATGAAAATGCAAAAGTAAGAAAACACTAAAGCTGGCATGAAAGCTGAGTAACTAAGCTGCAAGATGAGCAGGGCTCCGACTACAACAAAGTGGTTCGTTCGGGGCCATTTTGAGAGCAGGCACAATATTTTAACTAGCAGGACTGCACTCACTTGTAAAGACGTTATGGTCCTCCTCTCCTTCATCTACTCAACAAACATTTATAGCAACACTGTTCCAGGGAACAGGGATTCAGTGGGGAACAACTCAAACCGCCTTTCACCACGGCCCTCATATTTTACTTGAGGACGGAGAGATAAGAGACTAGTAACCAGTAAGATAATCCCAGAGTGTAAGATGTTATAAAGGAAAGCCATGGAGTGATGAGACAGAGAGTATGGGGTAGGGGAAGTGATATGCACACTTTAGATAGGATGGATAGAGAACACTTAATTTACATATGTTTGCATTGTGCATACACTGGGGGAAATGAGACCCTTAAATCCTTTGCCAATCAATAAGATGGCCTTATTTATACAATGCAGTAAAGGTGCAGAAAGCAAAACAGCTTTCCACAGAAGGTTTGACAATTATTTCACTAGAAATGTTAAAAAGTACATACTAATGGTTTAAGAGTTATTTAGTAAGGACACATATGTAATACTGTAATCAATAAAGAAAATAATAGTTAAAAAAAGAGAGTTATTTAGGAGTAATTCTTCCTGGAAATAAGTGAGACTAGAATGAAGTCCTTTTGGCCCTCCGAGGCTAAGAAGAAATAAAATTAAGCATGTCCCAGCAGTGTTTCGCTTGGGTAAAGGACACTGCAGTCTAATCTAGAGCTTTCCATTTTTTTTTAATGCAGCAGTGTTATTAAAATAGTAATGATAGTTATAATCGTGGCTAACATTCATTGAGTACTCAGTCACTTCCAGGCATTTTCGTCTAGTATTTCACTCAGTCCTCTGTTCACCCCTACAAGGAATGTACTGAGGCTTAAGGAGATGGGAGTGACCTTTCCCACAGTCACCAGTGTCCTCTAACTGAAACCCAGGTATGTCTGAGCTCAAAGCCCATGTTAACTTATTTTATCTACAAGCACCTGACAAGCCTCTTTCCTAGGTGGGTATTAGTTCACTCTGCATTCCCATGTGAAAATACTCTTGTCTGCTATCAAATTCATATGTTGGAGCCTTCCCCTCAGTGTGACTGCCTGTGGAAATAGGGTCTTTATGAGGTCATTAAGTTAAAGGAAACATAAGGGTGGGCCCTGATTCCATAGGCTTAGTGTCTAAGAAGAGATACCAGAGAGCTCACTTGCTGTCTGCGTGGGCACACCTGGAGGAAAGACCGTATGATGACATGGTGAGGAGGTGGCTGGCCAGCTACAAGCCAGGAAGAGCGTTCTTACCAGAAACTGAATCAGCAGAATCTTGATCTTGGCTTTCCAGCTTCCAGATCTGTGAGGAAATAAATTTCTATTATAGAGTCATCCAGTCCATGGTACTTTGTTATGGCAGCCTGAGTTGACTAATACAGTGTATTAGATTGCTGGACTAACACAGTGTCTTGGGTTGTTGGGCAAATACAATGTCTTAGATCAGGGGTGGGCAAACTTTTTGACTCGAGGGCCACAATGGGTTTTTAAACTGGACCGGAGGGCCGGAACAAAAGCATGGATGGAGTGTTTGTGTGAACTAATATAAATTCAAAGTAAACATCATTACATAAAAGGGTACGGTCTTTTTTTTTTTTTTTTTTTTTTTTTTTTTTTTTTTTTTTTTTTTTAGTTTTATTCATTTCAAATGGGCCAGATCCAGCCCACGGGCTGTAGTGTGCCCACGGCTGTCTTAGATAGTTACACTTGTTTCCACATTGTCAGATCATGGATAAAGTTGAATTTTTTAAAAAAATATATTTTATTGATTTTTTACAGAGAGGAAGGGAGAGAGATAGAGAGTTAGAAACACTGATGAGAGAGAAACATTGATCAGCTGCCTCCTGCACACCCGCTACTGGGGATGTGCCCACAACCAAGGTACATGCCCTTGACCAGAATCGAACCTGGGACCTTTCAGTCCACAGGCCGACGCTCTATCCGCTGAGCCAAACCGGTTACGGCAAAGTTGAATTGTTTTCATTGAACGCTGTTGCCTCTTAGGAATTGCAAGTATTGCTTCTATCAATCTTTCACCCCTTTCACCCCTTTAAGGTAGTACACCAAATAATACTCTTTAAACTAGATTATTAGTTGGCATTGAACTTCTTTTTTAAAATATATTTTTATTGATTTCAGAGAGGAAGGGAGAGGGAGAGAGGGATAGAAACATCAATGATGAAAGAGAATCACTGATGGGCTCCCTCCTGCACATGTTTAACTAGGGATCAAGCCCACAACCTGGGCATGTGCCCTGACTGGGAATTGAACTGTGACTTCCTGGTTTATAGGTCAACGCTCAACCACTGAGCCATGCCAGCCGGGCTGAACTTTCAAATAAAGTTAGAAACTAGATTCCTTAGATTGTGTATCCTGTAATGTTAATAATATCAACATTGGCATAAATGTGAATGCATCACACCATCCAAACTTTCCTATTTTTATCACACAATCTACCAAGTTTCAAAACTTGAAACTACAGACTTTTATCTTTTCATTCATTTTTCTTCTTTACGTCACAGATGTAGAACATTAGACTTATTGTAATATTTTTCACAAAATATAATCTTTAAACTTTGAGCAGCTCCACATTCTTTGGGTTCTCTAGCTGCAGGCAAATTAGTTAGCATTTCCAAATCTCTTTTTCATCTGTAGTATGGGTTCATAGTGGGGATTAAATGAGTTCATATAGCAAAGATAAGTTTATATAGCAAAGGCAAGTCATAAACTCTGAACTGTCAATTACTACCACTACTACTACTACTACTACTATTACTACTGCTAGTGATACCAATGCTACTATTACTCCTACTTCCAATAAAAATACTATGATGATGGATCCTAAATCCATCAGTGACAATAATTTTCCTTAAAAAGATTCTGTCTACACATCTCCAAATGACTACCAGCTACAGGAATACCTCAGCTACACGGCAGGTTCCATTCCAGGCCACCTCAATAAAGTGAATGTCACAATAAAGTGATCACATGAACTTTTTGGTTTCCCGTGCATATAAAGTTATGTTTACATGATACTGTAATCTACTAAGCGTCTAATGACATGGCTAAAAAGATGTACATACATTAACTAAACAATTCTTAATTGCTAAAAATGCTAACTATAATCTGAGCTTTTACTGGCTCATAATTTTTTTGCTGGTGGAGGGTCTTGCCTCGATGCTGATGAAAAGAAAATATTTGCAAAGTGTAATAAACATGCCTCTATTTGCAGTATCACATCTTAATTCCTTCCTTAATTCCATTTTAAGTCCTTCCTTTTGCCTGTTGCCTGCCCATTCTGTTTTCATAGCTCCTTGCTAGAGAATCCACCCTTCCTGTTTGCCTAGGACAGTCCAGGTATGTGTCTCTCATTTGGGTAGAGTTATTAATAGTTTCTCTTTCCCTCTCAAAAGTCCAGTTTGGATGCTACATTTATGTGGTCACCCTATTTTTTTTTTTTTTCACATTTGTTTTGACTCTCCACTCTAGCCAGAAAAATCATCACACATAGTTTACTTGCTTTCACCATCAAACTATTTCCCTTGCCTGGAATGCTGTTCTCATACTATTGCCAAATCATGAACTTTCCTTCAAAATCCTACTCAGAACTCAGTCTCAGGATGGAACTCTTCATAATCCTGCCCTCCACCCAATGCAGAGAGCTCTCAGCAATCATGTAAATAACGCTGTATAACTTTAATTGGCTACGTTTATATGCTGCTTCTTGTATCTTTTTTTTTCCCCTCTCGGTACTTTTCCATGTGTTTATCCTGTCTCCATTAACTTGTAAACTCCCAGAGGGCAAGGTCTGAACGCAGGCTGGTGTTGGCATAAAGTGGATGAATAGTTAGGGCTGAATGGGTAGACAGTGCAATCCTTCTTGATTACTAATCTGTTAAAAAAAAGAAAAAAAGCACCCTTTGTTAGTGCTTTGTGTGTGATGGTTTTGAGACTGCTAATCTAATGTAGAAATATATCCAGTTTCTGCTCGTGTCCAGATAGCTGAGATAAAATCAACAGTTACAAGCGTTCCATCGTGGAGGGGGAGGGGGCCCTATAGGAATGGCATTTGAAAGGCAGGCTGCGGCGGCGTTCATTTCCTTCAGGGGCATGTATATATTCTCGGCTCTTCCAGGCCGCAGGTCTGTCTAAGGAGGGAAATAACATCCACTCTCAAAAGTGAGCTCTGGCGACCAAACATACAATACTCAGAACACAGACAGCACTACCTTGCTCTGAGTTTGTGCTGCCAGTGGCGGGAAGTGGAATCTCCAGGATGACGACTAGCGAGGTGGGTTCATCTCAGTCCAGGTAACAAAGGGAAGGCAGGGCAAAGCCCCCTTCTCCCCGCCGGGCTCCGAGCTCGCGCTCCGTCGCCGTGACCACCTGCTCCCTTCCCTTCCGACCCCGCGGGAAGCGCCAGGTATCGGCGCGGCGTGCTCGGCGCCGGGCCCCGGTCTAACCCACGTAGGCGGCGCGCGCGATAACATCAAAGCCCGAGGCAGGGGCCCGAGCGGGGGGAGGGGGAGGGGGAGGGGGAGGGGGGCCCCCGGCGGCCTCGGCAGCCAGGCGCCTCCCCCTCGCATTTCCTCTCACGCCCCTTCCAACCTAGGAGGCTTTTGGTTTCTGCTTTTGTTGTTTTTAAAATTAAAACCCTGGAAGCCCCGGAGGAGACTTTTGCGTGGCAGTTCGGGTAAGTTTTCCTCCGGGTTCTTTTGTCTGGCAGCTGGCTCGGGGAGAGTTGGCAGGGGGGGCGGGAAGGGTTGGTCGCCGGGTCGCCCCGAGGAGGAGGAGGAGGAGGAGGAGGGGATGCGGCCGGTGGACAGGAAAGCCCAGCGCGCGCGGAGGGCGGAGGGCGGAGGGCGGGACGGGCGGCGGCGTGACCCGGAGGCCGCCGGGGAGGAACCTCCGGGATCTCCGCGTGGCGGAGGCGCTGCCGGCCGCGCGCAGGGCGGAGGGCCGGGGCCGCGGGGCCGCGCCAGGGGGGAGCCCGAGCGGGGCCGGGCCGGCGGCCGCGTGGGAACCCGGGCTGGGGACGCGCGGGCGGCGCTGGTGGCGCGGTGCCCGGTGGGCGCGGTGGGACGCGGAGCCCGGCGACCGGCCTCGGGTGCCCTTCAGTCCTCCCAGCATCGCTCAGCCAGGAAAACGTGTGCAGAACTTCTCAGTGACGCTGCCCTCCCGGAGCCCCAGTCCCTAAAGGGGTTCCCCACCAGCTCACGTGGCCAGTAGGGGTGCAGAGAGAAATGGGCCCCAAGGCGCACCCCCTTTTTTAAATAGAGTATGATGACCACCCCCATTAGTTCCAGAATTTTTGACAGTTCAAACTGCTCTTTACCACTCACATTTGTCTTCAAACTTTTCTCTCTCTCCACATTCCATTTATAATATACAATTTGAGAAACTATTTAAATTTGCCACAAGACAAGCCGAAACTATAGTTTAGCTGGCTTTCCTTGCTTTCTGATAACTAGGAAGTTAGAATTGGAAGCAAAATTAGGAAAAGAAATGGCATTTAGAAAGTTAATTCACAAATAGAAAATTGGGAGCTGTTCAATATTGTATACATTTAAAAGAAAAGTTCAATATTGATTTACTGCTCAGAAGAATTAAATTGTGAGTAAGCTAATAAAAAAGTTGCTTAACAATTGAAATGCCAAAATTGCGTGTTTAATTTGTTAGAAAGTTCACCGCAATGCCAAGCCCCTTATAAACACTGTGTCTAAAATATGTATTTCTGTTATGTTCAACAACTATTTGGTTATCCCCTATGATGTTCAGCACTGGAAAAAAGAATTATATTCACTCAATTACCATTTTTGACTTAACAAGTTACACAAAGTAGAATTAATAATAATGGAGCCACCTTAATCTTTATCTTCTGACAGGTTAGGTATACTTTCACGTGTAAGTAAATGTTTTTATTTAAGTACCCAGTTGGGAAGCTATGTTACACGCTGTTTGTGATTGCATTCCATTAGATTTCATTTTATGAGATGATTATATCACATCCAAAATGAAAAACTGCATTCTTTCACTGCAAGATTGGAAGCATATTATGCTGAACATCATTTCAAAGTTAGGCAATTGTTGGATGATCTTTGCTTTTAAGACCAAAGTTCGTTTTTAATAGGCACATTCCCCATTGTACATGACATTTGGGGGTGCAAGCTCGCCATTACTGAGTGTTCATTTTTAATTATTCCCATTCTTGTGCATTAAGCTTTTCTTAGCACGAATGAGCCGGAGGTAGGATTTCCTCAGGGGAATTTTAGGGGTGAACCCTCGCAGGAAAAACCCAGACGTCTTTATGGAAGCCTCGGGGAACATAATTCAGGTTTGCACAGATGGCCAGCGTAGTGGGTGCACGGCCGTGTAGCATGTTTATTCCTTAAAAGGGGAAAGCAGTTGGGTTTAATCTGAGAAATCTTTCTGCATCAACATTTTTTTTTTTGTTTTACTTTATTCCTTCCAAGTTCAGCATGGCCCCTAAACCAATCTCCTTTGCCTGCTTCTTCAGGTGCACATGTAGACTTTCTGATCCCCCAACGTCTCACCTTCTTGAGGTCTATCTCCAGAAAACCTTCGTCCGTTAGCATGGCCCAGCCCCTCCTGATTTCTCCTCCATAACTTTCCACTCCCTGCTTCCTCTATCGCTTTCTAGCAGCCGGGGTCAAACTCTGGTTTATGGCAATGACTTCCTTCCTCTCCAACCCCCCCCTCCACCCCCACCCCATCTCTTCTGCCCGGCGCTCCGGGAGCAGGCTCACCGCCCAGGTCTGCACCCCGCTTTCTTGACCCTGAACACCCCTCCTCTTCCTGCCCCGGCTGTCAGGCGGGCAGACAAGGGTTAATGCGCTCGCCGCCGGGCCCTGGGAACCACCCGCGGGCTGGGGAGCGGCCTCTGGAATAACCTGGGCTTTCCTCGATCTTTTAATAGAACATCCGCCACCAAGAAGCGGTTTCAGGGCAGGGTTCAGAGTCGGTCCCCTTCCACTCTCCGAACCCACCACCCCGGCCCCCGGCCCGTTGTTTTTAAAAAGTTGTTTTTCAAAGTTAATGCGTTTCAAGTTTCACAATGACTTGCCCCTTCCCTCCACGCGTTGCTGAGGAAACCCCCTTGGGGTGCCCCCCTCTCCCTTCCCCACCCCCACGCGGCCCTGGCGGGGGGCGGGGCTGGGAGACCCCATGACGTCACCGGCCGGCCCACATCCTGCTTGAGAAAGTAAAGGGAAGGTAAAGGGAACTACCGCCCGCCGTCCCCGCCCCTCCTCGGGAACCAACCGGCCCCAACTGCGCGACCGGCCGGGCCTTCCCGGGGCCGCGTGACCGGCCGCGCCCGCCCCTCCGCCCCCGCCGAGCGCCCGCCCCGGAGCCTGCGCGACCCGGGCGCCCGCCTCTCGGGTCCCCGGCCCAGCCCCGCCCCTCCCCTCGGGCCGCGCCGCCGCGGCTCTCCACCCCCCTCCGCGTCCCCGGGCGGCCCGGCGGGGCGGAGCCGCGGGCGGGCAACTGGGTGAGACGCGCTCTCGGGCCCGCCCCGCCGGGGAGACCCGAGGTTCCGGGCTCCACGCGGCCGGAGCGGGACACCCACCTACCCGCATCCCAGGCTGGGCTGGCGGCCACGCTGTCCAGCGGGGCCTCCGCGCCCCGGCGACCCCGCCCTCCCCCTCGCAGGGTCGCCCCTCAGTCCCCACCAGGGACGCCCCCTCCCCCGCCCGCGTCGCCGCCCGCCGCCTCCCCGCTCCCGCCCCCGGGGATCCCCTGCCGCCCCGCCCACCCGCGGGAAAGCCTCGGACCTTCGCCCTCCCTCCCCTGCGCCGCCCGGCCCGCACTCCTTCCGCCGCCCCTATAGACGCTAAACGTGCCCTCCTGTGTCCAGGGGAGAGGTAAAGCCCGCCCCCGCCCTCCGCGCCGGGTCCCACGGCCCCCGGGGCCGCCCGCCCCGTCTCGCCTCGCCGCGGTGCGCGCCCCCGGCCTCGCCGTCCAGCCCCCGGGACGCTTCTCCCCGGCGGCGGTCCTGCTGCGGCCGGGGGCGTCGGCGAGCGCGGCCGGCTCCCCTCTCCGCGCCGGCGGCCCCCGCCCGCGCGTTCCGCGCTCCCCCCGCCCCCCGGCCGGCTCCCCTGTTTAATATTTCAGCGCTGGGTGGTGTGAGTGCCAGTCGCCGGCCTTTAGCGTGGCTGCTGCTGGGGCGGCGGCGGCGGCGAGGAGGGGGGGGACGGAGCCGGGGGCCGGGAGCCGCCGCCGGAGGAGGTTATGTTTGTGTTTGGGGTTGTCAAGTGAAGCAGGGATCCCTGGCGCCGCCGCCGCCGCGCGGGGGTCGCGGAGATTCCGGGCTCCGGCCGCCGCCATCAGCAGCGCAGCTCCAGGGCCGGCTGCAGCGGCCGCCGCTCCGCCCGGCGTCCTGGCAGCAGGTTCGGCGCGGGTCCGCGGCAGGGGCGCTGCAGCGGGAAGGGCGGCGGGTGCGGTGGGGTGGGCAGGACCACATCCCCCTCCGCGGGCGGGGGGCGTGCGGGCGCGCGTGTGTGTCTGCGTGTGTGTGTGCAACCGCCGACCTTGCAGAGGGGATGGCTGCGTGCAGGAGACGCTGGCACTTCTGGGCGCCCTCGCCGCGCGCGAGCGGCCCGAGCTGCGGTCCTGCGAGCTGAGCAGGTACGGAGGGACCCAGCCTCCCCACCCGCGCGCGTTCCAGCCGCAGACGCATTTTGCAAGCGGGTGGGGGGTGAGGGAGACCAGGCCTCGGCTTCCCAACCTCCCGGCTTTGTGGCTGTCTTTTCCTTTCGTTCTTTGCTCTAAGTGTCTGTTTACTCCCAGCCACCTGGGTAGTTTCTTTCCGGGTTGGGAGTACGCGTCTGCAGCAGTTTGGGAAGAGGACAGTGGGTTTAGGCGCGGGTCGGATCAGGCTCCCTTTGGGGTCGGGCTGGGGAAGGAGTTGCTGCCGGAGGGGAGGGGGCGCTGGCGGCGAGGAGGAGGCTCAGGGCTGCTGCGCTCGCCTCTTCTTGCTGTCCTCCTGCTCCTCTCCTCCACTCCGGGCTCCTTCCTGAGCTGGCACTTCCATTCTCCCCCCTCCTCCTGGCGTGCGAAGTGCTTTGTTCAGTGCAGCGTTGCAGAGGGGTTTTCCCAGGCTCCGCCCTCCACATTCATTCATGTTTTTTCTCCTTGCAACTGTCTTTACGCTTTTTGATCATGTCATGTTTTTTGCTCCATGTGGTATTTATTTCTTTCCTGAAAAGGAATGATTTGTCACTGGCCCTGGTCGCTACAGTGCTGCTGTAGTATTTGAAAATAGCCACTGTTCCCTTCCCACAAGGATTTAAACAAGGGATGGACAGCTAGGGACAGTGGGTAGGCAGGGAATGGGGTAGCCGAAAGCTGTTACTGATTGGGAATTTGCATATTTTACATTTTAAGCTCCAGATCTTATGGGAGTCACGTGACTGTTACAGTCCCAGTTCATGCTTTAAAAACTTCCAAATATGACCATTTAAAAGCTTCAAGTTTATTGTTATTTTTAAGAAGAGCTTTAAGTTTAACAAGGAACGTATTTAAGCATGGAATTTATTTGGCCCCAATGTCTCTAAATTTTCTATTGAATCAGAAGCCTCACGCATTGAATGGTGGATGTCATTAATGCAGGGAGTCGAGGAACCATATATTTGTAGATAATTTAGCAGAGTGTTAGATGAGGTACATACATAATATTGGACTATCATATTTTATATTCTCCCCCATGCATTTAAAAATACTGCACATATTTTTGGCAGTGCCCACATTTAGCCATATCAGCGATAAAAGTTAATTGTAGCCTTCCTTCTCTTTGCTCCCTGTTACAATGAAACCATAAATTTCTTTAACCATATCCTGGGTATATATATTAGATAGTCTTTTCCACATAGGCTTTCTTAAGGAGGATTAATATTTGAGTATTTTGGGGGATTGTTTAGTTCTTATAACCTTTGAGGTGGATACTGTTCCTTAGTTTTACAGTTGGGAAATCTGATCTTTGGAGAGGTTAAGTACCTTGAACAAGGCTACACAGTAAAGGGTAAAGCCTAGTTTTGAAGTTAGACTGGTTTGACACCAAAATATATAGTCATGAATTGTTTTACCCAGACTCTTTAATAAAACCCGACAATCAGTATTATCTCCACTGAGGAAATAGGAACCGGGAGTAACCGAGTCACGTGGTGCCACTTTTCCTTAGTGGCTGACCATGTACACATGGGTTAACCTCTCCACAGCTTAATTTTCTTTATCTGTAAAATGGCTAAGCGATAGCCACCTTACCAGTTATTAGAATTAAATTAGGTAATGTGTAGAAAATATATAGGCACACAGTAGGTGCTCAATAAGTATCCTCTTGTTTCTTCTACCGTACAGGATATAAAAAAGTTTCAAACAAAACATTACTATTCTATTTTTGGTCTTTGCTTAATGATGAAAAATTTTGTGTTTAACATCATAATGTGTTTATGATAAATATGCTTCATTTATCAGCCATATTGTAGGAAGTTAAAACTGAAATTTTAGCTCAGAGATTCTTGAGGACCTCGTGGAAGAGGAGGCCAGGAAGCTGATTTAGGGAGAAGATGATTAGGTTTTAGATTATTACTCCCTTGACATTATATTTCAGATCATGGTTTTTAAAATGTCTCAGTCAGGACAGAGTAGGTTATGCTGCAATAGCAAACAAATTCTCAAACCTCAGTGACTTAAAACAACAAAGGTCTCTCTCTTACTCTATAGGACCATGTTGGGTTAGTGGGAGTTCAGCTCTGTGGTGTCGGATGTACGGCCTGGAATCGTGGCTGTCCCATGGCAAAGGGAGAGGAGCTCTGGAGGTTCTTGCTTCTGTAACTAAATGCTCCAGCCTGGAAGCAATGCATGTCTCTTCCACTCACAGGTCATTAGCCAGAGCTGGTCACAGATTTTAGCTAAACACAGGGAGGCAGGAAGGACAGCCCTACCATGAGCCTAGAAGGGAGAACTGGAAAAATGGGGAGCATCCACATACATTAACTGAAAATTAACTCAGTGAAACGAGAGGGTATGATTGGGTAGACAGGTACTGTATACAGCATACCTCTTTTATAGCTGATGCTATCCTTTAATTGTACCTGGTAATGTTACTTTAAAACAGTTCAATGAATTTTTCACTCTTTGATAATGGTACATTGTGGGTTTTTTTTTTCCTGTTTTCTTGATAAGAAAGCCCAGATTGGCAAAATGATGTGTCCTATGTTTAATTGAAAGTTAGTAAATAACCTTTTGCAGCAGTCTCCAGCTTGATTACCTTTTGTTGAGTTTAGTTAGGATAGTCTTGTATTAAGCCATTACCTTTGAAGTGTCTTTTTCCTTTGATGGTAGTAAAATATGGTTTTTTTTTTTCTTTTTCAGCACATGGATTAATTGATGGACATTAAGTTTATGGAGCTACCTTTCTGTGACCTGCTCTTCCTACAATTTCTAAGAAGAAAAAAGGGCCCCTGAATCAAAGAAAATGCCTCGAACTAAGCAGATTCATCCCAGAAACCTAAGAGGTAAGCTTTTGCTTTAAAGAGAAGTCAGGTGGCTAGTAAATCTTGTAATAAAGTATTTGTTTGGCGACAGGAATGGCAGCTCATTAGATGTTGACCTTGCTTCATAGTGAGCTACAGGAGTGCTGGTTCCATTTTCTTGCTCAGTTCCACTTGCCCTGCATAATTCTGGTCTCTTAGGAGCTGCTTAATAAATATTTGTTAAATGAATTAATTGAATTTAACAAAATTACAATGCCTTCCCAACTATTAGATGTTGGTATTAAAGTCTGAGATTTACTATCTCTTAACAGGAACCATATTTGGATTGAGGAATTTGAAATGAATGGTTGGGTATTCTTTGCCAGCTGGATCACGATGGATTTTTTTACTACCACCCCAAACTTCTTTTGAGATTCATTTTTGTACTACTCTATACGGTAGAGTAACAAGAAGTGAAGACAGCTGTAGTTGACACTCAGACCATTATTTGCAGAGCTTGGAGTAAAACTGACCTATTTTTCTTGAGTCAAAAATATGTGTATAATATACATTTTATACACACATGCAAAAGTGAGTGTTTCCCCTTACCTGTGAAGAGAAATTTTAATATTAGAAAACTTAGCTTATTTTTTAAAAAGTTTTGTGTTATTCAAATGTGTTTTATCAAGTGGGAATAGCAGTTATCTTTTATATTTAACTTTAGTAAATAAGAGTGTAGCAGTGTCAAGCAATGAACTGTTAATGCAAATAATTTCAGACTGAGTTAAGTATCTTATAAAATATTTACTATTATAGAAAAAAAATTCTCAAGCACATACAAGGTAAAAAATGATTTGAAATCAAACAGATGAATTTAAAATGATCCTTGGTGAAATAAATTTGTCCAGTCACCCAGAAGGTGATAACTGAAAATGTGGTCAGTTTTGTGGCCTGCTTGAATCTGGAAACAGTGCTGTGTGCTGCCTAAGAGTACTAGAACTCTGCTGGCATAAGTGGCTGCCTCCGCCCAAGTTCAAATTGATGATTATAGTACCAGTGTTTAATGAGGTGAGGAGTTAACTGAGAACATAAAGTGTTGTGTGTCAAAGCCTGATTTTTCAGAGTCATATAGGAGATGTTGAAATTGGACCATATATTTGCCTTTTTCTCTCACTAGAAATCTGAGCTACAGAAAGTAGGGACTTTCTCTCATTTATGACTGTAGGCGGGGCCTCCACACTCACAGGTGCCATCTGAAGTGGTCATGTGGAGGCCTGGGGCCAGCTTTTGTAATTCGTCTGCCCAGAGAGGCCTCCCTGTTCCAATATGTGGGAAGGCACCCCGGGGTCAGCGGGTGCTCTGGCCAGCACAGTTCCTGGCAGCTAATAGGAGCCCAGATATTTGTTGAAGGAATGAATACATGATTATTCTGGAAGTATTATTCATTAGGTCGTGAGTATTAAATGTTTTTTTATATTTAAAATACATACAGTTGACCTTTGAACAACCTGTATTTGAACAGTATGGCTCCACTTATTTACAGAGGATTTTTTTCAATAAATACAGTAAATTATTTTCTCTTCTTACGATTTTAACATTTTCTTTCCTGAGCTTACTTTATTGTAAGAATATAGTACGTAGTACATATGCATACAAAATGTGGTAATCGGCTGTTTATGTTATCAGTTCTGCTTTAGTCAACAATGGTTAAGTTTTGGGGGAGTCAAAAGTTACTTGGATTTTTGACTGGGCGGGAGGAGGTGGGTCTGTGCCCCTAACTCCTGCTTTGTTCAAGGGCCAGCTGTACTTTATAATTTAGGTCACATGACTATCCTGAGAAGTGCGTATTTTTAGGCCACGGACTCCTTTCTGTTCTGTATCAAATAAGTGT
Source organism: Myotis daubentonii (assembly GCF_963259705.1). Taxonomy (NCBI): domain Eukaryota; kingdom Metazoa; phylum Chordata; class Mammalia; order Chiroptera; family Vespertilionidae; genus Myotis; species Myotis daubentonii. The sequence goes on from NC_081842.1 coordinate 134,982,229, forward strand.
ACAACTCAACAGATATTTGTGGAACACTTTCATGTGCCACTGTTTTAGGTGATAGGGATAAAATGGTAACTCAGACTTGGGTCCCGAAAGGAGTATGGAACTGAGGGGTGGGGGGGAGACAGGTAACCATAGAACTGTGCTACCACAGTGAGTGAAGAACAGAGGGCTGTGGCACAGAGATACGAGATCATATTTTGCCCTGGTTGTGGGGGGCCAGTTTGGAATGGGGCAGGATGGTGAGTTAGGGAAGGAAAGGTATCATCTGAACTGGGTTCTTAAGGCTGAGAAATTATCCAAGACAGTGACAAGGTAGGGTGAGTGCATTTCATGCTGGGGTGGAAGCATTATAATTTATTATGCTTCAATGGTAGTTTTAATTCTCCATTACTAGTGCATAAGAAGTTTTATTCGGGGGGGAAGGAAAGAGGGAGAGAGGTAGGAGATTGGAGTAGGAGGATTAGGAGGAGTTAGATCCTCAAGGTCCTTCAAAACTGAGTCAAAATTTAGTATGTTTAGTTAAACATTTTAATAGTAAACTTGTAGTGTTTTCAAAATTTTCTAAGAGAACTTGAAATAAATTGGATTCCGGCCCATTAGCAAGAGTTTAGAAAGTTGCTTGACTAAGGCGGTTATGAACTCTCAGTCCAATGTGTGTGTGTCTGGGGGAGAGCGGGGGGAGAGGAGGAGAAGAGGAAAGGGGGAAAAACTCAGATAAGTGAAATCTTCTTTGGCAGAGAAAACTCCCACACAGAGTAAGAAAACAGAGTGGAAATGGAAAGGGGAAGAGAGACTTTCCAGAATGAAGATCTGGAAAGAGATCAGAGTAGATTAGCACAGGACATCCTACCAAAGCCATGTTGGTGAGACCTGCAGCCTCACCAGACCCGGGGAGGGTCACCTTGGGGGGAGGACTGGAAGGGGAGGTAACTGAGCCAGGTGGTTAGCTTACTGGACAGAGAAGAATGACGGAAAGCTGTTTTGGTTGGAAAAATCTGGTAAACAAAGGCACAAAGGTAAGAAAGTGCTAATGTGTAACACTTAAAAAAAAAAATTTCCGCTTTTCTTCTTAAAATGTGGTTGAGGACTCTCCCTAGGCACAGTTTGGTGGTTAAAGCAAGGGAAACATTAGCCACTAAAATGAATTTTTTAGCATTTATTTTGTATCTCACTGACAGTTGGAATATCCTGTTTGTTTTGTTTTACTGGTGACCCACTGCTTTGGCTTACAGAAGACCCAGCTCATCAAGTGAGCTATGAAATGGGGAGAAAGGAAACCAGAAGATAGAGGGAGTCCGTGCCAGCCACTTTGCTGTGATGAGTGCATTGCTCGTACTGCTTACACTGTCCCTAGGGGCTTTCATTAAACACATAGCCTCTTTGTTGGCTTCCTTGGAAAATAGTCTGTGAAGTATTTGTCTTGTATTTGGTAGTTAGGTCAGTAATAGAAGATTTATCAGATTATAATTTATTATGCTTCTTAATTCTTAAAATGTAATTTTTGTTTAATTCTTGGTTCTTCAGCTGGGCTTGGTATAACCTTTAGATATGCAAAACCATGGGTAAACATAATGTAACTTTCTGGAATATGATTTTTAGGGAGAATATGTATACATGAGTGTATTCACGTATTCAGGTAATATGTGAGTAAAAAGTACAATGTAGGGGTTTGTCCTGCAGGAGTATAAAGAAGTTGCATGGATTTAAAATTTGGCGTGCCCATGCTCTGCTCCCATAAGGAGATGGAGTTTATACTTCCCTGATAGAGCTTTTTATTGGAAAAGCATGAGAGGAACTGGATTGTTAAGGGGAGGATATGAATTTGAAGCATAAGTGAGAACAGAGTTAGACTTGATGGGCGATCTGTTTAGTTTTTTCCGTAGGAGTGTGGTTTGCTGAATTCTAGTCTTGTCACCCTTAGCCATATAAACTAGATGGAACCTTTGTCTTTGGTGTCTGCTCAACATGATGGAGGTGGGTAGAGTTTAACACTGATATGTCCTTTGTGAGGCTGAATAAGAATTTCAGAAGAGCATGAGACAAGCATGTGGTGTTCAGAATAAAGACTAGGAGGTCCCCAGGACACTGTGGCAAACTGCAGAGCTGCCCATGTGTAGCTGTGGCAGCGAGCAGCGCCATCCTCCCCAGCAATCATTCCTTGCTGATCACTAGTCCCCCACTGCCTTTAAGTCTTTGCTTGCACTCTTGGGAAACATAGGACGGAGGAGCTGGGGACTTGTAGGGGCTCCATGTCAGTCCCCCTTAGATACAGGGCTTTTTTTGTGCTTGTGTCAGTCATCATTGTGAATATGTTTCAGAGCTTTTGGGGAAAAAAAAATAGGTGTTACCTATTTTAGTTGAATTTGGGCCTAGGGTTTTAAAGACTCATCTGCTTTAAGATTGGAAATCAGTGTGGAAAACACTAAATATTAACCTTTTGAAAAACATATTTTGAGAATTTGGTGTTGTTTTTCATTTTTATTGGTTGAGTGCATTTAGCTCTGAACACTGCAAAAACTAAACTAAACTAAAGAAAAAGCTTATTTTTTCTCACTGAGAGTCAGCTTTATTACAGTAGCACTTAGTGATCAGAACATAGCCAAGATCCACTTGTGGGGTCTCTGGATACCCAGTGCCTTATAAGATGAAGTCCGAAGTCCTTAGTTTGGCTGAGGCAGACTTTCCATAGTTTGACCTTCATGTCTCCAGTCTTTCTGATGAAAAGTTGTTGCCACTTCAGGAGCTCTGCATGCAAATCCAGCATTGCTGTGCTTGCTCTTCGTTCTGGAAAGTCTCTCTTCCCCTTTCCATTTCCACTCTGTTTTTTTACTCTGTGTGGGAGTTTTCTCTGCCAAAGAAGATTTCACTTCTTTGCGCTTTTCCCCCTTTCCTATTTTCTTCTCCCCCTTTTGCCCCTCCACCAACATGCAGTGGGCCTCTATTGCCTCTATAGGTGTCTTACTCTCCTTTTGATATTGCATCATAATTATTCTCCTACAGGTCTATCATTTTATCTGGATATAAGTTATATGTCTAAAGAGACTGTTTTCATCATTTACCTGTGCACAACAAAACAATATTTATGTTAGCTCTTTAGCAAACTATAGGGTTAAAGATGATCTCTCTTCATGAAATTTGTTTACATCTGGGACCTTGAGTGGCAAATGCTTCTTCCAATAGTTGGTAGCCGGTGATTGAGAATCCTGTTACAATGCAAAAGTTTAGTTGCCTGAACAGATAAACTATGTATAGTAAATCCTCACTCATCCTCAGTAGGTTCTGCATTTTAAGCAAAACTGCCTATAATGAAACTGACTTTACCATAGGCTAAATGATATAAACAAGAGTTAAGTTCCTGTAGCATCTCATCAAAGTTGTAATAAGCCCTGGCCGGTGTGGCTCAGTTGGTTGGAGTGTCATCCCATGCACCAAATGGTCATGAGTTTGATTCCCAGGCAGGGCACATGCCCAGGTTGCAAGTTTATGGGAGGCAACAGATTCATGTTTCTCGTGCTCTCCCTCCCCCTCTCTCTAAAACCAACAAAAAACATATCCTCCAGTGAGGGTAAAAAAAAAAAAGAAGTTGTAATGAAACAACTTTGAACAAAACGAGGTTATTCAAGGATATGCTGTAGTTATTATTAATTTTGTTTTCCATGAGCTTTTGCTATTGGATTCCTAGAGCTTATCTCTTCAGTACTTTAATTAATATAATGGTAAAGTGTTTGGCTTCAGGTTATCAGGGACTAGCTATGTGGCTTTAGGCAAGCTGGATTGTTGGTTTCCTTGTCTGTAAACTAAAGATAATGGGTGAAGATTAGATGACATGGCAAGTATAAGCACTTGGTACAAAGGCAGACACAGGTAAACACTCAATATAGAGAGTTGTCACTTTCTATAAAAACTGGTTTATGTCAAACTCTTGGGTTGCATATGCTTTGCAAACAGAGGACGAGAGGAATACCTGTATAAAACTTGTGTCTGCATTTTGATGCTGCCTAAAATACTCAGCATTGATCACTGATATGTCTCTTTCTTACCCTGACTACTTGAGGATTGGGGTTTGGAAAAGAGATGTGAGTGCAGAAAATAATTTGGGAAGCAAAATTCATACTCATTGTGCTGCCTTCTCAATTTGTCCACCTGAGTTCATTCAGATCTTGCCTCATTTTTTGACAACATTGAATGAAGTTAAACATAATATTCTGTCTGCATCTAGTTCTCAGAAAAGTGATTGTGATTATTATTGAACTGTTATAAAAAATGTCCATGTCACAGTCATATGGGGTTGAAATGAAGTGCTCTAGTACAGGGGTCGCCAACCGGTGATCCGCGGACCACTGATGGTCTGTGAGGTCGGAAAGGTTGGCGACTGGTGCTCTAGTCATCAGTGGTATTTAGGTTCTGAGATGGTACCTTCTCTTCATCCTCTGCTCACCTCCTGTGTGAAGACCAGAGAAACCCAACAGAGTGTAGCACTCACTAGTCAGGTTACTGTGAATATTTTCATTTGCTCTCAATGAGTGGGTCCAGTGATTGTTTTGTAAAACCATCTACACTGAATGAAATCTTCCGTTTTCTTGTTATGTAGGACTTTCTTCTTCAGTTTATGAGTAGAAGAGGATTAATTTCGGTGATTTTCAGGTAGAGCTTCAGCTATTTATGCATTATTTTTCACATTTGAATGTTAGGTCAGAACTCTCGTTTCTTTTTTTTATGCATCCTTTATTTTCTGAAGCGCATATTTTTTTTCCCAAGAAAAAACGATTTTAAGTATAATAATGTTACATGCAATAAACATTAGGAGTCAGAACTCTTGTAGAGAAAAGAACCCCAGGGCTTATTTAAAAAAAAGTTGTATACAACTATAGCTAGAAAGGAAATAAGCAATAACTTTAAAAATGGCTTTGATGATGTAGGTGAAAAAGCGATTTGAAGTTATTAGGAGCTATCATCTAAGTAGCTGATATTATTCAGTTTGACTAGGATAAAGATAGGAGAAAAATGTAACATAGCAAGCCTCCCATTTTTTTTTTCCAGATAATTATTTTTCGGCTCATGTTGGGAGCTTATTTGATGCTCTTGGAATGCTTATTAACCAAGTGTTTTTTTTTTCCTTTTTAAAAACAAATATGAACTATAATTAGAGCAATGATTTTATTTTAGAACATCTTTGTACAAAATATGTTCTAAATTATAGGCGGTATAATTGTACCTCACCGTAGAGTAGAAAAAAACATGATGCGCATAAAATCTCCTATCATACACATACATTTTTAAGCATTATATTTAGAATGTAATGTAATTTGAACAAGTCTGGGTTAAAGTTGATTGTGTTATGTGAAAAACATTTATGAATATATTAAGTGCCTTATAATACCATGAGCCATTATTCATATTCACTGTGGCACAGAAACTTTGTTTTCAAAACTTCAGCCAGTCCTTCAGAAGGAAGGCCTTGACGGTTAGCTTTTGGTACAGCACTGCATTCATTCTGACTCTTTTTAACTTTAAAGTGAAAAGTTTTCAGAAAGTTCTTAGAATTTTTTTGTGATGAATTTTGTTCTAGAAAATATTCTATGGCTATGCTGCCATGCAAATATATTAAAAAATATATGGTGATAAAACAGTTGGCTTCAATGTAATTAGAATAGCAGTCGCTAAGTGTGAAACTGCTTTATTGATGCAAAGCTTGATTTTTGTGGTACTTAGGCGCTTATATACACATAATATTTCTGGATGCCTATATGATTAGAGTGTGAATTTACTTTAATATACTTGTTTTGCATTTTGAAATATGTTTATATGTGCTAGCTTCCAACTCTTTCAGATTGGCCAGTGAGGAAAAAGATGAGATCATCATATAACTGCTTAATAGTTATAGTATCCAACTAGAAATAGATTAAACATAAAATTGGGGCAGTGTTTGATAGTTTAAATAAAAATGAACTGAACTGATGGGTAGTTAAATGATGCCAGTGTACCAGGGAGTTTTCTCTTATGTTGCTAGTGTCTTACATGCCTCTCCAAGAGAATGACTCAGGTTTTACATCCGGGAAGGACAACCTTGGAGGTCATTTAGTTCATCTTCCTCACTTTACAGATGAGAAAGTTGGCTAGAGATGTTTAGGTGAATTGATTTTGAGCAGCTTATTTGTATCTTGTTTGAGATGGTATTGTGGAGTGGTCTTTAGAATTAAAAAAAAATCATATTGCTTTCCATAGTAATGGTTTATTGTAGGCTGGTGGCAGGAGGAAAGTTGTGTTATATTATTTTTATGGTGATGGGAAGAGCAAAGCTGTTCACAGGTGTGTGTACTAGGCAATATTCAAAGTGCTTTTTTCACATTTGCTCATTTAATCCCAAAAACCATGTGAGATAGAGACGATTATTGACTCAATTTTATAGACATGGGGATGAGGCAGGGGGAGGTTGCTGCTTGCCCAGGTTCCCACAGCTAGGCATCTCTGGTGCCTTTGCTTTGAACTGTCAAGAGTATACTTGTTAATGTTGCCAGTAGAAAGAGCTTTCTTGATTCATAAGAGCCTGGAAATGCTCTCCATCCCAGTTATGAATTAAAGCTTGTCAAACATAGCACCTATGTGCCGAGATTACTAAGGGAGTCAGAATTTGAAGGACTCTCCCACCCGCTCCCACCCCCGCTATGCCTTTAATTGTTGGAAATCCATTTCAGAGTTATGTATGTATACATTACTCTAAGTTGCAGACAATCAAGGGAATTCCCAAGCTCTTCAAGAGAGAGAAAATAGTTGTTCCATCATGTTTGCTTACATGTTTGTTCTGTAATGTATAGTTGAAAGTAGAGATGTCTTGTTTGGAGTGGAGAATGGCAGTATTAAATGTGAGCCTCAGCGTAACAGTTTAAACTTGGGACACAAAGACTTAGAAACTATTTCTGGGAAAACTAATATGAAAACAATAAAAATTCTAAATAAAATTATAGAAGAAAATATCTTACAATTTTCCTCATACAGTAAGTACAGAATATAGAAAAAGTGTACTATTTCAATATAGGTGGACTCTTCCAGATTTCAGATGTAGACAAAGGGCAAGTGAAGAACTACTTTTAAGGGATCAGGGTTAGATTTTATTAGTCTTCCATTTTAATTGTGCACACAATGAACATGCTAATATACTATGCTTAGAAATAAAACCTCATACGTGCCTCCTAAGAGTTTTTAATATGTCTCTAAACACATGAAAAATATAAGGGCAATATGAAGCAACAAATGTATAATTTCATATTAATATGATAATGCAGTATGGGATTCTCAAAGGAATAATGAAGCAAAAAAATAAAAAAAAACTGGGTGGGATAAAAGCATTCATGAAAATACTTACAGGTATTAATGTTTTCTCAGTGAACACCTGCATAAGGCAGAGTTCTGAGATGGGTTTTTAAAGAAAGAAAGGATAGATTGGCAGAGAAAATAAGTTGTTTTGAGACTTTGGCAGAAGAAAGAATGGAGGGAAATCACAGAGAAGTGGCTGTTGGTCTAGTTTGCTTGATTAGAGTGGATTTCTCAATGACCTTGGAACTTGAAGGAAGAGGAAAGGAAACCGTATGTTTGATATGTGTAAGTTTTATTTGTGACATTTATAAAATTACCAAGTTGAATTCTTTTATATTAAGTTGAGTATTTACAGAAGATATGTCAGAGACCAGGAACTGTCTTATACTTTCAAATTAAAAAACAGCCTCCCCACGGAGGATTTTTAGAGCAGTGAAACTACTCTGTATGATGCTATTATGGGGGATATATGTCATTATACATTTTTCCAAGTCCATAGAATGTACAGCACCAACAGTGAACCTTGATGTAAATATAGACTCTGGATGATAATGACATTTTGATGTATGATCATCAGTTGTAACAAATATATCACTCTGGCGGGAGATGCTGATAGTGGGGGAGGCCATGCATGTGTGAGGGAAGGAGTATACAAGAAATTTCTGTACATTCCTCTCAATTGTTCTGTGAACCTAAAACCACCCTGCAAAATAAAGTATATTTTAAAAAAACAAAACAGTAACACCCCCATGTTGAGTGAGTATGTTTTGTTGATATTCAGGAAATAGGAGGGTAGGTTGAAAGAATGAGGCAGTCTCTCAGTCTTTTTTTATTTCAGAAAATCATCTTCCTACATAAGAAAAAAAGCAGCAAAAGAGTACTATATGACCTGGAGCAAATGACTTGAATTTATTTTCTTATTGGGAACAAGGCATGGTAAGGAGCAGGGGTTGGAAGCTGGGTTATATTGATCTGTAATTTTCTTTTTAGCTTTAAACAGCTATTATTCTAGGACAAGGTCAGCGAACTACAATATACTTGTTGAATCCGGTCTTCCACCTGTTTTTATAAAAACAGTTTTATTGGAATGCAGCCCCGCCCATTCATTTACATGTTGTCTAGGACTGCTATAGAGGCAGAGTTCATTGGTTGCAAGTGGCTGGGCAAAGCCTAGAATATTTACTTTCCTAACATTTTGCAGAAAGAGTTTACTGACGACTTCTAGGAAATTGAGGAGAATTGGATTACTTATTTAAAAACCCTTTTATGTTTGGGAATAAGTAAGAATGCTTCATCTTTCTGTAGAGGACACTGTAGGAATGCAATCTAGGGGAACCTAGGGCTACTGCTCTAGTATGTGAGCCTCTGCTGCCTGCCAAGCACGACAAAGGAATCCAATTTGTTTGGGAAGAAGTCCCATTGCTTGTAGTTCTAAGGTGAAGGGAGAACCTTAGAGGTTGAGTTGGTCTCACCAGAAAGATTCACTTGTTCTTGATGTTCTAATGCCAAGATTCTGGGTCCCCACCAAAAGGCCTAGGTTGTTGGGGAGCTTGCCTGTTACATCAGATGGAGTGCTGACCTTTTTATAATTGTACTAGAGGCCCGGTGCACAAAAATTTGTGTACTCGGGGGAAAGTGGGGGTCCCTCAGCCCGGCCTGTGCCCTCTCGCAGTCTGGGACCCCTCGGGAGATAACGACCTGCTGGCTTAGGCCTGCTCCCGGGTGGCAGAGGGCAGGCCCAATCCCTAGGTGCAGCCCCTGGTCAGGCTCACAGCAGGGCCGATTGGGGAGTTGGGGCACCGTCCCCTGTCACACTAAAGGCAGGGTCGATGGGGAGGTTGCGGCGCCACCCCCTGTCACGCACAGAGCAGGGCCAATCAGGGGGTTGGGGCGCTGCCCCCTGTCACTCACAGAGCAGGGCCCATCAGGGGGGTTGGGGCTCCATACCCTGTCACGCACAGAGCAGGGCCCATCAGGAGGTTGGGGAGCTCCCCCTGTCATGCACAGAGCAGGGCGGATCAGGGGGTTGGGGTGCCGCACCCTGTCACACTCAGGGCAGGGCCGATGGGGAGGTTATGGCTCTACACCGTCACACACACAGCAGGACCCGTGGGGGGCGGTTGGGGCATCGCCCTCTATCACCCACAGAGCAGGGCCGATCATGGGGTTGGGGCACCGCCACTGTCACACTCAGGGCAGGGCCAACGGGGAGGTTATGGCTCTACCGCGTCACACACAGAGTACGGCCCGTAGGGGGGGTGGGTTGGGGTGCCGCACCCTGTCACACACACAGAGCCGCAGGGCGATCAGGGGGTTGGGAAGCTCCCCCCTATCAGGCACAGAGCAGGGCTGATCAGGGGGTTGGGGTACCTTCCCCTGTCACGAACAGAGCAGGGCGGATAGGGATGTTGTGGCCCCACCCCCTGTCACACACAGAGCCGCAGGGCGATCAGGGGGTTTGGGCGCTGCTCCCTGTCATACTGATCCCTGTGCCGGGAGGCCTCTTGGCTCCACTGATCCCAGTGCTGGGAAGCATATTACCCTTTTACTATATAGAATAGAGGCCTGGTGCACGGGTGGGGGCCGGCTGGTTTGCCCTGAAGGGTGTCCTGGATCAGGATGGGGGTCCCCACTGGGGTGCCTGGCCAGCCTGAGTGAGGGATGATGGCTGTTTGCAGCTGGTCACACACCCTTCAGGGTGGGGGTCCCCACTGGGGTGCCTGGCCAGTCTGGGTGAGGGGCTGAGGGCTGTTTTCAGGCTGGTGGGTGACGGAAGCTCCCAACTGCTCCTTTTTTTCTTTTTTCTTTTTATTCTGGGCCAGCTTTAGCTCTGGCTCCAGCTCTGAGGCCTCTGCTGCTGAAAGCAGGTATCTGGTTTGTTTGGGTTCTATAATCGAAACAATGTATAACTCCAGCTCTGAGATACCGGCTCGCTGAAAGCAGGTTTCTGGGGTTTTGTTTAGCTTCTATATTTGTTACAATGTTTCAAACTGCAGGCTCAGCGGCTGGCAAGGCAGGTGGGGAACGTTGGTTTCCTCCGTCACTGAAGCAAGCAAGCCTCATGTTAGTTTCAAGCTGCCTGGCTGCCGGCTGCCATCTTGGCTGGCAGTTAATTTGCATATCACCCTGATTAGCCAATGGGAAGGTTAGCGGTTGTACGCTAATTACCATGTTTCTGTTTTATTAGATAGGATTGTCTCCCTTTGCCACCCCTAGATTTAAATCACAGTGACAGAAAAATATTGAAAGCAGTGGTTGACAATGCTGTACACCAAACAGCTTGTGAAGGATTTTCCTTCAGGAAAATGGAGCCATCTTTGAGGGCAGTGCCTTCGAAAACATGCTCCCTCAGAGGCAGCCCTGTCATTGCGAGTGGTAAGTGTTGTTCTGAGAGCAGGACCATGACCAGGGGATAGGCCGTCTGAGTGACAACTGCTGTTAACTCATCAGGTATTATAGTTTGAACTTGGGTTTTTGGGAATGTGATTACGTTTCTGTTATGTCTGAATTCTCTATTTCCTACAATACTCTTTAATCTCCAAGTAATTTTTTATTGCTTGTGGTTTGGGTTGTGTGATGAGAGTAAGTAGAAAAAACGATATTTTAATGTTCTGGTTTTATTTTACTTTATTTTTAAGTTTATGTTAAGGATAGGCTTGATTGAGTTCATGGTAACTAAGTATTTTGAGAAATACTTTTAAAAGCAATGTTAATTCTGTACAGATACATTGGAACATTAATCTCTGTAGTTTGATACATGCCAGTGTTAGCATGGCTCAGAAGTGCTATCAGACTCAGTAACTGTTAACATGTTTCCTTTCTCCGGGAAAGGAGAGCCCATTTTGGTTATGAAGCGAGGTGAAAACAAAGGGCTACTCTGGCCACATCTGTTCAGTTAGCATATATAAGAAGATGTGTGACTGCATGTCAGAGGGGTTAAATGCATTATTTGCCTTCTGTACGTTGATATTTAAGTCGATGCAATATGTTTTGATGGAATTAATGTCATGTAAGTGCTGTGTTAACAATGTGGATAGCATTCACATGAGCATCTTGGATGAGCTAGAGTTTGCATTTGGTGATATGTTCTTCCAAGAAGGAGTGGAATGTCTTTTTCAGTCTTCAGACAGTAGTTATTGCCTGAGTCAAACCATTGCACAGTATTTTTTTCTCTTACAGCTTTGTTAAGATAAAGTTTACATGCAATAAAATTTAACCCATTATAAGTGTACAGTTCAGTGATATTTAGTAAGGTTATAGCATTATGTAGGCTTTAACACAATCCGGTTTTAGAATATTCCCATCATCCCCAAAGTTTCCCTGAGCTTGTTAGTAGTTAATCCTCACTGTCATCGCTGGCCCCGGGCAACTGCTGATTTGCTTTCTGGCTTTTTATTTTTAACTAGGGGCCCGGTGCACGAAATTCGTGCACTGGGTGTGTGTGGGGGGGAGTGTCCCTCAGCCCAGCCTGCCCCCTCTCACATACTGGGAGCCCTCAGGCGTTGACCCCCATCACCCTCCAATCACAGGATCGGCCCCTTGCCCAGGCCTGACGCCTCTGGCCTAGGCGTCCGGCCCGGGCAGTGGGGACCCGCAGCTGCAGCGGCTCCGCAATCGTGGGCTTCGCTTTAGGCCCAGGCAAGGGGCCCCTAGCTCCCGGGACTGCCAGCTTCGACCGTGCCCAGCTCCCATCGCTGGCTCCACCCCTACTTCCTGCTATCACTGGCCAGGGCGGCAAAGGCACCTGATTTCCGATCATGGCTGGGGGGCAGGGCAAAGGCGGCCCCAGGGCCGCCTTTGCCCTGCCCCCCAGCTCTTAGCTCCCCCCTGGGTTTCCGATCACTGTCAGTGGCAGGGGGCTTCTTCCTGCTTTCCCTTTCGCCTCCCTGCATTGTGCCTACATATGCAAATTAACCGCCATCTTGTTGGCAGTTAACTGCCAATCTTAGTTGGCAGTTAATTTGCATATAGCCTTGATTAGCCAATGAAAAGGGTATCGTTGTACGCCAATTACCATTTTTCTCTTTTATTAGATAGGACTAGAGGCTCTGCGCATGAAATTCGTGCACAGGGGAGGGGGATGTCCCTCAGCCCGCACTGCACCCTCTCGTAATCCGGGACCCCTCAGGTAGGGTCTCTAGGCCTGATCGACGATCAGAGCCTATTGGGACTTTCCTTCCCCCGGCTGCTGGCAGCTGGCCCTGCCTCCACCGCTGCCACTGCTTGCCATCTGTGCGGCGCTGCCGCTCCCTCCCCTGCCACTGGTTGCCTCTCTCTTGTGGCAACAGTTGTGGGGTGCAATCGCTTGGCTGGCCTGGGCCTCCCTCTGCAGGGCGATGGCAGGGCCCCCCTGACCAATCGCATCGCACCGCCTTGGCTGGCTTGGCGCCAATGCGCATCATAGTGTGGTCATCCGGAAGGTCACCTGGACGGTCGTTCTGCTGTTCAGTGGTTTGGTCGATTTGCGTATTAGGCTTTTATCATTATAGATAGATTTTTTTAATGAATTATAATCCATTACTGACATTCTTTTCTTTTTTTTAATAATTCTTTATTAAACATCTGAATGGTTTTGGGTTTGGGCTATTATGAATAATGTAAACAATCATGTCCAAGGCTGCAGTTAGCTGGGATATTCTATAAATGTCACTTAGGTCAAGTTGGTTGTTCACATCTGTTTTACCTAATATAATTATGAGATTCTAGCTCTCTTAGGGTTGCTGTTTACATGGCATATCTTTCCTTACCCTTTTACTTTGAAGCTATGGTTTGCCTCCTATGCACAGCATGCTGTTGGAATAGGTCTTTTATCCAGTCTGACAATTTGTCTTTTCAGTGGGTGTTTATTCCTTTCATACTAATGTAATTATTGTTGTTGGATTTGTGACTGCCATTTTGTTACTTTCTTTTACTTTTTATTTTATATTTTAATTTTTTAAAAATTAAATTTATTAGGGTAACATTGGTTTATAAGATCATTCAGGTTTCAAGTGATATGTTTATTGCATTGTGTGTCCATTACCCAAAGTCAAATTAATCTTTCGTCACCATATCTTTGGCCCCCTTTACCCTTTACTTCTCACTACTCCCTTTCCTCTGGTAACTACTGTACTGTTATCTGTTTCTTGAGTTTCAGCTTTATATTCCACATATGAATGAAATGATATGCTTCTTAGTTTTTTTTGACTGACTTCTTTTGCTTAGTATAATATTCTCAAGGCCCACCCATGTTGTCCCAAATGGCAGTATTTCATCGTTTCTTATTATGGCTGAGTAGCATTCCATAGTATGTATGAACTACATACATCTTTATCCAAATTATCTATCGAAGGACACTTTGGTTGTCTCCATGTCTTGGCCACCTTGAATAATGCTGTAGTGAACATAGGGGTGTACATATATCATTATGAATACATTTTTTTGATTTTTTTTGGGCGGGGGACTGCTGGTTCATAACTCTATTCTTAATTTTTTGAGCAACCTTCATACTGTTTTCCATAATGGCTGTATCAGTTTACATTCCCACCCATCCTTTCTTCACAACCTCTCCACTACTTGTGAATACTTGTCTTGTTGATAATAGCCATTCTAACAGGTGTGAGATAGTGTTTCATTATAGTTTTGATTTGCATTTCCCTTATAGCTAGTGAAGTTGAACATCTTTTCATAAATCTGTTGGCCATTTGTATGACCTCTTGGGAGAAGTTTCTGTTCAGTTCCTCTGCCCATTTTTAATTAGATTGTTTGTTTGGTGTTGAGTTGTATGAGTTCTTTAGAAATTAACCCTTTGTTAGAGCTGTCGTTTGCAAATATCTTCTCCCATTTGGTTGGTTGCCTTTTTGCTGTCGTTTGTTTTTGCTGTGAAGAAGCTTTTGAGTTTAATATAGTCCCATTCATTTATTTTTGCCTTTACTTTCCTTGTCTTTGGGGTCAAATTCATAATATATTCTCTACTATTTCTTTTTCATTTGCTTTATACTTTTGTTCATCTGTATGCTATTTCTTTCGTGTTCATTTTTTTTTTATTTTACGGTTTTGATTTCTGTGTTGCTTTTATTGTTTTTACTATACTTTTGAGTAATTTTCTTAGTGATTGTTCTACAAAGTGTAATACCTTAGTTTATTATTGTTTACTAGCTGAATAATACTAGCAAAATTCTGGTAAAATATACAAACTTTGTTCCAGTTTGTCTCTTTTTCTTTTTCTTTTTCAAGATAATTTTATTGATTTCAGAGAGGAAGGGAAAGGGAAAGAGAGATAGAAACATCAATGATGAGAGTCATTGATTGGCCACTTCCTGCACGCCCCCTACTGGGGATCGAGCTGCAACCTGGGTATGTGACCTTGACCGGAATCGAACCTGGGACCCTTCAGTCCACAGGCTGATGCTCTATCCACTGAGCCAAATTGGCTAGCGCAGTTTGTCTCTTTTTCTTTCCCCTTCCTTTATGCAATTTATTGTCATATATGTTTGATCTTTGTATGTTTTAAACCTAGCTATACACAATGTTAAATTATGCAATCTTATGTTTTCTAAAGAGTTTAAGAGAAGAAATGAGAAAAATTTTAAGAGTCTTCTTTTTGTTGTTAATCCCCACCTGAGGATATTTTTTTCATTGCTTTTCATAGAGTATGGAAGGGAGGAAAGGGAGGGAGGGAGGGAGGGAGGGAGGGAGGGAGGGGGAGAGAGAGAGAGAGAGAGAGAGAGAGAGAGAGAGAGAGAGAGAGAGAGAAAGAGAAACATCGATGTGGGACTGGTTGCCTCCTGCATGTGCCCCGACCAAGGTCAGGAAGCGAACCCACAACTCAGGTACATGCCCTTGACTGGGAATCAAACCCAAGACTCTTCAATGTGCGGGCCGACACTGTAATTACTGAGCAACACCAGCCAGGGCTTAATAGAGTCTTATATCTAATATTTACCATTTGTGGTACTTATTTTCTTCTTGTGGATTCAAGTTAATCATCCATGTGTCTCATGAAGGACTTTGTGTAGCATTTCTGGTAAGGCACATTTTCTAGGAACAGATTCTCTTTTTAAAAAAAATTAATGGAATGTCTTTTTTTCCTCTTTCAGTTTTGAAGAGTAGTTTCTGGTTATCGAATTCCTGGCTGATAATCCCCCTCCCATATCCCTTCCTGCACTGTGGACATTCCACTGCTTCTGGCCTTCATTGTTTATGAGGAGAAGCCAGCTGTTTACAGTGTTCTTCTCTGTGTATGATCAATTTTGTTGTTTGTTACTTTCAAGTTTTCCTCTTTGTCATTGAGCAGTTTGAATACTATGTATTTAGGTGTGGATCTCTTTGTATTAACCCATTTTGAGTTTTTTTTTTTAACTTTTTGGATAATAAAGAATAGTTATTTTGCTTCTTATCAAATTTGGGAAGTTTTAGGCCATTATATTTGAAATATTTTTGGCACTTCTTTCTCTTTTCCATTGCAAATATGTTGGTAAGCTTGATGTTGTCTCACAGCTCTCTAAGGCTCTGTTAATTTTTCTTTGATCTTGTTTTCTCTCTGTTCCTTGGATTGCCTAAACTCCATCGAGCTATCATCAGCTGTACCGATTTTTTCTTGGCTACCTCAGATTTGCTGTTGAACCTGTCTAGTAAATTTTTTCATTTCATTTATTGTGCTTTTTAACTCCAGAATTTCCATTTTGTTTTCTTTTTTAAATCTATATCTCTTTACCAATATTCCTTATTTGTTGAGTTATCATTGTCATACTTTATTTTAATTCTTTTAAAAATATATTTTTATTGATTTCAGAGAGAAAGGGAAAGGGAGAGAGAGATAGAAACATCAACGATGAGAGAGAATCATTGATCGGCTGACTCCTGCACACCTCCTACTGGGGATTGAGCCTGCAACCTGGGCATGTGCCCTTGACTGGAATCGAACCCAGGACGCTTCAGTCCACAGGCCGATGCTCTATCCACTCAGCCAAACCGGCTAGGGCTTTTTTTTTAATTCTTTAAACATGGTTTCCTTTAGTTACTTGAATTTACCCTATTAAATCTAACATTTGGAGACATTTGAGACAGATTCGATTGACTGCTTTTTTTCTGAGTATGGGTCACACTTTATTGTTTCTCTCCAAGTCTCCAAGTTTTCTGTTGATATTTTAGTTTTCAGATAATGGAATTTAGAAATTTTGGATTCTGATTTTTGTTGCTCCTGGGTTGTTATTTTTGTTTTGTTTGTTGTTGTTTTTTAATAAGTGGTCTGGAATAAATCTGTGAAGGCTGTCTCTCCCATATTGTGTGGCTGCTGATGTCTCTATTCAACTTTGTTTTCTTATTGCTTTTAAGCCCCGCTTCTTAGGGTTCACTGTTGAGGAAGAATAGTTTTGTGTTCAGCTAAAGATTGGTCAGAGGTTGACGTCAAGTCAGTGAAGCTTTCACTCTCTGCTAATGGATCTGTGTGTGGATCTGGGGAGCACATTCATATTTCAGGCACTTTCATGCCTGCTGTGTCTTTTACTTTCAGCTGGACCCCCTGGCATCATCGTTGTGTGTGTGGAAGTCATCTCTGTCAGCAACGATGTAGGTGGTATGAACCCACTTTGGTGTATGTGATGAATGTGCAGAATTCTGGTCAACCTGGGATATCTGTAGAGAGTTTATCAAGGGCTCTATCGTTGTCTCACCTCCCAGACTCCCTGTTGAAATATAGCTAGTCTCCTGGTCTCTTGCTTGCTTTTAACAAACCTTCCGTGTCAGGCTAGCAGAACCTCTAGCCTTTGTGTTTTCTTGTTGCTGGGATTGCCACTTTAAGGGACAGTGCTCCATTTCGAGTGAGCCTGGCCTGGCTCAGCTCAGCTCAGCCCTTTCAGTTGAACTACTGCACTTGATGGAGCTGGCAGGAAAGGGATGGAAGCAGCCTCATGCAGTAGTGCCATAGGCTTGTTTTGTGCTGATCTTACCTGAAGTTCATGGAGAAGCACAGCTCATGATTTGTGTATGGTTTGGGTTGATTTTCAGACTGCTAAATTGGTCCTAATTTTGAGTTTTGTCTAGCATCCTAAGTTCTGTTTTAGGTAGTGATAAATACTTTTTTTTTTTTTTAAACATTAAGTCTATATAATGGCTTGTCTCAAAGAGGAGAGCATATCACAATAGGCTAGACTTTGTTGCTATAGCAAGTTCAGTTTGTGTTAGACAGTTTTGCCATTGCTACATTTTCTTAGAAGGTATTCTGAGCATCCTTTGGTGGCAGGTACCATCTTGGACAGGCCCTGAGAACATCAAACTGCACAGTGTATTTGGACAAGCTTCTTACTGAGGACTGCTCATAGGGACCCATCAATTTGGCCCAAAATCTAGTTAGTTACTTTTTAAAAGATAAAAAGTAAGATGATTGTGCTTTCAGAATATTGCTGCAGCCATTATCGATATTTTCAATCCATAATACTTATACTGATAACTTCTGTACCCAACCTTCTGTTATTGAAAGTGTGATTTTTTTAAAAATATATTTTATTGATTTTTTACAGAGAGGAAGGGAGAGAGATAGAGAGTTAGAAACATCGATGAGAGAGAAACATCGATCAGCTGCCTCCTGCACATCTCCTACTGGGGATATGCCCGCAACCCAGGTACATGCCCTTGACCGGAATCGAACCTGGGACCTTTCAGTCCGCAGGCCGACGCTCTATCCACTGAGCCAAACCGGTTTTGGCGAAAGTGTGATTTAATGGGGAAAATGGGCAAGTGAGGATTTTGGAGTTGTGGAATTGGGATTGAATTTTGATTCTATGACTAACTAGATCTGTCATTTGCAGGTTATTTGATCCTTCTGAGTCTATGCTTCCTCACCTTAAATTGTGAATAAGAATATCTACCTGGACTTATTGTAAAGAATAAATAGAACATAGATAGAATACCTGGTATGTAGTAGGTATTCAGTTAGTGGTAGTCTAGCCACCCAACATGTTGTGGCTGGGAATATAGTTGTGGTAACTTTTTCTTTATCAGATTATCTGCTTCTTGCTTTATCTAGCTTTGCTTTTAAGTTTTTTTTTCTTTTTATAGAATAATGTTGGTACTTTGTATAGTAAGTGAAATATACACTGTATTTTCCTCAGAGTACATTTTGGTTCAATGCTCTTTCCAGATATCCCAGTGTTCCCAATATTTTATAGTTATTTCCTTTCTAAAATCTAAATTTTATGTGCTTATAAGTGACAATGAAACTTTTTATGGCCACTTTATGGTGAATGAGCTCATAGATACATCGGGACCCTGAATAAAGTTTGGTTACAATGTTGATGAGATGCTGTAAGAACTTAACTCTTGTTTATATCAATTAGCCTATAGTAACATTGGTTTTGTTATCATCCTTTGCTTAAAATCTCAGAACCTATTGATAATGTTAAGTGATTTACTGTATATAAGATTGTCTTATGGGAAGTTCTATAATATGAAAGAACAGTAGTAGTTCATTATCTAGACAATTCAGGACATGATTGGAAGGGTCAAAACAAGGTATCTGGTAGAGATAAATACTTTTTTTTTTTTTAAACATTAAGTCTATATAATGGCTTGTCTCAAAGAGGAGAGCATATCACAATAGGCTAGACTTTGTTGCTATAGCAAGTTCAGTTTGTGTTAGACAGTTTGGATCATCTGCCACATGGTGTGGCTTACAGTAGAGATACAGAAAGTTTCTTGGGTCTTGCTGGACCAGAGCTCACTCTGGTCAACCTCTGAGGCTCTGTCCCATGATATTTAAGTTAATGTGGAGGAACTGGTAACTTGGGTTACTTCAGGTTCTAATGTCATTTTTGGTTTTAGAGAGGATATGATTGGCACATTCAGATCCTCTTAATTATTATCATACTTTTTCATATGATTCTTCGAACTGAGAAGTTAACAATTCCTCTTAACATTTTACTTCACTTTAGCAAGTGCCTTATGCCAGAATATTTTATATGCTTTTTATTACATTTTTAAAATCAAATTTTTAGACACTGCCTTTTCTTTTTTGGAAGCCTTTAATTTCTTCTCAAGAATGTGTTTGTTGTGGATAATGTGCTTATCAAAAGTAATTCTTGAAAATAAAGTACTTGAATAGCTATAAATGTCACAATATTGACATTGCAGAATCTAGACATACAGAAAATAGAGATTCAGAACTTCTTTATGATGAAGTGAACTCAGGAAGTTGCTGGTTACATAGTGGATGGGATTATGCAGATCTCTTACAGGCAGTCACCTGTAATTGCACTTGGAATTACAGCCCTGTGCTGTCTGGAATGAGGTCTGTTTTAACAACTCATAAATGCCCCTAACAAACATGATACAGCCACAGTTCTATAGTGCAGTAATAGACTTTGTAAATGGCCTTTTAGCACCTGCATTTGTTGCAAGAATGAAGTGTGGAGTTATAATATGCATGTCATTTCTATGAAATACTGATACAAGTCTGTCTCTTGAGACAGGTCTATTGCAGGTTTATAAAACGATTACTTTTCCTCCCTTAGGCTTTAAAAACCATATTTTTGGCAAGGATATTTTTGGCAGTACCTATGATAAATTTTTCAGAAGAGTTTTATTAAATGAAGTAAGGATTTAGACTTTTCTGTGTATATTGGATATTTTTCCTTGCGCACTCAGGAAAACTGTGCAAGACTTCATGCCCTTTGAGTGCTGTGGAGGATGCCAAAGTGACTGTGGCAGAAATGCCAGCCTCAAGGCATGCCGTTCAACAGGAGTGGTGAGACAAGCTCCTGACCATTACACATACAAAGTAGTAAGTCTCATGGGGCAACTAGAGCTGCCAGGAGAGACTGGGAAGGGAAATAGTGCTTTCTGATTCAATGTGAAAGCTACCCCCAAGCCCCAAGAATTCTCTTTACTTTCTTTGTCGTACTAAACTAATTCTCCGAGTCCCCATTTTAGTGTGTAAAACACACACACACACACACACACACACACACACTTTTTTTTTTTTTTTTTTTAATATCCCTGCATTTTGGGAGCCTGGAGGAGAAGAAAGGAATTCAGTGGTGAGAGACTTGGCTAAGAGTAGCTTGGACAATTGGTGTGGTTTCTCCATTTGAGGGTTGGGCCAGGCTCCATGTGGCATCTGACCTAACATGTCACTGGAAAAGCCCTGTAAGTACAGGATCTCGACAAAAATATCCTGGAAAAAAACACTAGTAAGCTCAGGGGTTCGACACGTTAGATTTGGAAAAATTACCATTTGTGTGAATCAAGACCTTGCTACCAAATGTATGAAGAACTACTGACACCTCATGGATGTGGATATTATTATTTTTAGTGATATAAAGTATGTAAGCACATATAGCAGAGTCTGTCTATGAATGATTACATATACTATATGGTCTTGGCTCAGGTTGATCTGTGAGTTTCATCTGAGAAAGTGAAAGCTGTTCATCATGTGTCCAAGATATTTGAAAAATAAAGTTGGAATATGTCCAGTTGAACAGCTAAATTTTTCCAAATGTATTCATATCTATTCTTTAGAATTCTGCCAATAGGACTTAGTGAAGTGAAAACAAGGTAGCATTTAAATTCATTATTTTTTCAAATTTATATACATTATTGTTTTAGGAAAGAATTATGATCATGCTTTTCTTTTCTTTTTTAATATATATTTTTATTGATTTCAGAGAGGAAGGGGAGGGAGAGAGAGAGTTAGAAACATCAGTGATGAGAGAGAATCATTCATGGACTGCTTCCTGCACAGCCCCCACTGGGGATCGAGCTGCAACCCAGGCATGTGCCCTGACTGGAAATCGAACCATGACCTCCTAGTTCATAGGTCAATGCTCAGCCACTGAGCCACGCCAGTTGGGCTCTTTTATTTTATTTATTTTTTAAATATTTTATTGATTTTTTACAGAGAGGAAGGGAGAGAGATAGAGAGTTAGAAACATCAATGAGAGAGAAACATCGATCAGCTGCCTCCTGCACATCTCCTACTGGGGTTGTGCCCACAACCCAGGTACATGCCCTTGACCGGAATCAAACCTGGGACCCCTTAGTCCGCAGGCCGACGCTCTATCCACTGAGCCAAACTGGTTTCGGCAGGCTCTTTTATTTTTTAATGATATAATAAGAATAGTTCAGAGAGATGGAGTGTAAGGATCCATTGATAGGTATATCGAAATAAATCTAATTATAATGAAAAAATTGCATATATTTTACTTTTCATGTATCCCTTGTTCTGTGGTCTCGTATGTATATATCAATAAAATTGGTTGTTCCCAAAAATCTATTTCTAATGGGAATCTTATTTTTTAATATTTACAATTTTGGAATTGTTCTTATACATACATTAACATACACACATAAGTAGGGAAGGATCATTTAAAAACAATGTTGGGATTAACTGAGTAGGTGGTTTAGGGGATAAAGTACTGAAACTTCAACCCATAAGTTAAAATAAATTTTAAAGAGTATATATATATATATATATATATATGTATATATATATATATATATATATATATATATATATATATATATATGTAATCAAATTATAGAAAAAAAGTAGAAAATGTAAAAGAACATTCAGACCACTGGAGAGCTTCCCCTCTTAGATGTAGAGAGTTAGAATGCAGAAATAAAACTGTATCTCACACTGGATAGATGAAATTAATATTAAAAATACAGCTTATTCTAATATATGAGAAGATATAATAGGTAAATAGACAAAAGAAATTATAGTGAACTAATATGTGGAAAAATTACTCTCAGTAATAAAATGTGAAAATGGGAACAGTGTGGAGATAATAATTTTTATTCACCAATGCATTTGACACTTATTTTTACACCATTTCTCCTGAGGTTGTGTGGAACAATGTAGTCATTTTTTGTTGGTGACATGGTGAAGCAGATGTTTTATTTCTTGAAATGTATCCCAAAGAAATAATTAGAGACAAAATGATATTTGCCCAGACATATTCATTTTAGTGTTATCTTAGTAGCAAAATAGTGGAAATGCCCTTTAAATTAGAATAGTAAATTGATCCTCTGTACCAACAGACTTTTAAAATGATAGTTTTGGAGATCCTGTGGAAATATGAAAAATTATTGCTATATTTAAAATATGTGTGTAGTATAGAGTGTATAATTATATGTTTTTTGTGGAAATGCTTTTGTTGGGTGGCAGCAGTATGAGAATTTTAAATTATTTTAGACATTGAGCATTTGCTAAGTGACTCTTCAGTCTAATTCATCACCCTGTGTTCTGGGCACTGTTCTCGAGCCCAGGGATGCTAAGCTTCTTAGGTGATTTTATATGGTCAGATAGATAGATACTTAAAGAACTAACAACATTTTATAAGAGTGGCTTTCCAGAGAAGATGATATGTGAGTGGAGTCTTAGAGAAGATTAGAAGTTGGCCAGATCATCTGGGAGGATCATCTGAGTAGAGATAAAGGCGTGATGTGTGAGTCGGGGGATGTGTGTAGTTACAGGACCATCTTATTCTTAGGGTGAATTTAACAGTGAGGAGTTGGAGAGGGGGCACAGATAGGGTGGTGAAGACCAGGTCATAGAAGGTGTGTATGCAATTTGAAGGATGGAAAAGAACTGCCTTATTTTCACCTCATGCAGCTTTCCTTCTTTCAGAGTACAGTACACATTATTGGTCTTGTTAGTTGTTCTCCATTCTTATAATTGTTGAACAGTTATGGTTGTCTGGCTATTCAGCAAACACAAATGAAGTGCACAGAATCAAAACACACTTATCTGTATACATTTGTGTATTTGCTATAGTGGTCATTCATATATTGACTAGTGATGATCGTCTTGAGACTGTACATGAATCAGTGGTAAAAATTAAATGTTCTTGACTCCTGATCTATGAAACTACAGTCCTTTCTTCATTTTATTGCTGAGCTGTAGGTTATGGCTGAATATGAACACACAGGGTGGGGGCAAAAGTAGGTTTACAGTTGTGAGTATGCAAAACAGATTTTATTATTGTATTTGTTATTTATTGATGTTATTATTTTCCATATGAACAACTATAAACCTACTTTTGTCCCACCTTGTATTTGTGGATAATACAGTTTTATGTGGTTGGAAACAAGTTTTATTGGATATTGTAGGAAAGTATTCTGTGTATATAGCATATTTTTCCATGTATAAGACACTATTTTTTCTAAAATCATTAGACTGAAAATCGAAGGGCATCTTATACACGGAAGTCAGCCGAGGAGAGAGCCGTGGGGATGTGTAGCTGCCTATATCTTGTCAAACAGGCTTCCTCCAATCACGAGCCTTATTGTTACTGACACCAGCTGATGCCGTAATTAGAGATGGAGGTGAAGAGTGCGCAAATGCAACAGGGATCTGAGTGTTCTGAGCCCATAAAGATGTCAAAAAATAAACAGATAAAATACCGGTCAGCGATTGTCTTTGCAGAATTCAAACTGAATGTAATCAGCTATGCAAAAGAGCATGGAAATAGAGCTGCAGAGAGACAATTTGGATCTCCTCCCACTGAGTGTATGACCAGACAGTGGAGAAAACAGGAAGAACAACTCCTTAAGATGCCAAAAAAAGAAGAAGGCCTTAAGAGGAAAACCAGAAAAATGTTTAAAATACTGATTTCTTAATTTTGGGTTGGAAAAGTCGGGAGTGGGGGGCATCTTATACAAGGAAAAATATGGTAATATATTGTAGTAGTGAGTATTATTTTCTTTAAATTCTCCAACATTATAAAATCTAAGTGATAAGTCCTACCATTTATTGTTTGTTTGTTTTTAAAGCATGCTATATAGGAACAATTAAGAAGCATGGCATATCTCTGAGGACATTATACCATGTACTGTGTTTTAATGTTTTGATCTATCAATGTCCTTTCTATTGAAGGCAAATAATAGTAGTCACTAGATGCCTTCATAAAGAAGCAGAGATATCACAATTTCTCAAATGTATTTTTTAATGTTTGAGAACTGTATTTTGGTATAATTGGTTTTCTTTCTTTTTTTTTTTATTGTACGTGTTTTAGGCATTTAAAAGCACTCTTTAAGAGGACCATAGATTTTACTAGACTGCAGAGACAAATATAGCATACACAGAAAGTTAGGAGCATTCCCCCCTCCTCACCCCATCCCCCAAACCACAAAGCTGGGAAAGGAACAGACTAGCATGAACTTTAGAAATGAACAAATAGAGTTTTGAATCTCTACTCTGCTTCTTAAGAGCTCTGTGGATGAGGCATTTAACTTCTGACCCTGATTGCCTGTTATAAAATGACTAAAATATATCCATCACTGGTTTGTGATGAGGATTACTGGTAAAACAGATGCTATCTACACTAATAAAAGAGAAAAATGATAATTGGCGTACGGCGCTACCCTTTTCATTGGCTAATCAGGGCTACATGCAAATTAACTGCCAACTAAGATGGCCGCTAATTTGCATATGTAGGCACAATGCAGGGAGGCGAAAGGGAAAGCAGGAAGAAGCCCCCTGCCACTGACAGTGATCAGAAACCCAGGGGGGAGCTAAGAGGTGGGGGGGAGGGCAAAGGCGGCCCTGGGGTCGCCTTTGCCCTGCCCCCCAGCAATGATCGGAGAATCAGGCGCCTTTGCCACCCTGGCCAGTGATAGCAGAAAGTAGGGGTGGAGCCAGCGATGGGAGCTGGGCACGGTTGAAGCTGGCAGTCCCGGGAGCTAGGGGTCCCTTGCCTGGGCCTAAAGTGGAGCCCACGATCACGGGGCCGCTGCAGCTGCGGGTCCCCGCTGCCCGAGCCGGACGCCTCAGCCAGAGGCGTCCTGCAGGGGCAGGGGCGGAGCCTGCGCGATGGCGGCGCCCCCCCCACCCCCCGCTGCCACTGCGGGTCCCCACTGCCGGGGCCGGACGCCTAGGCCAGAGGTGTTAGGCTGGGCAGGGGCGGAGCCTGCAACCGCGGGGAGCTGGGGGTCCCCTGCCCAGGCCTGACACCTCGGCCAGAGGTGTTAGGCCTGGGCAGGGGCAGAGCGGGAGATCGCGGGCAGGGACGGAGCCTGCAACCACGGGGAGCTGGGGATCCCCTGCCCAGGTCTGACACCTCTGCCGGAGGCCTCAGGCCTGGTCAAGGGGCCGATCTGGTTATTGGTGATCGGAGGGTGATGAGGGTCAACTCCTCTGGCCGAGGCATCAGGCCTGGGCGGGGGGCTGGGGGTCCCCTGCCCAGGCCTGATGCCTGGGCCAGAGGCATCAGGCCTGGGTGGGGGGCGGAGCCGGGGATTGGAGGGATATGATGGTCCCCTTGCCCAGGCCTGAAGCCTGGGTCAGAGGCATCAGGCTTGGGTGGGGGGTGGAGCAAGCGATCAGAGGGAGATGGGGGTCCCCTGCCCAGGCATGATTCCTGGGCCAGAGGCCTCAGGCCTGGGCGGGGGTCAGAGCCAGTGATCAGGGGGAGATGGGGGTCCCCTGTCCAAGCCTGACACCTCTGGCGGAGGCGTCAGGCCTGGGCAAGGGGCCGATCAGGCAATCGGAGGGTGATGGGGGTCTATGCCTCTGGCCGAGGCATCAGGCCTGGGCAAGGGGCAGAGCCAGCAATCGGAGGGGTCTGGGGGTCCCCTGCCCAGGCCTGACGCCTGGGCCAGAGGCATCAGTCCTGGGCTGGGGGCAGAACCAGTGATGGGGGGAAATGAGGGTCCCCTGCCCAGGCCTGACGCCTCTGTCAGAGGCGTCAGGCCTGGGCAAGGGGCCGATCCTGCGATTGGAGGGTGATGGGGGTCAACGCCTGAGGGCTCCCAGTATGTGAGAGGGGGCAAGCTGGGCTGAGGGACACTCCCCCCCCCCCCACCCACCCAGTGCACGAATTTCGTGCACCGGGCCTCTAGTATTTAATATACTTAGCTGGATAACTGGCATATAGAATAAATGTTGTTACCTCTGGGTCCTAACTCTCACCAGAAACTAGCTGTGTGTCTTTGGGCAAATTGTTTATCATTTCTTGCTCTTTGTTATGTATTTATCTGAACTAAAAGGATTTAGACTTACTTTTATTCCGCTTAAAGGAATTCTGAGATAATTTTGAAAATTAGGGTTGCCTTTTTCAAATTGGAATGCTGGTCATAGTGAGTATTGATATACTTGTGCTCATGTAGCACCCTTAAAGGGAAGAAGACATAGAACTCTGCTCTGGTGATTAAAGAAATGCATATATCCTATCGACAGGCATTGTGCTTTGTTTCTATGACACTTAGCTTTTCTTTACCAATTTTCTTTCATTAAATGTTTGCCAATCACCTTTGGTTAAAACCATGCCTGTTGTGTCAGATACCAGCTAGAGCCATATGGAAGCTACCCTGGTAAACAAGCCTCTTTGGGTTGGCTTATAGGAATCCTGTTTAAATTCTGATAACAATATTCTGCATTTGTGTGGTCATCCTATCTCCCTTACCTTCATTTCCAATAGCCCTTTAAATCTCATTTCATCCATTGGCTCTAAGTTGGTAAGAGGGCCATAAGATTGGTTGATTGGAGATGGGAGGCTTATAATAAAGTGGAAATTTGTGATTGCAAAAGAGTAGAAAATAGACTCTGGCTCAGAGGAAGAATTCATCAGAAGTATAGTGGATAGCTCACATAATGGACAACACAGGTGATCATCTATTTTAAAAGACAGACAGGAAACTGTTTGTGCCACCAAAACATGCAGGGTCATGGCAAGGAGCACTCCTGGGTCTTGGGCAGTCTGTGGTGGGGAACACCGACCCTCTGAGTGATCTGCCATGGGTACAGTGTGCAGAAACACCCAGTGGTTGCCTGAACACACCGTCTGGCCAGACTTCAGGGAGGGAGAGCATCTGGCCTTATGGCCCTGGGGAGAGGAAGGAGGGTCTGGCTGCCCACCAGGACACCCCAGTAGTGGATTTTCCAACTGTGGAGTAAGGATTCAGATTCTGGGCAGCTAAGAGGAAATATAAACCAAAAGAGAGATGAACGTTTTCTATTGCTAGATACAGGAGTTGTTGAAAGTACTTATTATTTGTTTGTTTGAATGTGCACCTGCTGTGAGTATGCATGCAGTGGCCTGCTTTTGGATAGGAGGAGACCCAGGGCTTTCATCAGCGTCCTAACAGGGTTTTTGATCCAAGAAGACCTAAGAAATCCTCTGTAATAAAGAGATTTAACTGTGTTTGAATCTTTGCTTTTCCACCAGGTGGTGCAAATCCTATATGATGTTCACAGAAGATAATTCTCTTAGAAGATAAAAAAAATAATTAACTAATTTTTTTTTCTTTTAAGAAATTAGTTCTATCACAAAGCAAAGGATCATTGATCTAATTCTGGTCTTTTATAAAGAAATGTGTGGATTTATATAGCATCTTAAATGTTGACTGTTGATTTAAATTACCCATAGAGTTTGACTCTACCACAGTATTTTGTTTTGTTCTTTCTAGAAACAATTACAACTGGGGAAAAGTAGTATGTTTAACATACTGATTGTTTCATGTTCTTTATGAATGAAGCAAGAAACATTCAATTTTTATAATGTTTTGCTCGATGCAGAAAACTTATGTGAATTGAATTTTTAAAAATTTCTTTGTGTCTTGTCCATAATTAGGGACAGTGTATATACTTTGCTTCCAGAGGCATTGCAAGTGACTTGCCTGTATGCATATTTGTTTTAAAGACTGGAACTTAAATATGGTTTCAAATTGCACCTTACTGACTGACCTTGAACCCAGGGAGTGAGATTGAGGATGCTAGATTCTTTGCCTCACAACTTGTGCTGCCTGTAAACAATTTAATATTTGGAGACATTTTTCTCAGGTTAGACAGAAATGAATTCTTTTATTTTCATACATTTCCATTGTATCTTCTTTGAACTTATGTTTAGAAGGAGAAAGAAAGCAGAATTGTGTTTTTGTCTGTTTTATGATAAAGTTTGTGTTTTACTGAAAAATAAATCATGTAAACAATTGAAAGATTATAATACTTTTCTGTCAGTTTAAAAAAAAAAGAGTAGGATATTGAAAATGGATTATGTAGTTCAGTTTTCTTAGTTTGTACATAAGAAACACAGCTCTAGCCAAAGACTTAGAAAACATACAGCGGCTAGATAGAAATGGAGTAGTATCTCAGATATAGATGTTCTGACCTGGAAAGGGTAGCAGAGTAGGAGATCCTTCTTTCAAGGCAGAAAGGGAATTCTAATTTTATTCATTTAGGTAAAAGATCTAATTGATTGGGCGTGGACCCATAGATCAGTTGGGTCTGTTTTTCCTTTGAGTTGTTATCAGCTTCCTGTATCTCCTGCATCTTTCTGTCTTTAGAAGTAAATACTCAGAGAGGTTTGCTCATTTTTTTGAATAAAATTATGGGATAGTATGTACATTACATTCTAGTTTGCTCTTTTCACTCAATAGTTTGATGTGGTCATACTTCAGCTCATCACATATAGATCATAATTCATAGTTGAATGAGTTATATAATCTAAAATACGAATTTGCCTAATTTATTCCATTATTATTTATTGAACACACTATAGGCCCAGTGCACGGATTTGTGTACCGGTGGGATCCCTCAGCCTGGCTTGTGGGGATCGGGCCGAAACCAGCTCTCTGACATCCCCTGAGGGATCCTGGATTACGAGAGGGTGCAGAGCAGGCTGAGGGACCCCACTGGTGCACGATCGATCGGGGCCGGGGAGGGACCATGGGCGGGCTCCAGGTTGTGTCTGGCCCGTCTCACCCAGTCCTGATCGACCGGATCTTAGCAGCTAGCTAACCTATCGGTTGGAGTGTCTGCACTCTGGTCAAACAGTGGAATGGCCAGACACTTACCATATTAAGTTTTTATGATATAGGATAAGTTGATTTTGTTTTTGCCAATTACAAACTGCTGCTGTAAACATGCTTGGTATGTACATTTTATTTACTGATTTTTACTGCTTTTATTTCTATAGGATAGATTCCCAAATTATAATTACTGAGCCAGAGCACATCCAGTTTTATATCTATATATAAAAGCCTTCCTATCTAATAAAAGACAAGAAGGGTAATTAACCATACCTCCGCTACACTTACCATTGGCTAATCAGGGCAATATGCAAATTAATTGCCAACAAAGATGGCGGCTGGCAGCCACGCAGCTGAAGTGAGCAGGAGGCTTGCTTGCTCCAGTGATGGAGGAAGCCAAGGTTCCCCGCCTGCCCTGGCCTGGCTCTGAGCTCTGGAAGCAACGAAGTTTCAATTATAGAAGCTAAACAAACCCCAGATACCTGCTTCCAGCTGGCCACGGCCTCAGAGCTGGGAGCGCCAGTTGCGGCAACAATGTTTCAATTATAGAAGGTAAATAAATCCCAGAATAAAAAAAAGAAAAAAAAAGGAGAGGCTGGGAGCTTCAGTCGCCCGCCAACCTGAAAACAGCCCTCAGCCCCTCACCCAGACTGGCCAGGCACCCCAGTGGGGACCCCAACCCTAAACAGGGTGTGACCAGCTGCAAACAGCCATCACCCCCTCACCCAGGCTGGCCAGGCACCCAAGCTGGACCCGCACCCAGATCCGGGACAGCCTTCAAGGCAAACCAGCCGGCCCCCACCCGTGCACCAGGCCTCTATCCTATATAGTAAAAGGGTAATATGCAAACTGACCCTAACAGCAGAAGGACTGCGAATGACTGGTCACTATGACACACACTGACCACCAGGGGGCAGACGCTCAATGCAGGAGCTGCCCTCTGGTGGTCAGTGCGCTCTCACATGGGGGAGCTCTGCTCAGCCACAAGCCAGGCTGATGGCTGCCAGTACAGCGATGGTGGTGGGAGCCTCTCCTGCCTCCTCAGCAGCGCTTAGGATGTCTGACTGCAGCTTCGTTCTGCTCCCCGCTGGCAAGTGGACATCCCTTGAGGGCTGCCAGGCTGCCAGAGGGATGTCTGATTGCCATCTTAGGCCCAATCCCCTGGGGAGCAGGCCTAAGCCAGCAAGTGGTCATCCCCCGAGGGGTCCCAGACTGCGAGAGGGCACAGGCTGGGTTGAGAGATCCCCTCCCCCCCCCCCCGCCCCACCCCCGACTGCACAAATTTTTGTGCACCGGGCCTCTAGTCCTATCTAATAAAAGACAAAAGGGGTAATTAACCGTACCTCCGATACGCTTCCCATTGGCTAATCAGCGCGATATGCAAATTAACTGCCAGCAAAGATGGCGGTTAATTTGCATATGCAGGCACCCAGAGGCCTGGGTCCTGGGAACATCCTCGGGACCCAGGCCTCTCCTAGCCTGTAGGCCTGCCCATAGGTCCTGAGCAGCTGGGGTCCCAGAAGCCCCTGGCCACTCAGAGCCTATGGGCGCAGGCGCCAAGCGGATGTTCCCACCCCGTGGCCACTTGCGCGTGCGCAGGCGCCAAGCGGCAGCCTGGGTCCACCCCCCCCAGCCCAGCACCCATCACAGGGGGGAGTAGGCCAGGCCAGGCCTCCCCACATGGATCGTGTGGTGAACCCAAGAGGCCCCCCTGCGATCGCTAGCAGGGCGAACAGAACAGGCCGCCCCACCAACGATCGCAGGGCGAACAGAACAGGCCTCTCTGCGAATGATCACGGGGCGAACAGAACAGGCCTCCCCGCGATCACTCACAGGGTGAACAGAACAGGCCTCCCCGATCGCTCGCAGGGCGAACAGGATTGTTCGCAGGGCGAACAGAACAGGCCTCCGGGCAAACAATCACGGGGCGAATAGAACAGTTCTCCCCGTGATCACTTGCAGGGCGAACAGAACAAGCCTCCCTGCGAAAGATCACTGGGCGAATAGAACAGGCCTCCCTGTGGGGCGAACAGAACAGGCCAGGCCCCCCCCCAGATCCCAGGCGAAGAAGCCGCTCTGCTGACCAGCCTGCACTATGGACCTGTTCCGGTGGGTGGCGTAGGGTCTGGGCCTCTAGCCTGCAACCATGGGAAGTCTCCCTCTCCCCAGAGTTAGAAGCACCAGCCCAGGTCTAACCAGCACCGGGTCCTGACTGCCGGGGTGAGTTCCTGCAGGCTGGGGTTTGATCCCTCGGCATTAGCAGTAGGAGACCAGTGCCTTTGTTATTGCTGTGTGTCCAGGTTTTAATTGAACAAATGCCCGGTGGTCCTGGGTGCCAGCTTAGCAAAATCTTCTAGGAGGAGAATTCTGTCTGGGTTTCCTCAAATTCCCTCAGCCACTACTCACCCCTCTATAAAGGCACAGAACAAGTGAGGACCCTTAAATAAAAATCAGAGGTCTCCAGCAACGGTGGGCCTCTCTCATCACAGTCATTTGGACCGGATGGCATTTGAGTATTTATCTAGGTGCCATGACAGGGAACACACAAGCTCAAGTCATGATCTCTGCCCTTAAATAATTCACAATCTTATTAGAGCGAGTGGATGATAAAAGTGCAGTAATGACATCAGAATGTAAGGCAACAATACAGAGAGGAACAGAGGCAATGGCTAGGATGATTTTCCAACAATTAGTACGAAGAGTATGTGCTGTGAATTAAATAAAAAACGTATGTGTGGAAGTACCTGCTTCATGAGTATGGGATCCCTTCCTATTTTAAAGGAAACTGAGTTCCATGTGAACTATGTAATATGCTATGATATCTGAGGCACAGGACAAGGGAGGCCCTAAATCAGTGGTTCTCAACCTTCCTAATGCTACGACCCTTTAATACAGTTCCTCATGTTGTGGTGACCCCCAACCATAAAATTGTTTTCGTTGCTACTTAATAACTGTAATTTTGCTACTGTTATGAATCGTAATGTAAATATCTGATATGCTATATGTGTTTTCCGATGGTCGTGACTCACAGGTTGAGAACTGCTACTCTAAGTGTACTATGCTTTGATATTTGAGTCATTCTTTATTGTTCAATGTGATTTATTTCTGCATGCCTGTTTTGTAATAGTTAAATTACTAGAATAATACACCTTGCTATAAAATATTACTAGAAGAGCAAATGATTAGGTGACATTTATTGTTATTTTCTATAAATGAACACAATCTCTGTTATGCTAAAGTGATAGGTATTATAGAAATATTCAGATAGGGAGACCTACAGGCTTGATTACAAGTTGAGGTTTACTGTCACAACCCAAATTTATTGCTTAAAAAAAAAGCAGGGAGCCAAGTAGAAACTGAACCAAATATAAGCCCTTGAAGGCCAAATGTAAATTGGATAAGCTTTGCTATTACAAGAGCAAGAAGAAAAAATTCAGATGCAAGAATGAGAAGCACATTGCATCCACTCTAAGTTGCTGTTAAAGAAAAAGAATGATATTCTATGAAAATACTTAATACAGATTGTAAAGAGATTTGTTCAAAGAGGGTTTCCTAGAGTAGGTAGTACTTCAGTTAATTTTTTTTAAATGTGAAGAGGTTAGCTAGATAAGAAAAAGGTGTAGGGGTCCCAAATTGCAGAGGGTGCAGGGGGTGCTGAGGCTCCCCACCCCCGTGCACGAATTTCGTGCACCGGGCCTCTAGTCTACACTAATAAAAGAGAAAAATGGTAATTGGCGTACGACGCTACCCTTTTCATTGGCTAATCAGGGCTATATGCATATTAACTGCCAACTAAGATTGGCAGTTAACTGCCAACTAAGATTGGCAGTTAACTGCCAACAAGATGGCGGTTAATTTGCATATGTAGGCACAATGCAGGGAGGCGAAAGGGAAAGCAGGAAGAAGCCCCTGCCACTGACAGTGATCGGAAACCCAGGGGGGAGCTAAGAGCTGGGGGGCAGGGCAAAGGCGGCCCTGGGGCCGCCTTTGCCCTGCCCCCCAGCCATGATCAGAGAATCAGGCGCCTTTGCCGCCCTGGCCAGTGATAGCAGGAAGTAAGGGGTGGAGCCAGCGATGGGAGCTGGGCACAGTCGAAGCTGGCAGTCCCGGGAGCTAGCGGTCCCTTGCCTGGGCCTAAAGCGGAGCCCACGATCGCGGGGCCGCTGCAGCTGCGGGTCCCCGCTGCCCGGGCCGGACGCCTCAGCTAGAGGCGTCCTGCAGGGGCAGGGGCGGAGCCCGGGCGATCGCGGCGCCCCCCCGCTGCCACTGCGGGTCCCCGCTGCCGGGGCCGGACGCCTAGGCCAGAGGCGTTACGCCTGGGCAGGGGTGGAGCCTGCAACCTCGGGGAGCTGGGGGTCCCCTGCCCAGGCCTGACACCTCTGCCGGAGGCCTCAGGCCTGGTCAAGGGGCCGATCCGGTGATTGGTGATCGGAGGGTGATGAGGGTCAACTCCTCTGGCCGAGGCATCAGGCCTGGGCGGGGGCTGGGGGTCCCCTGCCCAGGCCTGATGCCTGGGCCAGAGGCATCAGGCCTGGGTGGGGGGCGGAGCCGGGGATTGGGGGGATATGATGGTCCCCTTGCCCAGGCCTGAAGCCTGGGTCAGAGGTGTCAGGCCTGGGCAAGGGGCCGATCCTGCGATTGGAGGGTGATGGGGGTCAACGCCTGAGGGCTCCCAGTATGTGAGAGGGGGCAGGCTGGGCTGAGGGACACCCCCCACACACACACACACCCAGTGCACGAATTTCGTGCACCGGGCCTCTAGTCTATGTATAAAAGCCTAAGTGACCGAATGACTGGAATGACAAGTCGCTATGACATGCAATGACCACCAGGGGGCAGATGCTCAATGCAGGAGCTGCCCCCTGGTGGTCATTGCACTCCCACAGTTGGAGCGCAACTCAGCTGACAGACCTGTCCCGGTGGCCCACTGGCCCGGTGGCAGCCACTCCCTCAGTAGTCCTACATGTCTAAACTCTGGAGAATGGGTCAGACTCTGACGGAGCACCGCCCGCCTCTTGGAAGTTGGCCTCGTGCACTGTGGCCACTTTTCCTCCCAAAATGCTCCATAAGGAAGAAAGGATACAGGTGGCTCCCGATAACTGGCGCAAACATCAGTGGGACGGATCCCGGGCAAGGGCATCTCACCGCTCACTCGGATTGCCGATTGTGTCCTGACTCCCCTTCGCGCACCCCCCTGGGGACCCCACCCATGCATGAATTTGTGCACTGGGCCTCTAGTTTTAATAGAAATGGCTAGATTTCTGGATGAAGAATTTGTAGCAGCACCTCTTCTTCCTTTTCCTCATTATCTTCATTGTCACTGGATTTCACCTATAGCTAAATGTAAGGGTGAAAAATGGTGACTTGTTAATATATTTATTTGTTATTTCTCTTTCATCCTCTGTTACCTCTTCATATTAACTCACTTTCTCTTCGATTGGTCTTCTTTTAACTGGTAGTGTATTTTTCTTTCAGTGGCATGTAAAATAATGGTTTACATTATGATTGATGCCTTGAATTTCAGTATAATGTGATATTTCTTGTATTTAAATCTTTAATTTACTTGTATATATTGTGAGGTAGAGAATCTATTTTTTTCTAGAAATAAAGTCAATTTGCCAGGATTGTTTATTAAATGAATCTTTTTCTCACAGAATTGTCATATATACTTGGACTCCTGGCCTGGTCTACTAACATTTTTTTTCTATGCTAATACCATACTATTTTTTGACATTAGCTTTTTAGTGAGTTTTAAATTCTAAA
This sequence comes from Myotis daubentonii, assembly GCF_963259705.1. Lineage (NCBI taxonomy): Eukaryota > Metazoa > Chordata > Mammalia > Chiroptera > Vespertilionidae > Myotis > Myotis daubentonii. The sequence continues at coordinate 135,017,029 of NC_081842.1, forward strand.
AGGGTAAATTTAGGTTCACTATCCTTTTAAAAAATCACGTTTCTTAATGTTTGCTTTAAATATCCTAAATTTTGATTGCAAAGTCCGTTTTTAGCTATTCTCTTTCCTTAAAAAATGTTTAATTAGCTAGGCATTTCCTGTGATGTGTGCATACCTGTGAGTGTCATTTGACAGACAGCATTTCCCATTTTACTGGATTTGGGTTGTATCTTGGGAGGTTTTGGTTGCTTCAGCATCAAGTGCAGAATAGATTCCTTTTGAATTAGACACCAGTATTTTCTTGCTTTATTATTACTTGCATTTCTAGAAGTTTTAGTTAGACTGTTCTAGGCTTTGTGGGATTTCTAACAAGTCTGATGTCTATTCTTTAAATGCCATGGCACTTCAATTATTATGACAAACAAAATTTCCCATAGAGTTGTGCTTCAGAGTAGTCCAAGGGGTGGATCTCAGGAGTGGTGGAGTATGGATAACTGCTGAAGATGTATGAAAATGAAGATAAGTGGTTATACAATTATATATATATATATATATATATATATATATATATATATATATATATATATTTGTGATTGTGTGTGTGTGTGTGTGTGTGTGTGTGTGTAATGCCCCATATATGTAAATTAAGCATCCGTTGGAGTGGGCCTGCCCCTATTGAGACAACTATTTTAACACCCTGAATGGTAGCCCCAGAAAATGGGTTTCTGGCTTCCTGAATTCTAAATTCTAAATGAATTTGCCTTCCCCCTGAAATACTGTTACAATAAATAATTGGGATCTGTATTAATGTTTTATCACTTTGGAGGGCAAATTTACGGACTCTTAAAATGAGCTAGTCAACACACCACCAACATGTATGTATTTTTTCTAATGGGAAATATATTCTCATTTCTAAACAAAAAAATTTTCAGTTCAACTTTAAAACTGCAGCTTTTTAATTGGGGACTAAGGGCAGGAACCAAAATATACCTCTGGAAGCTTTAAGGCCCACCCCACCCTACCTCACCCCACCCTTCCTCACCCACCCCTGTCCTGTCTCAACACCTCATTGACTCCCCCTAACCACATGTCTCTGACTACACGTCTCTGACTACAGCCCTGTGCTTGCCATGCAAGTATAGTTTGTAGTTACGTGTCTCAAATCAACTGGCCCTTCATCCTTCCTATACAGTCATTCTGGAGCGTCCACTGTGATGCTTACCTGTAATCTGTGCAGCTAAGTTGAATTTGTTTTGTGAGAGAGTTCATGTTTATTTTCCAGCTTATTAAAGTTTCTGTGGCTATTTAGCTGAGTTGTTGTGAACACTAGGCTAATGAGATCACCAGGGTGATGAAACATTGTGTGAATCTTGGCTTTATTTTCGTACATTCATCTCTGTTTCTAACCCTGGTTGTCTGCTGGCCTTTTTTATATATACCATTGTCCAAAAGTCAGATTGGACATGTATGTGGATGCAAATAAATCCATCATCCACCTCAGCCAAGCAGCTCAGCCCCTGGTCCTTGGAGGGTCCCAATAATTGCTTGGTAGTTAGAGGAGCAGAAAAGCTTTGTTCCACGTTAGAATTGGCTCCTGACATGTCAGATTAACCTGAAAGGAAGGTGGGGCATGCTAAGGGAGATTTATTTGATTTGTACACTTCCTTTAACATTTCATGAGTCAGGCACATTTTTCAAGGTTGCTGTCACAATGGCAAGATGGCCCAGGGCCCCTGTGCTGCCAACTGCAATAAGTGTGTGAATGGATCCCTTGGGATTGTGCAGTGGGTATAACCTTGGTCTAGCTGTTATTTTTATCAGGAAACTCATGATAAGTTAATGCTTGCTAATGAAGCGTACCCCTCTATGTGAAAAGACTGGTGTCAGTGGTAATTGGCCTATCTAGCCTTGGAGCCTGTGTTAGCCGTGGTATTTATAGCATATAAACACCTTTTTATAACAGATCTCAACCCTCATTTATTAACAATTAAAAATGCATTATAATTTTAACAGTGTATACCTGCTAAATGCTTTCTGTATATCTGTAGTGGTGCAAACATGCCTAATAAAAACTTGATTATAGCATATACAAAGATTAGAAAGCCATGGTTTACAATAGTTATTTTAAAATCTAATTTGAAACCCAGCAGTTAATTTTTATTTTTAGTACTTGAAGTTTTTTTTTTTTAATAAATGAATGTGATTTTCAAAAGAATGTTAAGTATCTTTTGTGAAACATTGACCAAAGAGACAAAATACATGTAATTTAAATTCCCCAGACTTCACCAGGAGAATTTTTAATGATTTAATCATAGAGAAGCTGGAAAATTTTACCTTGTTTGTCCTGAATATCTGGACTACCTTTGTAGATTTTATGGACTTTTAGATTGTGTTCAAAATTTTTTTTCTATATTTGCAAACACTTTGATATTCTAAACTTGAGTTGTAGTTTCAAAATTAACGATATGGTAATGATATTTTGTACATGATAATGGCCAACATTTATTAAGTTTTTATTATATACGAGAGGCCCGGTACACAAAATTCGTGCATGGGGGGGGAGGGGTCGATGTCCCTCAGCCCAGCCTGCACCCTCTCCAATCTGGGACCCCTCAGGGGATGTCCAACTGCTGGGCCTAAACCGGCAGTTGGACATCCTTCTCACAATCCGGGACTGCTGGCTCCCAACAGCTCACCTGCCTGCCTGCCTGATTACCCCTAACCACTCCCCTCCCTTCCAGCCTGATCGACGCCTAACTACTCCCCTGCTAGTCCGGTCGCCCCCAACTGCCCTCCCCTGCCAGCTCAGTCGCCCCCAAATGCCCTCCCCTGCCAGCTCGGTTGCCCCAACTGCCCTCCCCTGCAGGCCTGGTCACCCCCAACTGCCCTCCCCTGCAGGCCTGGTTTCCCCCAACTGCCTGCCCCTGCTGGCCATCTTGTGGTTGCCATCTTTGACCACATGGGGGCGGCCATCTTGTGCAAGGGCGTGATGGTCAATTTGCATATTACCCCTTTATTATATAGGACTAGAGACCCGGTGCATGAAGATTCATGCAAGAATAGGCCTTCCTTCCCCTGGCTGCCAGCACCGGCACCGGCTGTCCTCTGGCACACAGGACCCGGGCTGCTTTGCTCCTGCCACTGCCAGGCACACAGGACCTGGGCTGCTTTGCTCCGGCCACCACTGCCACCCACCAGGGGTGTGCTCCTAGCTGCACCATGGCTGCTCAAAGCACGCCCCCACCCCTGGTGTCTGTCTGCTGGGGTGGGGGTGTGCTCTGAGCCGCGCCGCAGCCGTTCAGAGCTCGCCCCCACCCCTGGTATGTTTCCACTGGGGCTGGGAGCAGCATGCAGTCTCTTCCTGCCCATCTGCATGCGCAGCTCCTCCTGAGCCATTGTGATGCAGCCTCCTCCTGACTTGATCGTGACTGTTACGGCTTCCTGGCCTAATTTGCATATTACCACTTTATATATAAGACTAGAGGCCTGGTGCACAAAAATTTGTGCACTCAGCGGGAGGGTTCCACAGCCCGGCCTGTGCCCTCTCACAGTCTGGGACCCCTCGGGGGATGACCATCTGCTGGCTGAGGCCTGCTCCCCAGGGGATTGGGCCTAAGCTGGCAATCAGACATCCCTCTGGCAGCCCGGCAGCCCTCAGGGGATGTCCACTTGCCAGCAGGGAGCAGAACTAAGCTGCAGTCGGACATCCTTAGTGCTGCTGAGGAGGCAGGAGAGGCTCCCACCACCATCGCTGTACTGGCAGCCATCAGCCTGGCTTGTGGCTGACCAGAGCTCCTCCATGTGGGAGCTCACTGACCACCAGAGGGCAGCTCCTGCATTGAGTGTCTGCCCCCTGGTGGTCAGTGTGTGTCATAGTGACCAGTCATTCGCAGTCCTTCTGCTGTTAGGGTCAGTTTGCATATTACCCTTTTACTAGGATAGAGGCCTGGTGCACGGGTGGGGGCTAGCTGGTTTGCCCTGAATGGTGTCCCGGATCAGGGTGGGGGTCCAGCTTGGGTGCCTGGCCAGCCTGGGTGAGGGGCTGATGGCTGTTGGCAGCTGGTCGCGTTCCCTTTAGGGTGGGGGTCCCCACTGGGGTGCCTGGCCAACCTGGATAAGGGGCTGAGGGCTGTTTTCAGGCTGCCCGCACCCCCTTTAGGGTGGGGTTTCCCCACTGGGGTGCCTGGCCAGCCTGGATGAGGGGCTGATGGCTGTTTTCAGGCTGCCCACACCCCCTTCAGGGTGGGGGTCCCCACTGGGGTGCCTGGCCAGCCTGGATGAGGGGTTGAGGGCTGTTTTCAGGCTGGCCACACCCCCTTTAGGGTGGGCGTCCCCACTGGGGTGCCTGCCAGTCTGGATGAGGGGCTGAGGGCTATTTTCAGGCAGGCCAAGCCTGCAACTGAAGCTCCCAGTCTCTCCTTTTCTTCTTTTTTTTTTTTTATTCTGGGATTTATTTACCTTCTGTAATTGAAACTTCGTTGCGGCTCTAGAGACTCACTGGCTGAAAGCAGGTATCTGGGATTTGTTTAGCTTCTGTAATTGCAACATTGTTGCATCCGGAGCTCAGAGCTAGGCCGCAGCAGGCGAAGAACCTTGGCTTCCTCCATCTCCAGGACAACCAAGCCTCATGTTTGCTTCAGCTGTGTGGCTGCCGGCTGCCATCTTGGTTGGCAATTAATTTGCACATCCTGCTGATTAGCCAATGGGAAGTGTAGCGGAGGTATGGTTAATTACCATGTTTGTCTATTATTAGATAGGATATTTGGACCTGTCCGAATCTTATTACCACATTTAACCCTCAAAAAAAAATCCTAAATCTGTTACTTGTGTTTTTCACAAAGAGGAAAACTGAGTAATATGTGAGGAAGGACCACTGGAATTGAACATCAGAGCAGAGGCTGGAGATGGAATTCTGGTGTCTTACCCACCATTACAATTGCCACACTTTTAAATTCATAAAATACTACTCAAATACTTTTCACAGTAATTTATAAATGGCATAGTCTATATATATATATATATATATATAAAAGCCTAAGTGACTGGCCGACCGTTCTACCGGTAGCTATGATGTGCATTGTCCATCACGGGGCAGACGCTCAACGCAGGAGCTGCTGAGCTGAGGTGACTTGGCAGTTGCTGTTCTTGGGTGACACACCTGGAACCAGAAAGGAGGGAGCCCAGTTCTGGGGTGTATCACCTGAGAAGTGCCCTCTCGTAACCTGGGACCCTTTGGGGGATGTCGAAGTGCTGGTTTTGGCCCAGTCCTTGCAGGCCAGGCCGAGGGACCCCACTGGTTCACAAATCCGTGCACTTGGCCTCTAGTCTACATATGTAAAAGGCTAAGCGACCGTCTGACCAGTAGCTATGATGCTCAATGACCACCAGGAGGCAGATGCTCCAACTGGTAGCTATGACATGCACTGACCACCAGGGGGAAGACTCTCAACATAGGAGCTGCCTAGCTGTGGTGACTTGGCAGCAGCAGATGAGACACCCTGAAACCAGAGAGTTGGGAGCCTGATTCCGGGGATCCATCACCTGAGAACTGCCCTCTTGCAATCTGGGACCCCTCGGGGAATGTTCGGGAGCCTGTTTCGGCTCGATCCCCATAGGCCAGGCTGAGGGACCCCACCTGCCAGAGGGACCCTGCTCACTCCACAGACACCCTTCCAGCCGCAGTGCTGGCCGAGGGACTGCGCGAGGTTGGCTCCAGGGCGTGTCTGGCCCTTCTTGCCCTGCCCTGCCCTGCCCTGCCCATCACCTTCTAATTAATTTCCTTTCAATGTGCACAAATCTGTGCATCAGGGCACTAGTAGTGACATAATTCTGAATGCCTATGATACATGGGTAAGTCTTTAACATTTTAAGTTTGGGGACATGCTGTTGTAAAGTATAACTCATGTACAGTAATGTACCAGGACATGAAGAGACTGCAGTTTTAAATGATGAGAGCCAGTTTGCTGAGATCATTGTGAAAGGAATCAGGAAGTTTTACAGTTGGCCATGGGCGAAACATTGTTTTTGGAAAGAATACTTGGGAAAGTAAAGGGGAAGGATTGTACTGAGTGCTCACTTTACCTCAGGCACTGTGCTAGACACCGGGCCATGTGTTGCCACATCTTAGTGCTCACAGACTGGGAGACAGGCTCATCACAGCCCCTTACAGCAAGTAACTTGTCCCAGATCACTCAACCATTGAGGCAGAATTGCTACAGCTGCAGGTCATCTACATACTAAAACATCTTTTTTTCACTATCACAGCGAATTGCTATTACACTGTTGTCTGAAGATGGTGTTTCCTTTTGTTTTCATCCTTAAGTTTATGAAGCTTTAGGCCAGCGGTTCTCAACCTGTGGGTCGCGACCCCTTTGGCGGTCGAACAACCCTTTCACAGGGGTTGCCTAAGACCATCCTGCATATCAGATATTTACATTACGATTCATAACAGTGGCAACATTACAGTTTTGAAGTAGCAACGAAAATAATTTTATGGTTGGGTCACAACATGAGGAACTGTATTTAAAGGGCCAGAAGGTTGAGAACCACTGCTTTAGTCCATTCCATGCAGGCCACCTTATGCTATTGGTACATTCCATGCAGGCTACCTTATGCTATTGTACACTGAGTAGGAAGCATTTTACTTTACTGCTTTCTGCATTGTAAGAAGTGTTACCTTCAGTCATGGAAAACATGAGTTTTCTCAGGAAGCCATCCAGGAAAGACTTTCAGACCCCTTTTTTGGGTTCATTGCACTTTTTTATTCAGAACAGTGCTTTCTTGCTTTTTAAAATCTGAGTACTTGAGCAATTGGCATAGTTTTGGGATGTGGCTAGAGACCCTCTGAGTTTATAAGTGAACTTGATGCTTGACTCTTTGTCTTCCTTTAGGAGTTAGGATATTTGCTTAGTAGCTTTTTTGTCCATGAATGTTTTAAGTTCTTTCGAGGCTGTCAATTTAAGCAGGCATCTTAATTTTAGGTAATTATTTGTTTCCCTTAAAAAGTCATGAATTCTAGGTACATGAGTCCACTGGTGAGAGCAGGTAGGCTGTGCAGAGCATATGTCTGGCTGTGGGAAGGCACCTCTGTGCTGCCTGGAAGCAGCCTATTTCAGAGGCTCAAGAGTCTAAATTTTTCCACTCCTTAGGATAAGGGCATGACATTTTGCTTGAATAAAGCATTATAATAATTTTCTGAATTCTGTCACCCAGACATGAAGTGATCATTTAGTATCATTTTAAAAATACTTTTAATACTTGAATATAAATATATCTTGGCCTTCCAACTGAAAAGACCAACTATCCTTCCCAAAATTCATACCTTTTATTTTTTTTCAGTGAATTTATTGGGGTAACATTAGTTGATAAAACCATACAGATTTCAAGTGGACAGCTCAGTAAAACATCTGCATACTGTATTGTGAACTCACCATCCAAAATAAAGTCTCTTTCTGTCCCTACTTATATCCCCTTTATCCATCTCTACCTCCCCCAACCCCTTTCCCTCAGCTGTCACCATGTTGTCTGTGTGTATGTCATACATATTTTTTGCTTAATCCCTTCACCATTTTTTACCTAAATGCCCAATGCCCCTCCCCTCTGACCTCTGTCAGTCTGTTCTATGTATCTATATTTCTGTTTCTATTTTGTTAAGTTATTTTGTTAATTGATTCCACATATGAGTGAAATCATATGGTATTTATCTTTCTCTGACTGACTTATTTCACATAACATAATAATCTCCAGATCCATCCATGTTGTTGCAAAAGGTAAGATTTCCTTCTTTTTTCTAGCCAAGTAGTATTCCATTATATAAATATACTACAGTTTTGTTTTTGTTCAAATTTTAAATTCTTTATTGTTTAAAGTATAACATACAGTATTACATATGTCTCCTGTTTCCCCCATTGAGATCTCCCTGGTCACCCTCACCCCCCAGCACATGCCCTCACTCCCCTAGTGTCTGTGTCCATTGATTATGCCCATGTGCATGCATACAAGTCCTTTGGTTGATCTCTTACCCCACTCCCCTCCCTTCCACTGTCTTCCCTCTGAAGTTTGACAGTCTGTTCGATACTTCTCTGTCTCTGGATCTGTTTTTGTTCATCAGTTTATGTTGTTCATTATGTTCCACAAATGAGTGAGATCATGTGATATTTATCTTTGTCCAACTGCCTTATTTCGCTAAGGCATAATGCTCTCCATGTCCAACCATGCTGTTGCGAATGGTACTAGTTCTTTGTTTTTTACATCAGTGTAATATTCCATGTGTAGATGTACCGTAGGTTTTTAATCCACTCATCTGTTATGGGCACTTAGGCTGTTACCAAATCTTAGCTATTGTAAATTGTGCTGCTATGAACAGGGTTGCATATATCCTTTCTGATTGGTGTTTCTGATTTCTTGGGATATATTCTGAGAAGTGGGATTATTGGTTCAAATGGGAGTTCCATTTTTAATTTTTTGAGGAAACTCCATACTATTTTGCACAGTGACTGCACCAGTCTGCATTCCCACCAGCAGTGCAAGAGGGTTCCTTTTTCTCCAGATTCTGACAGATATAAGATGGTATCTCATTGTCATTTTGATTTGCATCTCTCTGATGATTAATGACTTTGAGCATGTTTTCATGTCTCTTGGCCTTCTGTATGCCCTCTTTTGAAAAGTGTCTAGTTAAGTCCTTTGCCCATTTTTTTAATTGGGTTGTTTATCTTCCTTTTGTTAAGATGTACGAGTTCACTATAAATTTTTGATATTAGGCCCTTATCGTATATAACATTGGCAAGTATGTTCTCCTATGCAGTGGGCTTTCTTGTGTTTTTTTTTTTGTTGTTGTTGATGGTTTCTTTTGCTGTGCAGAAACTTTTTCTTTTGATGTAGTCCCATTTGTTTATTTTCTCTTTAATTTCCATTGACCTAGAACATGGGTGGGCAACTTTTGCTGGCACGCGAAACCCTCTCTTATAATCTTCCATTTACAGTTTTTTTCTTGATATCGACTTTTTTATTTTTCAAATAAATTCAGTGTAGGTGCATCTTAGATAAATAAATAATTTTACATAACAAGTTATCTTAAAGACCATAGACATGGATTGATGAGAGAGGGGAAGAGCAATTTCTATGCCTCTGCCTTAACTCTCCCTGCCTTCCTAGATACGACCAGTGTTTTGGTTTCATCCACATACAGTTCTGAATCTTTGTTCTCAGCAATGAATTTTGTTAAGTCTCGTAATAGGAGTAGCCTGACGGATGAAAGTAGTAACTCATGCATATCTCTGAAGGTCACAAAATATAAACTTGTTGTAAAATCTCTGTCATCAGTGATGCAGCAGCAAAAGTTCCACTGATAATATCAAACGGAGTCATAAAGTTTTCTTTCGGACTATCAGTGTACATGTATACATTAAAAAATAAATGTATTTTTCATCATCATATACTGTGTTTTTGTCGCTCGAATGAATTTTATTATTTCTTCAAGGTTCTTCACATACGTACACCTTAAGAGATACCAAGTAGGCGTAACATGTTCTCAAAAAATTAGGGTTGACACGCAGAAGAATTGTGAGTCAGATTTTGCTAGTTTTGGCACACACTCACAAAAAGGTTGCCCACCCCTGCCCTACGAGATGTATCAGTAAAGATATTACTACGAGAGATATCTGAGATTTTACTGCCTATGGTTTCCTCTAGGATTTTTATGGTTTCATGACTTATGTTTAAGTCCTTTATCCATTTTGAGATTATTCTTTTGTATGGTTTAAGTTGGTTCTCTAGTTTCATTTTTTTTTTTTTACATGTACCTGTTCAGTTTTCCCATCATCATTTATTGAAGAGACTGTGTTTACTCCATGATATGCTCTTGTTTCCTGTCTCTTATGTTAATGAACTAATAAGGTGTGGGTTTATGTCTGGGCTTTTTGTTCCATTGATCTATATGTGTGTTCTTATGCTAGTACCATGGTGTTTTGATTATAGTGGCCTAGTGGTATAGTTTGATATCAGGTAGTGTGATACCTCCAACTTTATTTTTCTTTCTCAGGATTGCTAAGGCTTCTCAGGGCCTTTTTTGGTTCCATATAAATTTTGGGGATATTTGTTCTAGATCTGTGAAGTATAATATTGTAATAGGAATTGTACTGAATCTATAGATTGCTTGTTAATTCTTTCTATCCATGAACACATTATATGCTTCCACTTCTTTGTATCATACTTAGTTTTTTCCTTCAGTATTCTATAATTTTCCGAGTATAAGTCTTTTATCTCCTTGGTTAAATTTCTTTTTTAGGTACATTATTCTTTGATGCAATAGTTAATGGCATTTTTCTTAATTTCTCTTTTTGATAGTTGATTATTGGTGTATAAAATGCCACCAGTTTCTGAATATTAATTTTGTTTTCTGCTACTTACTACAATCATTTATCAATTTTAGTAGTATTTTGTGGAGCCTTTACAATTTTCTATGTATAGATAGTGTCATGTCTGGATGTCTGGAAGGTCTCCCAGAAGGTCTCCCGGTCTAATTAGCATATTACCCTTTTAGTAGTATAGAATAGAGGCCTGGTGCATGGGTGGGGGCTGGCTGGTCTGCCCTGAAGGGGGTCCCGGATCAGGGTGGGTGTCCCTTTGGGGGGCGAGGGGCCTAGAGCGGTTTGCAGGCTGGCCACACCCCCATTGGGGTGAGGGTCCCCACTGGGGATGGTGCCAGCCTGGGTTGGGGGCTGGGGCAGTTTGCAGGCTGGCCACAGCCCCATCAGGGTGGGGGTCCTTGCTGGGGGGTGTGACCGGCCTGGCAAGGAGCTTATGGCCGTTTGCAGGCTGGCCACACCCCCATTAGGGTGAGGGTCCCCACTGGGGGGCATGGCTGGCCTGGGCTAGGGGCTGAGGGCCGTTTAAGGGTGGTTTGCAGGCCGGCCAAGCCCCCTGCTTTGTCCAGAAGGATGTCTGGAAGGTCTCTGGAAGGTCTCCTGGTCTAATTAGCATATTACTCTTTTATTAGTATAGCCTAGTGGCCCGGTGCATGAAATTTGTGCAGGGGGGGGGGTGTCCCTCACCCTGGCCTGCACCCTCTCCAATCTGGGACCCCTCGGAGGATGTCAACTGCCGGTTTAGGCCTGATCCCTGTGGAATTGGGCCTAAACCAGCAGCCGGACATCCTTCTCACAATCCCGGACCACTGGCTCCTAACCCCTCACCTGCCTGCCTGCCTGATCACCCCTAACCACAGTGCATGCTGGTCTGCTTGCCCCCAACTGCCCTCCCCGGTTGGCCTGATGGCCCCCAACTGCCCTCCCCGGTTGGCCTGATGGCCCCCAACTGCCCTCTCTGGCCGGTCTCCTGGAAGGTCTCCAGGTCGAATTAGCATATTACCCTTTTATTAGTGTAGATTATTCATCTGTATTCAAGGTGCAAAGGTGATTTTGGCTCATGCCCTCATCACAAGTAGCCTTCCATCTGAAGGGTTCTTTTTGTACCCACTCTCCTCTCTCTATTTCTTGTTCTTTCTCTAAGAGTCACCTGATGGGGCATCACCTGGGAAGAGGAACCCAGTGGCATTGGACTTCAGTAGGCAGCTTGTGGTGTGATGCTGCTTGGTTTCTGTGTTCAGTGGAATGTAAGGCTTTGCACATACCATTGTGCTAGTTGTTCTGTCTGAATAGATTGCTTCTATTTAAGTGACTACAAACTACTAAAAATCTAACTAGTGCTTTTTGATATATAGGGTTGGGCAAAAATAGATTTACAGTTTGTATAGAAAATAATACAATAATTACATCATGATATGAGAATAAATGGTTCCACATAGTCACAAACTGTAAACCTATTTTTGTCCCACTTTAGATAAACTTTACTCAGTTTTTTATTCACAAGTTAACACAAGTAGTGAAAGAAGGTATTTTTATTTCTGCTTCCTCAGGTAATAAATACCATTTATGTGTACAGTAAAACCTATGTAAAAGTCAATTTGGGCAAGGGGGTATTCCTTAAAGCCAAAAGTCTGTTATATAATAATGTAGGTTTTCCTAATGCCTATGGTAAACATTTGACAAATTAGTTTACCTGTTTTTACTTATGTATACATGTTTGTGTAAATACAATTAAGTATGTATGAAAAGCTTAATTTCACAGGAAAGTTTTCTATATGTATTACTGTACTTTTAAATCTATACTGACTGAAAGGTCTAGTAAATGCATGCATTTACCAGGCACCATAAGTCAACAAATGAACAAGCCTGGGGCATGGCTTAGGGTACGTGGGAACATCAACCAGCACACTTTAAAATTGCTGCAGAAAGTTATACTTCACGACAACAGATTACTGCACATGATGTGGTGTGATCACATGCTAATTATTCACAGAACATTTCTTGAGCGGTGACTTTTGGATTTAAATATGTAGACTCGACTCCAGGTCAAGGGTAGGTTTGTTCTTCAGCCTTATAGAGGCATGTGTGGGAGGCAACCAATCAATGTGTCTCTCACATCGAGGTTTCTCTTTCTGCCTCTTTCTCTTTGTCTCTCTCTCTGTCTCTCTTCCACCTCCGCCACCCCGCCACCTTCCCTTTCTGCTACTCTCTAAAAATCAATGGAAAAATATCCTCAGGTGACGATTAACAAAACAAAACAAAAATATGTAGACTATAATTGTAGATATGTAATATTTATTGATATTGATGAAATAACTACAATGTTTTTACCAACATATGGCCTATTTGCTAAAATTTGTTAAAAATAACTGAATTTATAATAAAAAATAACCTGTTAATTTAATTTTAAGCAAATCTTGGGTAAAAGCATTTTAAAATTGACAGGGTGTTCATTTTCACATATGACATATGGACTGGAAATTTTGTTAAATCCAAAGTTTGTTAAATCAAGAGCCACAAAATCCCAAAAGATTATTTTAAAAAATCATATTTGTGGATATCCAACTAATGAGTGTATACTTTCCTGTCAAGTTTGAGTAGTTTTACTGAGTAAGTTTCCTTTTTCCTAGCATGCTCTATTTGGGACTTCATCAATGTTTATTATATAACTAGAGGCCCTATGCACAAAATTCATGCAAGGGGCTCGGCCCTCACAGCTGCAGAGGCTTACCTTGGTCCTCGCAGCCGGCTTTGTCCGGAAGGTCATCCGGCTCTCTGGTCTAATTAGCATATTACGCTTTTATTATTATAGAGTAGAGGCCCGGTGCACAAAATTTATACACTGCGGGGGAGGTCCCCTCAGCCCAGCCTGCACCCTCTACAATCTGGGACCCCTTGGGGGATGTCCGACTGACCTCTCACAATCCGGGATTGTTGGTTCCCAACCGCTCACCTGCCTGCTTGCCTGATTGCCCCTAACCACTCCCCTGTCAGCCTGGTCATCCCTAACTGCCCTTCCCTGTAGGCCTGGTCACTGCTAACTGCCCTCCCCTGCCAGCCCGGTCGCCCCCAACTGCCCTCCCCTGCAGGCCTGGTCGCCCCCAACTGCCCTCCCCTGTTGGCCTGGTTGCCACTAACTGCCCTCCCCTGCAGGCCTGGTCACCCCCAACTACCCTCCCCTGCCGGCCCAATTGCCCCCAGCTGCCCTCCCCTTCTGGCCTGATCACCCACAACTGCTCTCCCCTGCTGACCATCTTGTGGCGGCCATCTTGTGATGTCATGGGCGTGGCCATCTTGTGCATGATGGTCAATTTGAATATTACATCTTTATTATACAGGATATAGGATGAGGGAACATTTCTTTGGTTGAGATTTTGCTTTCTTTTTAGATGTAACTATTATAATGAGAAAGACAGGTGGAATTTGATGAATTAGTTTGTAACAAATTGAGGATGAACAGTCAGGTATTCCTTGGGAGAATGTTAGGTATTGATGGGTGTCATGGGCTCTCATGTAGGTTCTAAGACAGTACACATTCAGTTCTGTCCCTGTTGCTCCTGAGAAAATTGAAGCCTTTCTATCTGATCAGCTTGGCCTGAGCCTCTCACTTGTAACCTGTCCTTACACTGATACCGTTATCTCCCTGAACACAGGGACACCTACTCCACCAGCCTGTGGGAGCAACCTTGTCTTTAGGGAATTGCTATTGGGTTTATATTCTTGTTTTTCCCACTTCCTCTGTGGCCAGGTGGAGCCATGTACTTCATGTAAACAGACCAGGTTCCTTCACTTTTCAAGTCTTTGTTCATCCTATTCCATAGTCAGCTGTGCTCTTGCTCTTGGTTGCCACTAGTCAAAATGCTGTTTTGATGGAGCTCAGATGTGCTGTTGGGTGAAGTCTCTGGGAACCACAGTCTAGGTGCCAGGTGTGGTCATTGCTGCTGGGTTGGCCATTGTTTCTAAGCCTATTCAGTAAGCTCTCTGTGCGTGTACATACAGATATACACATGTATATTTTAAGACAAAAGTCAGGAAGGACTACAGGGTTTTTACTGAATCTCTTTCACCTTACAACTCCTTCTCTCTCAATGAGAAACCTTATACTCGGTGATTCCTGGTATGATGAAATCACTTATTTGCTTTATCCCATGATACTCAACAGTTTCAGAATAGTAACACCAATACCACCATCAGCATTTGTGTGTATTTTCTTTTGTCCTTAGACTAGGGATATGTAGTTAAAGTATTGTTTTTTAGTGTCACTTTTCTTATATTGTTATGCCATCACTCAATACATATTGAAATTCATTTGCCACATTTTATTTTTATTTTTAGGAATGATTTTGGTTAAATTTTTATTTACATGGTTCCAAAGTATAATATAAAAAACAAGATATTGTCACAGAAGTTCAGCTTCTGTCTCTGTCACTCCCTCTTCAGTAAGTAACCATCTATATATATATATAAAAGCCTAAGTGGCCGTTTGACCGTCCGACCGGTAGCTATGACGCGCACTGACCACCAGGGGGTAGATGCTCAACACACAGGCATTGAAACATGGAACAGATTGATGAATCTCAGAGGGAAGAAGGGAGGGGGGAGAGCGGGAAGAGATTAACCAAAGATCTTGTATGCATACTAGAGACCTAGTGCATGGATTTGTGCACCAGTGGAGTCCCTCGGCCTGGCCTATGGGGATCGGCCGAAACCGGCAGTCCGACATCCCCTTAGGGGTCCCGGATTGTGAGAGGGTTTAAAAACACCATGCATGCTTTATTCTTCCATTTTTTTTTTTACTGTGTGTGTATGTGTACATATGTGTGTAAACATAGGTATTACATAATTTATAAGTAAAATGTAAAAATGTAGGTATATGTAGATGTACACTCACTTATGCTATATATTTCCAGAGAAGAGGAAACTAGTTTAATTACACTTTACACATTAGTATACAGACTGTATCCTTTTTTCCCCTTTTCCCCGTTGTGGGGGAGGGAGGTTGTAGGGATGACTGTGCATTAGTGGATATTCTAAATTTGTCTTACTGGAGGATTGAAGTTTTTATTTTTTGTTATTTTTCATCCTTCATGACTCCTCAGTGTGCTCTTTCTTTGCTTCTGATTAGCTTCTTGGTCCATAATTACACTTGCTCATAATTATGCTTCCACAGTCTTAGAACCTCTGTGGCTTTCTGAAAAATTGTTCTTTTATGTGAAGTTGCCCAGATGAGTTATAGGAGGAACTGTCCTCTGTGGTTTCAAAATGAGTTCAAACTCTGTGTAGGGGGACTTTCCAAGTGAGTAAAGCATGCCATGGTGTGTGGTTAGCCAGTAAAAATCCAAGAGACTGCAACAGCTGTTGCAAACGTGTGAAACATGCCTTTGGGTTAAAAGAGGTACAGTGTTTGGAAACTCTATCTTCCAATTGCACACAGCTTTAAATGAATACAGAAATGTTTTCTGATGGTAGCAAAACCATGGTATATCCATTCAGATTGTGAATGTATTTATTCTTTTCCTTTAGATTGTTTTACCTAAAAGGACACATAGAAATAATGAAATATATTTTACCAGAAACACGCAAAGTAAGTAAATACATATTTAAAGGGCTACCTATTGATATAACAGTTGTTTCCATTATTTAAAAATGGATGCCGAAATGATTAGGAAAAGTACCTTTTGAGGACTTGTAACAAATGTTCAGACAGTAATATCTTGGAGTCGGGGTGGGGATTCTGATCCACCACAGTTTTTTTGAGTAATTTGATTTTTATTACTGGAAAACTGTATAGTTCTTATAATTGGACTATGTGCCTATTACATCTATAATTTTCCCCTAGATCAGAAAACTTTCTGTGCAGTTACTTTAAATCACATACCCATTTTTAGGGAAAATCTAAAAGGATATGTGTCCAGATTATATGGTGTTGCAGAATACAGCTTTGCAGGAGATAAGCTATAAAATTATTATAAATATTTCCTATGTGCTAGTTCTTTTGTGTGTTGGTATGCTCTGTGGCATGTCTAAGCAGATTTTACTCTCTTGTCTTTAGACATTGAAATGTGCTGATGTCAATTTATGGTTTGTTTAAAAGAAGAGTGAGGTTTCTCTTAGTCAAGTTGGAAGATAAAGTTTACCAAGGTTAAAAAATAAGAGAAACAGCATAGAAATGTGTTACAAGCTCTGAAAAGAAAAGGTTATCATGGGAAAACATTCTCAATGAGAAATTGACCCAAATATCTGGATATAACGAAAACATAAATAGATACCTACAAGTCTTAGGATCCAGAGACCAATAGAAATATTCTAAGGGGACAGTTCTCAAAACTCTGTAGTCTAGTTGACTCCATGTCTTGACTGAAACCAAAGTGTTGATGATAGGAGATGTTGTGTGGGGCTTATGTACTCCTTCAGCCAGGATAAGTTTGGAGAGAAAAGAAAATGACAGTTTTCCTTCCCCAACCTTATCAAATGCAAAACAAAACAGGGATGGCATAAAAACACAAGAGGTCACCACACAAAGCTCTGTTGTGTGGTGGCTTCCAGTTCTCTTCCAGAATAAATACTATCATAAATACTGTTATGATGAATATCTTAGTGTGTAATGCTTGTTCCATATTTAGGGCTTTTTCTCTCCAAAAAAGAATCTCACAAGTAGGATAAACAGAAAGAGAATATACCTTTTCATCATTCTCCATGGAGAAATAGGAGATACAAGTTGTTAGTATCCGAAAATATGGCTTATCTTTTCTTTCTGCATTTCAGGTAGAGTCTACTGTACTTGAAAGCAAGTGGCTTTCATGCTCTCATGGTCATAGCTCTCAGCAGCTACAAAAAGTGTCTGCTCTGTATTGTTGCTTTAACTTGTCAATTATGATGCCAGTGTGAGGTGTTTTGGAGTATTTGTTTACTCATTTGACCAATTACTGTGTAAACAATTGGATTGATACCAACATTTATGCTGTGAAAATAAGATATGCAGAACAGAATATAGCCAACTTTCTCTCCCCCTCCATGGGTAGATTTACACAAATAATATTATTTGTTAATGTGTGTTTGTTGCAGAAAGTTGAAAAGATCCACAT
Source organism: Myotis daubentonii (assembly GCF_963259705.1). Classification (NCBI taxonomy): domain Eukaryota; kingdom Metazoa; phylum Chordata; class Mammalia; order Chiroptera; family Vespertilionidae; genus Myotis; species Myotis daubentonii. The sequence goes on from NC_081842.1 coordinate 135,034,457, forward strand.
ATTCACCAGAAGTGTAGTCACTCAATTGTCTGTCCAGAAATACTAATAATAATTTGAATGTTTCATATGTGTATATGTATGTGTATCTAGACCAGGGGTGGGCAAACTTTTGACTCGAGGGCCACAATGGGTTCTTAAACTGGACCAAAGGGCCGGAACAAAAGCATGTATGGAGTGTTTGTGTGAACTAATATAAATTCAAAGTAAACATCATTACATAAAAGGGTACGGTCTTTTTTTTTTTTTTTTTTTTTTTTTTTTTTAGTTTTATTCATTTCAAACGGGCCAGATCCGGCCCGCGGGCCATAGTTTGCCCACGGCTGATCTAGACTATACATGCACATTTACACAAATATACATATGAGCATATAAGTATATGTGTATGAACTTAAAAATGCAATTGGGGTCATATGGTATATATTTTGTGGTGCTCCCCTTCAATAGAACCTGTTAATAGCTAGTATTTCTCAATGTCATTAAAATCCTCTATGGACAACAGTTTCAAATGAGTACTTGATATTGCATCATATTACTTTGCCATAATTAACATTCTCTTGCTGTGGTGTAATTAGTTTGTTTCCATTTTATCTAATGATTATCATGGAACCTCTATTTTTTATTTTTTTTAATTTGCTAATTAACATGCATGCTTTGATGGTGTAGCATAGTATTTAATAGGAAGTGTCTTCCTTCTTGTTCATCAAAGCCTGAGCATTGAGAACCTAATTCAGGATTGTAATATTTCACTTATGTATTTTTCCTTCAGTAACTTTTAGAAAAAAATTCTTTGTATTTTAAATACGTATTTTAGAAAGTTATCTTTGTTCTTTCCAGTTTTATCTACTTTCATTCACTTTTTCATCAGACGTACATTGAGTGTGTTCATGGAGGTGGTTAAGACTACAGTGTAAAACAAGAAGGACACGGGTCCTGTTCTTGTAGAGCTTACTGCCTGGTGCGAGAGTGTAATGTTAAATAAATTATTATAGGATTACACTTGCAACTTAGGTTATAAACCAAAGGTTACAGTGTGCCATAAGAACATATACTTGAGAAATCTGAACTGGGAAGAAAGGAGAATTCTTCAATTTAAATCATCCTCATTAATTTTATTATCTTTTGTGGTTTCTATTTAAAATAGAAAACTTTCTCTCTGCTTGATCTGAGGAGCTGCCACAAACCAAAGAATACAATACAGACTATATGTTTCCTCTCACCAATTATCCAGTCTAGAGGAAAAGAAACCATTAATCCTTTTGGTTGAGTATTTGACTTCTGAGCTGGAATTTTTCCCAAGCTAGCAAATTTCAGGGTGTAAGTTGAATTCTCTCAGCCAGCATTATGAATTTGAAGCTTGAGAGTTCATAACCATGATTAAAAAGCGTTGACTTGCACAAAAAGCAAGTTAAGCACAAAATAAGCAAAATGATGTAGATAAAAATGTGCCCAGGACAAGGGTCTTATTAAGCCAATGCTGTTTATAAAGTTAATACAAATGAGACATGGAGGGATATTGTACCTCATTTAGGGGAACTGTACTTTGTGGAATATTCATGGAAAGGATGAGTTAACATTTGATTCCTTTATTATATACTAGAGGCCCAACACACGAAATTCCTGCAAGAGTAGGCCTTCCTTCCCCTGGCTGCCGGCACCTGGGCTTTCCTCTGGCACCCCTGGACCCGGACTTCCCTTTGGCCGCCGGCAGGCTCCTGGGACCTGGGTTTCCCTCTGGCTGCTGGCAGGCACCCAGGACCCCGTCTTCCCTCGCAGCCCTGGATTTGTCCAGAAGGTTGTCTGGAAGGACATTCGGTCTAATTAGCATATTATGCTTTTATTATTATTATAGATTTGATTGCTCAGCATTTTAGTTAGCAGAGTCATATATTGGATTAGAAGAGTTATAAGGGTGTAGATTAGATTTAACCTTGATCTGGTGTAAAAGTCAGAAGAAAAGTTGAGATATAAAATGATTAATTAATGAAGAACCAAACGTGAAGGATACAGAGCAGAAAAGAAGTTTAAATGCCCTGGCATTTATTGGAAGGTAAAATAGGGTAAACTGCCAGTAGGGTAACTGGGCAACATAAGAGGATTTGAAGAAAGGAATGTCTTGAGTTTACTTGCCATGTTGTATGGAGCCATAGACTGAGGGAGTATGATAATCTTAAAAGTAATAAGATTAATATTAATACCCATGTTTCCTTCACTTAAATTAACAGCTGTTAACATCTTGTCACGTTTGCCTTACTCTCTCTATATGTACTATTTTTGGTTTTGTTTGTAATACATTTGAAAGTACATTAAAACCGTTGCTTTGTGTAAGTTCACTAGAGGCCTGGTGTACAAAAATTCATGCACTCGGGGGTGGGGGGGTGGGGGAGGATCCCTCAGCCCTGCCTGCACCCTCTCGCAGTCTTGGAGCCCTCAGGGGATGTCTGACTGACCGCTTAGCCACAGTCTGGCCTCCCTCTGTGGGAGGCAACCGGATGGTCTGATCAGGGGATAGCGCCGCGTGGCGAGCGACTGCCCCCCCCCCCATCACCCCTCAGCCACTGCTGGTCACCGCCATCCCCCAATTGCCCTGTCCCCAATTGCCGTCCCCTCCCTTTGCCTGCTGGCACATGCCTTGGCTGACCTGGCGCCACCTGCTTGCCGGCCCTGCCCCCCACTGACCGGTCGTTCCGCTGTTCGGTCGATTTGCATATTACACTTTAATATATAGGATTCTGTATATGAATTCTTATTAATTGTTACCAATTCAGCTGATTTTCTTGGATTTTCTAATTAGAATATCACATAGCTGCAAATAAATGATTTTACTTATTCCTTTAAAATTTTCATATCTCTTAAAATTTCTTTTCTTATTTTAGTAAGTTGTCCAGGACCTCCAGTGAAGTATTGAATAGTATCACTGATAAAATTCTGACTTTAACAGGAATACTTGTGATAGTGCACAATTAAATTCAATGATTGCAGTTTGCTTCTCAGGGATATTCTTTACATAGTTTCAGAAATTATTTTCTAATTATAAGTTTCTGGGTATTTTTCTAGGAATAAGTATAGTATTTTTATTACTCGGTTTGGTTTCATAGTATATTTTTCCTTAATATTATCTATGTAATGAATTTTTGGAATAGAATTTTCTGACATCAAGCTGTCCTTACAATTCATGAGATCTGACTTGGTAATGATCTTTTAATTTAATTTTGGTGCTACTATGTTTTAAGTAGATCAATGGATGTAGATGCTATTGTGGATAACAAAATACAGATTTCTTTAAAAGTGTTTATTTATTTTTATCATTTATATGCTTCCTAGTTCAACATAGAATAAAAGTATAACTACAACCATTGGGAGGAATACATAATTTAAAAAAAAAAAGACATCCTAACACTTAAAATGGTGGAATCAGTAATCTAGATATTTTTTTAAAATATATTTTATTGATTTTTTTACAGAGAGGAAGGGAGAGGGATAGAGAGTTAGAAACATCAAAGAAAGAGAAACATCGACCAGCTGCTTCCTACACACCCCCCACTGGGATGTGCCCACAACCAAGGTACATGCCCTTGACTGGAATCGAACCCAGGACCCTTCAGTCCGCAGGCCGACACTCTATCCACTGAGCCAAACCAGTCAGGGCATAGATAAAAGTGAATTTCATGCTTATCTTTGCCTTCATCGGAGTAGTTTTGCATGAATCTGTTGTCTGAAGATGATCTTGATGTTAATCAATGTATCCTCCTGGCCTAGACTTAAATAGACCAGAATGGTGAATATAAAATTAAGTAATATTTGGAGGATGGGAGGGGAGTTCGTCTTTCTTTAGAATCCCTCCTAATAAGCAAGTAAAATTAAGTAATATTTGAAGGATGGGAGGGGAGTTGGTCTTCTTTAGAATCCTTCCTAATAATCAATTATCATTATACACTACAGTCATTATAAAATGTGAAGAATATTAGGTTTAGAGTTAATAAACCCCTGAAGCTAGCATATTGAACTGTCATGTCTCGTTAGTGTGGGAAGGAAGGAATCTAGATAACTAGATTTATTATCATAGCTATTATATCTGTTTTTAAAAATGCCTCTGTATCTTTGGGAGGTCTGGATGTATTCCTTTCTCCTTTTACAGTATCCATAAACTGTATGTGTGGACTCTAAACAGAAGATCATTTTAAAATCAGAATGCTGCAGTAATGTAAGGGACTTTGATCTGGGACACTGATGGTGAACCTATGACACACGTGTCAGAGGTGACACGCGAACTCATTCTTTTGGTTGTTTTTTCTTTGTTAAATGGCATTTAAATGTATAAAATAAATATCAAAAATATAAGTCTGTGTTTTACTATGGTTCAAATATCAAAAAATTTCTATATGTGACACGGCACCAGAGTTAAGTTAGGGTTTTTCAAAATGCTGACATGCCGAGCTCAAAAGGTTCGCCATCACTGATCTGGGAGCATTTGCCAGTTCTCAGTGTTGCAGTGATTTGGAAAATGTTGTATACAATTTATATATACCTCATTTATAAACTGCTTAATAGTAATTCTGAAAATTTTAGTTATTTGAAAATAGCATTCACCAGTCCTGTGCTTAGAGAACTGGAATAGTCAAAAGAAAGTTAAAGAAAGCAATGGATGATTTACATTACATTTTAAGTTCACACCCAAGTTGGTTAACTCTTTGGAAGTCAATTTTTAAAGAAAGTTCTAGAGTTATTGTTCTTATTAGCTGAAAGGAACCTGGAAAGCATTTGGTCAAAATATTTTTGGCTATTTCTGATGGAACAAATACTGTGTTAGATCTTAGGGATATAAAAATGAATAAAACAAGGCCCTTGCCCATAATTCTTAGCCTGGAAGACATAACCTGAACCAAGAACTTACTTTGGTGTAGTGAGTTCTACACTTGATCTTAGCCAAAAGGCCGAGAAGCGATTGGTGTAGTGAGTTCTGAAATAGAACTTTTAGGCAATAAGTGGATTTTCCCATTTTGTAGCTGTGATTCCCACAGTTGGGCAGGCAAGCCAGGTACATACAACTCCCTAATGATGGTGGTATTGCTAAGACTCATTTCTTGGACTCTGGATACACGTTTGATGATCTGGTTCACGCTGGGTTCCTGTTAAGCTTTGAAAAAGAAAATTTCACCTAGCACCTTTTTAAAAAGTAGCTTGCTATGTGCAGTTAATAGCTGTTTAATTTGAGATACATTGATATTCCTACTTTCTTATCCCACACTTTTTGTTGGGTGAGCAGATCCCATTAAACATTTGGAATGCAAGCAATGGATAATTTGAGTAATTATTTTTATTTATTTATTTATTTTTAGAGAGAGAGAGAAAGGAAGAGGGATAGAGAGATAGAAACATCCATGAGAGAGAAACATAATTTATTGGCTGCTTCCTGCACGCCCCCTACTGGAGATATAGAGCCCACAACCTGGGCATGTGCCTTCACTGGGAATAGAATCATGACCCCTGGTTCATGAATGGATGCTCAACCACTGAGCACACCAGCTGGGCAATAATTTTTTTAATCTGAGTATCTCATTGTGTTACCTACAATCCTATACTCTAACTACAGATCTCAGGATGAAGACTTAGATGATTTTCATGGTGCTAACTCCTTCATGATCTTACCTCTCTTGCTCCTTGTTTTACATTTGAACTACATAAAGGCTGCATACCTGCCTAAGGTTGGCCTTATTTGCTGAGTTGTTTTCAGTCGTCATGCTTTAACTGGAATCTCTTGACTATACTTCTGCTGTGGACCCATGCCTCATCCTTAGCTTCACATCTGGGCTTGGCTGGTCGAGAGACAACCCCCACTATGCTTGAGTGGTCTTCTTGTTAGTCATGATCCTATGAACAGGGCTTACTTCTGCTCTCCACTCTCTGTAGCCATAAGAAGTATAAACTAGACATTGTTTATTTTTTATTTTTTAAAAAACATGTTTCTATTGATTTTTAGTGAGAGAGGAAGGGCGAGGGATAGAGAGATAGAAACATCAATGAGAGAGAGAAACATCATTGATTGGCTGCCTCCTGCACACCCCCTACTGGGTACTGAGCCCACAACCAGGTCATATACCTTGGCTGGAAATCGAACTGGTGACCTCTTAGTTCCTGGATCGATGCTCAACTACTGAGTCACCCCAGCCAGGCTATTTTTTAATTTAGGAAAGGAAACTGTTCAAGTAATCATAATACAAGCTAAATCTGATAACAGTTAAAGAATAAATTTCAGTTTTTCCTTCCTGTAGGATTATTAATAGAGCATTGACTATTTGGTTTAAAAAGTAAAAACAGAACAAATAAAAAACACCCTTGACCTTTTCTGAATAAATATGAACTTGCAAAAGAAACCATGCATATGGAGTACTGAGTGTGTTTTGGTAATTATGATGGATGGCCTCTCTCTCTGGGTCTCTCTCTTTGTCTCTAAGAAAGCTGAATTACAGGACAGGATAGTTAATATTCTTAAAGGATTCTTATCTCAGATACTAGGATGCTCAGATACAAAGGAGACTTGCTGAGATACTGGCTTGGTAAATGGTACTCAGCAAATCATAATCGTCTTTGAATTCTCAGTCACATTATGTAAGTGGTCCTACAGATGGATTTTTAACTCTAATTTTTCTAAGTTGCTTTCCTATCATTAAATGGTGGAAGGTGTTCTAAAATGCAAAATGAGAAGAATGTACTACTGTTACTTTAAGAAGAAAATGAAATAGGGAGGGAAAAGGGGGATGTTGTGACTGCTGACATTTGTGGCCTCTTTTCATTTGCGTAAGAGGTGGACTGGCTTTTCTGTAGCTGCGGTTTCCATGGAGAGGTAATGGGGGAGGACTTGTAGGACCGCAGCCTGTGAGAGCGATTCTGTCTTAGAGCTGCTCCAGAATATGACGGGAAGGGGCAGGGAGCTCAGGTGTGCCACGACAGCACAGATTATGGGGGCTGGCTGACCTGTCATGGCTGGTAACGTGACTGTGCAGATACCCCTGGGTGTGACAGACATGTTTGTGGAAGTGCCTGTGGATTCTCTATGTGAAGTGAAAGGATTGTAATGTTGTATGTATTTCCACCCTTCATATGATTTCTTACACTTGAGATTTGATTAAAAGAGACTAGACATATTACACCAAATGTATACCCTTGTTACAAGAAACTGACTAACTTCAATCGGCATGTTTGTATACAGATAAATGACATAAACAGAAGTCAGATAAATTATGATGGGAATAATGCACTCAGAGAAAGCTAATATGGTAGGTTAAACTGTAACCAGACATGAATGGGTTACTAACCTGGCATCTTTAATATATGCATGTTATAGAGTGATGCTGCTATATAATACAAGAAAAATGAAATAATGAAAGTTGTAAGAATTTTTCTGCACAATAGGTAGAAGGAAATCAGTTGTGTGCTTTGTTGATAAATATGCTTGTAGCTTAAGAGCTGAATTTTAGGAATTTTGTCATTGCTAAGAATAGATATTTTAAGGAATAGTTTTATATCAAATATAAAATTGTTAATGATCTTGAAATATTATTTTATGGTTTTTTGGTTTCCTTAACATAAATGGTAAATTAAATATTATTATATTAGTCTTGTTTTCTCATGGATATCATCGTGGATGGATAATGCCTTTGTTTAAAAACAAATGTGATTAGTAATTTTAACTTAAAACTACGAACTACTTTTTAAAATATTTCTAAGTAAAGCTGTGTTTCTCTTGAGGAAATCATGTGTTCAATTTACCAAATAGATATAAAGAAACTTAATTGAGCTCTCAGTTTTCTGATGATACCTGCATGAGAACTCTTTTATTTATATTGCTTATAATATTGTTTCATAGTGTTTGCGTCAGAAATGGTTTAGGTAGAGAATACATTGTAAGGTTGGTACAGTCCTTGATTACTTAATGCATATTACAATAAAAAAAGATAAATAGTTGCCTAATTTAATTCATGAAAGAAATGCCAAACCAAGTGTTTCTTAAATAAAGATATCTTTATGCAAAATCTAGACATAGTGTCATTCATGGTGGTACACAGTACTATTGAAAAGCTTTGTAAAATGTACAAATTTATCACAGAATTTATTTGAAAAGCATTACTTCAAGGTATTTCAGAAATTGTTCAGTAAATATTTATTGGAAATTATATGTGGAAGTATTCTGTAGATGATAACCTTAGTTTTATTAAAAACTTCTATTTCTTTTGTGTTTGGAATATTAAGATTACTTTTTTTTACTTTTTAAATATATTTAAAAAGGCGTAAGAGTTTATACATTATTAGGTACAGATATTAATGAAATTGACATTTTTATTTTTTAATTAATTCTAAGGTACACCTGCTCCAAAAGGAAAACAAATTTACTTTTTTCCAGTATTCACGCAAGTCATAGAGCTATGTGCTGTAAAGTATTTGTGTATTTGTTAGATAATAATAGGTAATTTTTAATGAGTGTCCACTCCAAGCTAACTACCTTTCTAAACATTTACAGTTTTGCCTTTTCTGAATCTCCCATAACTTTGAGAGATGGGTGTTGTTTTTTTCACCCATATTACAAATGAATAACTGGATTTTAGCAGGTAAAGTAACTTGTCCCATGTCATAGAGATAAGAAGGGGTGACCAGGACTTGAAGCCATGGCTGTTTTAACCACTGCACTTTCTTGGTGGTTAAAACTATTTCTTGCATATAAAAACTATAATCTGGCATAGTGGGAAAAGCTTTCTTTTCAGGTATCCTGGGATGAAATCCCAGCTTTCCTTATCTTAGTTGAGTGACATAGAAGCAGTTATACCTCTTCATGCCTATTTTTCCATAGGTAATTAATCATATATTTTATTTTTCTCTTTAAAAAAATCTATATTGTTGAGAATATTACAGATGACCCCCTTTTCCCCCCATTGCCCCCCTCCCCACCCAGTTCCCGCCCACCCCAGGCCTTCACTACCATATTGTTTGTTTCCACAGGTAAGGCTTATATACATATAAGTTCTTTGGTTAATCTCTTCCTGTCCCCCTCTCCCCTTTCCCTCTGATATTCATCAGTCTGTTCCATGTTCCCATGCCTCTGATTCTGTTTTATTTATCAGTTTATTTTGTTTATTAGATTTCTTGTTTGTTTATTTTTAGATTCAATAGTTGATAGATACATATTTATTGCCATTTTATTGTTCCTATTTTTGACCTTTTTTTTTCTTCCTTTTCTTAAAGAGTACCCTTCAACATTTTATGTAATACTGATTTGGTGGCAATGAACTCCTTTAGCTTTTTCTTGCCTGTGAAGCTCTTCATCTTACCTTCAGTTCTAAATGATAGCTTTGCTGGGTAGAATAATTTGGTTGTAGGTTCTTGCTATTCATCACTTTGAATATTTCTTGCCACTCCCTTCTTGCCTGCAAAGTTTCTGTTGAAAATCAGCTGATAGTTGTATGGACACTCCCTTGTAGATAACTAACTGCTTTTCTCTTGCTGCTTTTAAGATTCTCTCTTTGTTTTTAGCCCTTGACATTTTAATTATGATGTGTCTTGGTGTGGACCTGTTTGGGTACCTCTTGTTTGAGACTCTCTGTGCTTCTTGGACTTGTAAATCTATTTCTTTCCCCAGGTAGGAGAAGTTTTCTGTCATTTCTTCAAGTAGATTTTCAATATCTCTCTCTATTCCTTCTGGCACCCCCATAATGTGAATGTTGGTACACTTAAAAGGTGAGCCAGAGCTCCTTACATTATCTTCAGTTTTTGGATTATTTTTTCATTTTTTCTGATTGGGTATTTTTTGCTTCCTCATATTTCAAATCATTGGTTTGATTCTTGGAATCCTCTACTCTACTGTTGAATCTCTGTATATTATTCTTTATTTCAGTTAGTGTATGCTAATTTCTGACTGGTCCTTTTTTATGTTTTTGACATTCTCACTAAGTTCCTTGAAGTTCTCATTAAGTCCCTTGAAGCTCTCATTAAGAACCTTGAGTAATCTTATAATCATTGTTTTGAACTTTGTATCCAGTAGTTTGCTTGCTTCCATTTCTTTCATTTTTGACATGCTTTCTTGTCTATGTATTTTGGCTGCTTCCCTATGTTTGTTTCTGTGTATTAAATAGAGCTGTTATGTCTCCTGGAATTGGTAGAGTGGCCTTATGTATCGGTTGTCCTGTAGGGCCCAGTGGCTCAGCCTCCCCAATCACCTGAGCTGGGTGCGCGAGGTGTGCCCCTGTGTGGGCTGTGTGTACAGTCTTGTTGTAGTTGAGACTTGATTGCTATTGGCATCACTGGGAGGAATTGACTCCAGGCCATTGGCTGTGAGGACCAGTTGTGTCTACAGTGGAAGAGCTGCTGTGTAGGAGACACCCTTATGGAGCATGACTTGCTTCACTGGGGCTTTGGTGCTGGTGCTGATTCTGCCCCTTGAGTGTGTCACTTGTGGATGTGTATAGTTGTAATCTGGTATAGTCTGAAGGTGTCAACCAGGTGCACTAGCTCTGGGGCCTCCTGGGAGGTATAGTCAGCCACTGCCTGGGGCTACACAGCAGGATCTACAGAGAGATCTGCAGGTGGTTGCTACTTGTATTGAGCTAGGAAGCACCCAGATAAGGCCCAGCTGTGAAGCAAGGCAGGCTGCTGCTAGTACAGTGGGGCCTTGACTTACGAGTGTCCCAACTAACGAGTTTTTTTAGATACCAGCTGTCTCTCGGCCAATTTTTTGCATTGAGTTGACAGAGTAATTTGAGTTAATGAGCTCCTTAACGAGCACCTTAACAAGCTTGGTCTCCGAACGAATTAAATTCGTAAGTCAAGGCCCCACTGTACTGGGTATTGGGCCTTTTATTGATAGGTTTAGGGCATGCTGATGCCACCTGAAACTTGTTTGAGAGATTTTAGCAAAGCCTGAAGCTGGAGCCAGGACAGGCCATTCATAAGGAAAAGCCACTGCAAACAGCTTGGGTGGGTTTGCAAATTGGATGGGGCGGGGTCTCAGGGGATCACCATGGTGGAGCAAACAATGTGGGCCATGTTGATGGAAACTCAGATATAGCTGCTAGTCAGCTCTGGGGGAGGCCCCAGTACAAGGATCAATGACCCCTGCGAACATCCCTGTCTGGGAGAAAGCTGCCCCCGAGTTCCTGCTCCTATGCAAGACAATGCAGTTCCTCCCCATATGATCCTTGAGTCCCCCAATGCTGCCACCTGGTGCTGAAGCTTAGAGGAAGTGGGACCAGGTATTGGCTCTTTTAAGAGGAACACCTGGGACTCCAGCAGCCTCTGTGTCACTCAGCCACAATCCTTACGCATTTTTCCCAGTTCTGGAATCCTGGGCTGGGTGTCTGGTTTGGGCCTGAGACACCCTGCTTCTTACAGAAGGCCTTGGAGATATCCCTCCCAATTAAAAATATGCCACACATGGGTGTCAGACCAGCCTGTTCCATGCCTCCAGCCTTCTTACCAGTCTCAATGTGCTTTCTTAGTTACTTCTTTAATTGTAGGACTTTCATTCAGCCAGCTTTCAAGTGGTTCAGAATGATGGTGGCTCTGTATTTTGGTTGTAATTTTGATGTGGTTGTGGGAGGTGACAGGTACCAGCATTTACCTAATCCACCATCTCGGTTCTCTCAAATCATATACTTTAATTTTAGTGCTAATGTGATGTCTGCTTCCCGCGACCTGCTGGTAGTAGTTATTGCTAAAATATATTATTATTCATAATGTTAGAATATGAGATAGTAATCCAATTGTGTTTTATTGCTCTGTTTGGAAATATTATAAAAGGCTAATATGCTAAATGTCCAGTCATCTGGTCAACCAATCAAGCGTAATCTATACTAATAAAAGGGTAGTATGCTAATTAGACTGGACACCTTCTGGACATTCATTCGGACATCCTTCCAGACAAAGCCACAGTGGTAGGGACCAAGGCAGAGGCAGTTAGGGGCGACCAGGTCAGCAGGAGAGGGCAGTTAGGGGCGACCTTGCTGGCAGGGGAGGGCAGTTAGTGGTGACCTGGCTGGCAGGGGAGGGCAGTTAGGGGCGGCCAGGTAGGGGAGGCCAGGCCAGCAAGGGAAGGCAGTTAGGGGCAGCCAGGCCAGCAGGGGAGGGCAGTTAGTGGTGACTGAGCCAGCAGGGGAGGGCAGTTAGTGGCAGCCTGGCTGGCAGGGGAGTGCAGTTAGGGGCAGCCAGGCCAGCAGTGGAGGACAGTTAGGGGCGGCCAGGCTGGCAGGGGAAGGCAGTTAGGGGCAGCTAGGCCAGCAGGAGAGGGCAGTTAGGGGTGACCAGGCCAGCAGGGGAGGGCTGTTAGGGGTGGCCAGGCTGGCAGGGGAAGGCAGTTAGGGGCAGCCAGGCCGGCAGGGATGGCAGTTAGGGGCGATCAGGCCGGTAATCAGAGGTGGTTAGGGGTTATCAGGCAGGCAGGCAGAGAGGTTAGGGGCAATTAGGCAGGCAGAGGTGGTTAGGGGCGATCAGGCAGCCAGGCAGAGAGGTTAGGGATGATCAGGAAGGCATGCAGAGAGGTTAGGGACAATCAGGCAGGCATGCAGAGGTGGTTAGGGGCGATCAGGCAGGCAGAGGAGCAATTAGGGGCATCAGGCAGGCAGGCAGAGTGGTTAGGGACACTCAGGCAGGTGAGCGGTTAGGAGCCAGTGGTCCAGGATTGCGAGAGGGATGTCCAACTGCCGGTTTAGGCCCTATCCCACAGGGCAGTTGGACATCTCCCCAGGGGTCCCGGATTGGAGAAGGTGTAGGCCGGGCTGAAGGACCCTACTCCTCTCCCTGTGCACGAATTTTGTTCACTGGGCCTCTAGTATGCTAATGATATGCTAAGGCCGCTCACTATGACATGCACTGACCACCAGGAGGGAGACGCTCCGACTGGTAAGTTAGTTTGCTGCTGGGGTCTGGCTGATTGGGACTGAGCAAGACGGGCCGGACACGCCCTGGAGCCCTCCGGTGGTCCCTCTCCAGCTGGCCAACCTACTGCGTCTTTCCCTGGCCCTGATCGTGCACCAGTGGGGTCCTTTGGCCTGGCCTGCACTTTCTTGCAATCCAGGACCCCTCAGGGGATGTTTGAGAGCCAGTTTCAGGCCAACGGCGGAACGACTGGTCGCTATGACATGCACTGACCACCAGGGGGTAGATGCTCAATGCAGGAGCTGCCCCCTGGTAGTCAGTGTGCTCCCACAGCGGGAGCACTGCTCAGCCAGAAGCCAGGCTCACGGCTGGTGAGCACTGCAGTGGTGGTGGGAGCCTCTCCCACCTCCACAGCAGCACTAAGGATGTCCGACTGCCGGCTTAGGCCCACTCCCCACGAATTTTGTGCACCCGGCCTCTAGTGCTCTAGTGTGTGTGTGTGTGTGTGTGTGTGTGTGTGTGTGCGTGTGTGCGTGCGTGCGTGTGTGTGTATGGTTCTCTCTCTCAACCTCAACATTAATGAAGTATACGTAATGTAGTTACAGAGCTTGCTGAGGATACTGTTGGAAAAGACCAAGTGAGAATAATGCAAGGGAGCAGGCTTGGCTTTGTGGAGGGTGTGGGTTAGACAGCAGGGAAGTTCATGAAAAGACATGGAGACCAGTGCAGAGGCTGTGGCAGAAGTCTCGGTGAGATGTGATGGTTGGACCAGGTGGTAGATGTGGACAGTTGGGAGAGGTTTTCAGATGGAGAATCAGATGGTTTGGGTTTTGCTGGAGTGTTACACTCCTGACAACAAAGAATAAAGAACAGTGAAGGTTTGTGAAGTGGACACTGGCAGACTGCAGGACTGACTCACCAACTGAGTGAACCCTCTGTGCCAGCTTGGCTGTGCACGGGATTCACATGTGTTTCTCAGCAAAGTTAGACATTACCAAATGTCCTAGACCTTTGTGAATATTGGAAACCATAAGTCTTAAGATTGTGACTGCCAAAATGTGAATAATTTGCCTTGCTTTATAGACCAGATATGATCTTGAGAGATGAGAGGTCTCACATTTTTGAAAGTTCACGCCTTGGTGCATACCACTGCTTCTTCCTGGTCTCCTGTCTCTACCCAGCTTTTTGTCCTTGGCCCCAGAGCCTTTTGCTCCAGTGCCTCCACTGGTAAAGTAAATAATTCTTTGACCATAAAATAATTATCATGCTTTTTGAGTTCCAATATGAAGTTTACATATTTTTTAAAGCAGCATATCCCTGTTGTGGGTAGAGTAGATTCATAAATATTACAAACTAGAGGCCCAGTGCACGAAATTCGTGTACTGGGGCGGGGGGTGTCCCTCAGCCCAGCCTGCACCCTCTCTAATCTGGGACCCCTTGAGGGAAGTCGGACATCCCTCTCACAATCCAGGACTGCAGGCTCCCAACCACTTGCCTGCCTGCCTGCCTGATTGCCCCTAACCACTTCTGCCTGCCAGCCTGATCACCCCCTAACCACTCCCCTGCCAGCCTGATCGACGCCTAACTGTTCCCTTGCCGGCCCAAATGCCCTCAACTGCTCTCCCCTGCAAGCCTGGTCGCCCCCAACTGCCCTCCCCTGCTGGCCTGGTCCCCCCTAACTGCCCTCCCTTGCAGGCCATCTTGTGGTGGCCATCTTGTGGCCACATGGGGGTGGCCATCTTGTGTGTTGGAGTGATGGTCAATTTACATACTAGTCATGCCTAATTAGCATATCTGGTTGTGACTGTGAGGGCATTGTGACCAATTTGCATATTACCCTTTTATTAGTATAGATGGTAAGGACTATGCATTCCAGACCCAATCTGTGGCATGGCATTCATGGATACCTGGTGGAATTTCTTTCTGCAGCAAGTAACCTCAACATTCTGTTTTCTGGGGTACTTTAGTAAGATCATCATAAGCATAACTTAATGATCTTTATTTAATAACGGTGGGTAAAATTACAGAGTTGTAATTAAAACTTAAATGCTGGTTTGTAAGATTGTAATGCCAGTTACCTCAGCAGTGGTGATAACTTTTCCCCTCTCAAAATTATGTTGTGGAAATTGTGTCTATCTGAGTATGTTTATCAGTGATTTCTATTATAGTAAAATGGAAGTTCATTTCTGAGCCAAACTGAGGCTATGGATGCTTAGGTCTCCCCTAGAGGAAGTAAAAAGCAGAGAGGCCACCTTTTCTGACAGCTTCATGGGTTTTCCTTTTTTTGTCCTCCTTCCCCTCCTCCACATCTCACTCAGTTCTATTGATCAGTTACTGATTGCTTTATTTTCCTCTGGGAAAAGGACTGTTCACCTCGATTATCCATTGTGAGTCGTTTTCTCTGTGGACCTTATTGAAGCAGTGGAGACATGTTTAGTCTTTTTATTCATTCTGACACATACAAATTCAACCACATTTGAACACACACTGTGCTTCTAGGGTTGTGCATGTGCTCTGGGAATTGGTTTTCCTATCATCAAGGAAGCTTAAAAATCTCAGATATGGGTAAGAGATTTACATAAGGAATAAATGAGACCACAAATAATAATGGGCAAATGGGATGCAATGAGACACAATTAAGATACTTTATTATAATAGTATGGAATAAAGTTATGTGGGTTGTAGAGAAAGGTAGGAAACTATTGCTTTTCTTGATTTATTAGAAGTTTCTGAGAGTTGGTATTTAAACTAGATCATGAAAAATGGTGAGATATAAACTAGTGTCCCGGTGCACAGATTCATGAACATTGAAAGGAAATTAATTAGAAGAAATATTTTAATACCGCTATTCACTTCTTGCTAGTGAAAAGAAAATAGGATTCTACCGAGTCTCCTATCTACCTACACCAGGACTTCTGTGAGGATGAAATGAGATGAGGCACAGGAAAATGCTTCACAAACATTTGGTTAGACTGAAGTGTTTGCACCTGGCTGTAAAGCAAGTCAGGTTCCTGGGCTGAAGAAACTCGAAGGATGCTAGTCGGTAGGAAGAGGAAGCTGGGCGTTGCTACGTGATGTCATTACCTGGCACCCACAGCCACCATTTCTGGGCTGGGCTGGGCTGTGGGCTACATTTTGCGCCATGGGGTCTTGGCAGCATTGGCTGTGATTTGGTGGGGTGTCGCTCCAGGGTGGTGGTGGGGCCTGTGTCCCACTTGGGGGAAAGTAGAGTATTGGTTTGTCGACACCAGGTCCATGGTACCTTTTTTAAACTAGAGGCCCGATGCATGAAAATCATGCAAGGGGCTCAGCCCTTGCAGCTGTGGTGGCTTGCCTCAACTCTTGGCAGCCGTGGTGGCTACCTCGTCCCTCGCAGCCCCGGCTTTGTCTGGAAGGTCGTCCAGAAGGTCGTTTGGCTGCCTGGTCTAATATGTCTCGTCATATTACACTTTTATTATTATAGATGGCCAGTGTGCATCATGGCAGCTCCTGTGTTGAGTGTCTGTCCCCTGATGGCTAGTGCACGTCATAGCTACCGGTTGGACAGATGGACACTTAGCCTTTTATATATAGATAGATACTGGGGGCCAGGGTGATAAAGTGACTGTGATAAATCTTGATCATGGAGTTTAGCAGGTGATATGAGCATGAAATTAGTGACTCATACACGTGCATTGCACCTAATGCAAGAGGAGCTTGGTACTGTTGACTCACATAGTCATAGTCCTGTTTGGGGATCCGGAAAGGGCTTCTAGAGCATGTGATATTCCAGTTCAGACCTGAAAGATGAGGCACTGCTATATCAGACAGGACCTTCCTTTGGTGTATGTCCATAATACAGAGAAGTACTGTAGCATAGTATTAAAAAGTTCACATTTTGGAGACAGTCTGCCTGGGCTCAAACCTGGCACTTCTTAGAAGCCCTGCGACGTTTGCTTCTGTGTGCCACAGTGTGTTCCTTTGTAAAATGGAGATCAAGGGCAGTTCCTTCCTCCCAGGTAGGTGTTTTGTGGGGATGCAATGAGTTAGTACATAAAGTCCTTAGAGCAGTGCCAGGACATAGTAAGTACTTACAGTTTAGCTGTTAGTGATAGATTTCCCCCTAGAAGGGTCTGAAGGAAGATGAGGGCAGATGAAAGGGGAGCATTGGAAGGCAGTTCTCAGAAGAAGGCACACTGAGTTTGAAGCAGTTGTGGGAGGAATGCAAGCTGTGTGTTGCCGAATTCCTGAAAGGTAGTATTGCTCATTCCAGAGGAAAGCTTCAAGAGGAGGAATTCTGGTGATGGGTTGGAGCGGATAACTTGTGGTGTTTGCATCAGTTTTAAAAATGTATATGTCTATTAATTATGATTTACTAGTTTATTTAAAACATATATTTTAGGAATTTAAGAAATAGTTAATCTTAATAGCATTCCAAAATAATTGTGTCATGGTTATCTCTTATGTGCTCCAATATCATAACTGTAAATAACTTTAACTTTTCTTAAGTTCAGTTATATTTCAGTATGTTTTCCACCAGGGTTTGCCTAACGTGGTCTGTATGATGCATTTAGCCTTTAAATTAGAGAATGACAGTAGCTGATAAATGACCAGAAAGCTATTTTTAGCTTGAATAGATCACATCCATATATATGAAGCTATAAGCCTAATTACTGTTGTTTTTGGCCAGAGTTCTTGCAAGTGTGGGAGTTAGCTAACTACTTCCTTTGTGAAAAAAAAATGACATTTGTTTTTGTTATAGTTGCTTAAAGCATGTGATTTTTAAGTGATTGGATTATAAAGATTTAGATTGAGAATTTTATGCTCTTTAAAATTTACCATAAATAAATACTTGTTCATAACCAGTTAATATACGAAGGGCCCAGTACTATCTATCATTATCTTCTATGAGTTGTTATTGCAAGGTAACATTGAAGACAAATAAATGAAGGACACATGCATGTATACATATCATGGTGTGATGAGTATAATTCAAACATGGTAACATATACATACTATATAAACACACACATATACAAAGTTGTATAAACTGTTATTTGATTATTTAGGCTAATGGTCTCAAGCAAAAGTGTGAATGGTTCCCAAGTAAAATTTTTCCTATGATATTATTTACTGTAATTTAATCAGCAGGTTTGTGTGGTTTGTACGTGTATTTAGGGAATTTCTCTCAGAGTGTGTTGGCCAGTAATAAAAAGCTAACTTTTAAGTTCATGATTGGCCACTAATATGTGGCACACACAGTTGACCACCCATACTAGTAAATGTCTGGATTTCTGTATCATTTTATATTTGTAATGAATTAAATTACTCAGTAGTTGTCTTTTACTTTTAAAATGATAGCATAGAATATTAGTAAATGGAAATAGCTACATACTACTAGTGTATATTTACACCTATTTCTTACTTTGTGAAACTATGAAAAATTTGGGAACTTTTCTCATGAGCTTTTTAGTGGAAAGTTACTGTACTTTTGGCTGTTTGTTCACTTTCAGCACAGAAAAGATAAATAAGGATTGTTTAAAAGGTATGGTTAAACTTTTTGAATTTTGGATTTTGTTAATGTATATTTTTCTTGTTAGTAAATTTTAATTTTCCCCTGATTTTGAATAGACTTATCCAGTATAGAATGGTTAGGATTTATAGCATTTACCTGATACTGATGTCAAGATTATTTAACAGCTTCCTTGCTATGTGTCCAGCTTGTGCTTGGGGCACACTACCTGTTCTCTGCCCCTTTGGGTCTGTTGGGCTCACTTATGTAAGTGATTACTCACAACAGAATGAGATGTCTGCTGTGGTGGGGACCGTATAAGGTATTAAGTATTACAGGGGTACATGTCAGTGGCCTTTACTCTTGCTGAACTACAAAATGTTAGGGGGTTTTATTTATTTTGACTGTAATTCTTCCCATAAAGATTGTATTGTTAGTTGATGACTAAAATTGTTAGACTTGGTCTGATTTCACCTTATTTCTCTCCCAACCACCACCTACTTATAATTTTTCATATCATTTTGCTAGTGAGGAAATTACTCTTGGAAGGGATGCAAATTGGACTATTTCGAGGTGAAAAACAGACTTCTTAACTGATGTCTGAATATTTTGACCAACACATTGAATTAGAAAATTAAAGGAAGGGAAGTGTAAAGGATGGTGTGATGCAATACTTACACTGGTATCATTGCCAATCAGTAAATGTTAAAGTACTCTCTCTCAATTTGAAAGGAAGAAACAGGTATCAAATAATTTGAAAGCATGGATTAATATAGAGTTTAAGTGAGAATACTGAAAATAACAATCTGAGAGTATACATATATGTTCTTATGTGTACATATGTTTGTACGGATATCTGTGTGTATATATACATACATACATATATATGTAACGTGTATTTTTAAGCATATCCATAAGCATTTATATACTTTTTGGGGAATTGAGGCATTTAAGTTTTGTTTCTGATTTGTCTACTGATATTTATATATACATACACATATATTTATGTATATAAACATATTTAAATGAGTATTTACCTTCAATATGAGAAGTCCATACACTTAATTTAAAAAAAAAAAGCACTAACAGAAGTAAATAGAATGAAAAAATTAGCAGTTCACCCTTTCTGCCCTTGCATTTTATTTTTATACTTAGAGGTCTTTTTTTTTTTTTCAGAGATGTTTATGCAAACATGACAAGATTATTCTTTTTAAATGTACACACATGTTCACAAAAAATTGAATTACATAATAGATACTAATCTGAACTCTGTTTTTTATTAAATTTAGTATTCTTATACTTCAAAAAATCATTGCCTAAATCCTTGCAGTTATAAACTTCAAGTGAAAGCAAAAACCATACAGTAGGAAAACATCTACAGTGAACTGAGCACTGATAAAATTTGGCTCCATTCAAATCTCCTGCATGATTTTAGGTTATCACTTATTTCTACCTATCCAGTGTCTGTGTTAATTGCTGATTTTTTAAATCCTCACCCTAAGATAAGTTTTTATTGATTTTAGATAGAGAGGAAGGGAGGGAGGGAGGGAGGGAGAGAGAGAGAGAGAGAAAGAAAGAGAGAGAAAGAGAGAAACACCAATGTAAGAAACATCTATCGATTGCTTCCCGTATGTGCTGGACCTGGATTAAACCCTCAACCTAGGTATGTTCCCTGTCTAGGAATCAAACCTGTGAGTTTTTGGTGTACAGGACAGTGCTCCAACCAACAGAGCCCCCTAGCCAGGGTTATTGCTGATTTTTTGTTTTCTCGCTCATAATAGTATTTTTTAGCGAATACACATTTAAAATGTTAGGAGAACAAAGTACTCTCACTTTTTTTGAATGACCAAACATGATAACACAAACCAGAATCCATTAAAATAAATAAGAAGTCTAGAATCTTAATTCCCAGTCTGCATAGTGTTCTATTTTAGCTTCCCTTTAAGCATCTGCCCTGGAATAAACCCCCATCCACTCAGTCTCATTTTCCAAATTCATTATCATGTCTACAAATGCACTTCCTACCTCTGGTAGATCAATTTGTTGCATTATGAACTTGTTCATTTAGAAATTGATCAATTATTTCTAAATATTAATAGAATGCTTACTCTGTCATATGTGTAACTTCTATAAGTTGTATATATAGTTGTGAAAGCAGGTCATTAGCCTCTGTGATGAGTAGACTGGTACCATCCTTCATTAAGCCATCAAAACCTAAAGCTTCTGCGTAATTACTTTCTTGATTTAACTTTTTGTACCACATTCTCCTCTCACCTGCATACAGAGTGTCCCCAAAAATGTATACACACTTTAACAGCTCACAGCTCAATTTTGAAAATGAAATGTATTTTAATAAACACTGCCTTTATAATTATTCATCGTGTGAGTATACATTTTTTGTTGGACACCATATATTTGATTCTGCCCATGTACTTTCTGCTTATTCCAACTTTTAATCTTAACTTCATGCTTTGTTTCACAGAAGCCTTTCACTTCCTCTGGAATTTACATCAACTTAAAAAACACTTTAAAAAGAGACAGTGTTTTCAGTTTTTTAAAAGATATTAATAGCTGATAATGTGCTTGTTATTTTAATGTATACTAGAAAATAAATTGGGAACAAACTAGTTTTGTGTTCTTAAAGAAATTATTTTCGGTCTATTATTTTGAAAATTATTTAAAATAATGTGAAATAACTTAAACATACTAAAGATTCAGAGTTGTATGAATTTATTATTTAGGGATGATGAGCTTGGGGCATTTTTAGATGAAAAAATGTTTTTGTTGAGTATTTTACTTATACATATACTATAAATCCTATGCTATACTGCTATTAAAGGGTGAATTATCTTAAAGAAATGAAGAAAAGTATAGTTTATTTTTTATTTTCCCTGCCTCCCTCCCTTCCTGCTTCTCTCACTTTCTTTTTTCTTAGAAATCAGGGCTTTGCAACTTATTTTGGAAAAGGGCCTGATTTAACTACTTTAGCCTTTGTGACCTCGTATATAATCTCCATCACATATTCTTCTTATTCTTTTCAAACATTTAAAATCATGCACTGGCCTTACAAAAACTGGTTATGGGCTTGATTTGGCCTGTGGGATGTAATTTACTGGCCCTACTAAAGATAATGGTACTTTAAAGAAGGATTTAAAATGGCGGCAGAGTAGGTGGATGCTGCACGGACATGCTCCCACGAACAAGCTGGAATTACAACTGAAATATGGAAAGGCTTCCTGAATAATCAACGGCAAACTCACAGGAGAGAACCCTGATACCCAAGGCCCAAAGGTGGAGACTACATAGAGACTTATAGGAGGGGTGAAGGCACGAAAGGGCTGGTTGGGCACCCAAGACAGAAACTGAAGTCCCGGAGAGCTATCTCAGCTGTGTGTGTGTGTGTGTGTGTGTGTGTGTGTGTGGCAGCGGAGGGGGGTAGGGGGGGTGGTCATTGAGAACTCTGGGATCTAATCCCCAAGCTGGGCTCCCTAGCAGAGAACACCAAATCTGAGGAGGGTACCCACATAATATCTAGCTGTGAAAAGCAGTAGGGTGCTGTCTACCAGGGAATGGTAACTGAAAGTTTGGGCACCCTCCTGAAGGGCCAATGCACAAATATTCCCTGTGGCACCACCCACCTTGTGCTCTGGCAGAGGGAGGGTGAAGTGTAATGGAGCTATGAGAGCAGAACCCAGGACTGAGGATTCATGGTATAGAGCTCACAAGATAAACACCCCAAGTTTCCTGGACTGAGTCATTCCCTCACACAACGGAGGACATCTTTCCCACTTACACATTTGCCTTACCTAGGGGGAAGACAGTTGACACACCCTATTGGAAAACACCTTGCCCTAAGGCCACTTAAGAGATTTAAAAGTAACAACTAGCCACCAGGGAGAAGCAATTGCCCCACCCTGTTGGAAAAAAACAACTCTCCTCACACCTGAGGAAGATGGCCTGGGACTATTCACATTAGAATACTATTCTGTAGACAGAGGTGATCCCTGGAGGCTTTGAGTCTTTGCCTGATCCAGTTAGTCAGAAACAGCCTTTAACGCTGTCCTGCACTAGAGATTGAGAGGTGTAGAGGATCTAACTAAAACATAGTCACAAACTCAAAGAGACAACCAAAATGAGGAGACAAAGTAACAACCCTCAAATGAAAGAGAATTCTCCAGAAAAAGAGATAAATGAAGCAGAGATAAGAAATTTATCTGAAACAGAATTCAGAGTAATGATGGCAAAAATGCTCAAAGTATGGAAAAAGATCTATTAACTATAAAAAAAGAACAGTCTGAAATAAAGAATGAGGTACAGATAACACATTGGAAGGAATACACAGCAGATTAGTGGAAGCTGAAGATTGAATTAGTGAATTAGAAAACAGAGTTGAAAATATCACTCAATCAGAGAACCAAAAAGAAGACAATTAAAAAACAGGAGGAGGACAGCTTAAGGGAGCTATGGGACAATGTGAAACGTAACAATATTAGAATAGCAGGTGTGCCAGAAGAGACAGAAAGGGAGAAATGAATAGAGAAGGTGTTTAAGAAATAAGGGTAGAAATCTTCCCTAACCTAGTAAAGGGAAAAAGTCACACAAGTTTAGGAGGCACAGAGAACCCCAGACAAGAAGAACCCAAGTAGACCCACACCCTGACACATCATAATTAAAATGCCAAAAAATGAAGACAGAGAGAGAACCTTAAAGGCAGCAAGAGAAAAGAAAACTGTTACCTACAAAGGAGTTCCTATAAGGCTGACACCTGATTTCTCATCAGAAACTCTACAGGCAAGAAGAAAATGGCATGAAATACTCAAGGTAATGGAAAGCAAGGATCTGGGACCAAGATTACTATATCCAGCAAGGCTACCATTCAAAATAGATGGTCAAATAAAGAGCTGCCCAGACCAAAAAAAAAAAAAAAAAGGCTAAAGGAGTTCATCCTCACCAAACCAGCATTACAAGAAATGCTAAAGAGATTGCTGTAAGGGGTTGCTGAGAAGAAACAGAGAAACCTAGCCATACAGAATTAAAATGGATATAAATAAGTACCTCTCAATCATAACCCTAAATGTAACTGGGTTAAATGCTCCAATCAAAAGTCATAGGTAGCTGAACGGATACAAAAACATGACCCAACTATATGCTGTCTACAAGAGACCCACCTCAAAACAAAAGACACAAACAGGATGAAAGTGAAGGGATGGGAAAAATTTTTCTGTGCAAATGGAAAAGAAAAAAAGCTGGAATAGCAATACTCATATCTGACAAAATAGACTTTAAAATGAAGGCCATCACAAGAGACAACAAACGTTACTACATAATACTAAAGGGATCGATCCAACAAAAGGATATAACCCTTGTAGACATATATGCACCCAGTATACTGGTAGGTGCACCTATCTACACTAATAAAAGAGAAACATGGTAATTGGCGTACGACCGCTACCCTTTTCATTGGCTAATCAGCGAGATATGCAAATGAACTGTCAGCCAAGATGGCGACCGGCAGCCAGACAGCTTGAAACTAACCTGAGGCTTGCTTGCCTCAGTGACGGAGGAAACCAACGTTCCCTGCCTGCGACTGCAGGCCTCTGAGCCTGCAGTTTCAAACATTGTAACAAATACCGCGGGACTTCAGCCAGCAGATTCGCAACATTGTATGCAAAGGCCAGAAACCTACTTTCAGGAGCGGAGGCCTAAGAGCTGGAGCCAAGCCTCAAGCTAAAGCTGGTCCAGAATAAAAAAAAAAAAAAAAAAGGAAAAAAGGAGCGTTTGGGAGTTCAGTCACCCCCAGCCTGAAAACAGCCCTCAGCCCCTCACCCAGACTGGCCAGGCACCCCAGTGGGGACCCCCACCCTGATCCAGGACACCCTTCAGGGCAAACGACCTGGCACCCACCCGTGCACCAGGCCTCTACCCTATATAGTAAAAGGGTAATATGCCTCCCAGCACCGGGATCAGCAGAGCCGCAAGGCCTCCCGGCACCGGGATCAGCATGACAGGGGGCAGCGCCCAAACACCCTGATCTTCCCTGCTCTGTGTGTGACAGGGTGCGGGGCCACAACCCCCCTCCCCCCCCGGGCCCTGCTCTCTGTGTGACGGGATAGAGCCATAACCTCCCCATCGGCCCTGCCCTGAGTGTGACAGTGGCGGCGCCCCAACCCCCTGATCGGCCCTGCTCTGTGGGTGATAGAGGGCGGTGCCCCAACCCCCACCCCCGCCCCCCCACGGGCCCTGCTCTGTGTGTGATGGGGTAGAGCCATAACCTCCCCATCAGCCCTGCCCTGAGTATGACAGTGGCGGCACCCCAATCCCCTGATTGGCCCTGCTCTGTGGGTGATAGAGGGCGATGCCCCAACCCACTGATCCGCCTTGCTCTGTGTGTGACAGGGGACGGTGCCCCAACTCCCCCGTCGGACCTACTCTGTGAGTGACGGGGGAGCTCCCCAACCCCCTGATGGGCCCTGCTCTGTGCATGACAGGGGGCAGTACCCCAACCCCCGGATTGGCCCTGCTCTGTCCGTGACAGGGGGTTGCGCCGCAACCTCCCCATCGACCCTACCTTGAGTGTGACAGGGGGTAGTGCCCCAACCCCTCAATCGGCCCTGCTCTGAGCCCGACCACGGGCTGCACCTAGGGATTGGGCCTGCCCTCTGCCACCCTGGAGCAGGCCTAAGCCAGCAGGTCATTATCTCCTGAGGGGTCCCAGACTGCAAGAGGGCACAAGCCAGGCTGAGGGACCTCCCCTTCCCCCCGAGTGCACAAATTTTTGTGCAACGGGCCTCTAGTCTATATAATAAAAAGGTAATATGCAAATTGGTCCTAACAGCGTCACAGTAACAACCAATCTGCATATTAACAGGCCAGCAGGAGGCTGCATGCACAGCAGGGGCCTTTCTGTGACCAGGCACCCGCAGCGGTGGGAGTCAGGCCCGTGTCTCGGGCACCCGTGGCACAGCGGCAGTCAGTCAGGCCTGGGTCCCGGACACCCGCAGCGGCGGGAGTCAGGTCTGGGTCCATCACCAGTTAGAAGGCATCTCAGGGTGAAGACCATCACCTTAGCTAGAACTCAAGATGGTCACCTGGCCTGGCCCCTCCTCAGAGGCAGCCCCTTTCCTCCATGTTCACTGCAGAGGACAGACAGAGGTGCCTAAGAGTCTGGGGCCATGGTGCCCCATCCTTACCCTACTCCCCTGGCCGCCTTCTCCTGTGGCCCCCACAGAAGGGTATGTATGAGAGCCCTTCCCCTGCTACCTCTCACCACTGTCTCCGGCCATCCCTGAGCACACAGGCATATCAGCTTTCAAACTTGCCCTACTCACTTCCTCTCACCCCCTTCCAGGGCCTCTGCTCTGGATGGGGCCTTTGGAATCCAGGGCTCTGGGTTTTACAGCAGAGCTGGGGTGGGAAAGGGTAAACAGCACCAAAGATGGCTGATATGGCCACCCACCTCTGCCTCAGCTTGACCAATTAGTTCCGCCTCAGAACGTGGCACTCAGAGGGGATCCCTACTTCCCCAGCAACGGCTGTAGGGCCTTGGCCCCAGTACCAACCTCCTTTCCCCCTTGGCCCTCCCCACAGCTGGTGCTTGCTGCAGCTCCATGTGCCTTATTTAACCACCCCTTCCTTCCTTGTTCCTACAAAGGAGGCTGCATTTTTGTATGTTATATTCATATAAACTTTGTAACGTTTTTTGGGGGAAAAAAAGATGACCAAGAGAATGCCACAGTTAATGTGTCCGGAGTCTGGCTCAGGAGAATGGAGAGAAGGGAGAATTCCATAAATTGGCTGATGCCAAGATATTTCTGAGTGACTGCCTGGCGTGTGACAGTTATTTGACCAGAGGAAGGAGTCCCAAGTTTCTCAGCAGAACACCAACGACTTCTTTCGTGTTCTGAACCTTTGCTTTGGTTTTCAGAATTCCCTGCTCCCCATCTGTTGGCTCTCTCCCTCTGAGAGGCGCTGATGTCATCACATGGGTTCAACTAGAATATTGTATCTCGAAAAGATTGCCCCAATGTATGTATCCTTTTATCTGACGATGAAAAAATCCCAAAGAATAAGAATGGAGACAGACTACTGTCTTTTAGGCTTAAAAAAACCCGGAAGTATCCTGCAAAGAGCTGAGACTTGGTTCTGTCCACGTACCTCAGAGAGATTGGATGAGGAAATGGCCTGGTTTGGCCCTGACTTTACCCACTTATGTTACTCTTGAAGGTGTCTTTGCCACAATGTGAATAAATTGCCACCTTTTGGAGTAGGGGCTCATGTGAAATTCTGCATTCCCAACTTTTCTTGAAACAGATCTATGTTTTGCAGCTGTGGCCACTGTCCTGAGAACAGGTCCTATTGCTGGGAATCAGGGGACACTGGAGTGGAGGCTCCCCGACCATGCCCTTTTACATTCAGGGATTGAGCTCTACTCACCTTGGGGGAGGCCTGGAAAGGGTGACAGGTGTCACAGATAGAAGGATAGAGAATGGAGAGGCAGACACCCTGCTCGGCCCCTGCCTGGGTGGGGTGATGAAGGCCAGCCAGCCCGCCCATAATTGGGTGAGATAGCATCCGCTGTGTCCACCTCTCATCCCATGGGCCCAGCCACTCCCCTCATCTCTGGGCTGCCCTCTGCGTTCCATGACAGCTCGGTCTGCCCTCACATGCTGCTCGCCCTAAATGAGAAGGAAGAGAGCAGTTGGCCCACAGACAACTACACAGAAAGATAGGGCTCATGGCTGGCAAGTGCAGTGGTGGTGGCAGGAGCCTCTCCTGCCTTGGTGGCAGCGCTAAGGAGCAGCCAGCCAAGTGGTAAGGAGCAGTGAGCAGGTGGGTGGTAAGGAGTGAGGGGTCCAAGACTTCGAGAGGGATTTCCAACTGTTACCTAAGCCGGCAGGTAGAAATCCCCTGAGGGGTCCCGGACTGCGAGAGGGTGCAGGCTGGGCTGAGGGAACTTCCCCACCCCCCCACCCCCGCCCCAGTGCATGAATTTCGTGCACCGGGCCTCTAGTATATATATATAAAAACTTATAGAGGATTTTAATGGAGAAATCAACAGCAATACAATCATAGTAGGGGACTTTAACACTCCTCTGACTTCACTGGACAGATCTTCCAGACTAAAACTTAATAAGGCAACAGAGACTCTAAAGGACACATAGATCAGGTGGACTTAATTGGTATTTATAGAAGATTTCACCCCAGTGCAGCAGAATATACATTTTTTCTCAAGTGCACATGGATCAGTCACAAAGATAGACCACAATGTTAGGACACAGATCAAGTCTCTATAAGTTCAAGAAGGTTGAAATCATATCAAGCACCTTCTCAGATCACAGTGGAATGAAATTAGAAATCAACTACAGTAAAACACACCAAAAGCATTCAAACAGCATTAAACAATGAATGGCTTACCAATGAGGTCAAGAAAGAAATAAAAGTACTTCCTGGAAACAAAGGAAAATGAATACACAATAACCCAAAATCTCTGGGACAGAGCATAAGTAATCCTGAGAGGGAAGTTTATAGCACTACAGGCATACCTGAGAAAACAAGAAATCAGCAATAAACTATTTATCCCTACAATGTAAAGGACTAGAAAGAGAACAAGAAAAGCCCAGAATAAGTAGAAGGAAGGAATAATAAAGATTAGATCAGGAAAAAATAACATAGAGACTAAAAAACAATACAAGAAATCAATGAAACCGAGAACCGGTTCTTTGAAAGGATAAACAAAATTGATAAACCATTAGCCAGACCCATCATGAAACAGAGAGGACCCAAATAAATAAATCAGAAATGAAAGTGGAGGAGTAATCACTGACACCACAGAAATACAAAGGAATGTAACAGAAATTCTTACTGTTATTCTTTTCAGCTTTGGTATGTATAAAGCTGACTCCTACTGGTAGTTCAGAAATTATTTAATTTCCTCTTGGCTATGATTATTTTAGGGGGGCAGTGACCTTTACTGAATGCCTACTCTGTGCTTTGCCTTTAGATACTTTGCTTTATTTACTTAAACATTGTTATATATCATTTCTTGGTTAACATTATTATTTGAACTGTAACACTGTCACAATACATTAACAATACTTCTGTAAACTTAGTTTTTGTTTTCTTTTTAAAAAAAATGGGCTTCTTTTGTCCCTTTTTAAAACTTTTCATTGTGGAAGTTTCAGAATGATTACAAAATAAAATGGTGTAATAAACCTCGACTTGCCTGTCATTCAGCTCAGTAATTAACACCAATAGCTAGTATTTTTTCATTTACCACACTAGGCACTTACCCCTCCATACTATTTCAAAGGAGACTTCAGATATATTATTTTATTAATATGTTTTCATTCTATAAGCTCCAAAAGGTAAGGAATGTAAAAATTTATTTAATCACAATAGTTTTAAGAAATGAAAAAAAAGCTATTTCTTAAATGATCAAATATTCTATCAGTGTTGAAATTTCCAGTTTTCTGGAGTGTGATGATTTTTAAATATTTTAAACTCAGTGCCGGGATTCTTGTTCCGGCATTAAGAAGGGTTAAGCAATCTGGAGAAGGGCTGTGTGTAACTTAGACGAAGCATAATTTTGAAAGGCATTTGGGGGTTGGAGGAGCCTAGCTAAAGAAACTAAGATCTCCTCATCTCAGGACCTCTTGCTTTTTTTTTTTTTTAATATATTTTATTGATTTTTTTTACAGAGAGGAAGGGAGAGGGAGAGGGATGGAGAGTTGGAAACATTGATGAGAGAGAAACATCGATCAGCTGCCTCCTGCACACTCCCACCGGGGATATGCCTGCAACCAAGGTACATGCCCTTGACTGGAATCGAACCTGGGACCCTTCAGTCCACAGGCCGACACTCTATCCACTGAGCAAAACCAGTCAGGGCAGGACCCCTTGCTTTTTATTAACACAATTAGTCCTAAGGCAAGGCAGAGATATACACATCAAAGGGTTAGGTTTGGTATACAGAAACTGTCAGATTTGGGAAAATGCCTACGGCTGTTCAGGTGTTTGGCCAGTAGGAGGCAATAACATGTAGATTAAGATGCCCTGAGCAGTCTGGCAGCAAGCAATCATCCCTTTTCAGGTTTGGGGAAATGCTTTCAGCCATTCCCAACAAGGTGACAACATATGTGACTCAGCCCTTGTTGAGTCCCCAAGTTCCATCAACCTTTTGATGAAACTCTTGCAATTATGACATGCTGGAATTGTCTTCTGGCAACTCAGGACAAATAAGTTTTACATATTTGATAGGTTCATGTCTATTATGTTCTTCTGATCTTTAGATATTTCCACATCTCTCTTTTTTTCTTTGCAAATTACTCATTAAAAAAAAAACCTGTTTTGTTGTTGTTCTACAGAATTTTCTACCATTGGTCTGGTTTTCTTTTTTTTTAATACATTTTTTATTAATTTCAGAGAGGAAGGGAGAGAGAGAGAGATAGAAATGTCAATGATGAGGGAGAATCATTGCTCGGCTGTCTCCTGCACACTGCACACTGGGGAGCAAGCCTGCAACCCATGCATGTGCCCTGACCAGGAATCAAACCATAGGTCGGAGTTCAACCATTGAGTCACGCCAGCTGGGCCATTGGTCTGCTTTTAGATGGTCAAATATATAAATAGATTTCTTTAAAGATTGTTTTAACTGATTGCTTTTAAATTTCCAGATATTCTTTAGATATTATCAGATTATATTTGAACATGTATTTTTTTTGTCTAACATAACTCTTTATGGCTTGGTTTTATATAAGTTACCAGTTATATACATGTGTGTAGATTTGAAATATGGCATGCTCTTTGAAATCAGAAAAGCAAAAATCAGGTAAAATTAGGGGCAGGTAGCTGAGAAGATCACAAGTCATAGTTGTTTGTAGTAGAAAACTGAAATATTGAAAACTTACTTACCCCCAAATGATATTTCATCTACTTAGATCTAGAAAAAATGTAGTTGCTGTTTATCCTTCCAGTCTTCTGTGCCTGTAAATATTCTTCTTTCTCAAAGGGGTTTGGACAGTTATCTCCACCATTTCCCTTCTTCTTCCCCCACATTTTTCATCTTCGTCATCTGTCTTTTTTTTTTTTTCACTTCTTGAAGGATATAAATGTATTTGTATCTACAGTGGTTTGAGATAACAAAACCAAACCAGTGAAATCAGAAATCTAAAATACCAAGATATTATTTACCCCAATCCATAGTACAGTTGTCACAGTTCCTGGCACACTCAGCTTTGTTTCCTGATGATGGATGAATGATGAGTGGGCTTCCAGGACATGAAGCTGTGCCGAGAAGAGCCCCCAGGCACACAGAGGGTGGCAGCATGCAGTTGGTCAGCTAGCTAGAGTTCACTATGCTTCATTTCTATATTTTTGCCCTAGGTAAAATAACAACACCTTTATTTAAGTCCCCTCCCTCCCTCCCTTCCTCCCTCCTCTCTCTTTCTTCCTTCATTTTTTAAATGAGGGTCTTTAAAAATGTATTGTAGGGAAGAATGGATATGCTATTTGCTGACTGAAGAGCCAGAGAGTTATTTTCAGTCTTTGAGGTCCACACCTCCTGCATCTCCAACCTCTCTACATCTACATCTTTAGCACTGAGTTCAGATGTGTGTGTTTGTGGTGTGTGTGTGTGTGTGTTTGTATGTGCGCGCACACATGGGGGTACACACATGAATGTGTACCTGTGTTAATCTGTTACTGGGTTAGTAGCCCAAACAAATCTGGTATTTAGCCTCTCAGTATAAGAACGCTCTGTCTTCATATTCCTTTCTCTTCCCACCATAGTTACTAGGATTACCTCTTTCCAGTCACTACATCAAAAATATCAAATGGGAAGAGGAAACTAGTGCTGCTGTTGTACTCTAATAATAATATGTAAACCACAATGGGCAACGTATTTTAATGAGATTATTAGAAAACTATTAATCTATGTCAATTTTCAGTATCTTTTCACAATAGTTTATTATGTTAATAGTTTATTATGTTTAAATAGTTTTGAATTTTTCAAAAATTGGACTTTTAGGTTGAAATTGATTTTCTAGTTTAGGGTTTACATTAATAATACACATTAGGCCTATTTTGGGTATTATACTTATGAAGAATCTATGCTTTGGCTTTGTTTTTCAGAAGTATAATTTAATTGGACATTCTTAGCCACAAAGCGCACATGGAGCTCTCCCTTTCTTATCCTCCTTGGTAGCCACTAACTCAGCAGCTCCTTTGATAAGGCAGACAGACAATGTCCCTGCTGCTGCCCCTGCTACTGGATAAAAAGTTGCTGCCAAGAGATGGCTGAGGCAACTTGTCCCCTATTTGCATTTTATACAATTTAATTTTAAAGATCTGATAATATCTGTAATTTAAATAACATTGGTTTTCAAGTTTGGCTATATGTTGGAATCACCTGGGAAACTTTTTTAATGCTGATTTAATTGGTATGGGGTCAGCCTCAGTGTTAGGATGTTTAAATGATTCTAATATTATGTGACTTTTAATATGCAGCAGAGTTTGAGTTTTGGGGTGTTGTAACATGGCCAACATTTCAACTCCCGTTTTACCCCTTTGGCATGGCTCCCTCCCAACCTGTGTGAGGCTCTGGGAAGGAGACTGGGAGTTTGCTTTGCTTTTTACTTCTTAGAAAATGTGTGCCCAACTGTAACAGTCAGTGGCCTTAGCACCCTCTAGGGATAAAAAGGTATAATTACCCCACTTTTAAAAGCTCAGCATTTGAACAATGGCCTGACAAGACTCAGTTCTCAGCTCTGTGATCACAACTAAGTAACTGCCTGTAAAATGAAACCAGATGATATTACAGGGGCAAAAAAAATAATTTAAAAGCCTTAGATGGTTCAGTATCACACATTTATTGTATCTCTGTACATTTTGTTATTTTCATGGTCAATTTTGATATCAAGATGATTTTCTTATGGAAGAAACATTGTACTTAGTTGATTCATAATTTTAAAAGCATGCTGGAGCTTATGTCTACTTTTCTCTTTGAACTGTTAAATTTGCTCAGTATCACAATGGGAACATACTTTCTGAAAAAGATAAATGAACAATTTTTCAAAGGACAAGCCATAAAATTATCGTAAGAGTAGGCACTTTACATGTCATTATGGCATATTTTGTTCCTAATCTTCCTTAACTCATTATCATACTACTAGGGGCCCAGTGCACGAATTTGTGCACCTTAACACATTTCGTACCGCTCAGGAGTTTTCTCATGTTTCGCACACCATCTGTTAAGGACCGCTCACAAGTGTTCTCGTTTTTCACGCCCATGGAAAAAGGAGCGAATCTAGATACTTATGTAAATTTTGTTTGGTCCCTCTTCATAGAGGAAAATGTTTTACGCAGTACCATACGTTAAAAAAGTACTAGGAACTTTAATTGTTTAATTGTTTTTGTAAATAAAAATGTTATAATTATTGAAAAACAACACCTAAAGTGCATTATGATGATTTAAATAACGTGCAGTTTGCCCAAAAACGTGCGGTCCCTAGAGCTTTCTATGTGGTATGCAATGTGTTAAAAGGAACTGTGGGCCACGAGGCTGTAGTGGGCACAGGGGCAGGTCTTGGCCCATCATCCGGGCCCCTGCCCATCCTCTCCCGCCACAGCCCCCGGTCCCCTGTCTGCTGGCAGCCCCTCTCCTGCCGCCACTGCTCCCACGTGCTGACGGTACAGGCCCCGCTCGCT
Source organism: Myotis daubentonii (assembly GCF_963259705.1). Taxonomy (NCBI): domain Eukaryota; kingdom Metazoa; phylum Chordata; class Mammalia; order Chiroptera; family Vespertilionidae; genus Myotis; species Myotis daubentonii. Next base: position 135,067,509 of record NC_081842.1, read on the forward strand.
CCCACTGACAGCGCAGAGCGATTGGGGCCGGTGCCAGCAACAGGTGCAAGTGGTGGTGCTGGCTGTGGGTACGAGTGGGGCCGGTCCTGGCAGTGGGTATGAGTGGCGGCGGCTGCCGGTCCTGATTGCCCCTCAGGAGTGTGGGAAGTGGAGAAGCCCGGAGGGGCGATCGGGGCCGGCAGCCACTGCTTGCACCTGCTGATGGTGCTGAGCGATCAGGGTGCCAGCAGTGGGTGCAAGTGGGGCCATCTCCGGCAGCAGGTGTGTCAGGTGGGACCGTGGTGGTGCGTGGGAGCCAAGAATTTTCAGTAACCACCAGAGGCTCACCCCAAAGACAGCGCCTGGCGCCCCACCTTGATCTGGTGCCCAAGCTCACCTGCTCCCCCATCCCCCTGCTGCTGATGCCCACCATGTTCCGCGCACGCCCCCTGGTGGTCGGTGCACGTCATAGCAACTGGTTGTTTGGTTGTTCAGTTCTGCCATTTGGTCTATTTGTATATTAGGGTTTATATATAGAGATGTTAGGAGATTGTTCATGTCTTTCATCTCTACCTTTTCCCATAGCCAGTTTGTATCTTTTTATAACCCTTGAAGCCTTTTATTAAAAAATTGCTTACAACCTCTATCCAGATTTTTTGGGGTCCTCAAACACTCAGCTACCCTCCCCTACTCTTGGAAGCTCTATCTCCTTTCTCAGTTCCTTCCTTTCCACTTACCCACCTTGCAAATTTGATTGATCACATGAACGGCTCTCTAGTACCTCATCTCACTGAATTATTTGTCCTTCTGGAAAAATCCATATTTGGCACTCTTTCTACATTCCTTCATCCAGGTTGCCAAACTTTGTTAGAATAAATAACACTGCTCTGCACACTGGAGCCACCAAAAATTCGTGGCTCTCCACACTTCCAGATCCCTGGTTGCTGTTTCTTAGTGTTTTGTTTGTCATTCAAATTGGTCAGCTCTTCCACTCCCACTGTAACTTTGCCTACTTCTTATCAGTCTCTGAGACCTCTTACACAAAAACCAACTTCCTTTCTCTTTGTGGACAACCATGCCTCTTATCTCAGTAAAATTTGGATAATTGGATCTGAGCTCCCTCAAACTCATCTTTTTCATCAGCAGACTTTGCAGCTGACCTACCTCCCTCCTTTTGTTTTCTCAGACCTCAAAGAATCACCCTGTGTATCTCCCTGTTCAGAACCAACCCTCCCTCTTTTACAGTTTATTAGGATCTGGCTGCTGTCTTACACTGTCTCCAGAACCTTGTCCCTTTTATCTTCCACTCTTTCTTGTATCTTTTCCCTCTTTTCATTTTATTTTTTAAAATATTTTAAAATATATTTTTTATTGATTTCAGAGAGAGGAAGGGAGAGGGGGAGAGAGAGAGATTGAAACATCAATGATGAGAGAGAATCATTGATCGGCTGCCTCCTGCACTTCCTACTGGGGATTGAGCCCACAACCCGAGCATGTGCCCTTCACTCCCTTGTCTTATTTGCTGTTACAGCTTATAATGACACTAGTAGCCCGGTGCACAAAATTTGTGCACATTGAAAGGGAATTCATTAGAGGAATGTAATTTGGATTCACTGTCTAATGTCAATAATATGTGAGCGTGAGGCAGTCTGCGTTTCTGAAATTCAATGACATGAATTTTAGCTGTTACTTTGCCAAATAAATGGAATTTACAGATATCATTTAAAAGAGCATTCAGCTTAATATTAAAAACTCTGGCTACCAAGTCAGGTCTGTTTTCAACTTTTTGCCAGCATTGTAAATTGTTTGCAATATCTGCCCATTTGGGGTTCCATGTCATGGTTCTGAATAAATCGGGCTTGCCATACTTTGTTACAATTGCCATAGCGTCCTGATATCACTGCTGCATATTTCTGGGACTACCCTCAGAAGATGATGGAAATATTATCATCTTGCCAGTTGGCACATTGTCATTTTCAGATCTAGATTTGAGATAATCCATCAAACCACTATATTTTTCAACTCTCAACTTAGATTGGTTTGCTTTGATGAAATTAATCCGATTGGCCTCCATTTTTTAATATGCATCCACAATAAACTGTTGAGTTAATTTTCCTGCATTTAAAATAGGATTGAACGTGTCCCTCACAGAGAGATGAAATCCATAATACTGCATTGGTGTGACTCATGTCCTTACATTTTGTCTAGTATTATTGTCAATTACACTGTTGTCTCTGAGTCTTAATGCAATATCTGTTCCCCAGCCTTTTTCACCATGTGGAGAAAGAATAGGATATGTCATTGCATCTAATGTAGGAAACAGGATATTGATTTGTTTCGTTTTAGTGGCATTTGGATTATTGGGATCTGGTTTACAATGAATGAGCAAGTCCCTTTCAAAAGGAGCTTCTCCATTTTTGTTTATGAATATGACAGCAACCTCGGTTACACGGGGAGAATTATATCTACCTGGGTCACTGTTACGCTCCTATTTAATCGCCATTGTTACTTCTGTGGGAGCAATACCTTTTGCTGCTGCTTCAGATTGGGCTTCCTTTTCTACCTCATGTAGCATTTTGTACGATTTTGTTGATTCACTTATTTCATGCATGAGGTTGTTGATGTTGATCATGAGTCTTTCTGAGTAGCCCTGGTTTTCTGGCATTGCTAATCTTTTACTTGTAGCTTTGGCTGTATCTAAAATATAGAGTTGAGCAAATTTCTGAGAAACACCATCTGAAGGATGTAAAGTTCCAGTACAGTGATAAACTTGTCTGTGTATTCTAAAACAGTATGGCCCATACCCTGATGGCGATGCAATATTTGCACCCATGGAAGCAAAAGCAAAAGAACTATTTATGGAACGAATATTTTCCATGAAATTTTTACTGTCAGAATCTTCGTTTGTCATTAATCCTTTTAAATATGCCAGGTAATCTGGAAAATGTGTATCATTTGGACAGACTTTCCCTTTGCTACAACATCGAGTAAATTTCCCATCGGATGGTTTTTCATTAGAGAAATTTAGTGATAGGCAAAATTCACATTGAACAGTCATTCCACCGCAACTATGTTCGAGGATTGCATCGTCATGCACTCCATTTTCGCTGAGAAGGCAGTTCCTACTGGTATTGATAGTACTTGTTGATGACTGTTCTCTAGACATATTCTGTTGTCTCCAACACCTTCTTTCATCTTCAAAGGCACATTGGTCTTTAGACATTTTCTGTCAACGCCAGTGTTTTTCAGCATCAGAGCGATGTTTTTCCAGTAGCTGGTGTTCAGATACATCCTGTCACAAGCGCCGCCTTCTTTCAAAATCAGATGCATGCTGCTCTGCAGACACTTTCTTTCGATAACACCGACATCTTTCGGCTGCAGAGCTACATTGTATCAACAGCTGTTCTTTAGACATAGTCCCACCTCTCTACTGTCATGGTCTGAGATGCAGGTGAATGAGAGTCCTGGCTATCAGGCTGCTGAGAGCTGTCTGATCAATGGCTGATTCTGGCTGATTCTGTGGGGGTGGGACTTCCTCCTCCCTGCTGTCAGTTTCCACAGCTGTGATGAGGAAGCTGGGGTGACAGAGGGAGCCGTGTCCTCCAATCTGCCCTCTCTCTCGCTCTGCTCTATGTCCAGCAGTCTCCTGCTCTGCCAAGTCCTCCAAACATCCTGCTCTCCACCGGCAAGGTCCCAGGAGCCCGCGGGCATGGCTAGGCACGGGTGGCCTCAGCTCCCAGACCTGCGAAAGTCCTGGGAGCCTGCGGGCATGGCTATGGCCTCGACTCCCGAGGCCAGTGAAGGTCCTGGGAGCCCGTGGGCGTGGCTTGGCACAGCAGGCCTCGCCTCCCGTGCCGGCAATGGTCCCGGGAGCCCGCGGCTGTGGCTGCCGTCACCTCCTGGGACGCCTGACACCTGCGTATGCAAATTAACTGCCATCTTTGCCGGGCTAATTTGCATGGTCACTCTGATAGGCTGGTGGGCATGGCTTGTGGGTATGGCTTGAGTGTAGCGGAGGGATGGCTAATTTGCATGTTTCTCTTTTACTATATAGGATGCTTCCTGCTATTGAAATACCTTTGCATATTTAATTTACACCCTACTTGGCCATGACCTTTTTTATCTTTGAATATAGTTCTTGATAAAGATTGTTACATCCTTATTCATGAATGAGACTTGTCTATAGTGTTGGTTTTTCTGACTCTTTGTTCACATTTTGGTATCAGGTTATCCCAGCTTTATGAAATTATTTAGAACTCCTTTTCTGTTATTTTGTGTTCAGTTTAGGAAATACCTTAGTTTTCATAATTGGAAAGAATTTGATAATAAAACCTTCTAGCCTAGCACCCTTACAAAAGGTCATTCTTTGTTACTCTGGTAAATTTCTCAGTTTCATCCATTGTTCTTATCCTAGTTGAGTTCTTTTCTTCCTGGGTCAAGTTGAGTAATTTTACGTTTTTCTAGAATTTTTACAAGTTAGTCACAGTTTTTAAATTCATTAATATAGAGTTGAGTCTGATTTTTTTCACTTACTTGAAGCAATACTTTTCACTTTGAAATATTACGAGGCTAGATTATCATTTTTGACATTATTGTAGAGTATTGTCTTTCTCAATGAAGTAGGTCTAGAGCAGCGGTTCTCAACCTGTGGGTCGCGACCCCTTTGGCGGTCGAGCAACCCTTTCACAGGGGTTGCCTAAGACCATCCTGCATATCAGATATTTACATTATGATTCATAACAGTAGCAACATTACAGTTATGAAATAGCAACAAAAATAATTTTATGGTTGGGTCACAACATGAGGAACTGTATTTAAAGGGCCAGAAGGTTGAGAACGACTGGTCTAGAGGGATGTGTAAGATGTGTAACTTTTAGGTTCAAATGTGTTTCTTATATTGGTAGATTTATGTAGCTGATTTAGTATTGAACACTAGGATAATCTTCATTTAGAAGAGTATTTATAAAGGTTATGGGTATTGGGTGCCTTTTTAACATTACGCCATTGCCATATATTTAGCCTTAGTAAAATAGCTCCCGCAGTTAACATGAGTAAGGAGCTTGTAGCGATGTGTAATGAGGGGACGTAGGAGTTAGACTTATTCAGTAGTAAAAATAGTACAGTCACATATGGTATTTTTTTTCATTCAGATGGCATCTCTTTCAATAAATAAAAGGCCTTTTACAGTTTATTAGGATCTACTTCATAGAATTTTCTGGTTAGCATTTCCACTTTGTGTTTTCAAGGCTGTGATGAGAGGCAGTGTTAGAACAGAGGTGATGGGTGTCTATCAGAATAGCAAGAAGAAAGGATGAGCTGATAGAATCAAGGTAGAAATTATTTATTTCATTTATAAAAAAAAAATTTCTATTACAATTGAAATTCAATATTATATTAGTTTCAGGTGTACAACATAGTGATTAAATACTTATATATTTTATGAAGTGATCAGCCTGGTAAGTCTAGTACACATCTGACATCATACAAATTAATTACAATATTATTGACTGTATTCCCTATGCTGTAATTTACATCACTGGTACTATTTTTATAACTTACAGTTTGTACTTCTAAATCACTTTCAAGATAGAAATAACGTAAGTTGATAGATTGAATGAAGTAATGTCTATTCAAGTGCTTTCAGTGTTCCCAAACATAAAAATTATTTATAATGTTGAAGAGATTGCAGTGCTAGGCTCTTAAGTGAAACCAGCCAATGCCGATTTTCGAGACTGTATAGGTATTCCTTTTTGTCTTTTTCAGAAAGTACCAGTGTTTCTCTCTGTCACTTGACAGGTATTTTCAGCATTTATACCATCAGTAAATTATTCAGGTCCATCTTATGTCATTATTACTGGTGATCATGAGATATGCAACTATAGAGAAATGGAATTCTAGATGCAAGATTTGGTGGTGATAGAGAAGGGAAGGACAGGCTCTGAATGAGGGTATTTGAGAAGGTGTCCTGAAAGGGACGACATCTTGAAGGCGGGAGTCGGGATTGGGGTGTGCAGAGAGCTTGTGGGATCACAGAGAACTTTGATGCCACATGGGAATTCAGGCTCTGTATTTATGATCAAATTGATATTCAAATGACTGTTTGAAGGATATAATAATCTGTAAGCCTCTCCAGGAGAGCCATTCTGTTTTCTTACTATCTCTAGTTCTTTCTATTGTACCTGACACAGGGTAGACACTTAATATAATAAAAACACACAGCTTTTGTGTTTTTATCCTAACAGGTTAGTGGGTTGGTCCCCAAAGCTGTAATGTCCTGGATCCCAAGCCTCTCATGGAGTGGTGTTTAGGCATCTGAGATGGTGAGGGAGGCATTCCACCATAGGATGAAAGTGCTTCGAGAGCATGTGCTTACTGCCCATTTGAAGATTGCTTTATTAAATAATTTTTTTATAGAGTATTTGGTCGTCTTCCCTGAACCCTAATAGACAGGTATTTCTTAAGAGTTCATTACAGTAAGAATGCATTGATTACTTTACTATCAGGTTTACTAGCAAGGTATGAGTGTCCATTTTGCATGTATATGTATTTATAAGCAACAGCAACAGAGAGACTATTTTTTTGTAAATGTATAGTTCTCTGTGAAATTGTTACCTGAGAGAACAGTGCCATTGGGGAGGGCATGATGGAAGATGTTTCAGAACCTGAGATCCCATCCCAAACAACATGCCACCCCAAACCCCCAATCAAGGCTTGTAATGAGATATTATTGCTGGAAAGTGTTATCTTTGTTTGGTAAAGGGAACAGGGTTAAAAAGAAATGTTGATAACTGTTTCTTATATCAGTGAATTTCAAGCTGCAGGTTTACAATGAAGCAGTGGATTGTGAAATCAGTGTAGTGGGCAGGATGGCATTTTTCATTTTTAATAGGAAAGGACAGAAAGTAGAGTGTGGTTGAGTTTGTTTCTGATTTATGTGTAGGCATATATATATGCATGTGTAATTGGCTGAAATGTAAAATATATTTCTTGCTTTGGGTCATAGTGAAAAAATGATAAATATTGCTTTTAAATGAGTAAATTGCTTGTATAAACCAATTAGGAGCATCTAATAAATGACTACTTTCCCTGTAGTTTTGAGTGTGTCTTCAAAACATTATATTTTACCAGGAGAATCATAAAATAAAGGTTAAGTATACACAGGACTTTTTATAAAAATTGAAGCAAAAGCTTTTAATAGTAGCTGTTTGCAAGCTTGCTAATTGAAGATTGTGTTACCTATTGAACTGGCGCTCTAGGTGTGAGAGCATTGAAATGGATGCTTATAGCTAACATAATAGATAACCCGAATCTACTGATTTGCTAGTATACACTACTGTTATCAAGAGAACAAGGCAACTTAATGAAAAATTTAAAAACAAAGACTAGAATTTAGTGATCAAATGTAAGTCGAAGTCATTTTTGTAAGAATTTGTTATATTAAAATACAAATGGAAGGTGGCCAAGCCTCAATATACTAAACAAATAGCAGCTATTCTTTAAATACATGTTGTTGTAGATTTTTGTTGCTTTGAGTCATAATTGATTCTGTTAATAAAATGTTTTATTATATAACGCCAGTTTATGTTTGCATAAACTCTTAAACACAGTTACTACTACTATGACTATATGTAATATATACATACATATTATTTATGGTTCCTAAGTTTGGACAAACTGCTGGCATAGAAATAACAGTGTTTTTCCCTTTTGTTTTTCAAGGGCTATGTATTTAAGTTTTGCGATGTGTTTATTTACATATTGAAAGTCTACAATGTACTTAGTGTATTGTATTTTTAAAAACTGGGCCTTATGCTTTTGTTACTTATATTAATATAGATTTCATCCATGCATTTGGTATTATTCTCTTTGAAGTAACATTGCTATTGAATGTAGAATCCACTTTCTATATTTAATAAGTTCTTTTAGTGCTGTTTTCAATTTCACTCATCATTTGATGAGAAATAAATGAAGTGTATGAATAAGAAAATTTATATTATTTCAAAAGGTTGTCTCTATAAATCTTATTCTGGATCTGATAATTAGCAGGAAGCAAGTAGACACTGCTTGTGGGGAATGCATTTGTCAGGATGAAAATGTAGTTGTTTTTGATCATTGCTGTTATGTAGTGTCTAATATTTCAAACTAGCTTGTTTCCTTTATTCTGCTGCTCCACCTCTGCCTTGATGTGGCACACTGGATGGAGAAATATGCGACTTAAAGAAGTTTGAAGTAAATCAAAGGTTTTTTGAATTTCTGGCCTTTTCAGCAAGACTGATGGGGGAAGAGGCAGGTAGTCCAAAGTTGAAAGGGCCTGTGGTGGGATTTGTGTCTTTTATTTATTTGGAAGGATGTCATTTTGTAGGTAACATCTTCTCCGGCTGGTAGTGGTAGGTTTATCATCGGAGATCATTTGAGGGCTGATTGTATATGCCAGAAGGCATAAATGGCTGAAGTATCAGTATTTTGAAAGCATTTAAACTGTACTTTCATGGACTATCTAAAATACTGTATAATTATTGGTATTGTATTTAATTCAGTACAAAATAGTATCTTGGGAATTTTATAACTTTTACCATTATAATTAGTACATAAACCCCTGTATTGAAAACTTGGTGTTGGTTACTGTCATAATCATCAAATATGTATATATTTATAAAATTAATTGTTACCAAAATAGAACATGCACTAATTTACAAAGTCCAGTTGTGCCAAGCCTTAGATGGGAGAACTGTAGGCCCTCAGTTGCCGCCCTCTCCCGTTCCTTCCTTCAGCAGCCCTCCCAAGTCTTCCTTAACTAATGCTCCCCGGTTACACCTAATCTTTCAAACTTTGTGCACATGTAACAGTTCTTTAGTCATTAGTTATTGTTTTTTTAAAACACCAGTAAACATTTATTTTCTGTTTCTATAGAACAGGACTTCAGAAGTGGCATAGACAGGAGGTTTTGGCTTGGAATTTCTCATGAATGTAGTCATTAGTTTTTTTATAGTATCTCTTTAATGCACTATTCTAACCACACAATTCATAGATAAATCTATCCTGTTATCAGGAGTTGGCAAAAGTGATGGGTGTTGTGTGTTATTTAGCTCATTTCCTTATTTTTCTTTCTTCTATGTTCGACTTAGGTCTTAGGCCAAATGCGGATTTTGCTTAGACTTTTCTAAGCTAATAGGCATTTGTTATATCTGCTAAAAGTCTGGGCATTTACATATCTTCATCAGGAAAATATTATTTTGTTACTTTTATTAAGCAACTACACATTTTTAACTGTAGTTCAGTATTTTAAATGCACTAATTATATCATGGAAACAATTAATTTGAAATGGTCTTTGTGACTAATTTAAGACAATTAAATTATAAGTATAATTTTAAAAGAAAATATGTCATTACTTTACCAGTTTATGCATATTTGTTTCATAAATAATCCATTTAACAAATACTTATTCCTGTGTGTTAGGAACTGTTTATAGGAAGTATGTTTATTTTACTAAATTCTTATTTGTATATGATAAATTTACTTATAAAATTTTCTTTGTTTTTCTTAGACAAAATTGAAGAAGCACAAAAAGAACTTAATGGGGCGGAAGTATCAAAAAAAGGTAAATTAAAATCAACCCCAGTATAAACTTTATTCTTGCAGAGATTATTATATAGATACCTTATAATTGCAGCCTTGCTAAATCAATTGGTGTAAACATATCACACAATTAAAAATCACTTTAAAAGAATTGATACCTAGCTCAGCCAGCTTGGCTCAGTGGTTGAGCATTGATCTGTGAGCCAGAAGGTCACAGTTCAATTCCTGGTCAGGGCACAAGCCCAGGTTGCTGGCTCCATTCCCAGTGTGGGGCATGTAGGAGGCAGCCAGTTGATGATTCTTTCTCATCATTGATGTTTCTGTCTCTCTCTCCCTCCTCCTTCCTTTCTGAAATCAATAAAAATATATTTTAAAGAAAAGAATTGATACCTAAAAGTACGTGGACTTTGCTTTATGAAATGTTTTGGCCACATAGCATATTCTACAATTGTTCCTACACATTGATGTGTTGCTGATAGGAGTGCGATTATTGCAGGAGTGAAAGTGCCGGTAGGAGTGAAGATTGTTGCAGCTCTTTTGAGGGTCTGTTTGTGAGATTGTCCCATAGCAATAATAGAACCGGTATAATGGATGCTGATGACTGCATTCATGTGTGTGTATGATTTGTGTGTGTGTGTGTGTACTGTATGCTCATGTAATACAGTATTTTTTGAAATGACCAAGACCTAAGACAACTATAATAACCTAAATGCTAGTCAGTGTAGGAGTAATTGAATAGATTATAGTAAATTAATATGTTTGGATGTTATACCGCTTTTTTAAAATGTTAATTATTTCAGTTGTCTGTGAAAATTTGTTGCTAAATGAGAATGAAATTGCAATATAGCATGCAAAATATGATACAATCTTTTTGTTTGATCCAAAGCATACAAAAGCACGTGCACGTGTGTGCGTGCCCCCCCCACACACACACCCTTATATAGGATTTGATCAAGTTTGAAAATATTTATATACAGATATATCTGTACAATGATAAACTTTTATTTTTATGTCCTTGTGTCCTTTTGCTAATTACAATGGGTATAATTTTGTATAAAAAATAAGAAGTTTTAAAATCAAAATTGGTTTTCCTCATAGAAAGCATATATATTATTTGTCCAAGTAATATGAAAAAAATTCAATGTACAACAGTTTGTGGGGAGGGAAGACAATAAGGTGGGTAGTTCCAACAGTATCTGTTAATGAGTAAAATTGATTAAAAGGATAGAAAGTTTTTTTATATTATTTATATTTCATGATTTATTATTACTTTGTCCCTGTTAAATCTTCTAATTAGAGTGGTATATTTTGACAGAGTGAGTGAATTAGCCATGTAGGATTTCAGTTGAAAGTCTTTTTAAAAAAAAAAATCTTTTAAATCTGGTTAGGTTCCTAACTAGGTATTTTAGTGGGATAATCTCTGCCTGTCCAGGTTCTCCATCCCCTGGACCAGGCTGTGAAATCCCCAAGATTATTTGGTGTTGGTATGAATAGTTATGCTGTGATGTGCAGCAGCCTTAAAGAAGTGTGCTCCTCCTCCTTTTTCGTCTGCCCCCACCTCCTCCTTCCATGGAATCTATGGAAGGTCCATATCAAATATGACCTTTAATGACATCCTTGAGGAAAAACAAGTCTAGAAAGAGCAGAGAAGTCACCATAGCCATGCTGTCCCTTTGAACAGCTGACTATAGATTCCTTCCCCACATTGCTGTAGGCAGAAAGCATGTAAGATACTTAGGCTATGATAGATCTTAAACTTCCCTTTTCAGAGTTAGCCTTTTTCACACTTAGTAATGACTTAGAGCTGCTTCAAGTAGCAAAATAAATGTGTGCTTGTCTTCTTTTTCCTTCTTTCTTACTCCTGTGACAGTTTTAAGAACAGTGAACTAAATGCCTGGTGAGAAGGAGGAAATGGAACAAAGGTTCTAGAAAAAGAAAGTGGATAATGAGGTTTAGAATAATCTAGTGAGCTCCATTTGGCAGGCTATACTTACTTAAGACCTAGGATGAATACCAAATGAGCATTGTTCTGTGCAATTCACTGCTTAGAATTACTATTTGGCTTTAATTTTTACATACACATTCTGGGCGAATTAAAAATAAAGTAGTTTTTCTCTCAAATAATTAAGGAGTTGGTGTTAAGGTGTTGTCTTTAACACCACGGGATAAAAATCTTTTCGTAACATAGATGTTGAGATTTCTCAAATCTTTGCTTGCTAAGCTATTTTATTAAAGGAAGTTTATTACTTCCTTTGAAGAATATACTTAAAAATTGAGTTATTTATTGTTATTGATTAAAATGACTCATCTAAGATAGATCACTTTTTCACTATTTTTTCAGTGCTTTTATTTCCTCTTCAAGTTTGACTTTTTTCTACATTTGGCTTTTTTTCTACAGTGCTCACAGAAGGTTCTAAGGCTTTGCATTGTTGATTCTGTGATCCCTAACTTATGTTAAGGTTCTTCCTCCACTTTTTTTTTTTTTTAAACCATTAGGACAAGTAGCTAATTTATCTTCAGAAGCAGTTAACATAATGGTAGGCTTTAAAAAGAAAACACAAAAACTTGCTCATTGATAGATCATAATGGCTATCTTTCCTGTTTTCTAAAGTTTTAAGGAAAGATTAATCTGTGTAATATACTGTCATAGAAACTTACTTTTGCCCATTGCACACCAATAGAATGTAGAAGTGTACTAAATTGTGCTAATGTATTTTATTCTTTCTGTTTATGAATGAAAATCTAATTACTTTGATTTATTTTGATTTTAATCAATTTGGGGAAAAATATAGTATGCAACATTCACACAGTTCTCCAAATTGTCAGTTACGTTATTTCTTACAGTGCTATTTACTTGTTCTTAATATCCAGTGTGTTTGACACTCTTTATAAAATTATTGTGCAGCAGTTAAATAAGATAGGAAGGCCCTGGCCAGGTAGCTTGGTTGGTTAGAACATTATCCAGATATACCTAGGTTGGGTGTTTAGTCCCAGGTCAACCAATGAAAGCATAAATAAGTGGAATAAAAAATTGATGTTTCTCTCTCTCTCCCTTCCTCTCTCAAATCAGTAAATAAAAATAATAAATAAATAAGATAGTGAATGTCACTGACGTGCTAATGGAGAAATATGTGTAAGATAAACTGGGAAGAAATATAGATCAATTTATTAGGAGAATGTTTACGTGCTGTCTCTTGAATAAGCTTCAAAATGGTTTTAAAGTTTATCATACAGTATATGACATATAAATTAATATATGTAAGATATGAAATTATAAAACATAAAAATAACATGGTAGTCTTTGATGCTAATACCCAATTTAAGAATTGGCATCTTGCTAATACTGTTGCGTAAACCCGCATGCTAGTCTTTATTGCAGCCCATTGTCTGTTCTGTAGCGGTATTTACTGTCTTCAATTTAGTGTTCATCATTTTAGTGGTTCTTAAAGTTAATTATATGTTTTTGAACAGTTTACTTTTTAGTTTTGGCTTTGTTTGAGCTTGAAGAATAAAATTACATAATTGTAATAGCTTTTTTACTCAACATTTTTTCTAAGATTCATACATTTTGTTGGATGTAGCTATTTCTTTTCAATGCTGAATAATACTCATTGAGTGCAATGATTTGTTCCTTCATACTGTTGTTGATGGATTTGAGTTACTTCTACCTTTTTGCTGTCACAAACACTGCAGGTATGAATATTCTCATATCTCAGTGCACATGTGTGGACTATTTAGGGAATGTTGGTAGTCAGCTTCATAAGGTGATGCTAAATCAGCCGTGGGCAAACTACGGCCTGCGGGCCAGATCCGGCCCGTTTGAAATGAATAAAACTAAAAAAAAAAAGACCATACCCTTTTATGTAATGATGTTTACTTTGAATTTATATTAGTTCACACAAACACTCCATCCATGCTTTTGTTCTGGCCCTCTGGTCCAGTTTAAGAGCCCATTGTGGCCCTCCAGTCAAAAAGTTTGCCCACCCCTGTGCTAAATTGTTTTCCAAAAAGTTGAGTCTAAGAATTCATTTTGTGCTATTCAGTACTTCGTATTGTCCATCTTTTTAGTTTTTTTCTAGTTGAGTGAGTATAAAATATTTTGTTCTGCTCTTAATTTATTTTTTCCTGAATACTAATATTGTAATGTCAAGCCTGTCTTCAGTTGTACTCTTTGAAATGCTTGCTGGTATCTTTTATACATTTAAAACATCTTAATATATTTTAGATAACCCTTTATCCATTTTATGTGTTATAGTTTTTTGCTTGATTTTTCTCTTTCTTTAGAGTTCCTGTTAACAGAAGTTCTTGGTTTTTAATATTATCAACCTATCAATCTTTTTCTTTTACGATTAGTATTTTTGTTGGGAATTTTTGTGTGCTTATCTTAATGAATTCTTTATTACCACAAGGTCTTACATATATTTTTCTGTTTTCTTTTGTTTTTTGTTTTTTTCTGTTTTCTTTAAAAAATTTTTCACATTCAGATTAAAAATTCATCTGGAGTTGATTTTTTTAAAAGCATTATGTGAGTTAGGATTCCAGTATCTACTTTTTTGCTTATGTGTTTAAATTTTAGAATCAGCTTTTAAAAAAACTTGTTGGAACTTTGCTTGAGATTGCATTGAATTTGGGGCAAAATGACTGTCGTCACAATTTTCAGGCTTCCTATCCATAAAGATAGTAGGTAGTATATTTTTAATACTTATATTTTGTTAATGTCTTATGAATTTTCCTTATATTTCTTAGGACTTTATTTATTTGCTGGTTTTATTAATAGTGTATGTGGGGAGGAGGGAGGAGAAATCATTTTCCAGCTCTTGCTGGCAAATAGAAATGCAACATATTTTTATATATTCATCTTATGTCCAGCCTCCTGGCTAACCTCATTCATTCTGAAAATTTGTTCACAGATGCTTTAGAATTTCGTCTAAATAGTCATATCAGCTAGGAGTAATGAAAGCTTTGTTTCTTCTTTTTTAAAATAATTGTTTATTTTCCTTGTTTTTCTCAGTTGGCTCCTGTAGAGTGCCAAAAGAATGGTAGGCGTTCTTGACTTGTTCTTAATGTTAAAGGGAATTTTTCTAATTTCACCATTAAAATATTTGGTGTCTTTTTATGGGAGGGGAGTCAGTATTTTTGTTTGTTTTAATAGTTTAAGGAGGTTATCTTCTATTTTTGATGAGATGTAAAACATCTTAAGGGGCTCTTTTTTTAAATCAAATGCTTTTTCTTCATATGTAGAGATAATCTTATGGCCTTTATTCTTGTATTCTAATGTTTAAACCTTGCGTTTTTTAAATGAAATGAAACCAGTTTGGTCTTGATGTTTAATCTTTTTAAACCTACTGCTAGATTTGTTAATATTTGTTGAATTCTGTATTCATGTTCAAGAGATACTGAACATGAGTCTCTTTACTTTCTTATAATTGTCCTTGTCTGGTTTGTGTTAAGGTTATCTGAGAACTGTATCTGCCTGCTTCCCAAGAAAGCATTTGTTTAATATTGAAATGGTAGCTTTATAAGCATGTTTTAGAATATATTTTGATTTTTGAGAGGGGTTGAGGATAGATTTTTTTTTTAAGTACAATGTCAGTGTATTTAATGATACGGAACTATTCAAGCTTTATTTTTTCTCTTCAATCAGACAATAAATTATATATTTTTTATAATATTAAGTATTCATATTTAGTGACAATCATTCATGGCATTCTCCTACTCTCGTTTATTTCTGTTGGATCTCTAGTTATGTCTCCATCTTTTCTTTGTTAGTATTATTCATTCATGCCTTTTCTCTCTTGATTAGTTTTGTCAAGGGTTTGTCTGTTTCACCCCCTTTTTGTTATATCAACTTCTGACTTTCTTGATACTCTCTTGTATCATCCTTTTCAGTTTTATCAAATTTTGCTCTTGCCCTAGCTGGTGTGGCACTCAGTTGGTTGGAATGTCGACCCCTGCACCAAAAGGTCTCAGGTCTGATTACTGGTCAGGGCACATACCCAGGTTTTGGGTTTGATCCCCTATCAGGCTCCTGCGGGAGGCAGCCAATCATGTTTCACTCTCAGATCAGTGTTTCTCTCTCTCCCCCTTCTTTTCTCTCTCTCTCTCTCTCTCTCTCTCTCTCTCTCTCTCTCTCTCTCAAATCAATTTTTTTTAAAAAAAAACATATCCTTGGGTGAAGATTAAAAAATTTTTTTGGTCTTTATTATCTTTTGCCCTGTTTTTCTTTGGGTTTATTCTGTTATCAAATTTCTTAAGTTGGAAACTGGACTTATTCATTCTTTTTTTTTTTTTTTGGACTTATTCATCCTTAAACCTTTATTCTTTTCTATTGAAATCACTTAAAACTATTAATTTCCTTCTAACGATTGCTTTAGTTCTATTATAGATCATTTCATACTGGCTACTTGCATTAATTTCTATGCTGGTTTCTTTTTTGACCTTCTTGGTTAAATGTTTTTCCACATGGTTGGGGATTTTGTTTTTGTTAGTGATTATTTTTACTTAATTGCATTGTTATCTTGTTTTTAAAACCAGTTTTTATTTCTAAGTTAATGTTCTCTGTTTCTGAGTACTGTGTAAAAAAATATCTCAGGAAACGTTCTATGAAAGTGCTCCTATATTTTATTTAGAAATTTAGATTTCAGCATTTTTCAGCTAAATTCACTATTTTACAAAGATGCTGAAATTCAAAGATGTTAAATAAATAACCTTTCCCCAGGGAGTGCAATCAGAAAGCGACATGAAGAGGTTTCAAGTCCAGGTAATTCCTGCTTTGAATTACCATGTGTGTGACGACACTGTGATAGCAGTCACCTCCTCTAAAAATGTTGTCATCATTTAAGAAAAAATAGTATTCAGACAGTGGGTTTAGAAAAAGGTAGAGATATTGGGTCAGGTTGCATTGGGATTTTTCACATTTTTCTGTCTCTAAGAGCAAAATCCTGAAAGCTCTACTGTAATATCAGTGGTTTCCTTTCAGCAACCATGTTATTACTCTGACATTATCTAGTCCAGGCACCAGAAAGTTTTTATTTAAAAGATAATTTGTGTTAATAATTTATTTTGCCATATATTTGAGAATAATAGGTCCCATATATAAATAGATTATATGGCTTAAGAAATATAGTTAGGAATATGTTCTGCTGAAATAACTCAGTGATATTCAGACTTGCCCCAAAGAATCAGATGACAAATAGGAGTTTTGTTAACACGGACATAATTTATGCCCTAGAATTATCCTCCTGTTAAGTGGGGAAGCTTGAAGGAGGTTAGGTTCCTAGTAAATCTACACAGTGATTCAGAAGTGAGAGTGACAGACTAATAGGGAGCAGAAAATTAGATTGTGAACTCCAATTAGTGTGTAAATAAGAAGCTGGAATTTCTTCACCTGCTTGCCTAAAATAAATGTTTAAGCTCCTTATAATATCTGTTTGTGAGAGTGAAACACACTCCAATTTTCTTTTAAATTTCACACAGGATTTTTTTTTAAAAAGAAAGGTGATTTGGAATAATTAATGTTAATAAAGTTATATTTTAATGCCAATGATACTCTCTTATAATTAATGTTAATAAAGTTATATTTTAATGCCAATGATACTCTCTTCCTTCATTCTGCTAAGAATACCTAAGAAAATACAAGAGCATGTTCTTATAGTTAGGGTTAATGAAGTCCTTCCTAAGACTAAATTTTAGGTAGCAAAATAGAAAAGTAGGACTGATTTCTATTAAACTAAAATGAATGCTTTTGATAGAATATAGGATAAAGTGTTTTAAAACAGTCTGGGAGAAAGTATATGCAATAAAACAAAACCTGGTTGGCTCAGTTAAAATGTGATAAACTTGGAAGGACATTAACAATTTACAAAATGAAAGCTACATTGATACAGTCAACTGAAGGTTAGTGTAATATTTTAGTGATATGTCTGAACTTACAGAGTATTTTTAAAGGAATGCTGTTTTATTATTTTAGTACTAGAGGCCTGGTGCACGAATTCATGCACCAGTGGAGCCCCTTGGCCTGGTCTGCAGGATTGGACCGAAACTGGCTCTCTGACATCCCCTGAGGGGTACAGGACTGTGAGAGAGTGCACGCTAGGTCAAGGGACCTCACCAGTGCACGATTGGAGCTGGGGAGGAACGTGGGAGGTTGGCCAGCCAGGGAGGGACTGCGGGAGGGCTCCAGGGTGTGTCCAGCCCATCTCGCTCAGTCCTAATCGGCTGGACCCCAGCAGCAAGCTAACCTACTGGTCGGAGCGTCTGCCCCTGATGGTCAGTGCATGTCATAGTGACTAGTTGACCGGTTGACTGCCCCCTGGTGGTCAGTACATGTCATAGCAAGCGGTTGAGTGGCCTTAGCATATCATTAGCATATTACACTTTGGTTGAACAGCGACCAGACACTTATCATATTAGGCTTTTATTATATAGGATGTCCTATTTTGTCTCCTCAGTAACATATGGTATACCTAGGGTACCAGACTAACTATATGAGGCTTCGGAGGGATCCAGCCCTGCCCAAACAAGGAAGGGGAGCTGCTTTTTAATGGCAGTGGGATAGCACCTCCACCCACAGTCATCCAGAGTCAGGACATATTTGGGAAGGAAAGACAGGCAGATTACTATTTGTGCCTCTAGCTCCATTTTCCATTTCATTCTTGTGTGCTCCCTTCATCTATGTATTCAAACCACCTACCTACCAAATTCTCCCAGCTATCACCCTCTTACAATGTAGCTCCTGGTTTGTTATGCCAAGTCTAAAAATGAATACATTATGACCCACTTATAACCCAGTCCTGGCAGGAACAAGAGAGGCAGGGCCAAATCATACAGGTTCATTTTAAGTTTATGCTCCAGTAGGGTCCATGTCACATATACTCACATTTATTTGGTCAAAGCAGAAAGGTCAAATACAAACTGAATAAAATAAAGCAGTATATTTTGTCTACTGGGAAGAATGGCAAAGGTGAGTAGGTGGAAGCAACAAATAATTTGAACAAATAATGCATTCTGACACAAACTGAGTGAGATCAGTCTACAAATTGTGCTTATTTCTCTTCATTGCATTAAAAAATAAAATTCTGGGCCCTGTCTGGGCTCATTTGGTTAGAACGTTGTCTCAATATGCCAAGGTTGTGGGTTTGATCCCCAGTCAGGGCACATACAAGAATCAATAAATAAGTGGAAAAACAAATCAATGTTTCTCTCTGTCTCTCTCTTGCTCTTTCTCTCTCTCTAAAAAAAAAAAGAATAAAAAAATAAAATTCTAAACGTAAGTTTTCCAATGGCCATTTTTTATGCCATCTTAGATAATAAAACTTTTTTAAGTTAATGGAGTACCTATCTGGGGTAACTGGAAATATAATGAGAACATCTGGCCCATTGTAAAAGTATGAAATTGAAGCCAGCTTTATAATTTTTATTATTTTTCTTTCATTGTATTAATTATATGTATTAAGAAATAAAAGACCAAGCTTAACATGGGCTTAAGGGATAACAAAACATACATTTGAAATAATAAGGAAACAAATAACAAACAACCTGGGACTGAGTCCATACTAATATCTATACTAATAAAAGTGTAATGTGCTAATTAGACCAGACATCTTCTGGACAACCTTCCAGACGTCTTTCTGGACAAAGCCATGATGGTGGGGCTGAGGCAGAGGTGGTTAGGGGTGATAAGGCCAGCTGGGGAGAGCAGTTAGGGATCAGGCCGGCAGGGAAGACCAGTTAGGGCGATCAGGCAAGAAGGGGAGAGGAGTTAGGGGTATCAGGCCGGCAGGGGAGAGCAGTTATGGGGATCAGGCAGGCAAGCAGGTGAGCGGTTAGGGGCCAGCAGTCCCAGATTGTGAGAGAGATGTCTATAGGGATCGGGCCTAAACCAGCAGTTGGACATCCCCCGAGGGGTCCAGGATTGGAGAGGGTGGAGGCCAGGCTGAGGGACGCCCCACCACGTGCATGAATTTTATGCACTGGGCCTCCAGTTATAATAATAAAAGCATGATATGCTAATTCGACTGAATGACCTTCCGGACAAAGCCAGGGCTGCGAGGGAAGCCCGGGTCCCGGGTGCCTGCCTGTGGCCAGAGGAAATCCCGGGTCCTGGGTGCCAGAGGGAAGCTGGTGCTGGCAGCTGGGGGAAGGAAGGCGTACTCTTGCACAAATTTTGTGCACCGGGCCTCTAGTATACATATAATATATACTTGAGGCCCAGTGCATGAAAATCATGCACGGGTAGGGTCCCTATGCAGGCCAGTGATCAGGGCTGACTGGCGCAGTGATTGGCTCGCCCCCCACTCGCACCTGTCTTGGCCTGGTGCTGCCTGCTTGCCGGCCCCGCCCCCGCCCCCACTGCGGCTGCCAATCGGGGCCTGTGTGCTGGGGGGAGCTCCTGCATTGAGCATCTGCCCCCTGTTCATAGCGACCGGTCCTTCTGCTGATGGTTCCTCCATTCACTCTATTGGCATATTAGGGTTTTATATAGATAGACTAGAGGTCCGACGCACGAAATTTGTGCATGGGGGAGGGTCCCTCAGCCCTCCCTGCACCCTCTCCAATCCGGGACCCCTCAGCGGATGTCTGACTGCCTCTCACAATCCAGGACTGCTAACTCCTAACTGCTCGCCTGCCTTCCTGCCTGATCGCCTCTAACTGCTCCTCTACCGGCCTGATCGCCGCTAACCACCTCTGCCTCGCCCTGCACCTGGGACCCAGGATTCCCTCTTCCCGCTTGTCGCAGGCACCTAGGACCTGGGCCGGCTTCACCTGGGCTGGCTGCAGCCACAGGGGACCATGCGCGGGCAGCTTTGCCTGGGCCGCAGATGCAGGTGCCTAGGACAGTGGGGCAGGCGGCTTGTCCCTCTCCCATGTCACAGGTGCAGATGCAACCCCTGGTGCCTGGGACCGCAGGTTGGGCTGCTTGTCCCTCTCTTGGGCCGTAGGCGCAGCCGCTGTTGCCGGGGACTGTGAGACATGCAGATTGTCCCTTTCCCAGGCTTCAGGCGCAGGCACAGCCGCTGACACCCGGGACTGCGGGGCGTGTGGTTTGTCTCTCTCCCAGGCTGCAGGCACAGGTGCAGCCGCTGGCACCCAGGACTGCGGGGTGGGTGGCTTGTCCCTCTCCTGGGCTACAGCCCCAGCCGCTGGCTCCCAGGACCATGGGGCAGGCGGCTTGTCCCTCTCCCGGGCTGCAGCCCCAGCCACTGATGCCCATGACCATAGGGCATGTGGCTTGTCCCTCTCCCAGACCGGGCCGTACGTGCAGGCACAGCCGCTGGCTCCTGGGACCGCAGGGTGGGCGGCTTGTCCCTGTCCCGGGATGCAGCCCCAGCCGCTGGCGCCCGGTCCTGCGGGGTGGGCAACTTGTCCCTCTCCAGGGCCGCAGCCTGGCTGGTCCCCATTCCTCTCTCTAGAGCTCATTTGTGCCTGGCTGGTCCCCATCTCTCTCTCCCCATTGTTGAGTGTCTGAGCAGTTACGGCATGATGGTGTGAGGGTGTGACAACCATTTGTATATTAGCTCTTTATGGTATAGGATTATTGGAATGCTAACTAGTTAAGTGTACATTTTTGACAAGTCATTATTCCTGGGTTTATATATTAATTACTGGGGAACAAATTAAAATACGCATGTTAATGGGTATTTATTTTAAATAAAATGTTTATAAATTCTTAATATTAAGTGTTCTAGAAAATTTGTCATGTTTTTCTTGTAAAGTTGTTACTTCAATCTTGTGCTCAGTAAATTTTTATTATGCATTAGCCTTTTTTTTTTTTTTAGCCCTGGCAAATAGATAGGAAGCAAAAGTCTAAATCCTAAAGGAACCCATAAGCTTTAACTCAGTTTTTTGCCCAAATTATCATAAAATCTGAATTGGTAGAATCAAAATTCATGAGGTTTTATGGAGACTGGCAGCAGTGTCTAACAAATTTCCTTAGGGAAAACAGCAACAGATTTTCTATTTTTCAGTAAAGAAATTCATCTCCATATAATATTACTTGGAATTTCAAATTTAAATAGTCAGGTCTCGTGAAGCATTCTGTTAGGGTGATAGACAATGCTTGTTGCTTGAATTACAGAAAATAATATTGTTTTAATTATTTGTACCATGTGTATGAGTTAAAGGTATCATATGTCAATCCTGTCAATATTTTAAGATTTAAAAATCCCAAGAGATCATTGCCTTTCACATAGACTGTGCCAGCTTTATGGAAGTTGATTGGTATAATTATAAATAAACAAAGCATTTTCAGTGCATTAATGTAAAATACGTGTCTTTAAGTATTCTGTCCTCGTGGTATTTAAATGCAAAACCCTAATACTTTGCTTCCTACAAAATATGAGAAGTTAAAATCCTCAATATTTTCTAACAGTGTTACCGATAACTATCCATTGAGTAATAAGTTATTGAGTCAGAGACTTAAATAGCTACCAAGATTTTATTTTTATAGGATTTATAGAATGACTTGTCCTTTGTACTTTTATAGCACATTCCATTGAATTAAAAATGCTATTGATAGGAAGGTGTGCAGTGATTTCATGCACCATTTAGAAAGGGAGAAAGCCACTGCCAGTTGTCATGACACAGTGCTCTCAAAATTGATTAAATGAGGCATCATGATTTCAGGGAGAATAAAATGTTCAAAACACATTTTTTGAGATTGTATAAAATATGTATTTATATCTAGTGTTTCATTTTTTGACAAGAGAGATGAAATGGTTTTTAGGTAATGATGTGTGGATTTGAGCTGCTTTGAGGACAATATCCCTGAGGACTGTGAAAAACAAAGGAATGGATTTTGGGGATTCATAGAAGAATGATCATATAAAGAAAATAGGTTGTGTACAGTTTATTCTCTTCACTTCTGAGGTAACTGACCTCATGCATATGCCTGGGCATTTTCTATATAAATAAGTGACTTGAAGTACAAGGTTCTTACCAGTTTCTTTGAGGTGCTTCTTAGAAGTTAGGCAAAAGTGCTTGTCTAAAGGGTAGATAAGAAGGTTAACATAGATGTTGTATTTACTTGCTCTTCTTTTCCTAATGGCATCTTTAAAAAGACATGTTATGTAAAGTAATAATTATAACCGTGTACGGTTGGACAATGTGGTATGTATAATACCACAAAAGAGGGAAAAGAGAATCGTGCTTTGTAGGTGTACCATTTTCATGTTTCACTGGCATTAAGTTAGTATAAATTTGATGTAAATTCTGATGAGTTAAAATGTAAGGTAAGCCCAAGAGGAAATAACTAAAAAAATTAGTGAAAAAACCATTAAAGAAATTAAAATGTTATATTAGAAGATATTCATTTCATGTAAAATAAAGCAATAAAGGAGAAGTGTAGGAACAAAAAGACATAAGATGTATCGAAAACAAAAAGTAATGGCAGATAAATTCAGCTATGTCAATAGTATTACATGTGAATGGATTAAATTCAGTCAAAAGGCAGAGCTTATCAGACTATTAAAAAAAACACAACATCTGACTATATGCTGTCTACACTGAGACACACTTTAGATTTCAAGGTACTACTAGATTTGAAAGTAAAAAGAAGGAAAAAGATATGTCATGCAAACAACAGGCATAAGAAAGCTGGAGTAGCTATGCTAATATTAGACAAAAGAGACTTTAAAATAAAAAATGATAGAGATAAACATTTTTTCATTTTCAAATTAAATGAGTCAATTCCTCAGGAAGCTATAACAGTTATAAACATATATCCACTTAACAACAGAGCTCCAAAATATATGAAGCAAAAGTGATAGAAGTGAAGTTAGAAATACGGTAGACAATTCAACAGCACAATTGGAGATTTCAGTACCTCACTTTCAATAATGGATGGAACTAGGCAGAAGATTAACGAAGAAATAAAAGACTTAACAAAATAAGACAACTAGACTTAACAGTCATCTATGGAACATTCCACCAGCAATAGCAGAATATGCAGTCTTCTGCAGTGAAGATGGACCATTCTCTAGGACAAGCCATATCTAGTCCATAAAACGACTTTCCAAAATTCAAGAGGACTGAAACAACACAAAGTTCTTTGTCCACTATGTAACAAAGTTAGAAATCAGTAACAAAAATTGTACTTATGTGAGAAAGTTTTCTGGTCCTCTGTAATCCCCCAGAGGAGGAGGAAACTTAAGTATAATATTTTTATGTGCAAATGATTCAGATTTTCAAAACAAGTAGACTGTGAACATTGCTATGAAATTGATAAAAGGAATTCTACATTAGTTTCTCTAAATATGAGGAAACAAAGATAAGGCCCAATGAAAATCCTTTCTTTGAAACAAAAGGAGAATGTTTTTCAGGACTCCAATTTCTACAAAAGAACAAGTTATTAGGAATCATTTTCTTAAGTAATCAAGAGAGAAAGGGATTTGAAGATAGTTAGAGAAATATATTTGGGATAACTGTCTTGTCCCCTTCTAAAAATATTTTTATTGAATTTATTGGGATGACATTGGTTAGTAAAATTATATAGGTTTGAGGTGTACAATTCTATAACACATCATCTGTATATTGTATCGTGTGTTCACCATTCAAAGTGAAGTCTCCTTCCCATCTCCATTTATCCCCCCTTTACCCTCTTCTGCCAACCTCCATGCCCCTTTCCTCATGTAACCACCATACTGTTGTCCCTCAGTTTTTGTTTTTGGTTTTGCTTAATTCCTTCACCTTTTCTACCCTTTCTTTTGAGTAAGGTAGATTCAGAACATTTTAGCAATTTGAACTTTCAGCATGAAAATATACTTGTAACTCGATGTCATCACTTTGTTATTTCTTAAGGATATACTTCTAAAAGAGATTGAGTATTAATTTGTTTTTTATGTTAATTTAATACTTTATTTTAATAGTGTTCAGTTTCTTTTAAATAATTCTTTATATTGTAATACATAGAACATATCAGAATAATGTTAGCTCTAATAAACTTATTACAAAACACCAAATGTGTTTATGATTTGTTTTTATTAGAAGAGTATTAAAAATTTAGTTTCACTAAAGCTTGAATACAATTTATTCAGTTTTTAGTATTATAAGAAATAAATGCTGAAATACTGGTGTAGCCATTTTATTCCAGTGTTGCAAATATATTTAATTAAAATTTTCAAAGATTGCCCTGGTTTGTGTGGCTAAGTTGGTTGGTCATTGACTCATGCCTTGAAATATTGCTAGTTTGATACTCAGGAAGGGGACATGCCTGGGTTTCGGACTCCATCCCCTGTGGGAGTATGTGCAGGAGGCAGCTTATATATGTTCCACTCTCACTTGATGTTTCTTTATCTCCCTCCCTCTCTCTCTAAAAATAAATAAAAATACTGGAGAAAAACATGTTTTTCAAAGATAAGTGTTACTGATTTTACTTAAAAATTTTTCAATTTGATTTATTTCTTATTTTAATTTTGTTTTTATTTTATTTTTTTTATATTCCTACAGTCTAATTATTTCTCTGAAATCAGAGTATTGACTGCTTAGCACATCTTTTACATATAAAATGTTCTAAAGCAGTGGTTCTCAACCTTCCTAATGCTGCGACCCTTTAATACAGTTCCTCATGTTGTGGTGACCCCCAACCATAAAATTATTTTCGTTGCTACTTCATAACTGTAATTTTGCTACTGTTATGAATCGTAATGTAAATATCTGATATGCAGGATGTATTTTCATTGTTACAAATTGAACATAATTAAAGCATAGTGATTAATCACAAAACAATATGTAATTATATATGTGTTTTCCGATGGTCTTAGGTGACCCCTGTGAAAGGTTCGTTTGACCCACAAAGGGGTCGCGACCCACAGGTTGAGAACTGCTGCTCTAGAGTATTATTTGCCTTTGAATGATTTATTATACAAATATTTTAGTATCTATTTTGTTATATCTACTAGATTTTGATGTGCTATTTTCAATTATTAAATAAGCAGTTATTTGTTGGTTTTTTATTTTGCTACTTGATCTTGATCTACTTTTGTGTCCAGTACGTCATTACTCACTTATACCTGTGCACAATGAATTTAGGTGAGTTGTAGTAAAGGCCTCCCATGCCATCCCATATTCCAATCCTATAGCGTTTAAAAATTTTTTTGGAAACTTTATATTTGTGATAAAGGTTTGTAAGATGTGGAATTTAGTATGTGTTTATTCTAATACATTTCTTTTTTCTGTTTGTTAACTTTAGCCTGTTAATCGTGAATTCCAATTCCCTCCCCCATCCCATAATTATTTTTCTATTTCTCTTGAACAGTTTTTTTTAATGTATTTTGTTACCTATTATGTTGTAAAAATTTAATATTGTATCTTGCCTTTCTAAAACTAAGAACTGCTCTGATCTTCTGCTTGATGCACTTTTAATGATGCATGGGATGTCCTCAGAGGTTGCTGTTGTACAAGATACTGACTCCAGCTCTCAAGGCTCTTCATACATTTGTTCTTCCCTCTTTTATGGGCTTATCCATTTACCCCGCTTGGGCTTTCATGTTCTTATTATTATGTATTTGAATTCTATTCACTTTCTTATTTTTCATACAGTTGCTACTCATTTTGATTTATCCATATATTAAGCACTTTTTTGCTCATCATTTTATCTTACATCTCTAATTTCTCATTTGAGATAATTTTATTTTACTTGAAGAATAGTCTTTAGTTTTTCCATTAGAGCAGGTCTGTTGTGACATATAATTTCAAGTATCATTTATTTAAAATAATATTTCTATTTATTCTTGAAAATTTGTTTTGCTGAACACAGAAGCATAGAATTCTAGTTTGGCAGATTATCTTGAGCACATTGTTTCTGTTGAGATAGCAATTTAAGTCTAATTGCTTGTTTGAAGATAATCTGTCTTTTTATTATGAATACTAGAGGCCTGGTGCATGGATTCGTGTACCAGTGGGGTCCCTCGGCCTGGCCTGCGCCCTCTTGCCATCCGGGACCCGTCAGGGGATGTCAGAGGCCCAGTGCACAGATTTGACCTGATCCCCGCAGGCCAGGCCGAGGATCCCCACCAATTCATGAATCCATGCACTGGGCCTCTAATACGCATATAAGATCTTTGGTTAATCATTTCCTGCCCTCCCCCTTCCCCCTTCCCTCTGAGATTCATCAGTCTGTTCCAGGTTTCCATGCCTGTGCATTGAGCGTCTGCCCCCTGGTGGTCAGTGCGCATCATAGCTACCCGGTTGAATGGTCTCATAGGCTTTTATATATATAAATATATAGGTATTTTTCTGATACTTTTATGATTTCTGGTTTTGTTTCTGACTTTGGCAGTTTGACAGTGATGCATATATATAGATGTAAATTCTCTGTACCTTATGGTTGATAGCACTCTTGATCTATAGATTCATGTGTTTTGTTATTTTTGAAATTTTTAGACCTTATACCCAACTCATTACCTTCTTACCTTATGAGCTTCCAGTTGCAATTTACCCTCTTTATTTCAGAACATCATTTCTGGAGTTTGTGTCTTGTTTTCTCCTAGTACTTTATTCTGTTTTTTTTTTCTTCTTCTTCTTTTTCTTCTTATCTCCTAGTTCACTATTGTTTTCAGTTGTTCTAATCAGAATTTAAATCCATCCAGAGAGTTCTAAATTTTTTCAATTCTGTAATTTATATTTGGCTTTTCAAATATGCTATCTCTTTTATACTTTCCAATTCTCTGGGCTTTTCAATGTGCTTGTCTTTGAACAAAATACTGTAAGCACAGTTATTTTAAAGTGCCTGTGTATTAATTCTAATATATTGAACCCATCAATCTGCTTGTAATGTTGGTTCTTTCATGCTGAATTTTTTTCTGATTATCTTTGAATATGGTTTAGATGTTCTGTTTGAAAAATTATCAAAATGGTTTGAAGCCTAAAAATAGTGATTATTGAAAGAATCCTTTCATTGTCTCAGACTTCAGAGGAGATTTCTCTAGTGTTTAATTCTGAGTGTTTGATTCTGAGATATTGGCATGGTAAATATTTTTATCATGTTTTCCTAGTTCGTAAAGTTTTGTTTTGATTTTTCTAATTTCTTTGTGTCTTCCTCTTTGACCCCTACACAATTTAGAAATATGTCGTTTAATTTCCAAATATTTGGGATTTTCCAGACATCTTTCTGCTGTTTATTTCTTATTTAATTTTGTTGTCCTCAGAAACTTTGTATGTTCTTTTAACTCTTTTGAGCAGCAGACTTCGTTTTTAAATTTAAATAGTCACATGTGCCCAGTGTCTACGTGTATTTGATTCCTATTGCTGTATAACTATTACTGTAAAATTAGTTTTAAAAAATACTTGTTATCTAATAGTTGCGTAGGTTAGAAACCTCACTTACTATCAACATGTTAGCAGGCCATGTCTTTCAGAGGCAGTAGGAAAGAATCGGTTTCCTGGCTCACTTAGGTTCTAGGTAGAGTTAAATTGCTGTAGCTGTAGGCCTGAGTTCTGGCGTGCTGGCCCTTGAAGGCCATTCCTAGCTTTTAGAGTCCACCTGCATTCCTTGGATTATGGCCCCCTTTCTTCATCTTCAAAGCCACCAATGGCAGGTCAGGTCTCACACTTCAGAAATCTCTATTGCCTCTTCTTTTATTGATTGGTTAAATCTAGCCCTAGCTGGTTTGTTGCCGGGGTCCAACCCCAGCAGGTCCAGGGGTCCCCAAAGGTGTAGACAGAGTCGGCGAAGAAGGAAGGACGCGGAGACAGTGTTCAGTTGATCAGCAGCCTAGCCAGGATCTCCAGCCAGGATCTCCAGCCAAGTTCTGGTCTGGATCTCCAGAGAGGTTCTGCTTCGGATCTCCAGCCAGGTTCTGTGGCCAAGTTCCCTCGCTAGGTTTCCAGCCAGGTTCTGTCTGAGATCTCCAGCCAGGTTCGGTCACTAGGTTCTAGTCAGGTTCTCTTGCCATATTTCTGTAGTCAGGTTCAGTCCAGGATCTTTTGCCATGTTCTCTCCAGCGAAGTTCTTCTGTCTGTAGGTTCTGTGTAGGTTCTGTCTTCTGAGTTCTGACTTCTAAGTTCTGTGTTCTAAGTTCTGTCTCTTTCTGTCTTGTTACATCTGTATTTATACCTATCAATCTCTATTACAAAGGTTAGGGCGTTTCTTATCTCCATTCCAGGGAGTAAAGATTATGCAGCTTAAGCATGATTGTTTGTAGTTAAAGTGATTAATTACCTGCCTGGCACTTAGTTACGGGGTTTTATTCCCTCCCTAACTTCAGGGGAAAATCCCTACCTGGGGAAACAACCTTTCTCAGAGACCTTGGTTAAAACACATAGTGCCAAGAAGGTGAGCAAACATATTAAGAACAGTATGCCATATATGCCAAGTCCCTTGAAACAGCAAGCGTGGACCGGCTCCCAGCAGTTTGTCTCATTGGATAGAGCATCAGCCCGTGGACTGAAGGGTCCCGGGTTCAATTCCAGTCAAGGGCACATGCCTGGGTTGTGGGCTCAATCCCCAGTAGGGGTGTGCAGGAGGCAGCTGATCAATGATTCTCTCTCATCATTGATGTTTCTATCTCTCTCTCCCTCTCCCTTCCTCTCTGAAATCAATAAAAATATATATTTAAAAAAATCTAAAGGGGTCCTGTGATAATCTCTCCATTTTAATGTCCATAACCCTGTCAGTTCTGCAAAGTCCCCTTTGCCATATGAGGTGATATCTGCAGGTTCTGGGGGATAGAGTGTGGACATTTTGCAGGGCCATTCATTATTTTGCCTCTCATACTGCCATATAGGACAAAACAGCTTTATACTGCATTATACTTTAAAGTGGTGACATTTTTTAAAGTATTTTTAAAATGTCCCTTTGTTATTACTTTTCAGAACTCTTTGTTTATACTAGAAACCCCACCCTGGGGAATCAGGCCTAAGCCAGCAGTCAGACATCCCTCTCGCAGTCCAGGGCTCTCACAGTATGGGACCCCTCGCTCCTTACCTCTGCCTCAGCAGAGGCAGAAAAGGCTCCCACCACCGCAGTTATGCTCACCAGCTGTGAGCCCGGCTTCTGGCTGAGTGGCGCTCCCCCTGTGGGAGCGCACTGACCACTAGGGGACAGCTCCTGCGTTAAGCATCTGTCCTCTGGTGGTCAGTGCATGTCAGAGTGACTGGTCGTTCTGCCATTTGGTTTATTTGCATATTAGGCTTTTATTATATAGGACTAGTGGCCTGGTGCATGAAATTCATGCACATTAAAAGGGAATTAATTAGAGGAAATATTTTATTATTGCTATTTGTTCTTTCTCTATAATAGAAGTGTCAAAGATGAAAGAAAATTAGTAAAATGTATATGAAAATCTCCCTCCTGTCAGAGTCTGGGGCATGCCGTAGGACCTAGAGTCAAGTCCCCGCCACCATTCGTATGCATGTCGAAAATGCAGGAGACCCAGACCCAGCCGGCCCCACCCCCATTGGGTGAGACCCAGACCTGGCTGGCCCCACCCCTATCAAGCCCCTCTGGGCAGGGGGCACAGCCTCAGATCCCCCAGCCCAGCGCCAGGGCAGGGGGTGCAGCCTGAAGTCCCCTGTCAAACTTTGTCAGGTGGAGGCCACAGCCTAAGGCCCCCGGCCCGGCACTGGGGCTGTTGGGGGCACGGCCTTTGGTCTGGTCAAGTCCCGCTGGGTGGGAAGCATGGCCTGAGGTCTCCGGCCTGGCATCAGGGCAGGGAACACAGCCTGAGGTCCCCTGTCAACCCCCGTGGGGCAGTGGGTGTGGCTTGAGGTCCCTCACCCTGTACAGGCGCCATGCAGCCTCAGGTCCCTGCTGTTTGGTGGTGATATTACAGCATCCCGACTAATTTGCATATTCCTCTATTGTATAGATAGATGTGTTGAACCAAATTAAAATTTTAACATTTCAGTACAAGTCTACTGGAATGAATTTTCTCAGGTTTTGTTTTTTGGAAAAAGTCTAATTTGCCTTCATTAAAAATATTTTTTGTTTTGTTAATCCTCACCTAAGGATATTTTTTCCATAGATTTTTAGAGAGAGTGGAAGGGAAGGAAAGAAAGGGGGAGTGGGA
This sequence comes from Myotis daubentonii, assembly GCF_963259705.1. Taxonomy (NCBI): domain Eukaryota; kingdom Metazoa; phylum Chordata; class Mammalia; order Chiroptera; family Vespertilionidae; genus Myotis; species Myotis daubentonii. The sequence continues at coordinate 135,098,070 of NC_081842.1, forward strand.
GGGAAAGAGTGAGCGTGAGTGAGAGATCAATGTGATTGGTTGCTTCCCACACACACCCCAACCAGGGCAGGGATTTAACCTGCAACCCAGGCATGTTCTTTTGATTGGGAATAGAACCCGAGACCCTTTGGGGTATGGGCCTATGCTCTAAGAACTGAGCACACTGGCTATTTTTGAAAGCTGTTATTTATTGATAAAGAATACTGGGTTGGCAATTTATTTTTTCTTTCACAATAGTGTTAACATGTTACTTAATAGTTTCCATTGAGAAGTCTGCTTTAATTTTTATCTTTGGTTCTCTGTAAGTAACACATTTTTTGACCCTGTGGGTTCCTTCAAGGTTCTCTCTTTATCTTTGTTTTTTGGCAGTTTGAATATGATGTGTCTAGGTGTGTTTTCTTTTTTGTTTGTTTGTTTTGCTTTCTCTTCTTTTTATTTATTTATTTTTATTTTTTTATTATTGCTTAAAGTATTACAAAGAGTATTACATATGTCTCCTTTTTTCCCCCCTGCCCTTGACAATCCCCTGGCCTCCCCTACGCCCCAGTGCCTTATGTCCATTGGTTATGCTTATATGCATGCATACAAGTCCTTTGGTTGATCTCTTACCCACCCCCCTCCTGCCCTCCCACCCTCCCCGGCCTTCCTGCTGTAGTTTGACAGTCTGTTCAAGGCAGCTCTGCCTCTGTATCTATTTTTGATCATAAGTTTATAATGGTCTTTATTATTCAGAAATGAGTGAGATCATGTTGTATTTTTCCTTCATTGACTGGCTTATTTCACTTAGCATAATGCTCTCCAGTTCCATCCATGCTGTCGCAAATGGTAAGAGTTCCTTCTTTTTTACCGCAGCATAGTATTCCATTGTGTAGATGTACCACACTTTTCTAATCCATTCATCTACAGATGGGCACTTAGGCTGTTTCCAGATCTTAGCTATGGTGAATTGTGCTGCTATGAACATAGGGGTGCATATATCCTTTCTGATTGGTGTTTCTAGTTTCTTGGGATATATTCCTAGTAGTGGGATCACTGGGTCAAATGGGAGTTCCATTTTCAGTTTTTTGAGGAAATTCCATACTGTTCTCCACAGTGGCTGCACCAGCCTGCATTCCCACCAGCAGTGCATGAGGGTTCCTTTTTCTCCACATCCTCACCAACACTTGTTATTTGTTGATTTGTTGATGATAGCCATTCTGACAGGTGTGAGATGGTACCGCATTGTCGTTTTGATTTGCATCTCTTGGATGATTAATGACTTTGAGCATGTTTTCATATGTCTCTTGGCCTTCCTTCTGTCTTCTTTCGAAAAGTATCTATTTAGGTCCTTTGCCCATTTTTTGATTGGCTCGTTTATCTTCCTTTTTTTTAAGTTGTATGAGTTCCCTGTAAATGTTGGAGATTAAACCCTTATCGGTGATAACATTGGCAAATATGTTCTCCCATGCAGTGGGGTTTCTTGTTGTTTTGTTGATGGTTTCTTTTGCTGTGAAAAAGCTTTTTATTTTGATGTTCACAGACCTAGAACAAACTTTCCAAAAATTCATCTGGAATAAAAAAAAAAGACCCCGAATAGCTGCAGCAATCCTGAGAAAGAAGATCAAAGTAGGTGGGATCTCAATACCAGACATCAAGCTGTATTACAACGCCACTGTTCTCAAAACAGCCTGGTACGGGCACAAGAACAGACATACAGATCAATGGAATAGAATAGAGAACCCAGAAATTGACCCAAGCCACTATACTGAATTAATATTTGACAAAGGAGGCATGAACATACAATGGAGTCAAGACAGTTTCTTCAATAAATGGTGGTGGGAGAATTGGACAGATACATGCAAAAAATGAAAACTAGACCACCAACTTACACCATACACAAAAATAAACTCAAAATGGATAAAGAACTTAAACATAAGACGGGAAACCATAAAAATGCTAGAGGAATCCACAGGCAGCAAAATCTCAGACATATGCCGAAGCAATTTCTTCACTGATACTGCTCCATTGATAGGGCAATGGAAACTAAAGAGAAAACAAACAAATGGAACTACATCTTCAACACTTCTTAAGGGCTGTATATATAGCAGTGAATAATAAAGACAAGGTCTTATAGATCTTACTAATCAAAAGGTAGACAAAAATATGTAAATAGATAAATAGAACATTTTAGATTGTTATCTAAATTAAGAATGAAATGAACAGGGTGGGTGGGCAGTAGGGAGGCAGTAGGGTGGACAGGAACAGCCGAGCAGTAATATTGCTGTGTTAGAGTTAAAGGTGGGAAATGATCCAGTCATTTAAAGAGTTGAGAGTAGGGAGGACTTTTTAAGACATAGCAAGTACAAATTCCCAGGGGCAGGAAGGAGCTAGGCCTGTTGGAGGATCAGGAAAGTTTACCCGAGTGGCTGAAACTCAGTGATTAAGGGGGAAATTAAATATGGGCGTTTGGAAAGGTGCTCAGAGCCAGATGACCATGCCATCTTTGGCCAAGTTAGATATTTGAATTACATTCCATGGGGAATGGGAAGAACTTGGGGATGAACCGCTTGTTACCTGTTGCTTGCTAAATGAAATTGGTTGTTCCCACATCATGTGGTAGTTTCTTGATTATGCATCTGGAGTAATTCTTTATCGCACATTAACTTATTATCTATCTTTCATTTTCAATCTCTTTTTCACTCTTGACTTTTACTTCTGTTTTAAGCACCATCAGTGCCCCTTATCATAAAGAAACCTTCCTTCAACCTCTTCCCCTGATACTGACCTCCTGCCTTTCTCTTTTCACAGCTAAATTCTTAGAGAGTGGTCTGTATTTACTGACTCTTGTGTGTAACCATGCCCTCCATCACTGTACACTTTTGTAGTATGGCTTTTACCCCCAGGATCTAACTGACAGGCTGCTCTCTAAGATGTCCTCCTAGTTCCAGTGATCATCAAACCCAGCACCCTCTGGTTTAGTCCTATTTATCTGAATGTAAGCTTTAACATTATTAGCCACATCTTCCATCTTACCAGTCCGTAAACCCTGACTTCCTGGGCACTTCACTATCACATGTTCTGTCTTATCTTTCTTATTAACCCTTGTTTCTTTCATTTCTAGCTCACTCCTAAATATAGGGATTACCCAAGCTTCTGAGGCTGACTTCTCTCTCTACTGTATATTCTCTCTGGCTTGTCATTTATGAACTTTTACAAGAATAGCTATCACTGTGTACTCTCAGATCTGTGCCTGGAGCCCATACTTCTCTCTATGAAAGAAAAGAAAATGCAAGTGTATTTAATAAGTTATAATTTTCATATTGCTATGTACTTTCCATAATTATTTTAAATGGTTGTATAATGTTATGCTAAGTGGCTCTGTCATAATTAGCCTAATCATTTCCCTATTGAAAATTTGTAGTCCTGGACTTGAAGCTACAATTTATAATTCTACACATGTACACTGAGCTTGAGATTTGGTGGAATGGGAAGTGAATTTATTTTTCCCCTCTCTCCCAAACTAGCTCTGATCTCCTGATAAAGATGGGAAAGTCTTTGGCAAAACCTCTTTAGGTTTCCTTGCTTTGAATCAGCCAACACTGAACTCAGGTAGTTTAACACTAGCTACTGAAAAGGCTTTCTAAATGGTCCCTCTCTGACCTCTTGACTCTCTGACCCAACATGCTCTCAATTGTTAGAAAACATGTCGTCCTTATGTCCCAATGACCCAAAAGAGATCTAAAGTCTTCGCACTGATATGTCTCTGAGTAAAGCTAAAAAAGAGACTCACCTTCAATCAAGGCAGGATTTTAAACACAGTATTAGGTTGTAGTTTACCTGCCTACTACCAACCTTGATAATATTCTTTGTCACACTTAACTGGCAACTCAGATACTCTCCTGAGGCAGGAAGATTGCTTGTTTTTTTTCATCTGTTATTCTGTAGAAGTAATTTGGGAACCAACCGGGGGTGCTTTTCTAAACTCCTTGGGGTTCTTCTCTAAAAAATATAGGGGCCCTAATAATGATTAGGCTTGTGCCTGAGAAAATGAAGTGCCAGTGCTTTGGACACAGAGGAACTTTAGCTCAGAGTATCCTGACCATACACCTTGCTCCAGTCAAGTGGCCTCTCAGATTCTTCCAAGCTGTCATCTACTGCCAACCTGTGGAGAACTCTTGTTTTGTTTTTTTTACGAAGTCCAATGAGTCAGAAGATTCTGACAGTGACAACACTGCCAGCTTCGGTTCCTCTTCTGAGAGTGATTTGTGTGTGTTAAGTGAAATCTTATTTGAATTTCTGACAGTTTGATGTCTCAGAGTTTCTGCCTGTTTGTCAGCCATTTCCAGTAGCACATTGACCAGAATATACTTTTCAGCAGTTGTTGATTCCTTTTTTTGAGCCTTTCCCACCTGCTTTCCAATCTGACTGTATGTTCTTGCTGCATAAGGAAAGAGGGTTGTGTTTCTAATTTTACACAGAGGGTTATGTCCACCAAGCATGTCCAACCCTAGTATTGTTGTTTTTCTAAATCCTTACCCGAGGGTATGTTTTTATTGATTTGAGAGAGAGAGAGCAAGGGGTGGGGGAAAAAAGAGGGAGAGGGAGAGGGAGAGGGAGAGGGAGAGGGGGGTAGAGAGAGAGCAACATTGATTGGTTCATATATGCCCTGACTGGGGATCAAACCCACAACCTAGGTACGTGCCCTATCTGGAAATCGAACCCACAACCTTTTGGTGTACAGAATGACACTCCAATAATCTGAGCCACCCGGCCAGGGCAGTACTGTTTTTCTTTTTCTTTCTTAAGCACTTGTGGAATCATAAGGTGACAGATATAAAGCAGTTTTCATTTTATAAGGCAGAAGTTGGGCCTGTGTGTGTACTGGTTGACAAGGGAGTGAGCATATTAAAGAGGCACCTTCTTGGGTTGTCTTCTGTCACTTGTATTGTTTGTCTTTCTCTCTGCTTACTCTAATTTATTTTTATTTTAGTTTATCATAACAACAAGGTGTTTTGAAAATTATTGAAAAACTCAAGTGATCATGGTAAATAGCTGTTTCCCTCCCACCTTCCTCTGCCCCAACTATATAACTGTATTTCTGCTTTGAGGCATTCTGGTCTATACATACTCTAAACTCTATGGCCTATGGTAACTCTATGCTAGACGTAGTAGAGATAGCTACAATGTTTGATGATTGTGCTGTTTTCTGTAGATAAGGAAGTGGGCAGGAGAAAATAACATCAGTCATTCTCTAATAGATTTGAAATTAATCAAGATTAAGGTGAGTTTAAAAAAGTACTCCAGGTATATCATTCTTTGAAGACCTATGAGGGTCAGCCACCTCATAGTCTAGGACAGGGGTGGGAAACCCCTGGCATGCGTGCCAAACATGGCACGCCAGTAACTTTTGCTGGCACGCGAAACGCTCTCTTATAATCTTCCATTTACACTTTTTTTCTTAATATTGACTTTTTTATTTTTCAGATAAATTCAGTGTTGGTGCATCTTAGATAAATAAATAATTTTACATAACAAGTTATCTTAAAGACCATAGACATGGCTGACTTTGAAATGCAGTTGATTGAATTTCAGAGTAGCTCAGTTTGGAAGCAGAAATTTATTGACCTTAGAGTTGATTTGGAAAACATTGAAAAAAAGTGATTAGAGACAGGAGTACCAAAGAGAAATGTCGAAAACGAACTATTGAGGACTTGGAATGCCATTCCAGAAAATTTTTTCTGTTTCAAAAACTTTGCAATAGTGTTACTCTCCATGTTTTCATCCACATACGCTTGTGAATCTTTGTTCTCAGTGATGAATTTTGTTAAGTCTCATAATAGGAGTAGCCTGATGGATGAAAGTAGTAGCTTGTGCATATCTCTGAAGGTCACGAAATATAACCCTGATGTAAAATCTCTGTCATCAGTGATTCAGCAGCAAAAGTCCCACTGATAATATCAAACGAAGTCAAAGTTTTCTGTCGGACTATCAGTGTACATGTATACATTAAAAAATAAATATATTTTTCATTATTATATACTGTGTTTTTGTCACTCGAATGAATTTTATTATTTCTCCAAGGTTCTTCACATACATGCACCTTAAGAGATATCAAGAAGGCGTAACATGTTCTCCAAAAATTAGGGTTGGCACACAGAAGAATTTTGAGTCAGAGATTTTGCTGGTTTTGGCACGCACTCACAAAAAGGTTGCCCGCCCCTGGTCTAGGGCAGGGGTCGGCAAACTGCGCCCGTGAGCCACATGCGGCTCTTTGGCCCCTTGAGAGTGGCTCTTCCACAAAATACCACGTGCGGGCACGCATGTACAGTGCGATTGAAACTTCGTGGCCCATGCGCAGAAGTCGGTATTTTGTGGAAGAGCCACACTCAAGGGGCCAAAGAGGCGTATGTGGCTCGCGAGCCGCAGTTTGCCGACCACTGGTCTAGGGCATTAGTTCCCAAGAGGACACTGCTCTTATCAGATGGTTTAGCTACCCACTTCGTACGCTCCGGTCCCAAATCTGGAGAATTAAGAAAGAAGTCTGACAATCATTAGTGAGGCACACAGCTTCCTTCAAGTCAACCTCTAGAATGATAGCGTGTTGTTCATCTATGTGCCTGGCACCCTCCCTGTTTTTATATCTATCATTCATTCCCTCCATCATCCTTTTGCCTTGTAACAACAGGAATTTACAGACCAATCTTACATCCCAGGTCATCCCCACCCAAAGGCTTTGTCCCTTGTTCAAGGAGTGTGAATCCTGCTAAAAGAGTTCCAAAAAAATCTTACAAGAAGGAATAAATAAAACTCAGAAAAAGACTGTTAGGAACATACTCTCAGTTGAATGCCACCCCCCTTACCATTTCCCATTATCTTGGGCAATTGAAAGCAGAGGGAACATGAAAAGAGAAACAAAAAGCTCAGCCTTAAAGAAAACATTACCTCAGAAACACATTTTTAAGCATAGAACTTAAAAATATCATAAATTTATTAAAGCAAGAACTCAAACATAATGTGAAGCAATAAAATGAGATGAATTAGGAAATATGGAACTAAGGGAACAAAATGAGAATGAAGCAACATCAGTCCAAAACTAAAATAAATTTGAAACAGTAAGGAACTTAATGGCCTGGAAATTGAATTGTCATAAGGGAAAAGCTTTAGATAATTCTAGAAGCAAAAGCAAAAAAGAAATAGATGCAAGCAATATAAATCATCATAATGGGGGTACAGCATAAAGATAATTGATGTTCATAAAGTAAGGAAGCTCATTCTGAAAAAAAAGTTGACCAGAAAATATTTTTGAAGATATAATAAAAGAAAAGTTTTCTGATATATACGAAATTAATCTTAGAAGATTATGTGTTCTAGGAGGAAAAAATTAAAAGTTGTACATTGACTAACTCTGAGCTGGCTCCTAGTTGTATTTATAAAGACTTAAAAAAAATTTATAGCTATACAGAAAAAAAGGCAAATCACCTCAAAGAGGGGACACTATCCGTCAGGCCAGCACCAGGCTTCTCATGAGCATCATTGCCTGAAGGCACAGGAGTGTGTGTACAAAATTTTGAATGACAGAAATAGTGTATTAACGCCAGGTAAATGTTAAAATTCAAACAGAGAACTAAGAATAAATAGACAAATAGAATGTAAATGTCATAAACTTTGACAAAAGAAAGATGATCAGTCTTCATGTAAAACTGATACATGTCAAATGAAAAATCTATTTAAGATAGGGTTTTTCAAATTCTTAACTCCAGAGGAAACTTTAGGAAATAGTATCTCTAAGGAAATATGGATCTTCAGTTTAGTATTTCCTTTATTTTCACTTCAGCTTAATTTACATTTAAGTACAAAGATGTAATTTACTCTTTTTGTTTAAAACGTGTACTAGTACAATTTCTTTAAAACTTAATGTGATATTTCTAGGTATTATGCATTATGGGTTGAATTTTTGCTTTTTTTAGTATAACAGATTGTTAAATTTTTTTATAGATAAGTTTATCTAAAAATAAAAGATCATTTTTGAAAGTATGTAAAACATAACAAGTAAACATATGTACCCCAACCAGGGGTCTGGATGGGGGGTGGCATGGGCACTGGTGTTCCCAGTGGGACAGTCACCCAAGCTGGGAGCTGCTGCTCCTGACCAAGTGGTTTCTCTTCCCTGTTTTTATATTTATTTTAACAGCCTGGTGGCTTTCATTTTCATTATCACGCACTCCAAGCTTTCTGGAAGTGAGGGGCAAAACTACTCACCCTGGATGGTCATCATTTTTCCTTTTGCCCATTTGCCTGATCTAGTTAATGAGCGGTCTGAAGTACATGATGACTTTGCTACATTCATCTGGAACAGGGAAAATGATTGGAAAAACAGCATTTCATAAATGAGTGGATTGAAAAAAATTTGATCAACATCATTTTGTAGAGATGGCAACAATACTGATACTATTTTCTATTCTTTAGCTCAAAACATTTTAGTTATGACACCCCACCCCTGCCACCTTTTTTTTTCTCTTGCTCTTCTGATTATGGTGTGCATATCAGATTATGATTTAAAATCAGATTAGTGGTATTTTTTTCATTAAACAAATGCATGATAGCATATAAATTATCACAAGATGACCAAAATATTTTTTATTTTATGTAAATTGTATCTTTAGTAAATGCAAAGTGGTTATTATGGTGTATAAATTTTGGTTTAATATGAATTTCAATTATGTACATTGCAACTGCTATTTGAAAATAATGAGAAATTAGAGTATTTGGCTGTTCTACAAATAAGTAATATGAACTTGAATAATTTTTGCTTATGTGCCTAAGGAGTCAACAAATGGAAACAAACTAAATTATGGCAAGTAATTATTGCTCAAAAATATAATAGTTGGCAGAAATTATGGGTTGTTGGTACAGTTTAAATAATGATTTATTTCCAGCACAGCCAAAAATGGAGGCGGTTTTACCTTTTCTGCACTAAGCTCTATCTATGTGTCTCCTACCTACCTGTCATTAATGACAAAGAAACATAGCCATTGAATATTTTGTTCAGTTAAATTGGTGACTTTTTTTAAACTGAGGGACATTACAACACTATGACTTTTTAATTTGTTGTTGAAGAGCCACAAATAAATGGCTTATTTTACTTTCCTATATTTCTGTTCTTGATATAATTGCTAATAAAGCAATATTTCATGGTTTTCTTAGGTAATATCTCATGATTATCTTGAGATATAATTTGGTATGCTTGCTCTAAAAATTATTATGTATTAGTAGTCCTCTTTCTTATAAGAATATCAGTATTGCATAGTTTGAATAATAATGTTATTTTACAATTTGCTGAGAAGTTTGCTTTAAAAGAAACTAACTATGGAAGGCAGCTATGCTCACCACTATACCACCAACGCCGCACAAGAAACTAACTATGATAAGATGGTCAAATACGTTGCATTAAAAAGTTGATTGTTCTAATTTGTGGGCCAGCTCACTCTGTGTAGACAGAGTTCTCTGCACTGAAGGTAAAGGGGGAGCATAATTTAGTTTCAAAAAGATCTGGTTCCAAGGTCTTGGTGGGGGAGGGGGAGGTCAAGAGAGTGGTACAGCATTCTAGAAATACTAAGGTCTTTGTGCGATTGGTTTAATGGGTTTTGATTGGCAACATTCGTAAGAATGTTAGAATGAAGTTTTATACAAAATAGGCTTTCCTTAAACTACCTTGTTCAGTTGTCATAACACCCTTTTGATAGTAACCTTAATTTAAAAAAAATTATAGTTGGTTTATGTACCATTTTCCAATTATTTATTTATTTATTTATTTATTTTGACAGGCATCCTGGAGGCTGGTACTAAAGGAACTTCTGAATCACTTAAAGGCGTGAAACGAAAAAAGATTGTAGCTGAGAATCACCTGAAAAAAATACCAAAATCTCCCCTGAGAAATCCTCTTCAGGCAAAACATAAACAAAATACAGAAGAGTCACCTCTCGCTGTTCTTCAGAGTACTTCAGAGTCTCACAAAAAACACAATCACAGTCCTGTAAAAAATGGAAAGCAGTTTACTAAACAAAATGGAGAAACACCTGGCATGATTGGCGAGGCCGCCAAGTCGGAAGACCGCATCTCCCCAAAGAAGCCCTTGTTTCTGCAGCATCCATCTGAACTGCGTAGGTGGAGCTCGGAAGGCTCTGACCCCAAGTCAAATTTCCTCCATGGAAAATGTGACTCTAGTTCTTTGTCAAGTAAAACCAGGACTGACCATAGTGAATGTATCTCCTCTAATTGTAGTCCTACTTCCTCCTCATATGCAAACACCGCATTCGATGTCTTACTGAAAGCAATGGAGCCAGAACTGAGCACCTTGTCACAAAAGAGCTCATCTAGTGCAGTTCAGATAGAAAAACTAAGACCAAATAAAACTGTACAACTCCCCTCTCAATTACAAAACAGCTCAATAGATGCCCCACATCAGACTTCACAAGAATTTGTTTCTGAATCACAGTCTTCTTGTACCTCATACACAGTGCATGTGTCTGCTGCTCAGAAGAATGAGCAAGCATTGGTTCAGTCAGTTTCTCATTCATATAATTCACATGAACACTTTGTTTCTAAATCTAACCAACAAAATCAACAGCTTCCAGCGTGTGCAGGTTTCACAAGACCACTGACGAACCTGCACAGTCAAGAGAACCCCAGACTTGAACAGATGTATCATATAGCAGTGACATCATCTGTAGGTCTAACTTCACCTTCCAGTAGAACTCAGGTTACTCCTCAAAACCAGCACATGGATTCTGCTTTGCCCAAGTCAATAAGTCCAGCCCACTCTACACAGTCACCCCCAACACCAGTGTATAATTCAACTCCTGTCGCCTCTGTTGTGAATCACAGCGTAGAGCAAATGTGCAATCTACTTCTGAAAGATCAGAAGCCAAAAAAGCAAGGAAAATATATCTGCGAATATTGCAATAGAGCTTGTGCAAAGCCGAGTGTGCTTCTAAAGCACATCCGCTCCCACACTGGAGAGCGGCCTTATCCCTGTGTGACCTGTGGATTTTCATTTAAGACTAAAAGTAATCTATACAAGCACAAAAAATCCCATGCACACACTATTAAACTGGGTCTTGTCTTGCAACCAGATGCTGGTGGTTTGTTCTCTTCACACGAGTCCTCCAAAGCACTTAGTATCCATTCAGATGTAGAAGATAGCGGGGACAGTGATGATGAGAGCGCTGCTGATGAAAGACAGAACGAGCCAGGCTCTGTGGACCTGCAGCCTGGGCAGTTAATGAAAATGATATCAAATTCTGAAGTTTTACCAAAATCAAGTTCCATTCCAAGCAATCTAGATCATGTGGTAGGTGACGTTTTACTGCACGACAGAGCCTCAGAATCACAAGCTGTGACAGAGTTACCAAAAGTCGTGGTCCACCCTGTCAATGTGACCCCTTTGAGAGTTGACAGCCCGAAGTTTACAGATTGTAAGCCTGAACTTTCTAGTGCACAGAAACAGAAGGACCCTCAGGTTACTAGTGTACGGTCACATTCAGCCTGGACGTCCTCCCTGGAGACTGATGAAAAGTCCCGTCAGAAAGGGGACATGGATCAGTCAGCAGCAAAGCAGGAATCCCATGTAGGAACAGTACATGCCCAACTACAAAGGCAGCAGGCTACTGATTACTCCCAAGAGCAACAAGGCAAACTTCTGAGTCCTCGAAGTTTAGGAAGTACAGATTCTGGTTACTTTTCACGGTCTGAAAGTGCTGATCAGACAGCGAGTCCACCAACCCCCTTCACCAGAACATTACCTTCTACAGAACAAGACTCAAGTAAGAATAATGGGCTCTCTGCACCTCGTGCCAGCCCACCAGCACCTTCTACAGGGCCAACAAGTGAAAAAGCACTGATTTTACCAGGTCAGATGCGCCCACCTTTGGCAACAAAAACACTTGAAGAACGGATATCAAAGCTTATCTCAGACAATGAAGCCTTGGTAGATGATAAGCAGCTGGATAGTGTGAAGCCACGGAGAACCTCTCTTTCACGACGAGGAAGTATCGATTCCCCCAAATCATACATATTTAAGGATTCTTTCCAGTTTGATTTAAAACCAATGGGACGGAGAACAAGCTCAAGCTCTGATATACCAAAGTCTCCTTTCACCCCTACTGAGAAATCAAAGCAAGTGTTTCTTCTGTCTGTACCTTCCCTTGACTGTTTACCTATTACGAGAAGTAATTCTATGCCTACCACAGGTTATTCAGCAGTACCTACAAACATAATACCTCCCCCTCACCCACTGAGAGGAAGTCAGTCATTTGATGACAAGATTGGCGCTCTCTGTGATGATGTCTTTGTATCAGGACCTAACACTTCTGTGCCCCAGAGTGGACATCCCCGAACCCTTGTCAGACAGGCAGCAGTAGAAGACTCTTCAGCAAGTGAAAACCAGGTGCTGGGTACTGGGCAGTCCTTGGAGGAGAGCTATCAGGGATGCAGTGCCACGAACGAAAATGGGGCAGCAAGGAACAAGTCCTTGGCTCCCGGCCCACATGTAGAGAAAAAGAAGTCTCATCAAGGGCGAGGGACAATGTTTGAGTGTGAAACTTGTAGAAACAGGTATAGAAAACTGGAAAATTTTGAAAATCATAAGAAATTTTACTGTTCAGAATTACACGGACCAAAAACAAAGGTAGCTGTGAGAGAACCTGAACACAGCCCTGTGCCCAGCAGCACACAACCCCAGATTCTGCACTACAGAGTGGCTGGTTCCACAGGGGCCTGGGAACAGACGCCCCAGATCAGGAAAAGGAGGAAAATGAAAAGTGTTGGAGATGATGATGAAGTTCAGCAAAATGAAAGTGGAGTTTCTCCAAAAAGCTCTGAAGGCCTTCAGTTTCACAGTACTCTGGGCTCTGCTTCCAGTTTGCCTAAGCATACTGTTGTCTTAACAAGTGAGCAGCAGCATCGAAATACTCAGTTGCAAAGCCCCCAAACACAGCTCATTGGCAGGGGCCCGGACCAGATCATGGATCCGAAGCTGTCTCCCATCACGGAACAACAGGCGGGCTCAGTGACCCAGGACAAGGCAGAGTTGAAGAGACACGGGGCTGGGATCTCAGTCATCCAGCACACCAACTCACTGAGCAGACCCAGTTCGCTTGACAAGCCTGAGTCTCCAGCTTCTTTCCAGGAACTCAGTGGAATAGTGAAGGTTGGGTCCCTGAAAGTGATAGGAATTTCCCAAGAGGAAGGTCACCCTTCACGGAACACGTCTCATCCTCAACAGCCTGCACTATTAGATGTTCTTCGAGCAGAATTTCAGGAAGGTTCAAGAAAGATTTCTAGTGAACGGCATGTGTTAGGACAGCCCTCAAGACTTGTTCGGCAGCACAGCATCCAAGTCCCAGAAATTCTGGTCACAGAAGAGCCAGATCGGGACCTTGGAACCCAAGGTCCCGATCAGGAGAAATCAGAGAAGTTCAGTTGGCCACAGCGTAGTGAAACGTTGTCAAAGCTGCCGACAGAGAAACTGCCACCCAAAAAGAAGAGGCTCCGTCTGGCTGAGATAGAGCATTCCTCGACCGAGTCCAGCTTTGATTCCACTCTCTCCAGGAGTCTGAGTAAGGAGAGCAGTTTATCTCACACCTCAAGTTTCTCAGCTTCGTTAGATGTAGAGGACGTTTCTAAAACCGAGGCCTCCCCCCAGTTCGCTTTCCTCAATAAAACAGAGTTCCTCATGATCCCAGCTGGCTCTCATACACTGAGCATTCCTGGGGCTCACCGGGAAATGAGGCGAGCTGCCTCAGAACAGATTAGTTGCATGCCAATGTCCATGGAGGTCTCTGACTTCAGAAGTAAGTCATTCGACTGTGGAAGCATAACTCCACCTCAGGCAATGCCACTTGTTGACTTGCAGCCTCTGGCGTCCCCTTCTGGCACAGGGGTGAGCGGACACGTGCCCCTTTTAGAAAGAAGGAGGGGCCCACTGATACGGCAGATATCTTTAAACATTGCTCCAGAAAGTCACCTGTCTCCTGGGAACCCATCATCTTTCCAAACTATTGCTATTCCTGGTGTGAATGCAGTGCCACTTCAGGGGCCTCAGCTCACTAATACATCCTTAGCTGAGTTTCCCACAAATACTATGCACTCCCAGACTCAAGTTAAGGATCTGCAAACAGAATCTTCAGATTCTAACTCTACTAGCATCTTTCCTGTTCAACAACTTTTTGGTCTTAATTTGTTAAATCAAATTCATGCACCCCTTAGCCACCAAAACACACATATGTCTCTGCAAGTGTCTGCACAGAGTGTCAAACCAGATGCAAGTCCCAGTGTGTGTGTATCTTCCAAAAGTGAAGATTGCTTTGCTCCCAAGTACCAACTGCAATGTCAGGCTTTCACTTCAAGCCTGTCTTGCTCTTCTAATCCTGTCCATTCTGTGCCAAAGCAAGTTCTTTCAACTCCAGTGGGGGCTGATCATCGAATGAATTCATTAGCATTATCAACTGAACGAGTAGACGCCATGGCTGCTTCATATCTTCCACCACCACTGAAGCCGGGGCCGCTCGGTAGTCAGGTGCAGGAGGTGCCGACATCATTTGCGCTGCCTGTGCATCTGCAGAGTAGTGTTCCAGGGTACTGCTTTGCCACAGTCACACCTCTGCCACAAATCCTTGTGACCCAGGATCTGTCTAGTCAGCCTGTTTGCCAGGCTAATAGTAGTGTGGTGCCAATCAGTGAAGAACAAAATTCCAAGCCAAAATTGCAAAAAGTTAACCAGAATGCTTTACCAAACCCAGAGGAAGAACTTGTTTGTGAAAATGTTTTTTCAGAGATGGGCCAAAATTCTTTTATATCAGAATCCTTGCCTGGAACTCAGAAAATGTCTATTGGTAGACTTTCCCCCCAACAAGAACCTTCATCTTCTAGTAAAAGGATGCTTTCCCCAGCAAATAGTCTAGACATTGCCATGGAAAAGCACCAAAAGCGAGCTAAAGATGAATATGGAGCTGTTTGTGCAACAGATATTAGACCATTTGAACCTTTAAGTACAAGAGCTAATGAAGTTAATAAGCAGAAGAAACCTGTGTTAGTAAGGCAGGTTTGTACTACAGAGCCCCTTGATGGTGTGACATTGGAACAGGGTACTTCTTCTCAACCTGAAGTTAGTAGTGAGGCTATTAATTTGACAGATGTTTTACCAGAAGATAATTTGTCATCAGGGCACTCTAAGTCTGTAGATATAGAACCTATAAAAGATTTTCAAGAATTTGAAAACATCAAGTCATCCACATCATTAGCTCTTAAAGCTAGAAATTCACCTGTTTCTTCAGAAAATACCCACATTTCTCCTTTGGAGCGTGTAGACAATAACCAAGAAAGGAAGTCTTCAGAGGTTAAAAGTCAAGGTGACAAATTGAACATCCAAGAACAAAATCAACCTACAACCACCACTCTTTCAGGATTGGGAGCCGGAGACATGCAGCAGCTGTCTTTTCCCAGCCTGAAGACTACAACCAGCTTTACATGGTGTTATCTGCGGAGACAGAAAACATTGCATCTGCCTCAGACTGACCAGAAAACTTCAGCCTATGCTGACTGGACAGTAAGCGACAGTAATCCAAATCCACTTGGTTTGCCTACAAAAGTTGCTCTTTCCCTCCTTAATTCAAAACAGAAGATTGGAAAATCACTGTATTGTCAAGCAATAACCACCCGTTCCAAATCAGACTTATTGGTCTATTCAAGCAAGTGGAAAAGCAACTTAAGCAAGGTACTCGAAAGGTTATTTATCTTTAAAAATAGTTTGTGCAAATGAGTTTTAACATGTCTTGATGCCTTTAAATTCTTTAATTCGAAGTTGTGAATGACACATTGAGCTTTATGAGTGTGTAGTTATTTGAAAGAAAGGATGATGAATATGCTCTAGGAGTTACACTGATAAGGGTTAGCTGGAGTCCTTTCTACTTTGAGACATTTTGAAAATTATAACTTGCCCTGAGCACTTTTTTTTCTCAGATGAATAGTTAAGTCTTAATGGTACAGTAATCATGGTCTTACTGTCATCTTCCTCCTACATGAAGGTTTTATTTTTATTGTTAAGTAAGATGAGATTATGTTTATGCTTTACCCTTACTAATGCAGGGGAACAGAGGTGTGAGTAATTGAAAATTGTTATATATCATCCTATATAATAAAGAGGTAATAAGCAAATTGACCATCATACCCTCACACAAGATGGCTACCCCCATTTGGCCACAAGATGGCCGCCACAAGACAGCTGGCAGGGGAGGGCAGTTGTAGGCAATCAGGCCAGCAGGAGAGGGCAATTAGGGGTGACCAGGCCGGCAGGGGAGGGCAGTTGGGGGCGACCAGGCCTGCAGGGAAGGGCAGTTGGGGGCAACCGGGCCGTCAGGGGAGGGCAGTTGGGGCAATCAGGCTGGCAGGGGAGTGGTTAGGGGATGATCAGGCTGGCAGGTAGAAGCAGTTATGGGCGATTAGGTGAGCAGTTGGGAGCCAGCAGTCCTGGATTGTGAGAGGGATGTCTGACTGCCGGTACATCCCCTGAGGGGTCCCAGATTGGAGAGGGTGTAGTCTGGGCTGAGGGACACATATCTTCCCCCCAGTGCATGACTTTCGTGCACCGGGCCTCTAGTTTTGAAATATAAGCAGACAGCCATTCTGCAGTTCTCAGAATCATCTTAGTGCTAGAGAGGATTCCCAACATAACTAACTCATACACTTGATAATTACTTGATTTGTTCGCGATTTATAGAGTAAGTTGGAATCAGTCTTATTAAAGTTGTTGGCTTTATAAAATAGGAAAAATAATTTTAGTGATTAAGGATAGATGGATAAGTAGATAAATAGGTAGATAAATGGGTAGATAGAGTATTGTGTTGGACTCTGAACATTCAGAATTATACTTTAAGTCCTTGACCTCTGTAGGTTCACAAGCATATAATACAGGTTCATAAATTAGGGAAATATGCTCATCAATAGGAAAATACCATAATTCAGTATTATAATAGAAGTATGCACTTTAAAGGAAGGAAGTCTCTGACACTACCACTAGGTTGAGGAGTATTCCAAAAGTGCTGACTTTAGCTGAGTCTTTAAAAAAAAAAATAGGGGTTTTTATTTATTTAGTTAGTTTTAGGCAAATAAGAATGAGAAATTTTGAGAGTCTGATGAATGACATGGAAGTGAGAAGGAACTTGGTTCATTTAAAGAACTTTGAGGAGTCTGTCATGGTTAGAAGGTGTTGTAAGTTTGAAACAGTGACATACTTCGAAGTTGGAAGTGTAGGTAAAAACCAGAGAATGTATGCATGGTGGTGGAGAGCTATTGATACTTTCTCAGTGAAGGAGTGTCCATCCAAACCATTCAGAATTTAATTTTTAAATGCTCAGACTCATTCTAGATGTACTAAATAGGAATCTTGGAAGAGGAGACCTGATCATGAGACTTTAAACAGAGCTTCATGTATATTCCTGAAGTGCCTTTGAACAGTGGCTTTTCTTCATTACCAAATGCCTTGGTGGAAATGCCTCTGGAAATGCATATATTCAGATTTAGAACTAGGAGAGAGCTCAGGTAGAAGGTGTGGAGATTTTTCATTGTGTCGGTGTAATTAATGAGATTGCTCAGGGGACATGTAAAGTGAAAGGGCCTAGAATGGATTAGAGAATCACTACTATGTAAAGGGTTTGAATGGATGAAGAAAGTCCACATAAGAAACTGAAAGAGATTGTTAATAGAGGGAGGAGGAGAGTTATGAGAAAAGTGGTATCACACAGATCAAGGAAGACGGTATTTCAAGGAAAGCTGTTCAAGCCAAGAGGTCAAATAAATGTGAAGACTAACACGGTGTTTGGACTGAGCAATTCTAGTACCACTGGAGACTTGAGTCATATGGGAAAGTGGCTATGGAGGATTAGCCCTTGGGTTGACTGTTAATTCACAACCCAAATGTTAATAATGTGCTTATAATTCAAAATGGAAAAGAACAGATAAATGCTAAAGTAAAAGGATTACTAGGAGAAACAAGGTGTCACCAACAAATAATGCCATTGGGTGGTCAAGGGTATAAAGAAAAAGGAAATGGTAAGCACTTTAGCATTTAGCTCATTGGTAACTGGTAAATTAATAGTAACCAGATTTTGATGGTAAGAAAGTGAGCAAAAGATAAGTGGGAATTAGGATGCCTGTTAAAGGTGTAAATAAAGTCAAGGCAAGGTGTGTATATTGCAAGTGGTGGGGAAACATGTTTACCAGGAAAAGAAAAGGAGATGGTTGGTTTTTACCTGTCAGGTGCATGGCATTACCTCTTCATACTGCCATTTTGAGAAACAGTCCAGCAGCTTTACTTTATTTCTGGTTTTGTAAGAGCAGGGGCTTTCCAGGGTCCTCTTTCTAAGGCCGCAGAGGCCCTCTGTCCATGGCCACTTACTGTTGAGTCATCTTGGTACGATAGATAGCTGTCCACATGGTGATGTAATTTTTAAAGCAGGTTTGTAACAAAGGGGCCCTTCATTAGAACGTTGTGCTTGGAATTGGCCAAGAGGTTGGAGTTTAAGCCTTTGCTGTTAACACTTGACCTTGGACAGTGACTATATAATCTCCTTGTGCTGCCTGCCTCACAGACATGTGGGAGTGGAATGGGGTGAGGACTGAGAAAACTTGTGAATGGTGTGGTTGTATAGAGTTATAATTAAGGTGGTGTTACCATAATGTTTCTATAGAAGAGTGCACAGTGTAATTTTGAGTTCATTAGCTTTCTCTAGAGATTTCATTATTATCAGGCCAAAAACTAACCCATTTCTGTGTCTCATAGTTCTCACTACTCAGGAATTTTGGAGAAGATAGAGGAAACACGATTATGGTTTAAATTAAGAAGGAGAAGAATAAAATATTGGGAAGTGGGGCTTAACTGCTTTAACTTAGCAGTTCATTGAATTTGAAGGGGATTTAGTCATATTTCTTGGTAGTATAAGACATTATTATATCAAAAGGGGCGACTAGCTCTTTGCCATCTCCAAACAATAAACTCTGAGAAATACACTTAAATTGCAGTATGAGTGGTTAGTTAGATATAAGAAGAAATATTTAGTCTATTAAAAAAAAGTTCCTGTTAAACTCATGTTGTGCCAGAGTGGGTGGTTGTAAAGCCTGCATTTTGGGGTGTCAGTGGGCTGTGGTAGGAATTAAAAATAGCATAAGACTTACTGGTTTGCTGTGATTTACCACAGATATATTAAAGATAAGGGAGGAGATAAAGCAGATAACCTTTAACCTCTTACTTCCTTGGAATGCATTTCCTGAAGTTAACTGTGTACACTGTTTATTTTCCAAGTGAAACATTAGCATGTTTGTGTTTTCAGTTTTATTAAATTAGTTTCTCTTTTTTTTTCCTTCCAGAGAGCATTAGGTAATCAAAAGTCCACAGTAGTTGAATTCAGCAATAAAGATGCCTCTGAAATTAACAGTGAGCAAGATAAAGAAAATTCCTTAATCAAAAGTGAACCAAGAAGAATTAAAATATTTGATGGAGGGCAAGTACAAATTTTACTTCTTAAATGTACATTTAAACTTACTTTTTAAATGTACATTTGCTTTCATGTAAATAGAGAATTATCAGTGCCAATTTTATATAAATATTGTAAGGTATCTCAGCTTATTAATAGAATCTTCATGGCAAAATATATATTTAGTATTATGTTAAATAATTCCATTTTGTTCAAGGAAGTAAGAACTATTTAGGAAACATTGTAGATCCTAGGAGTTTTCAGAGTGAACCTTGAGGTTCACATTGATTTATAATAAACAATGACTTGGAAAACCTGCTCTTAAGAGAGATGAACTCATTGCCTATTTGATGTTTCTGTGTATTTGGTTCTGAGAAACCCAAAAGGTAAAAGTCAATTGTAGTTATTGTGACACTTAGAAAAATTTCAGTATTTATAGTTGTTGTGATTGAATTTAAAAGTTTAAAAGAACACTTAAACCCAGTGACTTAAAAGAGGAAATATTTTTAAATTTAAGTCTAATGTTGATGAATAAGGTTTTTTAGTTAGAATTAGCTATTAGAATATTGAGTGTTGATGTGAAAAGCTGGAATATTCTGTTACTGTACATGCATAAAATTTATATTGCTTGAGTCTAAAAATTGTGCCTTGTTTTACTTTTTAGGTTGAATTTTAATTATCAATATTTTCTCAGATATATTATCCAATTTCCCTATTTTTTTGTCTTTCTTTAAATTAGATATAAATCAAATGAAGAGTATGTATATGTCCGAGGCAGGGGAAGAGGAAAGTACATTTGTGAAGAATGTGGAATACGTTGTAAAAAACCTAGCATGTTAAAGAAACACATACGAACCCATACAGATGTCCGCCCCTACCACTGCACTTACTGTAACTTCTCCTTTAAGACAAAAGGTATGAGATAACATTCCTTCATGGTTCTTTTCTATATGCATTGAGCTAGTTGCACTAAGAACCAACTTTATATATTCTTTGACCAATGATGTAGTAGCTTAAATGGGACTAATATTAATTATATCCTATCAACATTGTAGCCTTTTATCTTTATGTTTCTGGACCTCTTGGGGGGAAAATTTTAATTACATGCTTTTAGAATATATATACATAATAAAAATAATATTTTCAAAGGAGCAACTGCCTTTTTTTATTTTACTCCCCAAATTACAGTTGAATAGTATGATGACTAAGGCATTTTCAAAAATTCTTAATTTGGGGCTGAAGAAGAAAAATAAATTTTCATGATTACAATTTTCTTGATTACTTAGGTGTTAAGAGATTGGAAACATTTCAAATAATAACTGCATTAAACTTATGATTACATTCATGTTTTATTATCTGATTTTAGGCATGCAGCCGTTTCTTTTACATGATTTTTTTAACCCAAATTCTGTTGAATTTCAGCTTCAAAAATTTTCTAACTTTTGTACTCTTCAATGTTTATAAAACTCATAACTAGTCATTAAAATTAATTTAGTACTCTTTCCGTATTCTTTATACAGGGTGGGACAAAAGTAGGTTTATAATTTGTGAGTACACAAAACAGAGTTTATTCGTGTATTATTTATTACTTATTGTATTATTTTCCATTAGAACAACTGTAAATCTACTTTTGCCCCACCTTGTAATTTACTTAAATTCTAAGTCTTTATTATAGATAAGGTAATTTTACCTTCTACAAATTTTCTGGTGCATATAATGAATATACTATACTAAAATGTTTACTTTCTCCATTAGGCCCCTTGTTCATAAATCATTATGTGAAAATTTGTTACTTAAAATTGTAATTTCATGTAACACCCTTTAAAAAGTAAGAATCTTTCTAAAACAATGCAATTATAAAATTATCTGTCTGAAAGGATTGTATCTGTAAAATTTATTTAATTGATAATTTTACAGAGTCCATTTTTATCTTTTTGGAGTTAGCATTTGCTTTGCTTTTTTATTGGTTGTCTTTGCAGCTTTTGTCTTAAAGATTGATTACCTCTTTAGCAAAATTTATTACATTGCTTGACTAGTATCTATTGGCATTTAAAGAGATTTATAATATGTAACATCTAAGTAGCTTCAAAGTAGTTCTTAAATGCCAATAGTATCTAAAATAAGAATGATAAAATAAAATAAGCATTCTTCAGATAGCCTTAAATATTTCTAAAATGTTTCAAGAAATCACGAGGAGTTGGGGAAAACAGTAATTCTGTAATCCTTTGGTTGTGATGTAGGTACTTCTGGAAGTGGAGGGTGGGTTTTGGGATGATTTTTCTGGTCCTCTGTGAAGGTTTTAATAGGATAAAGTGCTTTGACCTTTAACCCAATGTATTGCTTTTTTTCACTTGTTTTAATTCTATGATTAAGAAACATCCATTAATTTCTATTATGATATCGGAACACTTGTAATGGGACAATATAACTAATAAAAAAATTACCAAGTACAGAATGTTGTTACCAATAAAGAGAAGCAAAGTATAATATGAAATGGGTATTTCTCAATAGGAGGGGAAGGAATTAGTATGTTAAAAAATGTTCATAAAATAACACCAAGAAAGGAAGGAAAACTTAGCTGTGGGAAAGCAAATGAGACTATATAGATTTCTTGGCAAAGAAGAATATTATGAATCACCAAGTATTAATCTTAGTGAAATAACTCAAGACCAACATCATGTGCAATCCTATCTAATAAAAGAGAAACATGGTAATTAGCCATACATCCGCTACCCTTCCCATTGGCTAATCAGGGTGATATGCAAATTAACTGCCAGCCAAGATGGCAGCCAGGCAGCTTGAAACTAACATGAGGCTTGCTTGCTTCAGTGACGGAGGACTCCAACGTTCCCCGCCTGCCTTGCCGGCCTCTGAGCTTGCAGTTTGAAACATTGTTACAAATATAGAAGCTAAACAAAACCCCAGAAACCTGCTTTCATCCAGCCGGGATCTCAGACCTGGAGTTATACATTGTTTCGATTATAGAACCCAGACAAACCAGAGACCTGCTTTCAGCAGCAGAGGCCTCAGAGCTGGAGCCAGAGCTAAAGCTGGCCCAGAATAAAAAAGAAAAAAAGAAAAAAAGGAGCAGTTGGGAGCTTCAGTCACCTGCCAGCCTAAAAACAGCCCTCAGCCCCTCACCCAGACTGTCCAGGCACCCCAGTGGGGACCCCCACCCTGATCCAGGACACCGTTCAGGGCAAACCAGCCGGCCCCCACCTGTGCACCAGGCCTCTATCCTATGTAGTAAAAGGGTAATATGCCTCCCAGCACCGGGATCAGTGTGACAGGGGGCAGCGCCCAAACCCCCTGATCGTCCTGTGGCTCTGTGTGTGACGGGGTGGGGCTACAGCCTCCCTATTCGCCCTGCTCTGTTCGTGACAGGGGAAGGCGCCCCAACCCCCTGATCAGCCCTGCGCTGTGCCTGATAGGGGGGAGCTCCCCAACCCCCTGATTGCCCTGCGGCTCTGTGTGTGACAGGGTGCGGCACCCCAACCCCCCCTCCCCCATGGGCCCTGCTCTGTGTGTGACAGGGTATGGAGCCCCAACCCCCCTGATGGGCCCTGCTCTGTGAGTGACAGGGGGCAGCGCCCCAACCCCCTGTTGGGCCCTGCTCTGTGCGTGACGGGGTGGCGCCGCAACCTCCCCATCGACCCTGCCTTGAGTGTGACGGGGCGGCGCCCCAACTCCCCAGTCAACCCTGCTCTGAGCCCGACCAGGGGCTGCACCTAGCGATTGGGCTGGCCCTCTGCCACCTGGGAACAGGCCTAAGCCAGCAGGTCGTTATCTCCCGAGGGTTCCCAGACTGCGATAGGGCACAGGCCGGGCTGAGGAACCCCCCCTCCCCCCCCCCCCGAGTGCACAAATTTTTGTGCACCGGGCCTCTAGTTTTAGATAAATGTTTAATGGTAGACAGAGCATAATGACCCCTGAAAAGTGGTCATTGTATGTTAGCAGTGTTCATGTCTTGCATTTCTCTAATATGCTGCATATCTGAATTCGCATTAAAGTTTTTGTTTTGTCAGATAATTCATATGGATTATGTGCTAAATATTTATTTGAAGAAAGCTACCCTAGCTATTGTGACTGGTAAAGAAAATATTAGAAATTCAATATTTCCTTATTCTTGCCATGACAATCAGTTTCCCTGGTAGCAGTCTAGATTTTACAAATACATGTAAAAGAGATTCCATAGTACCTTTAAAGGGAGCTAAATAATAATACACTTATTTTATATTAAGCTGTAGATTTTGTCCTACTCTCATTTACTTTTATTTCTTAGCCAGTTCAACTCTACTTTTTGAACGTGTCTGGTTATTGAGCAAAAGTAATAGTGATGAAATGACATGAGCTATACATGTATATGCAAAGAGAACAAAATACTACCAAGGGAATGATCTGCAGTGTTAGAAATTGATGCTTCTGGTGGTAACACTTAGAAATCTGTCCTCCATCATTTGTGCTCTTAGTTTATTTATGAGTACATTCTCAAAATAATCTATTTGCTTTTACTATTCTGCTTTAAAGGTCAGTCAACAGGAACTATTCAGTGAGCTTGCATCTCTGTAGGAGCTAGTTCCATGTATATGATAGAAAGCTAGACTCTATTTGTAGCTATAAGAACCCAAAAACTTAATCTCTCATGCTTTCCAGAGGATTTAGATGAATGTTTATT
Source organism: Myotis daubentonii (assembly GCF_963259705.1). NCBI lineage: Eukaryota > Metazoa > Chordata > Mammalia > Chiroptera > Vespertilionidae > Myotis > Myotis daubentonii. The sequence continues at coordinate 135,122,250 of NC_081842.1, forward strand.
AAATCTGTTGATAATTTTATCTATTAAATTAATGCACAAAGTTTATAGCATTGCTAGGGGATATTTGCATTTTAATATGCATATTTAAATGCAAATTGTTTTGTTATTTTAAATTATTTAAGAAATTGATTAATAGTAATAGCTCAAGCTATGAGAAAATTTGCTTATTAAAAACTTATATTCCCAAATATGCCTAGTTACAATTATACATTAACTTTCTAGAAAGGAAATAACCTTCTTTGGTTATCTATTTAAAGAATAAAAGCATTTGAAAGGAAATTATTACTGGACATTGTATCTGGGTAATATACTTATATTCCCAAATATGCCTGGTTACAATTATACATTAACTTTTTAGAAAGGAAATAACCTTCTTTCGTTATCTATTTAAAGAATAAAAGCATTTGAAAGGAAATTATTACTGGACATTGTATCTGGGTAATATTTTTATTGTACTAGAAAGTATTTTGACTGTAAGTGGAAATTTCAGCCAATTAACCTGGCCAAACCATTTTTTTATAACTTTTTAATATGAAAATTCTAAAGCATACAAAAAAGTAGAGATTTGTATGATAAACATTGATATGCCCATTGTTTAAAAATAATTATTGATATTTTGTCATATTTGCTTTATCTTTTATTTTTAAATGTATTTAATGTAAATGTCAGATGTGGCCAGCCTATTTAAGCCATGTTATCTCTGGAATCATAGAGCTAGGCAGAGTTTGATGAATCCTAGACATTATCTAGCCTGGGCACCCTCTTACTTGAACCTTGATGCACTAAGCTATGGGATGTGGTGCATACTATCTAATGCAACAATTGGCTTGAACAAATGTGACCAGTGCCATGGGCTTAGTGCAGTAATGGTGAACCTATGACACGCGTGTCAGAGGTGACACACCAACTCATTTTTTTGGTTGATTTTTTTTTTTGTTAAATGGCACTTAAATATATAAAATAAATATCAAAAATATGTCTTTGTTTTACTGTGGTTGCAAATATCAAAAAATTTCTATATGTGACACGGCACCAGAGTTAAGTTAGGGTTTTTCAAAATGCTGACACGCCAAGCTCAAAAGGTTCGCCATCACTGACTTAGTGCATTCTTAGTGGAATCAAGGCTCTATAAATATAGCAATTTTGCAGGTCCTTCAACTATTGCAAGCCCAACCCCTAGACGGATGATTGAGACATTTTTAGGTTTTCTAAAATTTCTTCTCAAATGCTAATTTGCCCTGCTTACCAAACTCAGTATGTAAGTTTTATTTTCTCAAAGGAGATGGTTTTCCCATTATGACAGTTTTGTGTGTGTGTGTAGTCTTCTGCTTGGTATCCCCAGAGGAATCTGAGCTCTTCCCCCCTGCACTAATGAATGCCTCGGGCAAGATGCCCAGTGGTGCCCACTTACCCTGGTAATACTTACAGAGGTCCATACACCAGCTGCCCGAGGAAACACCTTTAGAGATATTACTGTGAGACATGTAGTCAATACGGTGAAGTGAACTTAATGCAGGGAGTTCTTTTCTTAGGTTCCAAACACTCAGAATTACTGTTTTTAATGTAATAACAACCAAATATAGTTTCTAATAGTCAAGCTCAAAATTTAAAAAGGCTCATTCCTAGGTACCAAAAATAAAAAAGAAATTCCAAGATAGCATGTTTAACAGATGCTTTAAAACAAACAAACAAACAAAAGCCATCAAAGCCAGATAAATGCCTATAGCATTGGAGTTTTAATGCTGGTGCTGAAGTGGCGTTCAAGGTCTCTGAAATAAGCCTGGCTTCCCTGTGCATTGACTGTGGACCCAAGTGGGGGGAAAGCTACCTGCTGAAAAGCAAAACCCTATACCTATGCCAAAACAAAACAAAACCCGGCCAGAATTAGGGGTATGAAACCATTTAGGTCCCAGGCAGAAGCAATTGGAAAATTAACCCAAAGAAGACATTATTCAAAGTAGAAAAGTCAGATTTGAAAAAGAGAAACTATTACTAATAAATAACAAGGATCCTACAACATATAGACACCAATATTTTCTTTTTCCAAACTTTAGTCATTGGAATTGTATGACCACAACCGGTACTTTCACTTGAAATAGGAATGGAATTTGCCAGTGTTGACAAATGCAATAGCAAAATAATACTATGTAAGCTTAGTAAACATTCTTTTCCCTTAAGGAAATCTGACAAAACATATGAAGTCCAAGACACATAGCAAGAAATGTGTGGATTTAGGCGTCTCAGTAGGTTTAATAGATGAACAAGATACAGAAGAATCAGGTAAGGCTTTATTCCATATTTTTCATAAATGCTATTTATAATGTACTATTTTTTTGCATCCATATTCTTCTTCCCATTCCCATTGATACTGCTTAGTTTCTATTTTCATTATATTATGCGATAGAATCCTCAGTTTGCTCATCTCTAATTTGTCTTCCTTCTTCTCCATCTTCCCCACTGATGTCCAATTAATCTTCCTGAAGCATGTGTCTGATCATACTACTCCTCTGCCTCAAGTTTTTATTAGTTTTTATTTGCCTACCAGATAAAGTATGAACCACTTGACTTTATAGCCTCTACCCTTCTTTCTCCTTTCTGTCTTTTACCTACCCTAATGCTTGGATTTCCTGCTTACCTGACATTGATTCAGCTCTCTACTATACAGCCCTCCCTGCACCCTGCTCCTCACTCCCCACACAAACCTGGCTCCAGTCTGCATTGGTCGAAATCTTCCTTTCCTTCAAGATCTGCTCATACCACTGCTGTCACGAAGCCTTCTCTGATTTTCCCTTCCCACACTACTTTTGGGGAAAGCAATTTTTCCCTTCTCTGAACTCCTAAAATATTTTAGTTTTTCTCCTGAAAGTACTGAACCCTTTTCTGCCTTATTTTGTGATGCTTGACATGCCTACCTTACCTCCCCCCTGAAACTGTTGAGCATACATGAGCAGAATCGATGACAGAATAATCTTTGCTTCACCCACAGCCATTAGCAGAGTGCCTGGCTCCTAGTAGCTGCTCCACAAATATTTGTGGAATAGAACATTTTGCTTGCTCCCCAAAGTGTTTTCTATTTTGGAAAACTTAACCAATTGTTTTCTTAACAGTGTTAATTCAACAAATGAAAGTATTTATCTTTAATCAACTTTGAAGCAAAGTAAACCTGATTATCTGTTCTGACCAATCAGAGAATAGAATTATCCTTTCCTATGACATTTTTAAACCCAAGCAATTAACAAAAGAAAAAAGTTGTCCTACTGCTTTTTTGAAAAATGTCCTAAACATTTACCTGCTTGCTTGTTTTATTTAATGAACATTAGTTTGATATAGATAAATTTTCCAAAGAAAAAAATGGTGAGGACATCATTGAAAATACAGGTAACAAACCAAATGCATCTGATTCCACTTGACAACCAGTAACACACTGAATGAATCAGTCTGAATTTATTTCTAAATATGCTAGAAAGGGGACTCACATCTTAAGTGGTACAGTTGAAATGATGTACTATGGAAGCACTGGAAAGGACTGTCTTTAACCCTTTTTTGGAGAATAAACTGATGTATTCTTAAAAGAAGAAAAGGATAATCATAACAAATTTAGGACAATATGGAGCTTTTTAGGATTTATGTACAATTTGATGCTTTGTTACATATTGAGGATGGCAAAGTTAGGATTTAAAAATACCCAATTAACATGTGTAGGTGGTTTTACATGTTTCTCTCTCAGTTTATTTTTTTTTAATTACTCTATTTATTGCCAGTATATTCAAAGTTATTTCACGGGTTTTATTGAATAGTAGATTATAGCATATGGGTCAATTTTGCCAAATGCTATGAAATAATAGAGGCCTAGTAATAGTTTATTAATATGCCAACAAAATATATTATTCTACTTTTGCTTTATTATAGGCTAGGGATGTAGGTATAGATGTAATACACATTTGTTGTTTTAAACAAATATTCTTGTTTTCCTTTTATTCTCTTTTGTGCTTTAAAAAATATTTTGAGTTATTTTAAATACAGAAAGATTACAAAGAGTTTTATTACATGCACTCATGTCCTCACACCAGAGTGGATGATTGTACAGGGTGGGCAAAAGTAGGTTTACAGTTGTGAGTACGTGAAACAGTTTATTCTTGTATTATTATTTATTAATTATTGTGTTATTTTCTATATGAACAACTATAAACCTACTTTGCCCCACCCTGTAAATATTTTCTCACATTTTTTTCAAATCTTTTTCATAAATAATGTATGTTTGTAAAAACAAGCTAAGTAAGGCATTATACATTATATGTATTTTTCCTTACCCGTCAGTTCCAGGCACTCTCCCCCTCAGAGGCAAACACTAACTGCATTTAAGGGTTTTCTTTCAATTCCTTTAATGTACATATACATGTATGTATATATACACATATGTGCATATATATATATGTGTGTGTATATAAATATATGGTTTTGTTTGTAAATTTGCATAAACAGTTTCAGCTTGTATGTAGACACCTAAAAATTAATTTTGCTTTATAATTGTAAACTGTTCTCCAGAGGAAACTTTTCATTTCTGCACATCCTAAACTATCTATTATAAGAATTTTAAATTTTAACCAATTTGATGATTGATAGTTTGCTATCTTTGTGTTTTCTTGATTATTATCCTAAGGTTGGGTCTTACTCTTTAAAAAGTTTCATTCCAGTAAATTATGATATTCAGAGATGGGATTTTGCTTAGCAATTCTTCAAATGTTCATGTGGGTAGAGGGGAAAGCCTGAAGGTTGTACTGTTTTCTAGTCTAACACTAGCTATTCCTTCTCAGTCTCCAAGGCTGACTTCTCATCTCCCCAGCCTCTAAATGTACTGCCCCCTGGCTGTGGTCTCCACTCTCCTTTCTATCTATACTCTCTAAGTCAGCGGTTCTCAACGTGTGGTTCGCGACCTTTTTGGGGGTCAAACGACCCTTTCACAGGGGTCACCTAAGACCATCAGAAAACACATATATAATTACATACATATTGTTTTTGTGATTAATCACTATGCTTTAATTATGTTCAATTTGTAACAATGAAAATACATCCTGCATATCAGATATTTACATGACGATTCATAACAGTAGCAACATTACAGTTATGAAGTAGCAATGAAAATAATTTTATGGTTGGGGGTCACCACAACATGAGGAACTGTATTAAAGGGTCGCGGCATTAGGAAGGTTGAGAACCACTGCTCTAAGTAATCTCACCCAGTCTTCTGATTTTAAATACCACCTATAAGCTGATGATTCCCATATTTACTCCAAATTTACATATCCATCTGCTTACACACCATCTCCACTTGAAAGTCTAATAGGCATTTCAAGTTTGACATGACCACTTCTGATTTCCTCTGACTTCTAAGAAGCATGCTTTTCCTACAGACCTCTCCCATCCTTCCAGTTGCTAGGCCAAAAATCTTGATGCCCTCATGTTGCTTCTAATCCACCAGGTTACCTTTCTGCTCTTCAAAATGTATTCAGAATTCAACCACTTTTAACTACCTTTGCCACTCAACCCTGGTCAAAACTATCACCTCTACTAAATTGCTCATAGTAACCCCTGTGGTTCAACCTTTGCCCCTTTACAGATTGTTTTCAATACAGCAACCAAAGTGATTTGTAAAAAACTACCTCATTACTTTGCTTAAAACCCTCCAGCAGTTCCCAGTCTGCATCAGAGCAATGATCTACTGTACCCTCTGAGCTCTCGCCCACTCACCCTTTCTCACTACCATCTCTGGAACTCTTCTCTCACTCCTGCCTCCCTTGCTCACCCAACTGCAACCACACCGATCTTGTTCTTTACTGAACACACCCAGCAGGCCCCTGTCTCCCTTTGGAATGTCCTCTACTAGATATTGCAAGACTTACCCATTATCTCCTTCAGATGTCTCCTACTAGTGAGGCCTTTCTGAACCTATTAAAAAAAAACACAAAAAAACCTCAGTCTCTTACAGCCAGCATTACTTATGCTCCCTGTCCTGCTTTATTTTTTCTTAGAGCACTGAGTGCTACCAGAGGGGAGGACAGGGATGTCATTGTGTTTACTGCTCTGTCTCCAGCACCTTAGGATTGTGCCTAGCAAGTAGTGATAACAGTAAATAATTACTGATTAAATGGATGACTGGGAACAAATGACCTACAGTCTGTCAGGAAATAATTCAAGATTACTTTTAGAATTTGATATATTAGTTATCCATTAACTTCCTTTACTAAAATCAAATGGTAGCTATAATACAATATTTAATGCCTTCACTTACAAATAGTGTTTACATGATAGGGCCAAAGTCAATATAGTTATTGTTAAAGTTGTGCAGGCAGTTGTTTGGTAATTTCTTATTTTTGTGGTCATTGGCTTAGAAGACTAAAAGATAATTTAAGTTATCTGACTACTCCGTTTTGGCATCCTCAGTAATGATCTCTCCAGATTGATAAAATTTGTTTCTTTTTTTTTTTCCGTAGTTCCAGAAAAGAAAAGTTTATTCCCTTTCAGATTCCTTCCTTTATCTATTTAGCACCCCAGCATTGCTTAATAGGTGTGGCCATGCCCCAAGAGCTCCTCGCCCTGGCCGTGAGGTTGGAGCTTGCTCTGACTTGACAGGGTTCACCTCCCAAGCCTGGGATCAGAGAGGGAACCGTGACAGCCTAGTTGGTTGCAGAAGGGTGACTAAGTGTGTCCCAGAGGAAAGGGAAGGAAGTTATTTATTCATACATTGTTTGATTTCAAAAGATATCAATGAGGGTGTAGGATAAAGGAAGGCAGGCATTCTGGACTTGTTTGAGCAAATGTCCAGAGGTTGGACAAGAATAGGACATTAAAAGTGTAAATGGCACAGGATGAGAAAGTTGGACAGGGCACACCCTGGGATAGTGGTTGGTGAATAGGTCATCCTATGCATGGGATGCAATCATTCTAGGTTTCAACTATACTCACATCTCCCTAGATATAACCAGTCTCTGCTGTGGCAGTTTATATCAATTTCTTGATGTTTGGACACTTGAAAACCATTATCTCTTAGGTATGATTTTTCTAGTATTTGTATTCTTGTAAACATTCAGTGATATATAGTGTTCCTTTTTTTTTTTTTTTTTTTTTTAAGAAAGCCTGAGTTTTTCGTGTATATTATTTAAAGCCATTTCCTTTTAGGCCCATATGTTTCTGATTTTTAACCCAGATTATTTTCTCAAATGTTTTTTGAAACAAAGAAATAAATGATAATCTGTGACCCTGGAATTTTCATTGCTATGACTTTCGCATTTTTCCCTCCCACTTCTGTTTTATTTTGTGGTGGGAATTTAGACAATAATGACTAAAAGAAGCATGATTTCATTAAGCTATATTCACCACCAACAAAAATAAATAATACCGTAGAGAAAAAAATCTTTGTCTGGAAGGGTGTTTTTATAAACAAAGTCCATTCCTCACTCTCCCCTAAATGGAGTTTACAGATTTGGGTGGAAAGTCTGGTGTGTCTTTTCCCTCATGACATTAGTCTGTATATATGAGTATAAATGTATGATGACTAATTCAGGATCCTCACTCTTCATTTATTAAATTAGGGAGCATTATTCCCCCTGGAATTAATTTTTACTCTGGCCCGGCATCACTGTGGTATAGAGTTTTCATAGACTATCATGAAAGATAAGGACTTGATTTGTTTCTACTTAAGTATTTCCATATGTCTTAAAACATTGCCCTTATCAACTCCATAAAGACATTAAAGGATTAGCAGCATGTTATGAAGTGTTCAATTTTATTATCAATTTCATTTTCCAAGAAAAAATACACATTTTTTTATAAGTAGCTATAGTAGTGGATGAAGTAGCTGGCCTTTAAAAAAATTAGAAGGAAGAAAATATTTTTAAGTTTACCGTTTTAAGTTTATAGTTTTAAGTTTATAATTTTAAGTTTTGAAATATGTGTCTGCTAGGAGGACAAAGCTCTGGAGTTCAGAGACTGGTCATTTTCAGGTGACCTTGTACGCTGGTTCTCCTCCCTGCGCGCTCCTTGCCCATGGGAGTTTCCGCCTCCCTGCTCACGAGGCACACTCACCACCCACAGTCAGGCGCATGGCAGCGTCTCCTCTGAGACTTCAGCTGCCACATGGGATTCTCTTCCATACTGAAGTTCCTCTCTGACAACACATTCTCCATTCTCTTAGCCCAGTAAGCGAAAATAAGTGATGAATTTGCATTGGGCAATGTAGAATCTTTTGACACATAACTTGCTGTTATGGTGAACAGTTTTCTCAAATGCTTTTGTGGCAACCTGGAATCATGATGTCATTTTTCATATTTTGTGTTAGATTACACAAACCTGACCTTAAGCCCTCCTCACAGTACACTCCTGGAAATCACACTAAGATTCCATTTGGTGCATGTCTACAGTCAAAATTCAGGGACATGCTAAGGTGCCTCAGCAGTTATCACAGTTTACTTTCCATCCTGCATCCCAAAAGGTAGTGATTAGCAGCTTTTTGGATGCCTTTGTTATGCCTCCACAACTGCACTTAATTTCACAAGGGATGTGGTCTAGCCACCTGAGAAGTGAGAGTCTAAAATAATTACGAAAAACTATGGACAGAATATCTTTTATCACCCAGTTATTTTCAGACAGTTGAAATTTGTCCTTTAATTATGCCAGTAGGTTACAGATGCCAATTAAATAATAAAGAATCACTAAAGAAAAATAAGTAGCCAAATTCAGGAGCCACGTGTCTTTTAGGAAACCAGTACTGTAAAACATCAAATCTTGAATTGCATGAAAACTTGTGATATTGTCTTCGCTGAACACTGAATAAAATTCCTAGGTAGCCCTGACCGGATTGGCTCAGTGGATAAAGCCTCGGCCTGCAGACTGAAGGGTCCTGGGTTCGATTCCGGTCAAGGGCACGTACCTTGATTGCGGGCACATCCCCAGTGGGGTGTGTGCAGGAGGCGGCTGATCGATGTTTCTCTCTCATCGATGTTTCTAACTCTATCCCTCTCCCTTCCTCTCTGTAAGAAAAAAAAAATATCAGTAAAATATATCAAAAAAAATTCCTAGGTAGCTTTGCTAGCCACACTTCACATTCCACATTTAAAATGAGGTGGTAGTTTCAGCAGCAGTGGAGTCCTGCAGCGCCTTCTGATGAACTGGTGTATTTGACACATTTGTGTGATAGTCACACATCCATTCAACTAACAGATCTACAAGAACTTGCTACATGTATTTAAATTTTGATTATCTCAGACATCTGGGGAATGGGGTAAATCTTTTCAAAGAAAACACCACCAGTTTGGTGTTATCTGGGAGACAGGATTCTTAATCTAGTCCCTGCCAGACTTTGCAGAACAGCACCCAGAAACCTAAGGGATAGTGTTTTTAGGCTTTAGGATAAATTTGGGGGCTTGGTCACTTAATTGATATTTTTTGTAGCACACACATAATCATCACCAAGAAATTCATCTGTGAGCTTTCAGTCATTCAACAAAATTCATTAAATGCTCACCAAAGGCCAGAGAGTATTGCTACACAGGATCCCATCATAATGTTTATTTTGTAAACATCATTACCATTTGGTAATGTCTTGGTCAGCTTATGGCTTTGTGGGCAAAGTCTTAAGTCTTTTTATTCTGCGTTTGTATTTAGTTATGACTTTATATCTGCCTTGTTTTATTTTCACCAAAGGTTTACTCCAGATTTATTTCTATTTAACTTCAATACTTCTTTTCCTGGCATTGTCTTCAGTCTTTCCCTTTTTTAAGGATCCTAAACTCATTCTCCACTGTACCAACCACACAGTACCCAGGATGTCATTCATCAGCATAATGTGCAAGTTCCCTGGTGATAAAGAGTGCTTATTAGAGGTCAATGTGCAGGTGGTGTGATGAAGGGCCAAAAGACTCAGAAGACCCTTGGTCTTTTTACTGCTTCATTACCCTTGGCAACAGCGGGCTGTGTGGCTATCTACTTTTTCCTTTAGCAGATGAGTTCCTGTTCTAATTTTTAAATGAATTAAATTTAGAGATATTAGGAAATGTTTATTTTGAATTTAGTGGAAGGAATTAGAAATTTTTCTAAGCCAGCCATTAAAGTCTGTACATTTTGGCATTTAAAAGAAGTTTCCATTTAGTTTAAAACTGGCAACTCAAGCTGTAATTATAGTATGTGCTTATGAAATCCTTCCAGCCCAGCTGCACATGCCCTGTATTCTTGCCATGAAAAATTATATAGCCTGGGGAATTTTTTCTTGTGTTCTTGGGGAAATTAGGAAAACTTTTTCCTTTTCACTTTTTGTGTCAAAAATCATACTGCCAGCTATTTACTTTTTGTGCCTTGATCCAGAGAATGTTTTTGTCAACAGAATGCTGACTTCAATATGAGGAATGTTAATAATGTGCCTTCAACTGTCAAATTGAGGGAGCCATTCAATACGGCAGAATAACTAGAAACATTATTCTTTTTTTTTTAATATATTTTATTGACTTTTTCACAGAGAGGAAGGGAGAGAGATAGTCAGAAACATCGATGAGAAAGAAACATCGATCAGCCACTTCCTGCACATCCCCCACTGGGGATGTGCCCACAACCCAGGTACATGCCCTTGACCGGAATCGAACCTGGGACCTTTCAGTCCGCAGGCCGACGCTCTATCCACTGAGCCAAACCGGTTTCGGCAAGAAACATTATTCTTGATGACGTGTGTAAAATGATGATCTTAGATCACAGGATTTAAAGCCTCCGTCACACTGGCCCTTAAAAATAATCTAAGTGATGTTTATAAAACATCTAAATAAAAGCTCTAGTGTGTATTTTTATGTAGAATGGATTTTTATGGAAAACTTATTCCTTTTTAAGAAAAATTTTCAGGCATAATATGAAACAAGAATAGATAGGGCTTAGGAGTTAGAGCTAAAATAAAGTAGTATATCATTAATGAGTGGCACATATGTGATAGTCTTATGGTTTACTTCCTAAAGTGAAAAATATTAAACTCTGGCCCATTGTTCTTAATGATGTTTTCATCTTTAAAAACAAAAACAAAAAAAAGCATTACTGCAGCAGTTACATGCTTTTAAAAAGTTATTTTCCTCAGGTTGCTTTTGGTTTGTCTGGATTTCAAAGTAATATTTCTAGACAGATGAGAAAAACAAAAACAAGCAAACTACAACAAAGAATGCCGGGGCTGGGGCTGGGGCTGGGGCTGAGGCTGGAGGGAGGGGCTGTGGCTGTGGCTGGGGGCGGCAATAGGGGCTGGGGCTGAGGCTGGGGCTGGGAGCGGTGTTGAGGACCCTGTGCAGCCTGTCCTGAAAGGCTTCCTGTGCTGCCTCTGGATCAGACTCTTCCAGCAGGTGTCACTGTCTGGCAGTGCTGGGAGGGCAGGGTGCAGTTCATCCAACTGACCTTCAAAAGATACTTTTGAAATACATCTGTAGGAAGATGTTTGACATAAATTTATCAAAACATTTGCTTTTGAAACAGTATTGCTGCATTGCATACCTCTTTTTCCTCATGAATTTAATTCACACAAAAAATAAAGGAATTAAACTTATGTAAAATTGTACTGCATTTTGGAAGAATTTATTGATAATGAGGGGGAATGTATTTGGAGGTTGTAAATTAAATAGAACTTTAAAGGGCCATGTATTTATGAATGTGTTAAGCAAGTGTGTGGGTTCCTTCTGTCCCCAAGTGCCTGGGGGATGCATGGGCTAAACCAGCTTATCCTCTTGCAGTTTTACAGTCTGTTGTATAAGCCAAGAAAGAACAGTTGTAATATAATGCTGAAGTCAGCTTATCTAATTGGATTAATGATGGGATTCATAAATGTATAAAAACCTGGTTTTAAATCTGGCTTCCATGTCTTCTAGTCCTATATAAATTCCTTCACTTCCTTGTGTAAGTTTGATTTCAGCTCCATCACAGGGTGGTTGTAAAGTTTAATCATGAAATAGAGTATAGATGTTGGCAAACTTTCACTGTAGAGGACCTAATTGCAACTATTTTAGTATAGGCTTTTGAGGCCATACAGTCTCTGATGTAACCATAAAACTCTGTGGTTGTGGTGCAAAACCCGCCATAGACTACATGTAAACTAAGGAGCCTGGCTGTTCCAGTAAAACTATCTATAAGAACAGTCAGAGAGCCACATGCATCCAGAGGCTGCATTTCATATATTCTGCTATTCATAATCAGATGATTATATGAAGCTTTTAATGTCTGTACCTAACTCATGCATATTTATAAGCTAGCTTATTGACTATACTTTTATTTATTTATTTATTTACTTTTTATTTTTTTATTGTTTAAAATATTACAAATAGTAGTACATATGTCTCTTTTTTACCCATTGACCTCCCCCGGTCACCTCCCCCCCCACCCCCCCACTCAACCCTCCAGCACATGCCCTCACCACACCAGTGTCTGTAGCCATTGGTTAGGCTTATATGCATGCATACAAGTCCTTTGGTTGATTTCTTACCCCTCCCCAACACTCCCCTGCCTTCCCGCTGAAATTTGACAGTCTGTTCGATGCTTCTTTATCTCTGTATCTATTTTTGTTTATCAGTTTATGATGTTCTTTATATTCCACAAATGAGTGAGATCATGTGATATTTATCTTTCTCTGACTGGCTTATTTTGCTTAGCATAATGCTCCCCAGTTCCATTCATGCTGTTGCAAGTGGTAAGAATTCCCTCTTTTTTACAGCAGCATAGTATTCCATTGTATAGCTCTACCAGTTTTTTAATCCATTCATCTGCTGATGGGCACTTAGGCTGTTTCCAGATCTTAGCTATGGTGAATTGTGCTGCTATTAACATAGGGGTGCATATATCCTTCCTGATTGGTGTTTCTGTTTTCTTGGGATATATTCCTAGAGGTGGTATTACTGGGTCAAATGGGAGTTCCATTTTTAATTATTTGAGGAAACGCCTTAGTGTTTTCCATAATGACTGCACCAGTCTGCATTCCCACCCGCAGTGCACGACAGTTCCTTTTTCTCCACATCCTCTCCAGCACTTGTCGTTTGTTGATTTGTTGATGATAGCCATTCTGACAGGTGTGAGATGGTACCGTATTGTTGTTTTGATTTGCATCTCTCAGATGATTAGTGACTTTGAGCATGTTTTCATATGTCTCTTGGCTTTCTGTATGTCCTCTTTTGAAAAGTGTCTATTTAGGTCCTTTGCCCATTTTTTGATTGGATTGTTTATCTTCCTTTTGTTAAGTTGTATGAGTTCCCTGTAAATGTTGGAGATTAAAGCCTTATCGGAGATAACATTGGTAAATATGTTCTCCCATGCAGTGGGCTTTCTTGTTGCTTTGTTGATGGTTTCTTATGCTGTGCAGAAGCTTTTTATTTTGATGTAGTCCCATTTGTTTATTTTCTCCTTAGTTTCCATTGCCGTAGGAGCTGTATTGGTGAATATACTGCTTTGGCATATGTCTGAGATTTTGCTGCCTATGGATTCATCTAAGATTTTTATAGTTTCCCATCTTACGTTTAAGTCCTTTATCCATTTTGAGTTTATTTTTGTGTATGGTGTAAGTTGGTGGTCTAGTTTCATTTTTTTGCTTGTATCTGTCCAATTTTCCCAACACCATTTATTGAAGAGACTGTCTTGACTCCATTGTATGTTCTTGCCTCCTTTGTCAAATATTAATTGAGCATATTGGTTGGGGTCGATTTCTGGATTCTCTATTCTATTCCATTGATCTATATGTCTGTTTTTGTGCCAGTACCAGGCAGTTTTGAGAACAGTGGCTTTGTAATACAGCTTGATATCTGGTATTGAGATCCCACCTACTTTGTTCTTTTTCAGGATCGCTGCAGCTATTCGGGGTCTTTTTTTATTCCAGATGAATTTTTTGAGAGATTGTTCTAGGTCTTTGAAGTATGCCGTTGGTATTTTAATGGGGATTGAATTGAATTTATAGATTGCTTTGGGTAGTATGGACATTTTGATGATGTTGATTCTACCAATCCATGAACATGGTATATTCTTCCATTTGTTTATGTCTTCCTCTATTTCTTTTTTCAATGTCCTGTAATTTTCTGAGTACAGGTCCTTTACCTCCTTTATTCCTAGGTATCTTAATTTTTTTGTTGCAATGGTAAATGTGATTGCTTTTTTAGTTTCTCTTTCTGTGAGTTCATTATTGGTGTATACAAAAGCCATAGACTTCTGGGTATTAATTTTATGTCCTGCTACATTGCCAAATTTATTAAGCCTAGTAGTTTTTTGATGGAGTCTTTAGGGTTTTCTATGTACAATATCATGTCATCTGCGAATAAGGACAATTTTACGTCTTCCTTTCCAATTTGGATGCCTTTTATTTCTTCTTCTTGTCTTAACACCATGGCTCGTACTTCCAGTACTATGTCAAATAGGAGTGGTGAGAGTGGGCATCCCTGTCTTGTTCCTGTTCTTAGGGCAGTGGTCGGCAAACTACAGCTTGGCAAACCACGGCTCGCGAGCCACATGCAGCTCTTTGGCCCCTTGAGTGTGGTTCTTCCACAAAATACCGGCTCTTGCACAAAATACCGACTTCTGTGCATGGGCCACAAAGTTTCAATCACACTGTACATGCGTACCCGCACGTGGTATTTTGTGGAAGAGCCACACTCAAGGGGCCAAAGAGCCGCATGTGGCTCGCAAGCTGCAGTTTGCCGACCACGGTCTTAGGGGAAATGGTTTTAGTTTTTGCCCATTGAGTATGATGTTGGCTGTAGGTTTGTCATATAAGGCTTATATTATGTTGAGGTATGATCCTTCTATTCCCACCTTGCTGAGAGTTTTTATCAAGAAAGGGTGTTGGATATTGTCAAATGCTTTTTCTGCATCAATTGATATGATTGTATGGTTTTTATCTCTCAATTTGTTTATGTGGTGTATCACGTTTATTGATTTGTGGATATTGTACCATCCTTGCATCCCCAGAATAAATCCCACTTGGTCATGGTGTATGATCTTTCTAATGTAATGCTGGATTCAATTTGCTAGAATTTTGTTGAGAATTTTGGCATCTATGTTCATGAGGGATATTGGCCTGTAATTCTCTTTCTGTGTATTGTTTTTATCTGGTTTTAGGATTAGGGTAATGCTGGCTTCATAGAAAGAGCTTGGAAGTGTGCCTTCCTCTTGAATTTTTCGGAGTAGTCTGAGGAAGATAAGTTTTATTTCTTCTGTGAATGTTTGATAAAACTCCGCTGTGAAGCCGTCTGGTCCAGGGATTTTGTTTGTTGGAAGTTTTTTTTATTACTGCTTCAATTTCCTCCATAGATATTGGCCTATTCAAATTTTTTATTCCTCCTGGTTGAGTTTTGGAAGGTCGTATTTTTCTAGGAACATGTCCATTTCTTCTAGGTTGACCAGTTTGTTGGAATAGAGGTGCTCATAGTATTTTTTTAAAGATTCTTCATATTTCTGTGGGGTCTGTTGTTATTTTGCCTCTTTTGTTTCTGATTTTGTTTATTTGGGTCCTCTCTGTTTGCTTCTTGGTGAGCCTGGCTAGAGGTTCATCAATCTTGTTTATCCTTTCAAAGAACCAGCTCTTGGTTTCATTGATCTTTTGTATTGTTTTGTTTTTTGGTTTGTTTGTTTTTTCGTCTCTATGTCATTTATTTCCACTCTGATCATTATTATTTCCTTTCTTCTGCTCACTCTTGGATTTTCTTGTTGCTCTCTTTCTAATTTTTTAGCTTCCATAGTTAGATGGTTTATTACCAGTTTTTCTTGTTTTTTCAGGTAGGCCTGTAATGCTATGAACTTCCCTCTCAGGACTCCTTTCACTGTGTCCCATAGATTTTGGATTGTTGTGTTTTCATTGTCATTTGTTCCCAGGATGTTTGTTTGTTTTTCTTCTTTGATCCCTTTGGTAACCCACCCATTGTTTAATAGCATGGTATTCAGTCTCCAAGTGTTTAAATTTTTGTGATTGTTTTTATTGTAGTTTATTTCTAATATTATGCCATTGTGATCTGAAAAGATGCTTGATGTGATTTCAATCTTCATGAATTCGGAGAGACTTTGCCTGTGCACTCTTATGGGGTCTATCTTTGAACATGTCCCATGGGTGCTTGAGAAGGATGTATATTATGTTGCTTTGGTGTGGAATGTTCTGAAGATGTCAATTAAGTCCATGTGAGCTAGTGAGTCATTTAGGATTGCTGTTTCTTTGCTGATCTTTTTTGTCTAGAGGATTTATCCAGTGTTGTCAATGGGGTATAAAGTCTCCTACTATATCAGTCTCTCCCCTGATATCTTCCTGAAGTTTTTTATGTATTTGGGTGCATATATGTTTATCTGAGTTATATCCTCTTGTTGTATCGACCCCTTTAGAATTGTGAAGTGGCCTTCCTTGTCTCTTGTTATGGTCTTCATTTTGTCTCTTGTTATGGTCTTCACTTCTATTTTTGTCAGATACCTGAAATATATTTTTCCATTCCTTCACTTTCAGTCTGTGTGAGTCCCTTGTTCTGAAGTGGGTCTCTTGTAGAGAGCATATATATGGGTCATTCTTTTTTTATCCATTCAGCCACTTGATGTCTTTTGATTGGAGCATTTATTCCATTTACATTTAAAGTTGTTATTGATAGGTACTTGTTTATAGCCATTTCTATTCTTTATGCCCGTGTTCCTTCTTCCCTTTCTATTTCTTCTTTTTACAACATTCACTCTAGCATATCTTGCATTGCTGGCTTGGTAGTGATAAACTCTTTTAGCCTTTTCTTGTCTGCAAAGCACCTGATTTCCCCTTCAATTTTGATTGATAGTCTTTCTGGATAGAGTATTCTTGGACTCAGTCCTTTGCTTTGCATCACTTTGTATACTTCATTCCATTCCCTTCTGGCCTGATTTGTTTCTGTTGAGAAATCATTTGATAATCTGATTGGAGATCCTTTGAGGTAACTCTCTGTCTCTCCCTTGCAGCCTTTAAGATTCTCTCTTTGTTGTTAGCATTTGCTATTGTAATTACCACATGTCTTGGTGTGGGTCTTTTTGGGTTCATCTTGCTTGGGATTCTCTGTACTTGTGTGACTTTTTCTTCCCCATATCAGGGAAGTTTTCTGTCTTTATTTCTTCAAATAGGTTTTCTAATCCTTGCTGTTCTTCTTGTCCTCTGGCACCCTTATTATACATATGTTACTTCATTTCATGTCCCAAAGCTCCCATAGGGTCTCCTCCTGCTTTTAATTTTTCTTTCCATTTGTTGTTCAGATGGGGCTTATTCCTCTACCTTATCTTCTAACTCACTAATTCAGTCCTCCGCTTCTTCTAGTCCACTGTTTAAACCTTCCATCGCATTTTTTATTGTAGCTATATCACTTTTGATATCTTCCTGATTTTTGCTCAGGAATTAGAAAGAGAGCAACAATCACCTAGGTTGGTGATTTTCTCATTCATCTAGTTTATAAACTATATGACTGTTACTCTGAATTCTTTTTCTGACACATTGCATGCCTCAGTTTCACTTATTTCCTTTCTTGGCAATTCCTCTTTTCTTTCCTCTGGGGATTGTTTCTTTGTCTCCCAATTTAGTTAATGATTTTCGCCAACCGGTGGTCCGTGACGTCTGAAAGGTTGGCAACCGCTGATTTAAAGTGTATCTTTTTCCAAACTTTACTTTTAATCTATTTATATATGTACTAGAGGCCAGGTGCTCAAAAATTCGTGCACTGGGGGGGAGGGGGTCCCTCAATCCGGCCTGCCCCCTCTCACAGTCTCGGAGCCCTCAGGGGATGTCCTACTGACAGCTTAGGCCCGCTCCCTCTGTGGGAGGCCACTGGGATGATCAGGGGAAGGCACCGCCCCTATCACCCCACTGCTGCTACAATTGCTGGCCACAACAGCTGTGAGGCCTAAGCCCCAGGCCTCGCAGCCTCCAGACCTTGCAGCTGCCTGAGCCTATGGCTGCCCTGAGCCCCAGGCCTCCCAGCCGGTCTGAGCCCACAGCTGCCATGAGCCCCGGGCCTCATAGTCACTGTGGCTTTGTCAGAATGGACGTCCGGAAGACATCCGCCCTAATTAGCATATTATCCTTTTATTAGTTCAGATATTTAAAATGGAGTTTTTGTACATAGTATATATCTGGAACTTAACTTTTCTATCCAGTCTGCAAGCTCTCTGTTTTAATTCATGTGTTAGACCATTCCTTTTAATGTTCATACAGTTGGATTAGAACTTACCATCTTGCCAGCTATTTTTTATTTGTTTTCTTTTTATACCTTAATTGAGCATTTTTATAATTCTATTTTATCTTCTTTATTGACTTGTTATTTGTACCTTTTAAAAATTTTAGTTGTCTACCTTTAAGTAATATTACATTGTTTTACATGTAGTGTAAAGACTTTATAACAGTATATTCACAGATTCTTTCCATCTTTTGTGCTATTGTTGTCTTTTACGTCTGCATGTGATGCTGTAAACATATAGTACATTGTTACTGCTTTGCTGTAAACATTCAGTTATATTAAGAGCAATTTAAATTTATAAAAATTTATTTTACCTTAATTTTTTCTATTTTTGATGTTCTTTATTTTTTAGTGTAGATCCAAGTTTCCATTTGCTACCATATTCTTTCTGCCTAAAGAAATTTCTTTAACATTGATTATGGTCTACTGGTAGTGAAACCCCTCCTTTTGTTTTTCTAAGAAAATCCGAATTGCTTTCATCTTTGAAAATTATTTTCAATGGGGATAGAATTCTGGGTTTGAGACTTTTTTGTTACTTTGTTTTTCATATGTAGCATTTCATTCGTTCTTTTTTGTAGTTTCCATCTCTCATCTGAAGTTCCCCTTTGATATTGTATGTTGTCCACCTTTCCCATTAAAGTTTTTAACATATTAATTAGAATTATTTTAAATTATCTGTCAATTGTAACATCTGTGTGATATTGACTGGTTCTGACTGCTTCTCCTCTTTTAAGTAATGTTTTTTCCTTGCCTTTTGTGTGCCTAGTAATTTTTGTTGAAAGTTTGACATCTTGTACAAGGTAGCACAGACTAATGTAAATAGTATTTTTGCCTGGTAATGGGCATGCCACTCCTTCTGCTAGGCCTAGTATGGGAATTTTTCTAGTTGGACTGGGTTTGAGAGATTTCTTGTTTGATGTGGCTACCCTTAGTGCACCAAAGGCATCAAATTCCTGTAGAGATACTTCGTGTTTGTATTGGAAGATGGACTGCAAGACCAATGCCTATTCAATTCTAATTTTAGGTCTTTTCTTTGTATCGTGCCTCACAGATGGTTGCTCTGTACATTGTTGTTCTGCTGCCTCTCTCCTAGCAATATTTTGTGGTCACTAGTCACATAAAGTTTTTTAGCTTGGCATTAAGGGGTGATGAGGAGATTGTG
Source organism: Myotis daubentonii (assembly GCF_963259705.1). Lineage (NCBI taxonomy): Eukaryota > Metazoa > Chordata > Mammalia > Chiroptera > Vespertilionidae > Myotis > Myotis daubentonii. Next base: position 135,141,621 of record NC_081842.1, read on the forward strand.
TGCCATCACTGTGTTTATCTAGCCTCAGTCTTCTACAGGTACTGTGTTCTTAAATTTCTGGGCTGTGGCCCTCTCGTTCTCCTTCCTATCCCCCTTCAGCTGATAATCTATTCCTCCTTAAGGAGTAGAGTTGTATCTTCTCTCCTATTCATTTCCCTTCTTCACAACAGTGAGTTTCTAAGGGCAACCATGCGTATTGCCTTTCCCAATACAGGGAAAGGTTTTTCTCCTCTAGAGGAGAGAGAGGAGATGGATTCAGATGGAATTCTTTGCCCTCCTATATGGCTGCTGCTCCTTTTCTCCTAGCTCTGGACCACAGTGGACACTTGGTGCTCTTTTCTGTGAACACTTTGGTGGGGTTCATGGCATTGAGCTGCAAGAGAGTGTAGCCCCAGAGTATGTACAGAATCCTGCCAGCCCACACTTGACTCTGATCAATCTTTCAGCTACTTAGCAGACTTCCATTGCCCAGTATCCTGTTGTATGTACCCCCGATGAAAGAAGCTTGTGTCTTCAGTCTTCCTACAGACACTGTCTCTGCTTAGAGTTTGAGCTATTTGATTAGCTGGGACCTGAGCTTTATGATGAATTTTGGAAAAGTCATAAATTTAAAGTTAGGCCCACTTTTTAAAAAAGAAAAAAGTAATAGTTATGAAGGTAAAGTAACTCCCTACTTTGCAGCAGGTTTGTCTGTAATGAAATCAGCCCCCTCTTGGTTCCCTGTCCTCCCAGTCATCCAGCTTCTTCTGTTTTTATTTTCTACTTTCCCCTTTAAAAGAAAAGGCCTCTCTAAAAATATATCTGATTTGGCACTACTGTGGCAAATTTAAAACAAATTGGGAATGACTCTAATTTTAGAATTCCAAATATCAGACAGTATAGGGGAGGTATTATTGAAGCAGAGATCAGGACATTTACCCAGAAATCACCCATTCCATTCCCAGCATTGGCACCCGCTAGGACCAATAAATTAGTATTATTTATTTATTACTTTACAACAAAATAGTAGAACCCTTAAAACAAAAAGCTTATGAAATCACATGTTAAAGGAACCTATATGCATATATTTTATCTTTGATCATTTTAATTATAAAATAACATGTGCTTGGGATAAACACATAAAAGCTGCAGTCTGTTCCCCTTAGAAATTATTACCTGCAAATGTTGGTGCTGAGCTTTTGAAACTTTTCTCAAAGAACTTTGTAATATAGAAAAAAGTGGTAAAATATATTAATATACAGACCATTTGGGAAAGCCAGGAGATATACCGATTGCGTATTTCTTTATTTACATTTTCTTCTTTTTAAAAATGTACATATAAGTGCACAATGTATCTCAGCTAAACTGCACATGGTCTGGTATCTTCTCAATTCAGCTCAATGAGGAAGAAATGCCTATAGGTGTTTTGTATTCTTTTCCTATTTAACTTTTAAAATTTATTTTCTATGGGAAAGAGCCTCTAACTTTGCAAGATGTTGACTAGATAAAGTTTATGAGCTAATGAAAATTTTGAGACTTTGTTGGACCATCTTGAAAATTCCTCATCGGACACAGTCTCACATGACCTTCTGAAGCTGTTGTGAATGAATTTTAGTTAAGATTCCCCTTCCTGGGAGGGGTGGATTAAATCATCATACAACAAAAAAGATAGGAAAATTTAGCACCTAAGTAAAAGAAAGTAAAAGGAGACTTAAATATGAGAGACTATTACTAATCAGAGATCATACAAACATGTCAAAAATACTATTCAAGTATTAAGGAAAATTACTCTGCTTATAAATATGAAATGCCATTTTGTTTTTATTTAGTTTATTTTTAATTTGTTCAATAAAAGGAAAATACAAAGGACTATATATAAAGAGCTCAGGAAAAAATTGTATTGAAATCTGTTAAATTTTTTAATATAGTTCAGTCTTTTCGGGGGGGGGGAGATTTTATAAATATATTTGAGATCTTTATTGTGATGTTTTTTATATATGACCCTCTGCCTGTCCGCTTTTTCGAAGCTCATTTCATCTTCTGCATCTGCAACAAAGCCTGCCCTGGCCATGCCACTATTAGTGCCTCACTTCTCTGATTCCTGCTGCACTGATTGACTCATTCATTTTGCCCCATGTCATTCTCCTCGACTAAATTGCAGGCTTTTTGTGGGTAGAGTCCTTGTCTTTTATATTCCTCACAGTATTGCCAAGCTTATGAAAAAAAAATAAAAGATTGCATTTGTCCAGTTGCAAAACATTCTGTAACATACCCTCTTGGTTGTTTTTATTAGATGATAGGCAAAGATTCGGTTACGAGCGGTCTGGGTACGATCTTGAGGAGTCTGATGGTCCAGATGAGGATGATAATGAAAATGAAGATGATGATGAAGACAGCCAGGCAGAATCCGTTCTTTCAGCAGCTCCCTCTGCCACAGCCAGCCCGCAGCATCTTCCATCTAGAAGTAGCCTTCAGGACTCCATGGGTGCTGATGAGGACATCAGGATCACCGATTGCTTTTCTGGGGTCCACATGGACCCAATGGACATTCTGCCCAGAGCATTGCCCACTAAGATGACCGTACTTAGCACAGTGCAGTCAGACCACAGCAGGCAGGCAGAGCCCCCCCTGAGGACCAGGCAGCATGCGAGCGAGGAGGATAGGACACCTACTCCCGCAGACACTTCTGGGTCACCTGAAGCTGCACCCAGCTCTCCATGTCATCAGATGTCTGTGGACTACCCGGAATCAGACAAAATTCTGAGAAGTTCTGTGGGCGGAAAGGCTGCTGATTTAATACAGGTAAATGGTTTGTTGTTTTCCTTTTGTTTAACCCATTTAATGTGGGGAGCCTAATAGCTTAAGAAAATAATGTTCTCAAATTACTCACTTATGGCTAATTCAGTGTGTTTAAGCCTCTTTGTTAATTTGTTTTATTTAAGGGCAAAGGATATTTATTTCCTTCTGATTCTGGTTAGGTGTTTTAGTCAGAGTTCACATAGTGCATTATAAATCTGTGAAAGAACCAAATGGATCTTTTAAAATATACTCATTTATTTTTATTTGCTTTTTTTTAACATCTTGAAATAAAAACGTGTATGTGCCTATTGAGAATGTGAATCTTGGACGTATTTATCTGTGGCTGTTCTGAGTTGTTTTTCCAATGGCATCGATCTGATGGATTTGCACTAGATTATCCAAATGTTTTATACTTTGTCCCTGTTGGCAAAACAGCTACCAGTTTCTATGGCAAAGTTAATGTGACACAAACAGACGTACAAGAAGTTCATTTTGCTTGAATGATCAACTTACTGTGGTCGCTTGGGAAAGCTTCCTGCCCAAGAACCAGCGCAGGACCAGACACAGGCCTCAGGAAAGTCACCCTGGGCGCTGTGACGGTTCCTTGCTTTTAGCCTGGCGGCTGCACGGGACATCTAATTCTTAGAGGAAGGCATTCTCCTGCCATTGAAAGGTCTCTGTCCTCTAACGTATACTGACAGTTGCACTAGGATTTATTTCTTCATGTGGTTTACTAGGTAACACTGGAGAAAAATAAAGACTTTGAAAGCATGCATTTCTGTAGATTACCCTAAATTTGAAATGAAATGAAATTAACATTTAAATATTAAATATTTAGAGTAAATTATTATGTAGGTTAATGCAGCTCTGTAATATAGATATCAAGAAAGTTGATATTGCCCTAACCGGTTTGGCTCAGTGGATAGAGCATCGGCCTGTGGACTGAAGGGTCCCAGGTTCAATTCCGGTCAAGGGCATGTACCTTGGTTGCGGGCACATCCCCAGTAGGTGTGCAGGAGGCAGCTGATCGATATTTTTCTCTCATTGATGTTTCTGGCTCTCTATCCCTCTCCCTTCCTCTCTGTAAAAAATCAATAAAATATATTAAAAAAAAAAAAGAAAGCTGATATTCAAGTGATAACTTGGATGGATGAGAAGATAGGCAAGATTCCTCCTCCTAACATTCATACTTTCATATGGGTTACTGGTGCTCTAAGCTTCTCTGTCCCAGAGTCCCTCGCAGCCTGCCAGTGCCTGGAAACCTGCTTTTCAGTAGACACTTCATAGACTTGTGAATGGATAAACCACCAACAGAACTTTTTATCAATGGCAACTCTTTATTTTATAAATGAATGATTCTCCAATTAATTCTTACCTGAGTTTATACTTATTGTCAATTAATATCCCAATTTCTCAATGACTCCTCATCTCTAAAATAGGGTGGAGCTGGAGGCGCCAGCAATAAAAACAACAAAAGCTGAATATAATTATGGCCACATCGCAGAATCAGTTTCAGTATAAAAGAGGTGATACCAAGGAAATGTGAAAAATGCAAAGTACTTTACAAAAATGTGCTGCTGTCATTTGTCCTAGAAAATAAGAGATTAAAAGGGCAATCTTTTTTTTTTCTATTGGAAATTTATGTTTTTAACAAAATAGAATTTTTAGCAAACTCATTTTATAAAATACAAATGTGCATTCCCTCACCTCATTAGGAAGAGTAGCATTTTCGCTGAGGGCCTAAGAAAACGCCGCCCTGAAGCGCTCTTCTCTCTTGTCTTTTAGAGCACACCTTCCGTGAGCCTTCCTCCTGCAGCAGAGCTCAGCCTCCAGGCGGCCGCCGCAAGTCCTCCAGGGGCCTCACCTCAGCCTGGCACTCAAGAGCAGAAGCAGCAAATAACTGTCCCACCGACTCCAGGCCTGCCTTCTCCCCAGACTCATTTGTTTAGCCACCTTCCTCTGCATTCCCAGCAGCAGTCAAGGACACCTTATAATATGGTTCCGGTCGGGGGAATCCATGTGGTACCTGCTGGCCTCACGTACTCTACCTTTGTACCCATTCAAGCTGGGCCAATGCAACTTACAATTCCTGCCGTCAATGTAATTCGCAGAACTGTGGGCACTCCTGGGGATCCGATCACAGAAGTTTCTGGCACTACAAATCCCGCTGGAGTGGCTGAATTAAGCAGTGTCGTGCCATGTATTCCCATTGGCCAAATCCGTGTGCCAGGCCTTCAGAATCTCAGCACCCCGGGCTTGCAGTCACTTCCGTCACTGAGCATGGAAACCGTCAACATCTTAGGCCTCGCCAATGCCAACATAGCCCCGCAGGCACACCCACCAGGGCTGGCTCTCAATGCTGTCGGACTGCAGGTTTTGACCGCAAACCCTTCGTCCCAGGGCAGTGCCGCCCCTCAGGCACACATCCCCGGCCTCCAGATCTTGAACATAGCATTGCCTACTTTAATTCCCTCTGTTAGTCAAGTAACCGTGGATGCACAGGGAGCCCCCGAAACACCAGCTTCCCAAAACAGGGCACGCGAGGCGCACCCCAAGCCAACTTCTATAGCCAGTGGGAACCAGGGCAGCAGGACCGCATCTCCTCAGGGGTCACCTCAAGTCCAGCAGGAAAATGCAAAAAACGTGCTCGATCCACCTGCCCCTGCAAGAGACCGCACAAGGCTTGATGGCGCTAGTAAAACGGACACAGGGAAGGCGGCCTCGGCCAGTCAGGTGAAGCCCATGCGTGAACTCCCTCCCGTTCAGGGCAGACCAGCCGCCACGGCAGAGCCTCTGCTGAAGGCACATCCTGAGGGTTTCCCGGAGCGGGCAGGCCAGCACACTCCCGCTCCAGACAGGCCGGTGCCCAGACCCGCGGCCCCGCCCCGCAGGCAGGCCACTGCCCAGTTCAGCGACGTGAGTAGTGACGATGACGAGGACCGGCTTGTGATAGCAACCTAGTGGCTGCTGCTTTGGGGTTTTTGTTTTTTTTATATAACACTTAAAGTTTTTCTTGAAAGCCCTCCTTCCCCTAAAGCACATTTTTCTGACATAAACTTATAACTAATCTTTGTGCAATCATGAACTTTGACCAATAATTGTTGTTTTGTGTCAGCTCCAGCCATTTTTGTACATGTTGTATAGACAATTGTGCCTTTTAGGAGTTTTAAGTTTAGAAACTGTACAGATTGTTGAATATCTATATATATAAAAATATATTATATATATGAAACCAGGTAGTTATTTGTGTTTAGTAAGGAAAACCTGTCAAATAAATCAACAGATTAAATTATATGTTGCACTGTTAAGTATAAATTTTTATGGCTGTGGGGCAGAGTGTCTGTAAAATTAGTATGTAAACTCCATATTTATTGTATTCATATTAGTCTTTGAAATGGGTCTGTCCTTCTTATGTAAGACAGTAACTTTACACTTCAGACTGATTTTCTGTGTTATGAAATGTTTCAGTAAAATATTGTTTACTGACTTTATATTGCTTTAGCTGTTCTTTCTTTATCATCATCTGGTGAGTGACCAGCCATCTGCATTCAGAAAATAGCCCTAAGTTACATTCTTTCCACACTTTCCTCCACCCTATTTGAAAACAGGGACGTCAGTGGTATTACCACCATGTGAAACTCACCGCAATCCAGGCAGCTGAGAGGCCTATTTTCTTATTTCTGATGAGTGATTCTGTAGCTATTCACTTACTAGAAGGTTTGGTATTTAAGAGCACTTAAAGTATTTATAGCATATAGTCTGAAGTGGGCAAAGTCCCTCAATGTTGATGATTTCTGGTAAATGTAAAATAAGTTACAAAACTTTTAAATTACTTAGTGACTATCTTTAGACATGATTTCTTCCTGTCTTGGGAGGCTTACCTATCCTTACTCATTCAGAAAAATTGGGCAGGGAACCTACAATTACCACTGCAGTGATTTGCATTATTTACTAAGCATTACAGATGCTATATTTGTCAGAAAATATTTTAATGTTGGAATTTGAATACTTAGCACATCATTAAAACAATGTATTCATATTTTTAAAAGTCTGCTTCAGGAAAATTTCAGGGATATGAAGGTGAAACAAGAGAGCATGGGCCCAGTGATTCCACTCCTGAGTATATATTCAAGGAAATCCAAAATACTAATTTGAAAGAATATATGTATGCACCCCTATATTCATTGCAACATTATTTGCAATAGCAAAGATATGAAAGCAACCAAAGCCCATTAATAGACGAGTGGTTAAAAAAGGGGTGGGGTGTGTGGGTGTGTGTGGGTGTGTGTATAATGGAATATTACTTGGCCATAAAAAAGAAAGAAATCTTACCATTTGTGACAGCATGCATTGACTGAGATGGTATTATGCTAAGTGAAATAAGGAAGAAAAATACCATATGATTTCACTTATATGTGGAATCTAAAGAGTATAATAAATAAACCAACGAAGTGAACAGACTTGTAGACAGAGGACAGACTGATGGTTGCCAGAGGGGAGGGGCTTGGGGGACTGGGTGAAAAGGAGAAAGGATTGAGAAGTACAGATTAGTTATAAAATAGTCACTGGGATATAAAATACGTTTAGGGGATATAGCCAGTAATATTATAATAACTGTATGGTGCCAGGTGAGTACTGGAAATATAAAGGGGAACAACTTTATAAAGTATATGATGTCTAATCACTCTACATATGAAACTAATTCAAAATAATATTGACTGTAAACTGTAATTGAAAAAAATAATTTAAAAAATATATCTTTTTAAAGATAGGGAAAAGAAGAGCATGGGGGAAGTAATCTAAGGAGTTTGGAGACCATTAATTATAATCTCTAGGATGTGCTCCAGCACCAGCAGGCTCTGATGGATCTGCCATGCTCTCCATACATACTTTACACTTACACTTTCCCACAGATTATGCAACAAAAATTTCAAAAATAATACTGCATTTTGTATTCCAAGATAGATTTTGAAGATAATTCTGGAAACTCCTATTATAGAAATTGCATAGCTTTATCAATGCAGTTGTAGAAGCAGGTCTATTCTCTGTCAAGTTTTTCAAAATGAATGTTTTAACTTGGTGTCATGCCTTTATGGTCTAAAATTTTAAAGGCGTATAATAAGCATATTCTTATTCCATAGTCCTATTTTAAGTCTATGTGACTTCTAATTCAAAAATAATGCTCACCCTACCCAGTTTGGCTCAGTGAATAGAGTGTCAGCCTGCAGACTGAAGGGTCCTGGGTTCGATTCTGGTCAAGGGCATGTACCCTGGTCAAGGTGCATGCAGGAGGCAACCAATTGATGTGTCTCTCACATTGATGTTTCTCTCTGTCTCTTCCTCTCCCTTCCACTCTATCTCTCTAAAAATTAATGGGAAAATATCCTCGGGTGAGGATTAACAACAACAAACAAAGTAATACTTTAGCACTGAGAATTTTCTAATTATATATATATATATATATATATATATATATATATATATATATACACACACACACACACACCCACACAAATACACACACACACACACACACACACACACATACTAGAGGCCCGGTGCACAAAAATGTGTGCACTGGCGGGGGGGTGGGTGTCCCTCAGCCACACTTGTGCCCTCTCACAGTCTGGGACCCCTCAGGGGATAACGACCTGCTGGCTTAGGCCCGCTCCCTGGTGGCAGAGGGCAGGCCCAATCCCTAGGTGCAGCCCCTGGTCGGGCTCAGAGCAGGGCCGATTGGGGAGTTGGGGCGCCACCCCCTGTCATGCACAGAGCAGGGCGAATCGGGAGGTTGCGGCGCCACCCCCAGTCACGCACAGAGCAGGGCCGATAGGGGAGTTGGGGCACCGCCCCCTGTCACACACAGAGCAAGGTGGATCAGGGGGGTGGGCACCACCCCTATCACCCACAGAGCAGGGCCAATCAGGGGTTTGGGACACTCCCCCCTGTCACACTTAAGGCAGGGCCGATGGGGAGGTTGTGGCTCTACCCCGTCACAGAGCAGGGCCCATGGGGGGTAGGGGCACCGCATCCTGTCACAAACAGAGCAGGGCCGATCAGGGGGTTGGGGAGCTCCCCCTATCAGGCACAGAGCAGGGCCGATCAGGGGGTTGGGGCACCTTCCGCTGTCACGAACAGAGCAGGGCGGATAGGGATGTTGTGGCCCCGCACCTGTCACACACAGAGCCGCAGGGCGATCAGGGGGTTTGGGCGCTGCCTCCTGTCACACTGTTCCAGGGGCAGTGAGGCCTTGCTGCTCAGCTGATCCCGGTGCTAGGAGGCCTTGCTGTTCCACTGATCCCGGTGCTGGGAGGCATATTACCCTTTTACTATATAGGATAGAGGCCTGGTGCATGGGAGGGGGCCGGCTGGTTTGCCCTGAAGGGTGTCCTGGATCAGGGTGGGGGTCCCACTTGGGTGCCTAGCCAGCCTGGATGAGGGGATGATGGCTGTTTGCAGCTGGCCACACCCCCTTCAGGGTGGGGGTCCCCACTGGGGTGCCTGGCCAGTCTGGGTGAGGGGCTGAGGGCCGTTTTCTGGCTGGCGGGTGACTGAAGCTCCCAACCCCTCCTTTTTTTCTTTCTTTTTTTTTATTCTGGGATTTATTTACCTTCTATGGCTGTCACTGGAACTGAGAGCTGTCCTTAGCTCTGAGGCTTGGCTCTAGCTCTGAGACCTCGGCTGCTGAAAGCAGGGATCTGGTGTGTTTGGCTTCTATAATTGAAACTCTGTTGCAACTCCAGCTCGGCTGGCTGGCTGAAAGCATGGGGATTGTTTAGCTTCTATATTTGCAACATTGTTTCTTAGAGTTCAAGCTCAGAGACCGGCAGCGGCAGGCGGGGAACCTTGGCAGGTGCAAGCGGGACCATCACTGGCAGCAGGTGTGAGAGGCGGCTCCCGTCCCTGATCACCCCTCAGGAGTAGGGTTAGGTGGAGAAGCCCTGAGGGGCGATTGGGGCCAGCGCCAGCAGCAGGTGTGAGTGCCAGGTGGGACCACGGTGCGCAGGAGCAAAACAATTTCAGTAACCACCAGAGGCTCACCCCGATGACAGCGACTGATACCCTGCCTTGGTCTGGCACCCCTGCTCACCTGCTCCACCATCCCGCCGCTGCTGACGCCCGCCATGTTCCGCGTGCACCCCCCGGTGGTCAGCGCACGTCATAGTGACTGGTTGTTCAGTTGTTTGGTTGTTCCCCCGTTCAGTCTATTTGCATATTAGGGTTTCATATGTATAGATTATCGTCTAGACAAAAAAGAGTAACTACAACAAGATGCAAAGTATGTTAAGTGACATAAAAGTAGTTCAACCAAGAGTGGTAATAGTGCAAATAAGGGAGCTCCCCTGGCTGAGTTGATCAGGGAACGCTTTATGGAGCTTGTGGCATTTAGCTTGGTCTTGAGGGTGACAGACAGAAGGGATGACACAAGGAATGTGGGAGGGGGACCAATATTTATCACTATTAACTGATATTTGTAATCTCACCTAACCCTCTAGGCAGGTATTCTCCCATTTTACTGACAAGGAGGTTGCATGTCAGCCATTTGGACCCTCCTCATGCTGATGCAGCCGCTGGTATCTGAACCCAGGAGTGTGTGGTGCAACAGCATTAAACACAAGGAAGGTGCAGGAAGCATGAAGAAATACTGCAGTGAAGGGAATAAACAATATTTGGGGGATTTAGCAAGCACCTGAGAAAGCCATGATACTACTATGGCGAACAAGAGCTAGATTGAAAGCTGATTAGAACTGTGTGGGCTCTTCATGTGAAAGTTTACCCAGTGGGTCATAGTCATGCAGAAAAAGGAGAGTCATTTTTTTAATGTGCTAATAACTTAATGTGTATGAGGAGGAGAGGAAAATGATGCTAGGAACATAGAAGGCTAACACAAATGATCCATTACCAAGCTGGCCACAGTATCTTTTTAATTGGACTCAACAAAATTACAAGAGACATTTGTTGTTGATCCAAATAGGTGAGGATCAGTGTCCAGAAAAATGTGACCAACTAGAAAGAGGAGCCAGATATAAGACAAAATTTAGCAGGGTAACAAGATGTTCTGGCACCTGTGTTGAAAAATTAACCTATTAGAAATATAACAGTTTCATTTACATTCAGTTCAATATTTGCCATCCTCACCCCCCTCCTCTCCCCAAAGCATTATCTTGTCATCTTGGGGATTTTAGAAATAGATTATTTAGACCCAGTTAAAAGATAGCCTCGCTCTATTCCCTCACAAACAGAGCATCATGGGAATATCCTTCATAAATGGACTCTAAGCTTGAACAAAATAGAGACAAATGAAGACATTTCTAGGCCATCAGGCCCTGGAGGCCACTCCTGGAGAATGGTCCTCATGAGGGGACTGGGAGGCAGGCTAGGATGATTCATGAAGACAGCGAAAAGCACTTCAGGGGAGTCACAGCAGCAGAGGTAAGAAAGAATAATCATAATAAAGAATAGTAAGTAAATTATCTTTCCAGTAGTGCAGAGAGTTTGGGGATTAAGAAAAGAAAAAGTCTCTATTAATTTTTGTATAAAAGCAGGATTAACCTCTCAGCAAGGAGCTAATGGAAATTCAAGGTTCACAAACTAAAACTCATATTTGCATAATAGACATAAATGTGGAGAAACCTATTTATCTGCAAGGGAGACTGCAAGAGGGAAGGTTCTAGTATTTTTCACACCAATCCTTTAAGATATCGGGATCAGCCAGAGGGGGAATGCTTACCTGCTCTCCCCTCTACTTGACTCTGAAGAGCAGTGCTTTCTCTCCCTGGCCCAGGTCTAGGTCTCTCTGGGGCAGCAGAGGCAGCCGCCAGCCCCAGGCTCCATCGGTGACCCACACGCGTGCCGATATCCAGAGAAGGACCAAGGAGATGTTTCTCTCAAAGGCAAGAATTATTTGGCTTATTTGCAGTTTGGGTCATTTATCAAATAAAAAGTGCCTAGACCAGCCCTGGTCACATGGCTCAGTCAGTTGGACATCTTCCCTACTCCAAAGAGTTGCGGGTTTGAGTCCTGGTCAGAGCTCATACCTGGGTTTCCAGTTCAATCCCCCGCTGGAGTGGGGTTACATGTTGGGGTTGGGGGGGAGAGGGGGGAGAGGGGGGAGGGGAGAGGGAAGGGGAAGGCGATCAATCAGATGTTTCTCTCTCTTCTTCCCTCTCTAAAATAAGTTAAAAAAACAAACATCCTCAAGTGAGGATTTTTTTTTTAAGTGCCTATGACAAATAACAAAAGTTTTATTACTAGTTTGCTTTTGTTCCCTCAGAATTTAGGGCTATCTCATTCCATAATGCCTGAGGGTTACACTGAAGAATTATTCCTCTGAGGCACCGATTTTGGTTGAGGTGGGGACCACATGTTGGGGCAATGATGGAAAAGTGAATGTTAAGGATCTAGGTTAGTTTTCAATTTTATTTTCCTACCATCCAAGTCATATATCAAATTCTGAAAAGATATAACTGACTTAGGTAACTGTAATGAAGCCTCAAATCAAGTGTGAAAATTAAAAGGATATGCTATGTTTTTGAAGCTAGGTAAATTTTCTTACTTAAACTAACAAGGTATTTACATAGATTTAAGTTTTGAGATTATAGGCAGGTCATGCCCATTGATACAAAAACAGAGTATTTTATGAACAAGTCACATGATATATAATGTAGTATATCTAATTTTAACAATTATAACAAATGCTACATGATGTTATCCCCATTTTCTGGTTGAAAAACTCTCAGGTTTACAAAGCCAATTAAATAGTGAGGCTGGGATTTAAAACTAGCGAGGTCTGTTTTTTTCCTAATGTACCAAGCTGCTTTTTAATAATGCTGTATGGTAACTGGATTGTGATATATTCATTTCTAGGTGAAAGTCTACTTAGTATTCATAAAATATCCCATTTAAATTCTTACTGAATTGACTATGTCCAGTGCCATTCATATTTGTAATAGATAATAGGTTTTATAACTTTTTTTCTACAACCTTCCTCATAATTGATCTAATAGGAGCCATGGGAAGATTCAGTGAGGAAATATTTAATTTAAATACCAGGAAATAAAATGGCAATCTAAAGTGACAATCCTAATCAAGCATAAAATGTAAATTTCCAAAGTATATTATGCTTCAATTATTAATCATTATTTAGAAAAATGTCTTTGTTACACATCCTCTGTTGGTAAAAGGTAGATTGAAAGAGTGAAAGCTGAGCGTTGCTTCGGATATAGACTAGTCTTTGAGCACAGATCCCATAATACTCTAAAGCAATGGTTCTCAACCTTCCTAATGCTGCGACCCTTTAATACAGTTCCTCATGTTGTGGTGACCCCCAATTTCATTGTTACAAATTGAACATAATTAAAGCATAGTGGTTAATCACAAAAACAACATGTAATTATATATGTGTTTTCCGATGGTCTTAGGTGACCCCTGTGAAAGGGTCGTTCGACCCCCAAAGGGGTCGCGACCCTCAGGTTGAGAACTGCTGCTCTAAAGTCTCTGGATTTGATCCTTTTGGAAATATTTCCAAAAACAAATAGAGCAATTTTTCATTATTTTTGATAGAAAATAAAATTATTTAAACATATTTCTACTATAAGAGGGCACATGAAATCATACTATTTTTTTTACTGCGCACATTTAAATATAATGTAAAGAAAGCAAATATAGGAAATTAAGAAATTTATAAATTCTTTTATGAAAGCAGTAAGAGAGAAAAGAAATCATTGACCTATTTAGCAAATGATCCCATGTCAAAATAAGCCAATAGAGATAACTATATAGAACTTAACTTTTTTCTTTTTTTAAATATATTTTTGATTGTTGATAGTATTACAGATATCTCCCATTCCCTTCCCCTTTCCCCGCCTCCTCCCACCCCCTACCCACCTACCCCCATGTCTTCACTACCCTATTGCCCATTTCCATGGGCTAAGCATATAAGTTCTTTGGTTTATCTCTTCTTGTCCCCCAACCCCACATCGAGGTATGTCTGTCTGTTCCATGCCTCCCTGCCTCGGATCTTATTTGGTTGATCAATTCATTTTGTTTGCTAGATTCCACAAATAAATGAGATCATGTGATATTTGTCTTTCTCAGTTTGGCTTATTTCACTTAACATAATATTTTCCAGGTCCATCCATGCTGTCCCAAAGGGTAAGAAATCCCTCTTTTTTACAGCTCTTTATTTTCTTCTAATTCTTACTTTTGGTGTCTGGAATAAAGAGGTAAATAATTAGATACCTTTCATGATGTCCATATATTTGTGGGTTTTAAAAAGATACGAAGACTAATAGACATTTGTTATGTTGTTGGTTTTGCTTGAGACATCTTTCATTTATTCATTTTTAGTGGCTTGAAAGATGATATATGTAGTTATTTATCTATGAATGTTGCCAAATGGGGTCTAAAGAAACCATGTTAGGTGAAAGACAGCAGGACTTTGCATTCCTGGAAGTCAGCCATGGGAAGAAAAGCCAGCTTTGGGATCAGTCAATTAGCCAGGCATGCTTAGTTTTCTTTGCTAATCACAAGGCTTATTTTTGTCCCAAAGGGTCAAATGTTAAGACTGGTTTGGATTCAGCAGTTGTCTCCTTTGATATTTTTGAATTTATTACTTTGGAACACCTTTATACATTATACATTGAGCTGTTTTATTACTTTGACACTCAGTTCTTTAAAAGTCAATACCTAGAAGTAGTTTACAATTTCATTCAGAGTCTGCTTATATATAACTAACCATGTACAGGCATAATGATTATTGATCTCCAAAGATCCAGTTTCATTAAAAGTATATTAACTATTCTGGTAGTTTAACTTGCATCTTTCATAGTCTACAACGGGCTCCAACCTTTTGAATTTATAATGTTGATTATAAGAAGCTGAATTTCAGAACCCAATCTGTGAGGAGAAAAACTAATTTTTAAAACTTTTTTTTAAAATTAATTTTAGAACCAAATCACTAATAGCTTCTTTTTGTTAATTGCCATCAAATTAAATCCTTAATAAGAGATATTTTTCTTTGTCTCAGCCTCTGTTGGAAATAGTTGCAAAATATATAGTACATAGTCCCTCAATGCTCTTTGATGCTTAAGCAACCCTGCATGCCTGCAGGTTAATGCTCTGCTGAAGGCCCTTTAAATGGAGATAAAGATCTGAGCTGACAGGGGGACCCCAGGGGCCTACCCTGGAAAATGTTTTGTTTGTTTTTCTTTTTTGTAACTAAACAAATTCCTGTGAACTCTTTGTTGTCATTTTTCTAAATCCTTCAAAAAAGGGGAGATTTAGAAGACAAAACAGATTCAGGCGACAAAACATTTAAAATAGTTGCTATAGGTAGAGTCATATTCCTTAGAATTTCAGCTGGAATAGACAAAATGTTTCACGACAGACTTTCTTAGAGATACAGCTTCTTACTGTTGTTTTTACTGCTGCTATTTAAATAAGTCTGCAGCATGTAGAGTACAGGCTAGATTTATTTGTAAATGATTTATAATGGAATGGGAATAATTTGTAAATAAGTGATTTGTAAAACCTGCACGTTTCATTAATTCAGTCCAGATTTAAGGGACAATAGACCTGTTGGCTGGAGTGTGATTGAACCTTTAGTTTAAACTCTGCACAAGGCTTATTCCTACTGTTTCAATCATATCACAAATTTATGACTCAATGGGGTATAGACAAGAGAAAATGAATTTGTAAAGAATATATCAAGCTTCATGATCTACACATTGCAACAATATTATTAGTATAGGTAGTGCTGGTGTTCTATAGTTTATCTGTTTGTCAAAGCATCAACATTTTGGGTGCTTATTTTTAAGTGTTACATAGGGAAACAGCATATTGCATATGGAAACAGGTGTCTTAAGGTCAGATTGCCTAAATTCAAACCCAGGTCAACAATTTATCAGCTAATTGTCAAATTTTTTGTTTCCTTGCCTCAGTCAAAGGTAAGTATCCAACCTAGAGGGTTTGGGGGAAGATTAAAGCAGACAGTGTAGTATGTGCATTTAACAATTTCTGGTGCATTGTAATATCTGAATAAATATTAGCATTATTAGAACTTTTCAATGATTTTTTTAAAGGTTTTGTAATAGGACAAATAATAAGTCATCCAACACATACTTATGATACAAGATATTGGTCAGATCTTCATCTGAGACTATGTTGAAAACCATTTGCACCCTTTTTAAAAGCTGGGCTATGTTTAAAATGTTTTCTGTTGTTTTGCTTTGCAGGAAAACAGGAAAAGGTGGCAGTAAAATGAATAAACCAAGCAGGTCTCCTCTAGCAACTTACAGAAACTCTTCTAATAGTTTGAAAAAAGTATTCCTGTCCTTTCTCCAAAAGAAGATAGGCTGTCAGCTGGTGAAAAAAGTGTGTGTGATATTTGCAGATGATAAAGGGAAGGTACACCTTTCCCGGGCTGTCCTGTGGTTGCCCTTACTCTTGGTGGAGTCTTGCAGGAATGGGCACAGAGAGTTTTCTTCACAGTGGGCCCTCCGTGGGTGCTGGGCCTGCCCAGGGCATCAGCATGCATTAATGATTAAGCCTTTTGGAGCGTGGGGAACCCATGTCAGCAGAATTCGGCTGGTGCCTGTCAGCATTTCTAGCTATGCTGAAATTGGGGTTGCTTTTCATCACCTGGCAACTTCAAGGTTACTCTCAATTGGGGCAGGAGGATATTTGAAGCAGATTGTTAAGCAGGGATTGGAAACATTTGATTAATCAGAGAGCTATGTGGTTCAAATCTAGATAATTTTATTTTTAAAGTCATGTGTGTGTTTTTAAGAACCATAAGATTTTTGATGTCAGAAGCAACTCTAGATAATGCCTCCAGTCTCCTCACTTAATGAGCGAGGAAAATGATATATAAAGAAGGGAAATACAGTAGAACCTCAGTTCTTGAACTTAATTTGTTCCAGAAGGCTATTTGAGAAGTGATTTGTTTTAAAATGGAATCATTTTTCTCCATTAGAAACAATGTAAATTGCATTCATTTGTTCCACACCCCCAAATGATTCCATGTTTTAACCTTTCTCAATTAAACCTGTGATCATTGTTTATATATATATATATTTTTATTGATTTTTTACAGAAAGGAAGTGAGAGGGATAGAGAGTTAGAAACATCGATGAGAGAGAAACATCGATCAGCTGCCTCCTGCACGCCCCACACTGGGGATGTGCCCACAACCAAGGTACATGCCCTTGACCGGAATAGAACGTGGGACCCTTGAGTCCACAGGCTGACTCTCTATCCACTGAGCTAAACTGGTCAGGGCCTGTGATCATTGTTTTATGAGCACTTCACACTCTTGGCAACATCAGCACTCTTGGTGGCCTCTTTATGTTTTAAAATTGTGCTAATCATCAATTTAGCCATGTCATACTCGGTAACTAGATCAGACATGTGAACACCTCTGTCATACTTTGCAGTTATTTCTTTTTAAAGCTCTATTGTTGTTCTCACAACTTTCCTTTTCATTTTACTGCTATCTCTATCACTAGCCTTCTTAGGACCCTTGGTGACTTACTGTATGTATTTAATAATAATAAACAGCAATAAAAGCAAAAAAAAAAAAAGAAAGAAAGAAGAAATTCACAGTACAATTTCCTAATGTCCTGAGATATTAACATGAGGCTTAGTGGTAAACTGACTCATACTCATGCATTATCTCCTTTGTTTGTCACCTGAGAGACACGTGACTGATCATATAGGTATCAGCATGAAAGGATTGTCAGGTGGAGAACCGAAGCTTTGTTTGACAACCAAGGTATTCTCCACGCCCTCCCCCCCCCCGCCCCCTCCCCCCGACCTCCCAACCCAGAACAACTTAGTTGAGAACCAAATTGGTCAAGATGGGAGATGTTCAAGAACTGAGGTTTATCTGTACATCCTTTAAGAAAACCACAACATGGCCACCAATTAGGCTCTGGAGACAGTCTAAGATTACAACTTTTCTCTTCCTACAAGCTTTCTAAACTTGGGAAGGGCATTGAACTTCCATGTACTCAATTTCTGGATCTATAAAATGAGTATAATCACTGCTGGTGGAAATGGGGTCCTTCCACAGAGTCTCAAGATAAGCATTTCAGGAGACTCAGATGTAGGAGGTTGAGGTTTCATGGTGAAATTCACTGTAGAAGCAAAATCAAAGGACTGCCCCTGGGTTCCCAGTGTCTCATCTTCCTCTGTCCAGCCATAGAAAAAATCCAATCTTGTCTTTATCAAGCCCAGAAACGTGGCCAGTGTCCAGCTATTTTGCACCACAGGCTCAGTCCATGTTAAAGCTTAGGCCAGTGTAGTCGTTGTCCCCATCCAGCTAGCTGGTCTCTTCCCAGCTGTGCTCTGGCTGCTGATGCAGTACCCAAGGTCACGCTGTCTGCCTCGGGCCCCAGGTGGCTGCTGGGGTCACATGCTGCCATGGAGAGAAAATGAGCGCACCAACAGGGTACCCCAGGAGCAAGAGAGCTTTGTTACGCTCGGGTGATATTATCTCAGGCTTGGGAAGGACCAGGCGCTTCTTTAACTAACCAATCAACTTCTCAAGCTCTCACAGGCTTGTGCTGGATCCTCCCCCTAACCAATCCACTTCCTAGATCTTCTGGGATTCTGTGTCCCATCTCCAATCTGATCCTTTTTCCAGGCTAGACAGACAGGCCTCTATGGTTGCCATCTTGGTTCCTACCGCACATGCCTCATAGGAGAAGCACCTCCACCCATGCCATCTTGGCTTCTCCTGAGCATGCACCCAGAGAGAGATATCCCCTTTATTGTTCCATCTCTCCCCCAGCAATCTGCAGGGAATGACCAGTGGTTCCTGGGGAGTGTGTGCAGCTGTAGCTTCCCAGTGAAGCAAACGGGCTTATGCTCCCTACTTTATTCTGCTTAATAATGTCTGATTCCCTTTGCTCCCTTCCTTTATTAATACCTAGCTACCTAAGCTAACACAGCAATATCAACCTCAGAAGTCAGTGTAAGGAATCAATGCAGTGTGTTTAGTAGAGGGCTTACCTTGCTGTAATAAGCATTCGGTCACAGTTACTTTTATTATTATTACTACTACAGTTATACTTATTGGCATTATTTTGGGGAAATAAAGAAACCAGAAGAAAATGGCTATAAATCAAATATCCCTTCATGCTCTGAAACTGTCATTCTAAACTTCTAATAAGCTAGCTTAATGATAAGGAGAATTTTTATGCTTAGGGTTGTTTTTGTTTTTAATTTGTATGACTCCCAGGTCAGTATTTGACATACTTGACAGAATTAGATACATAAAAGCTATGCTTGTAATGGTAAGTATTTAAAATAACCTAATTGTTCTTTGAAAGGATTTGTTGGGTTTATGTTTTTGTAACTTTAGTATGAAATGCTTTAGATAATATTTCAAAGTATAACTGAAAAAGGGAAGTTATAAATCTAGGAAAAATATGATACTATATGACACTGAGGTAGGAAAGGGCTCTTAGGCAAGAAACAAACAAACAAAAGTCATGAAGACTTATACATTCAAGTTCATCAAAATGCAAAACTTTGGTTCAACACAGAAACATTAACATGTTAAAAAATACAACTTAACCCTACCTGGTTTGGCTCAGTGGATAGAGCATCAGCCTGCAGAGAGAAGGGTCCCACGTTCAATCCTGGTCAGGGTACATGCCTTGATTATGGGCTCAATCCCCAGTGTGGGGCATGCAGGAGGCAGCCAATCAATGATTCTCTCTCATCATTGATGTCTCTCTCTCTCTCTCTCTCTCTCTCTCTCTCTCTCTCTCTCTCTCTCTCCCCTTCTCCTTTCCTTTCTGAAATCAATAAAAATATATTTTAAAAGATACAACTTAGATAGGGAAGATGGATTTGTCTTATATAACTAACAAGATTCTCATCCAAAAAAAAATTTAAAATATTTTATAAGTCAGTAATAAAAAGTCAAAAGACCCAGTAGAAAAATGTTCAAAAGGTAAAAGAAATTCATAGTAAAAATAACCAAAAATATATTTTAAAATGTAAACTCTGAATAGAAATCTAAAAATGGAAATGAATTCATCAATCTGTCCCATGTTTCCATGCCACTGGTTCTATTTTATGCGTCAATTTATTTTGGTGGGAAGAAAGTAATCAAAGAATTTATATGTATATATGCATTGCCCATGGACACAGACAATAGGGTGGTGAAGGACTGGGGTGGAAGTGAGCCATCAGGGGAAAAGGGGGGGGGGGAATCTGTAATACTCTTAACAATAAAGATAAAAAATATATTAAAAAATAAGAAAAATAATGATTTATAAATAAGAATATGCCTTAATATATTTTATTAGTCTGGAATTAAGTGCTGCTTCCTAGATAATCTGAGGGGAATTCTGCTAACATTTATGGCATTATAATGAGCTCTATTTTGCATAAAACTATGATTCACAGCATAAAGGAGTTTGATCTAAGATACATATACTTAAAATGTTAAATAGCAGTAAGAGGCTTTCCTTGGTTGCAAAGGAAACTAAGAACTCAGACTCCTAAAGGCCCAAAACACTGACCCTGGCTATATGAAATTAATATATGATATAAATTTAAAAAACAAAAATGAAAATAAAATGAGATGTGGTTTTTTACTAATCATGTCTGGTATGGATAAGGCTGTGGAAGATGTAGAATTTTCAGACCCAGCTCACAAAATCTGAGTTGATGGAGATATTTTAAAGACAATTTAGCAATATTCATTAGAACTAAAAATGTGGCCTATGCCTCACTTCTCTATATCAGCCATAGAAGAACACGTGCCAAGGAGACATGAAGCTATTGTCATCAAAATAGTGTGATACAGGCATAAAAACATAGATCAATGGAACAGAGTAGAGAGCCCTGAAATAAACATGCATATGTGGTCAATTAATTTATAACAAAGAAGCCAGGAACATACAAAGGAGAAAGGATAGTCTTTTTTTTAAATTAAATCTTTATTGTTCAGATTATTACACTTGTTCCTCTTTTTCCCCGCCATAGCTCCCCTCCACCTGTTTCCCCCCCCACCTGGTTCCCCCCCATCCACTGCCCTTACCCCCCCCCCCCCGCCACTGTCCTCATCCATAGGTGTACGATTTTTTTTTAAATATATTCTATTGATTTTCCACAGAGAGGAAGGGAGAGAGATAGAGAGTTAGAAACATCGATGAGAGAGAAACATCGATCAGCCGCCTCCTGCACATCTCCCACTGGGGATGTGTCCGCAACCAAGGCACACGCTCCTGACAGGAATCGAACCCTGGGCCTTCCAGTCCGCAGGCTGACGCTCTATCCACTGAGCCAAACCGGTTTTGGCAGGTGTACGATTTTTGTCCAGTCTCTTCCCACACCCCCACACCCCTTCCCCACCCCCTGAGAATAGTCAGTCCACTCCCTTTCTATGCCCCTGATTCTATTATGTTCATCAGTTTATTCTGTTCATCAGATTATTTATTCACTTGTTGATAGATGTATATTTGTTGCTCATAATTTGTATCTTTACCTTTTTCTCCTTCCTCTTCTCAAAGGATACCTTTCAGTACTTCATATAGTACTGGTTTGGTGGTGATGAACTCCTTTAGCTTTTTCTTATCTGTGAAGCTCTTTATCTGACCTTCAATTCTGAATGATAGCTTTGCTGGGTAAGTAATCTTGGTTGTAGGTTCTTGGCATTCATCACTTTGAATATTTCTTGCCACTCCCTTCTGGCCTGCATAGTTTCTGTTGAGAAATCAGCTGACAGTCGTATGGGTACTCCCTTGTAGGTAACTGAGTTTCTTTCTCTTGCTGCTTTTAAGATTCTCTCTTTGTCTTTTGCTCTTGGCATTTTAATTATGATGTGTCTTGGTGTGGTCCTCTTTGGATTCCTTTTGTTTGGGGTTCTATGCACTTCCTGGACTTGTAAGTCTATTTCTTTCACCAGGTAGGGGAATATTTCTGTCATTATTTCTTCAAATAGGTTTTTAATATCTTGTTCTCTCTCTTCTTCTGGCACCCCCATAATTCGGATGTTGGTACGCTTGAAGTTGTCCCAGAGGCTCCTTACACTATCTTCATATTTTTGGATTCTTTTTTCTTTTTGTTTTTCCGTTTGGGTGTTTTTTGCTTCTTCGTATTTCAAATTGTTGACTTGATTCTTGCGATCCTCTAGTCTGCTGTTGGAACTCTGTATAATATTCTTTATTTCAGTCAGTGTATGCTTAATTTCTAGTTGGTCCTTTTTCATAACCTCGAGGGTCTCACTAGATTTCTTGAGGGTCTCACTAAATTTATCGGTGGTTTCTAGAAAATTCTTGAAAATCCTTAAAAGTGTGGTTTTGAACTCTATATCCTGTCATTTGCTTTCCTCCATTTCTGTCATTTGTGACCTGTTTCTTTGTCTCTGCATTTTTTATGCTTCCCTGTGTTGATAGAGTGGCTTTCTTTGCTAGGTGTCCTATAGGGCCCAGTGGCTCAGTCTCCCCCAATTACCTGAGGTGGACACTCTTGGTGCACCCCTCTGTGGGCTTTGTGCACAGTCTTGTAGTTAAGCCTTGATTGTTGTAGGTATCACTGGGAGGAATTGACCTCCAGGCCAATTGACTGTGAGAATCAGCTGTGTCTGCAGTGGGAGAACTTCTGTGCTGGAGACACTCTTATGGGGCAAGACTTGCTTCAGTGGGGCTTTGGTGCTCACTGAGTCTGCCCCCTGAGTGTGTCCCTTTTGGATCTGAGGAGTTGTAATCTGGATGGTCCCACTCTGACCACTGGGTACACTGGCTCTTGTATCTCTAAGGAGGTGCTAATTTAGCCTCTGCCTGAGGCTATCCAGCAGGAGCTATGGAGAGATCTGAAGATTCCTCTTCTTTGTTTGGGGTTTGGAGGTGCCCAGATGAGGCCCAGCTGTGAAGCAATGCAGGCTGCTGTGGGGCCTTAGGCCTTCTTTTGGAAGTTCTGGGTCTCTCTGTCCCAGCTGCAGTTTGTTAGGTAATTTTCAGATTGCAAAGTGCCAGGCCTTTCATATGCAAAAGCCTCTGTGCACAGCTTGGGTGGGGCGGAGTCTCAGGGGATCAACAGGGTGGAGCAAACAGCTATGGCTGATCCTCAGCCCTGCCCTAAGAGGCTCCGTGTCTCAGTGTCCCAGTAATCGCTGCAAGCACCTCTGAGAGAAAGCCGCCCTCAAGTTCCGACCAATGCCAGACAGTCCAGTTCCTCCCCGTATGAGTCTGGGTCCCTAGAGACTCGCCCAGAACTGGAGTTCAGAGCAGTCAGGAGCTTGAGACTCCTTCCTGATAGAAAAAGACAACCGTGTCCTCAGTTGCCAGCCCTTTCCATGTGTGCCTCCGTACGTCTGCACTTTACTTCCGCATCTCCTCTGAGTCTCAGAGTGCTTTGCTCTTTCCTTCTAGTTGTAGAATTTCCACTCAGCCAGCCTTCCTGTGGTTCTGGATGATGTTTGTTTTGTCTTTTAGTTGTATTTTTGAAGTGGTTGTGTGAGGCAGCAATTTCCGGTGTTTACTTATGCCGCCATCTTGGTTTCTCTGTCAAGGATAGTCTTTTTAATAAATGGTGTTGATAAACCTGGCCAGCCACATACAAGAGAATGAACCTGGATTCCTATCTTATACCATACACAAAAAATAACTCAAAATGGATTAAAGACTTGAATGTAGACCTGAAACAATAAAAGTCCTGGAAGAAAATGGGCACAAAGCTTTTTGACACAGGTCTTGGCTATGGTTCTTTTATCTGACACCCAAAGTCAAAGCAATAAAAGTAAAAATAAATAAATGGGAGTACATCAAGCCTATAAACTTCTGCACTGTGAAATAAAGCAACAAAATAAAAAGGCATCCTATTGAATGGGAGAAAATACTTGAAAATCATGTATCTCGTAAAGGGTTAATATTCAAAACATATAAAGAGCCGATATAATTCAGTTGCAAGAATATAAACAGTTTGATTAAAAATTGGGCAGAAGATCTGAATAGATATTTTTGCACAGAAGGCAGATAGATGGCCAACAGTTACATGAAAAGATGCTGAACATAATTATCAGGGAAATGCAAATCAAAACAAAATAGTACCTCACCCCTGTTATAATAGCTATTATCAAAAGGACAAGAATTAACCAGTGTTGGCAAGAATGTGGAAAAAAGGGGAACCCTTGAGCACTGTTGCTGGAAATGCAAATTGGTGAAGCCACTATGGAAAGCATTACAGAGGTTCCTCAAAAAATTAAAAATAGAATTACCATATGATCCTGCAATTTAACTTCTGGGCATTATCTGAAGAAAACAAAAATATTAACTTGAAAAGATATATATACCCCCATGTTTATTGTAGCACATTTACAATAGCCAGAACATGGGAAAAAACCTAAGTGCACATCAATATATGAATAAAGAAATTGTGATATATGTATTATTCAGCCATAAAAAGGAATAAAATTTTACTATTTGCATGAGTGGACCTTGAGGACATTATGCTAAGTAAAATAAGTCAGATAGAAAAAGACAAATACCATGTAATCTTTCTCATATGTGGAATTCAAAACAAAATGAAGTAAAACAAACAAAAAACCTCATACAGAGATTTGTGGTCATCAGAGGTAGGGAGAAATGGATGAAGGGGAATCAAAAGGTTTATAAATAAATAAATAAATAAACAATCTTTTAGAATAGTTCATAAATTTAAAAACTCAAATGATTAAAAATAGGTACAATCTATATTAAAATATAAATAGATGTAAACAAATAGAGTGTAGATTTTTGGAGTCATCTATCTTTACATCAAAGCATAAGAAAGACATGGAATAATAAATACAATGCATATCACTGGACATCACTGAAGAGGAGCTAAGGATTGTGGGAAAGGTATTCAGGGAGTGATTGGGTTTTAAGGGGCCAAGCAATAATACGCCTTTTTCTACCCAATTTGAGAACAAACTAATATATAGATGGGGGCAAAAATGTCAGATGGTTTAGGTTCACAACCAAATGGGCTTGATGAAGTCTTAGTCCCCCACCTCCCATCACTTTTACCTCCCCTGCCTGTCCCCTCTCTACACCAGTTTAAGCCCTGGGAAAGTCCACTGCAGGGGAGCTTAGTTCTGCATAATGTCATATTGTTCAGAGCAGAAAGGAGAGTGAAGGGACTGGTTCCTCAATTTCATAACCTTTCATTAGGTTGGCTCCACCTTACTTAAAAATATGAAGCAATGGCTGTCACCCACCCGTTAGGTAACAGTTCTCTCCTGAGCCTCAGGAGAAGTGAGGATGGAAGGGCAGAAGGCAAAACTGCCCTTATTATTGCTGCTTTTACTGTTACTCTTACAATGTTCTTTGAGGGTGATGTGTTTCCCCAACAGTATTGCTAACAACCAATGTTTTAATGCATAAAAAAATAAAAGGAAATGTATTCTTGTAACTCAAGTGAACAAAGCCAACATTAAATAGAAATCTATACTGGATGTTAAGCTTGCCCCCAAACAGCAGTCACATATAACCAATGTTTCAATGCTTCCAAATAGAAAATATATTCATGTTACATTCACACAATAAAATAAAAACTAAGATAGAAAACAAAATGGGAGGTTAAATAGCTATACCATGAATTTTCTTTAAAAAGACTAGAAATAGCCCAGCTGGCATGGCTCAGTAGTTGAGTGTCGACCTGTAAACAGTAGGTCACAGTTCAATTCCCGGTCAGGGCATTTGCCTGGTTGTAGGCTCAATCCTCCAGATCATGCAGGAGGCAGCCGATCAATGATTCTCTCTCATCACTGATGATTCTCTCTCTCTCTCCCTTCCTCTCTGAATTCAATAAAAATATATTTAAAAAATAAATAAACTAGAAATAATTTCTATGAAATTTAACAGAATTTCATAAGCTTTACATCAACATTCAAAATATTAAAAAGTATATGTGAAATAACTTACAAAATAATAAAATAGTAGTTATTAAAATAAATAAACACTTATTCTGTGCCAGGTAATCTGCTATGTATTTTACATGTTTTTCTTTTTCACCACTTAATTCTTTTATTAGCACTATGGAGTCAGCGCTTCTTTTCAGTTAAGGCAACGAAGGCTTAGAATGGATAAATATTTGCTCAAAGTCCCAGAAAATTTGCGCCCATTTCAACTACATATTTTTATCTCCCTTGTTCTCCACCCATATTCTCTTCTGGCGTCCAGGCCATCATTGAGTAAGCTGAATATATGCATTTAAAATTAAAATAAATTCAGTTGTTTTCTTGGCATATCCATTTGTAGTAATTCACAAACTTGAATATCTACTGAGAAGAGAGAGTCCTTTATTCTTATAAACTATAATTAGAAGCCTTCAATATTTTTAAAGGAAAAATGTATCTGTTTATGGTAGGTATTTAATAATCACCTACAGATTTGCTTTAATTGTCAGCTTCTCCAAAATTGCTATTGTCTCCTAAATTTCTTAACAAATCATTATAAGTAGATGTTTTGGTATGAAAAATGAGAAAGAAGTTCAGTGTTTCCTGTATTTCATAAACATCGTAAATTTCCAGTCACCACAATTTCCACTTGTGGATATGAAACAGTGTTAGGCCATACGGGGCTGAGGGCTGTACTGGAAGCAGACACACATTCTTGTGCTTCTGGATTACCTCAGATCTTACACTGTGATGATGGAAATTTACACAAAAGATTAATATTTAAATACATGAACATATATTTTTATTTGCAGCAAAGGGTTGTTTTATTGTAAATGCTGTTTAACGTTATTAAGCTTGAGAGGATATATCAAGTATGGGCATAAACAAAAGGTGCTTCATTAGGGTATGTATCATTGGATAGCGATGATGGCCGCCTGGTCACATGCAGCGGCCAACAAAGGTATGTCAGGTCAGGTAAGAGCTGGTTCTCTGAACCTGCAGACTGCTTTATAATTTCTATTGTTCATCTGTTTAGTTTGGCCGTGAACTTTACCTAATCTGTTTTTTCCAGAGAAGAACTGAGATAATCTGAAAGAAAAGTGTTTGGGGACTTCCAGTAGATTCTCAAGCCAACGGAAATACACCCAAAAGCTGAAGCATGAGTCCCTCACTAACTTCTATTCGTGAAAACGTGGATGTCATCCTGGGTGCCACTGTGCTAACGCAAGAGTGCAAAGCTTATGTTTGTCCAAGCACAGATTTGGTTCTTCTTTTATCTTAAAATATGGAAGCTACTAGCTTGATGACTCACCTTAAATTCCTTTTTTTCCCTCTTTAAATAAAATTATAATAGATTCTGAGGTACACACAAAAGAAACTACTCTTTCATCTGCCAAAGACTGGGATTATGATCAAAGCTAGATATAGAAACTATGAGTTACCTCATGTTCTTCTCCCAAGACTTGACTCCCCAGATACCCAAATTCAATCATGCTGTCATTTATTTACAGCTCCTAAAATCTGGGGATTAGACTGCCTATACCCAGGGCCCAAAGCTCCACTGCTTTATGTATTAATAATAGGGAACAAAATTATCACCCAAGAGAGAAGGCAATTTAAGATGCTGATTAAGTCAGATATTTAGAAATCTGTTTTAGAACCTGTCATGTAGAGAAGTCGGAGAGAACAATTCATACATAAAATGTCAGTACCATCCCCTCACCCCCTCATTTTGTTCTTTAAAATTTCCATTTCATTTAAAAAAAACAAAAAACTAGAACAAAGAAAACACACACGGGTATGTGAACCACCACACTCAGAAACTGCTTCCTCATGCCTCAGGGGTGTGAAGCAAAATGATAAGAGCAATCTGTGTGCAGATCATCAAGCGAGCAGATTATTGGCAACTCAGAGGTCTGCTGTTCTTCCAACTAGTAGCAAAAGTTCCAATCAAGGGACAGCCAAATGAAAACAGGAATTTCACAGATGTGCCCAATGCAGTTTTCACTTTAATTCAGGGCTGAAGGAAATGAAACGCCTGTTTCTTTAAAGGGACAAGTCGGGGCAGTGGATTGAGTCTCAGACCAGGGGCCACAGAGAATGTGGGTTCTCCCTCCAAGTCTACCACCTACCTTCTTTGTGACTCACTATCTTTCATTTCTTCCTCCTTAAAGGGTAATGCCTACCATGCCTGCCCCAAAAGAGCCTTGCGAGAAAGATCCAATGAAGAGCTATATTAGAGTCACCTAATTAAATACACTACTGTACGCGTTGAAAGTGTCATTGTTAACATAGGAATTCCCTTGTGATTACTAATGAGCATGGCATCTTCACACAGGAGACCTACTTTTTAAAAGTGAAGATGCAAAAACAGTACCAGAGACCAAACTGCAATGTAATGTTACCTGTGAGGGAGACTATGTCACAGGACATTTAAGAGGAGACATTTTATTAAAAAGAAAATTTATTTTCAAGTAGAACAGCTAAGAGAGATGTTTTTTTTTTTTTGAAAATTCCAGGAAAATTTTAAGACAAAGGAAAACAAAAGAAACAGGAGCATACCAATTCTGGTTTAAATCATTTGAAAAACAGGAAACCCTGAGAACAAATGAATTCATAAACATGGTAAAACAAAGCTGTTGTTTTTCCTGGTCTTAATGTTTTCTGTAGTATTAATCAGGTACTTTAAACATGCAGGGCGAATTGAGAGAGAGCCAGAGAAAGAGAGGGGGTAGGGTGGGGGCAGGGGGGGGGCGGAGAGAGAGAGAGAGAGAGAGAGAGAGAGAGAGAGAGAGAGAGAGAGAGAGAGATTCAAAGGGTAAGCCTCTTCTGTGGAGCAAATTCTGGCCTCAGCACCGTCTTGTGTTATTAGCTATTCCATGCAGATGTCTGAGCAGCAGGCTGCACTATGGAGCTCCTGGAGATGTGCTCTACAGTGATCTTGCCGATAAAGCCTCCACTTTTTAGATGAGAAGGATAACTGAGATAACTAAGCTTTAATCATTCCATTTGATCTTGTCCTGCTTGGACTAGAATGCAGATTTCCAGATTCCTAATCTTTTTGCTGCCTTTCATCATTTTTCACATTTATATGATATGATCATTTAATTATTAGACAGTTTTTTAAATCCATTTTGGATACTATCTAGCCATCACTACTCAAAATTATATTGCAGCACATACTTCCTACATGTGGACATGAATCAAAATTAATTATATCTTGATAATTTTGTATATTCCTTGAGATTAGAGATACAAATAAAAGGGATAGAATCTATGCTTATATTTTCCCATGTGCAGTGAAAAAAGTTTGAAATATAAATTGCTAACAAAATAAAATGTAAAAAATGTTAGATTATTATACTCAACATTACTTTAAGAAAGTATAGTGGCAGGGATTCTAGACCTAATCACCCTTATTAATATTAATAGATAGATACATAATCTTTGGGAGAACTGTGAGCTATTTGTCAGAATTTAAAAGGGGGCTGTGAGAATCCTGTCAGGTTAACTTTCACTGGGAATGCTTATCAGTGATAATGAGATTGCCTTTCTTTTTTGGCTTCCAGAGACTATAGGCAGAGTGTTTTCAGCAAAGATCCTTTGTATTGAGAATGCACATTTTTGTTTCCACTTTGTGGGCTGACGTAGAATTTTCTAGAATGTTACCTACAATATTTAGATACTAATCCCTGAAATAACATTTAGCATAAATATACAATTTTTTTTCTTAACACAACTTATATTTATAGTATCATCAGTCTAAATATGGCCTTAAACAAACTTCTTTTCATTCCACTATTCCAGAGTTGCACTCAAAGTATGTTTTTTAAAAAAGTATGTTTTATTGATTTTAGAGAGAAAGGGAGAGGGAGAGAGAGAAAGAGAGAAAGAAACATCAATCAATTGCCTCCCTTATGCACCCTGATTGGGGATTGAACCTGAAACCTGAGCATGTGCCCTGATGGAGAATTGATGGGAATTGAATCTTGGACCTTTCATTGCATGGGCAACGCTCAACCAATTGAGCCACAGCAGCCAGGGGCACTAAATATGTTTTGATTTGCATTCATTGCCATCTATAATTGTGGCATTCACAAACAATTCCACTTTGGCAGACTATATTTACATTTTGAATTTCATTGTGATTAGAATAATGAGGCTATTGATGGCTTCTTCCATTTTCCCTTTTAATAGCTCCTTAAATTTGAACTGCAGCCCTTTTTTGCATCAATCTGATCTCACACAAATTTTGTGAGATCATGCATTTTATTTGGCATGCATTTTCAGTCTCTATGAAGCAGTTAGAATAAAGTCACTTCATATCATAAGTTTAAATTTCATTAATTAAATCAAGACTTTTGTAAATGATTATTTAATTGTCCCATAGAGCAAAGGTTCAGCTGGAAAGTGATATGCATTATTATTTTATTGAAAAATTAAAACTCTTCCCAGAAGAAAGCATTATTTATTTAAAATAAAAAGCAATGGCAATTTTTAAAATTTAATAAAATTTTGGACATAATTAAGTAATAGGTATTAGATTTAACTACCCAAAGTAATCCTATCTAATAATAGACAAACATGGTAATTAACCATACCTCCAACACGCTCCCCATTGGCTAATTAGGGATATGCAAATTAACTGCCAACCAAGATGGCGGCTGGTAGCCAGGCAACTGAAGTGCACAGGAGGCTTGCTTGCTCCAGTAATGGAGGAAGCCAAGGTTCCCCGCCTGCCGCTGTTGGCCTCTGAGCTGCAGTCTAAGAAACAATGTTGCAATTATAGAAGCTAAAAAAACCCCAGAAACTTGCTTTCAGCCAGCCGGGCCTCAGAGCTGGAGTTGCAACAGTGTTTCAATTATAGAAGCCAAACAAACCCAGATACCTGCTTTCAGCAGCCGAGGTCTCAGAGCTGGAGCCAAGCCTCAGAGCTAAAGCCAGCTCTCAGTTCCAGTGACAGCCATAGAAGGTAAATAAATCCCAGAATAAAAAATAAAAGAAAAAAAGGAGAGGTTTGGAGCTTCAGTCGCCTGCCAGCATGAAAACGGCCCTCAGCCCCTCACCCAGACTGGCCAGGCACCCCAATGGGGACCCCAACCCTAAACGGGGTGTGACCAGCTGCAAACAGCCATCATCCCCTCATCCAGGCTGGCCAGGCACCCAAGCGGGACCCCCACCCTGATCCGGGACACCCTTCAGGGCAAACCAGCCGGCCCCCACCCATGCACCAGGCCTCTATCCTATATAGTAACGGTAATATGCAAACTGACCCTAACAGCAGAAGGACTGGGAATGACTGGTCACTATGACACACACTGACCACCAGGGGGTAGACGCTCAATGCAGGAGCTGCCCTCTGGTGGTCAGGGCTCTCTCACATGGGAGGAGCTCTGCTCAGCCACAAGCCAGGCTGCTAGCTGCCAGTACAGCGGTGGTGGTGGTAGCCTCTCCTGCCTCCTCAGCAGCACTAAGGATGTCTGACTGCAGTTTAGGCCTGCTCCCTGCTGGTAAGTGGACATCCCCCCGAGGGCTGCTGGGCTGCCAGAGGGATGTCTGATTGCCATCTTAGGGCCAGTCCCCGGGGAGCAGGCCTAAGCCAGCAGTGGTCATCCAGTGAGGGGTCCCAGACTGCGAGAGGGCACAGGCCGGGCTGAGGGGACCGCCCCCTCCCCGAGTGCACAAATTTTTGTGCACAGGGCCTCTAGTCAAATATAAAACTGAACAAAATATTTGAAGTAACTGTTTTCAGACATTGGACCATATACCACACAGGTCTGCCATTTTTAAGAAAAGGAAAATATGTGAATTTAGATACAGCTTACATTCCCAAATAATGTTGAGAACAGTGGCCTTGCTAGGTGGTGGAGATGGATATCAAAGTTCAAGGCCACTGAGGCAACTGTAATTCTTGGAGAAGAGTATCCAGAGAGGAAACAGTTACCAAGGGAAGTAGCTCTAGAGATCTGCATATAGGTTCCTTTGAGTCTTTTGCTAGTACCAACCTGGGTATGTTCAATGTGAAACTCCATGATTACCAGCCAAGAAGAGCTACCAAAGCGTGAGCACTGGGATACTGGAGGTTACACAGTGCAGGGTGGCACTGGAGTTCTGACCAGTCATATCACTGAGTACCCCAGGCATTCTGTTGAAATCATAGAAAAGCCACACCTTAGAAGTAGCACTATCCACTGAATTAAAAAGTTAACAAAATATCTGAATATATATTTCATTTAAAAAAAAAGATGTATGAATGGCTAATAAACACACAAGAACTTGCTCAACATTCTTAGTTATCAGATGTAGTAAATAATAAAGGCACCCCACTACATATCCACTAGAATGGCTATAATGAGAAGTCTGACATTACCAAGTGTTGGCAAGGATGTGGAGAAACAGGAAAGTTCATGTATTCTGGTGAAAATGAGAATGGCACAGTTACTTTGGATAGCATTTCTGTAGTTTCTGAAAGTGTTAAATATAAATTTACCATTCAACCTCACAAATCCACTTCTACAAATCTACCCAAGAAAAATAAAAATAGATCTACACAAAGACTTGTATGTGAATGTTTATAGCAGTGTCCTATATAATAAAAGGCTAATATGCAAATTGTCCCCTCGGGAGTTCGACCAACCAGGAGGTTGACCAACTGGGAGTTTGACCTCTTACTATGACATGCGCTAATCACCAGGGGTGGCATGGAACAAAGGAAGGCCCAGGCCAACAGCCAGGGGAAGGAAGGCCCCAATTGGCCCTGATTGCTGGCCAGGCCTAGGGACCCTACCCATGCATGAATTTCATGCACTGGGCCTCTAGCTATTAATAATAGCCAGAAAACAGTAAACAATCTAAATGTCCATTGATTGGTGATTGGATAAATAAAATAGGTATATGCATACAATGAAACTATATTCAGCAATTAAAAAGAATGAACTGCTGATACATGCTATAAAATATATTAAGCTAAAATATGCTAAATGAAAGCCAGATGCAAAAGACTATTTAATTTATATTCAATACCTAAAAAAGGCAAAATTGTAGTTAGAAAGCAGGTCAGTATCTGCCTAAGAATGAAGGTAGAAGCTAGAATTCATACAAATGGCACAAGAATTTCTGGGGATAATGAAAATGTTCTTAAACTAAATTGTGGTGATAATGATACAATTATATAAATTTACTAAAATTGTTGACTTGCTAAAAAAAAATAGGTCTGTATTGACCAAAGAGTAAGTGTCACTCTTAAGCCATTCTTTCTTTCTTTGTGTGTGTGTGTGTGTGTGTGTGTGTGTGTGTGTGTGTGTGTGACCTAAATCACAGACATTTATTTCTCACAGTTCTGGAGGCTGGAAGTCCAAGATCAAGGTATGGCCAATTCAGTTCCTGGTGAGGGCTCTCTTCCTGGCTTGTAGATGGCCACCTTCTCACTGTGTCTTCACATGGCAGAGAGCTCTTAAGCCATTCTAAGCAGCCTAAAGTCAATCTGATCCACCAGTAAATTAATTGCCTGCCAGACTCAATATTATTTGGGAGGCAACAAAATCCAGACTCCAAACAAAATAGAAACTGTAATAACCAACATATAATAAAGAGTTACTAGGGATTCGAAGAAGCAGGAAAATGTGTGCCATAATCAGAAGGCAAAAAAGTCAATAGAAACAGACCTGAGATGACCCAGAAGATAGAATTATGAAATAAAACCTTTCAAAGAGTATTATAAATATGTTTGAGACATAAAAAGAAAACAGATATTTTAGGTGAAGAAATGATGGATTTCAGCAGAGAAATCAAAATCATAAAAATTAAATACATGGAAAATCTGGAACTAAAAAAAAATCAGAAATGAAAATTTCACTAAATGGGATGAACTGCAGATTGGAAAATACAGAAGGAAGTAACAGTAAATTTAATTCAGAAAATCTATATTTAAACACACAGAAAAAATATCTTTTAAAAATTTAGTGGCCTGAGAGACACATCAAGTAGTAGACATATGTGTAACTAGAGCCATAGAAAGTGCACAGAGTTTCAATGGCTTACATCACACCCAGAGTACCAGTCAGACTTCTTTCCAGAGGTCCAGACCTCCTGGCTTTTCCCATTTCTTTAATCACATCTTGTTTCTTTGTCCTCCTCACACTGAAGTTTCCAGCTTATACTAAACTACTTTCAACTCCTTGAACTAAGTCAGTTATCCTCCTTCAGACTGCCTGGGCTCTCCCTGCAACCCCTTTCCCCAACTCTATGTGGCTGCCTGCCTTTCTTTCTCATTCTCTTGGCTCTGGTGGTCACTTGCTCAGAGAGATCCCATCCTAAACCATCCACTCTGAATCGTGTTTTTGTGGCAAATAATTTTTTGCTGTTCACACTTACCACAGAGTAGCATATATACTACATATATGACTTTTTAATCTGTTGGTTGGCTTGCTCGGTGCCTTCCTATACCCCTCCTCAGGACTATAAACTCCATGAGGCACCATTTCTATTTTATTTTCTGGTCAAAACCTATGATAGGGGCTGACACATTCCAACTTGGTTGGAATACATACATTTCTTGAACAAATTATTTATGAAAAACCAAAGTTGTACAACCAGTTAGAATAAATGTCTTACTAATTGGTACATTGGTATAGAAATGTGGTTTCCTATGGCAGTGGAGTAAGAGGCCTGCTGATGTATGCAGGTTGTGAAGTAACCACACTTGTATAGGAGGGCACTTTAATTCATCTCCATCAATTTGTTGAAACACCTTTTATTGTCATCCAATCGAAAAAGGAAACAATAAAATATGTACCTAAATTGACACTCAATATTTGATTATTTTTGCCAAAGTCCAACACACAGTATAGTTAGAGAGCTAAATTTGAATGATTAGTACCAATGTAAAATGGTATAATGCTTTTTATAGTTTAAACTAGGGGCCTGGTGCACGAAATTCGTGCACTGGGTGTGTGTGTGGGGGGAGTGTCCCTCAGCCCAGCCTGCCCACTCTCACATACTGGGAGCCCTCAGGCGTTGACCCCCATCACCCTCCAATCACAGGATCGGCCCCTTGCCCAGGCCTGACGCCTCATTTCCCCCCATCACTGGTTCATCCCCCAGCCCAGGCCTGATGTCTCTGGCCCAGGCATCAGGCCTGGGCAGGGGACCCCCAAACCCCTCCGATTGCTGGCTCTGCCCCTTGCCCAGGCCTAATGCCTCGGCCAGAGGCGTAGACCCCCATCACCCTCCGATTGCCTGATTGGCCCCTTGCCCAGGCCTGACGCCTCCGCCAGTGGTGTCAGGCTTGTACAGGGGACCCCCATCTCCCCCTGATCGCTGGCTCTGACCCCCGCCCAGGCCTGAGGCCTCTGGCCCAGGAATCATGCCTGGGCAGGGGACCCCCATCTCCCTCTGATCGCTTGCTCCACCCCCCGCCCAAGCCTGACGCCTCTGACCCAGGCTTCAGGCCTGGGCAAGGGGACCATCATATCTCTCCAATCCCCGGCTCCACCCCCCACCCAGGCCTGATGCCTCTGGCCCAGGCCTGATGCCTCGGCCAGAGGAGTTGACCCTCATCACCCTCCGATCACCAATCACCGGATCGGTCCCTTGACCAGGCCTGAGGCCTCCAGCAGAGGTGTCAGGCCTGGGCCGGGGATCCCCAGCTCCCCGTGGTTGCAGGCTCTGCCCCTGCCCAGGCCTAACGCCTCTGGCCGAGGTGTCCGGCCAGGGCAGCGGGGACCCGCAGCGGCAGCAGCGCCGCAATCTCCCGCTCTGCCCCTGCCCAGGCCTAACACCTCTGGCCGAAGTATTAGGCCTGGGCAGGGGACCCCCAGCTCCCCGCGGTTGCAGGCTCTGCCCCTGCCCAGGCCTAACGCCTCTGGCCTAGGCGTCCGGCCCGGGCAGCGGGGACCTGCAGCTGCAGCGGCCCCGCTATCGTGGGCTCCGCTTTAGGCCCAGGCAAGGGACCCCTAGCTCCCGGGACTGCCAGCTTCGACTGTGCCCAGCTCCCATCGCTGGCTCCACCCCTACTTCCTGCTATCACTGGCCAGGGCGGCAAAGGCACCTGATTCTCCGATCATGGCTGGGGGGCAGGGCACCTCTTAGCTCCCCCCCTGGGTTTCCGATCACTGTCAGTGGCAGGGGGCTTCTTCCTGCTTTCCCTTTCGCCTCCCTGCATTGTGCCTACATATGCAAATTAGCCGCCATCTTTGTTGGCAGTTAACTGCCATCTTAGTTGGCAGTTAATTTGCATATAGCCCTGATTAGCCAATGAAAAGGGTAGCGCCGTATGCCAATTACCATTTTTCTCTTTTATTAGTGTAGATTGCTTTCATAAGCATTATCTCATTTGATTCTCATTATAAACACACAGCAGAGGTCATTTTGGTCCATGCTTTTGGAAAATCATAGAATTTTACTAGTAGATCTGAAAAATCTACAATGTCATTTAATTCTGTTGCTGCTTGTAAAGAGAAGAAAGCTGAGGCCAAGAATCATGACAGAGGTGAGCTCAGGTCTCAGAGCTCATGAGGCTCTGGATTCTGGTCCTTTCTTGAGCAACTGGAAAATGACTGAATATGCTTCTGCAACACTTTAACACCATACTAATGACTTTTAAAATGCACTATTTTATTTAAATAAGTTGCATTTTTTTTCTGAAAACATGGACCATGAAGCAATAAAAAGATCATTTATGCCCCACTACTGAACTAGAACAACTGTTTCATTTTTGTATATTACTTTCTAGTATCTTTCTTTGATTTGCATGTTTCATAGAATTATATACATATATAATTTCATTCTTAACATGTCCTTCTTATATTTTTATTCTTGAAAGATTTACATAATCATCATTTTAATACATATTTAAGATGCTGCCTAATGAACATAGTGTAATCTATCTCATTTCCCATTTTGGACATTGAGGTTGTTTTCACTTTTTGCTTTCATGAATAATTCTGAGCATTATGATTGGTATTCCCTGTAGGATGATTAGAGGATCAAATGGAGTGAATATTTTTAACATCATTGACTCACATTGTCAAAGGGTTTACCTCAAAGGATGTGTCAATATCACTAATAATGTGTGAGAAACAGTTTACAAGGTTTTATTCTCACTGGGTGTTATCATTTAAAAGTAAATCACTACTTTAATGGGCAAAATAGCTCCCAAATGTTCTTTTATTTTGCATTTATTTGCTTATTAATGAGATCAAACATTTTCCAATTTGTTTGTTTACCTGATATCTTTTACAGCTAGATTAAGCTACTATTTTTTTTATGACAAGCTAAAACACTAAAGATGAAAAGCAATGGAGAGTGGAGATAAAGAAAACAGAGGCAAAAATGATTACTGACCCCCTACAAGGCTGTTAATTATTTCAAATAATATTGTCAGATACATTAATATGTAAATTATGAGAAAGAGGAAGCAAAAATCACAAGACTTGAGCTCATAATATAGTAAAAATTACCTCTAATTGGCTCAGTTTAAGTTACTTTTATCCTTTGTCAAAGTTTTTACAAACCAAATGCATTAAGTAAAGGAATTACTTAATATTAAAAGAAAATAATGAATACATGAATAAGTTCTGCATGATGGGTCCACAGCTGTGCTGGGCAATATGGTAGTCAGTAGTTCAGGGGCCCATTGAATGCTTGAAAGGGATCTAGTCTGAATGAGATGCTCTGAAAGTACAAAATACACACCTGCTTATGAGGACTTAGTGCAAAAATAATGTAAACATTTCATTAATAATTTTTATTGATTACATTTTCAAATGCTAATATTTCAGATATATTAGGTTAAATAAAACATACTATTAAAATTAATTTTACCTGTTTTATTTTACTTTACTTTTAAAATATGACCTCTAGAATATTTATAATTGCATATATGGCAAGTTGACCAGTCCAGGTCTAGAGAGTCATTATGATTTCAGCTTTTAGAAAAGCTTTTACAAAATTTCAGTGCTTTGGCCAGAGACCTAAATGGGTATAGGACTCAAGAGAGAAAGAGAGACTGAATGCACCATGCAATTAAATTAAGTAAAGAGTGTGGCATTCAGCAACCAATATGGCCAGCAAGGAGGGCTCTGGTGAGCTTAGATATTTGTTCATAAGTTCAGATTTTAAAGGACTTACTACAAAAGACAAACATAGAAGAACATAACCAGCTACTCTCAGGACTCTTACATAGAATGAGCTAGAACAAGCCAAAGGGGCTTTGAAAACTATGTCCAGAAAATCAAGAAGAACAAAAAGGACAGATACTGCCTAGAAACGCTGGGAAAATATTATTATGCTAGTGGGCCGGTGCACGGATTCATGCACACTGAAAGAAAATTAATTAGAAGAAATATTTTAATATCGCTATTCGCCCTCTCTTTATAATAAAAGTGTCAACCAAATTCACAATCGACAATGATATATCAAAACACACACATGCGATTGGCACCAGTGAGAGCTTTATATGTATCGTGCATGCACGAGTCAATATATATATACATATAATTAAACTTGCTTAATTAGACCTGCTTTCTGATTTAGCTAAACTTTTTCCAGCCCAGTGAAACACCCTAACTTCTCTTTCAGGTAATTGTCAGCAACATAGCAGTAAATATCAACATGAAACACATTAGTATTATAGATCATGCAGGGAGAACAAAGGGTTAAATATTAAACTGCAGCAGTGTTTGACTATATTCTGCTCAGTGAGAAAACCTGAAGTCATTTTCAAGGTCCACCATTTCTTACTTCTTTTCAGTCGGGTGAAGTTTCTAAACGTACTAAATCTCCATTTTCCAGCTAATGAAAAGAAAATAGAATTCTACCAAGTCTCCTATCTACCTACTCCAGGACTTCTGTAAGGATCAAATGAGATGAGGTACGTGAAAAATGCTTCACAAACATTTGGTTAAAGTGTAAAATGTTTGCACCTGGCTATAAAGCAAGTCAGGTTCCTGGGCTGAAGAAACTCCAAGGATGCTAGTCGGTAGGAAGAGGAAGCTGGGTGTTGCTATGTAACGCCATTACCCAGTACCTACAGCCGCCGTTTCTGGTCTGGTCTGGGCTGGGCTGTGGGCTACATTTTGCACCATGGGATCTTGGCAGAGTTGGCTGCAATTTGATGGGCTGTCACTCTGGGGTGGTGGCGGGGCCTGTGTCCCACTTGGAGGAAGCCAAGAGTTGGTTTGTTGGTGCCAGGTCTGTGGTGCTGGCCATTGCACATCACAGCAGCTCCTGTGTTGAGTGTCTCGCCCCTGGTGGTCAGTGCTCATCATGGCGGACAGTCAGAGGGACACTTAGCATATTAGCCTTTTATATATTTAGATGAGAGAGTGAAGATAGAATTATGCAACCCCTATTTTGCTTCCTTCTTCTAAAAAAGAATGATCTTCAATCTGGAAACCAGAGACAAAATCTCAAGAGAAAAATGAACTCGATAAAAAAGGAGACACTTGAGAACATCCAGGTGTTAAAAATAAGTGTTTGTCTCTAACTGCAGAAAAATTTTATTTCTGGGTAATGAAATCATCAGTAGTCTTTGGCAATTGACTTGTTCCAAATTTGAATTCATCCAATTACCAGATTATCAGTTCTATGAGAGCATGGACTTGATCTCTTTTATTCACTGCAACATTGACTGGTATATAGTAAGTACTCAGTAAATACATGCAAAATAAATGAACAGAGAACATAGAATTGACAGATAATTAAAATGGAAAACATATTCAGATCCTCAAAATGAAGGTAATGAGAATGCTGGATTGTCTAGATTATACAAACAAGAGGTCAATAGTGGAAAAAATATTTAGAGTGGCTTACTAAAAAAAATTCATGATGTGCCAGGATTCCTCTAGAATTGTACATCTAGTTCAATCTACAAAGCCATTAATTGGTGTTATATACATCTGGGAGATAAGAAACCTGAGACCCAAAGAAGTTAAATAATTTGCCTATGGCTCATCTGACTGGTAAGCAGAAAATTTGTCACACAAAACACACCTACTAACTCCAAAGTCATTATTTTCACTCTACTAGTTGTCCTTGGGAAGGGAAATGACTACTTTGAACTGGCATATTCACAATAAGAATGATAGTGCTAAACGCTCCTAATTTCCTTTTTTTTTAAAAAAAAAAATATTTTTATTGATTTCAGAGAAGAAAGGAGAGGGAAAGAGAGATAGAAATTTTAATGATGAGAGAAAATCATTGATTGGCTGCCTTGTGCATGTCCCCTACTGGAGATTGAGCTGGGCATGTGCCCTTGATCGGAATCAAACCTGGGACCTTTCAGTCTGCAGGCTGACTCTCTATCCACTGAACCAGACCAGCTAGGGCTCTCCTAATTCCCTCTTTAATCAGGGTGCTAAATTGGTTGATACCATAGATAATAAGTTTATACACCTTTGTTTTTTAAAAGCAGGGAAATATCCCAAATCTGAATATATAAAGAAGTTCCTAATAGAATTTTCTAGTTATTCAGTGTGAAACAGTGGTTCAGAGGCCTATCCAAATAGCCACCCATTCACCTTCACAGAACATCATAATCTATTGCCATAAAGAAAGTGTAATCAGATTTCAGCAGGTCATGTGATAAAATTGCTTTTACAAGCCTTGGAACTAAGGCTGGATTGTGACAATCTGGTCAATTAGTAGTATGTAGAACCACTGGCCACAAGTAGTGTGAATTAATGAACTGATATGAAACTAAAAGAAAGCCACATGGCATAAAGCTCATTTTTATGAGGCTTATCACATTCTCATTTTCAGCTGATCACACAATCCTATCTAATAAAAGAGAAACATGGTAATTGGTGTATGACCGCTACCCTTCCCATTGGCTAATCAGGGAAATATGCAAATTAACTGCCAGCCAAGATGGCGGCCGGCAGCCAGGCAACTTGAAACTAACATGAGGCTTGCTTGCTTCAGTGACGGAGGACTCCAACGTTCCCCGCCTGCCACTGCAGGCCTCTGAGCTGCAACTCTAAGCAACTATGTAACAAATATAGAAGCTAAACAAAACCCCAGAAACCTGCCTTAGTCTTCCGGGCTTCAGCCAGCAGGATAGCAACATTGTAAGCAAAGGCCAGAAACCTACTTTCAGCAGTGGAGGCCTAAGAGCTGGAGCCAAGCCTCAAAGCTAAAGCTGGCCCAGAATAAAAAAAAGAAAAAGAAAAAAAGGAGCGGTTGGGAACTTCAGTCACCCCTAGCCTGAAAACAGCCCTCAGCCCCTCACCCAGGCTGGCCAGGCACCCCAGTGGGGACCCCCACCCTGAAGGGTGTGTGACCAGCTGCAAACAGCCATCATCCCCTCACCCAGGCTGGCCAGGCACCCCAGTGGGGACCCCCACCCTGAAGGGGGTGTGACCAGCTGCAAACAGCCATCATCCCCTCACCCAGGCTGGACAGTCACCCCAGTGGGGACCCCCACCCTGATCCAGGACACCCTTCAGGGCAAACCAGCCAGCACCCACCCGTGTACCAGGCCTCTACCCTATATAGTAAAAGGGTAATATGCCTCCCAGCACTGGGATCAGTGGAGCCTCGAGGCCTCCCGGCACTGGGATCAGCATAACGGGGCAGCACCCAAACCCCCTGATCAACCTGCGGCTCTGTGTGTGACAGGGTGCAGCGCCCAACCCCTTGATCGGCCCTGCTCTGTGTGTGACAGGGTGCGGCGCCCCAAACCACCCCCCCCCCCCCCACACACAGGCCCTGCTCTGTGTGTGACAGGGTAGAGCCATAACCTCCCCCATCGGCCCTGCCCTGAGTGTGAGAGTGGCGGAGCCCCAACGCCCTGATCGGCCCTGCTCTGTGAGTGACAGGGAGCAGTGCACCAACCCCCTGATTGGCCCTGCTCTGTGCATGACAGGGGGCAGTGCCCCAACTCCCCAATTGGCCCTGCTCTGAGCCCGACCAGCGGCTACACCTAGGAATTGGGCCTGCCCTCTGCCACCCGGGAGCAGGCCTAAGCCAGCAGGTCGTTATCTCCCGAGGGGTCCCAGACTGCGAGAGGGAACAGGCTGGGATGAGGGACCCCCCCCCCCCCGAGTGCACAAATTTTTGTGCACCGGGTCTCTAGTTTTATATAAATTCCTATATTTGGACAGTTAGCCTATACATTCCCATTTACACGTATCCTTTTTTTTCTTTCTTTTTCTTTCTTTCTTTTTTTTTTTAAATTTCTACTACCTCTAGATTCTAGAGTTAGAACAACAAAAAGTGCCCTGAATGGAGTTTCTGTGAAAGGTGCATTGTGCTTCAATGTTTAATCCTTGCATCTTCATGTGCACTTCTCAGAAAGTTTGTGCACTTCTCAAGAAAGAATCAAGAGAATCGGAGTCTCCTCATTCCTATCATTACTCCAGAAAAGATTTTTGGATGTGGACAAGCGTTCTCCTTGGTAAGCGTTCAAGTTCTCCTCTCCAGCTGCAAAGTCCTATTCTCTCTATGCGACCACGTTAGAATATCTCCACTGCCCTGTTATTCTTCCTGATAATGGGAACTGACATTACAGCGATTTTGAGGTTAGTTGCTGTCACATTGACACAACTTTCAGCTGCAAATCGTTCCTTTCTCTTCCCGCACCACCATCATCACTAGCCACCTCAATCACCCTTTCCATTTCCGACACATGC
Organism: Myotis daubentonii; assembly: GCF_963259705.1. Taxonomy (NCBI): domain Eukaryota; kingdom Metazoa; phylum Chordata; class Mammalia; order Chiroptera; family Vespertilionidae; genus Myotis; species Myotis daubentonii. The sequence continues at coordinate 135,183,927 of NC_081842.1, forward strand.
GCTAGTGGAGATCCAGGAGAAACCTTCATTCGATCAATGGTAGAATCCTATTCCTAGGCCCCTGGTGAACGTAGCCTCACTCTTTTAGTTAATCACAAGCTGTCTGAGTGTCACAGTCCATTTATTTCATTTAATTAGATTTATTTAGCTAGGGACTGACAAGAAAATTGGTCATTTCATTTAAATAAGATCCTTTGAACAGCTATTCTATGCCAGGAACTGAGCTAAGAATGAGGAATAAAAAATGCATGAAGACAAATTCCTTGCCCTCAAAAATTGGTAAGTTTAGAAAGATGGAATTAAAGTAAATTGAATAGATGGGAGATGCTACTAGAAGTACAGATGTGATGCTGTAAGCTCAAAGAAAGAGTATCTAAACCAGACTGCTGAAGGTGGTGTGCAAGTGAGCCTTAAGAATGAGCACAATGCTGAAACCAGTTTGGCTCAGTGGATAGAGCGTCGGTCTGTGGACTGAAAGGTCCCAGGTTCGATTCCGGTCGAGGGCATGTACCTGGGTTGCGGGCACATCCCCAGTGGGAGATGTGCAGGAGGCAGCTGATCAATGTTTCTCTCTCATCGATGTTTCTAACTCTCATCTCTCTCCCTTCCTCTCTGTAAAAAATCAATAAAATATATTTAAAAAAAAAAAAGAATGAGCACAAAGCAGCTGCGTAAATAAAAAGGAGATGGGTTTCCAGAAGGAAGTGTCAGCATGAATAAGGGCAAGAGGCCTGGTGAGGTGACATTTTGGGAACTGTATTCAGTTTGACACAGGGAAAGAATAGGTCAGGAGGGCTGAGGGGCAAATGTGAGAAAGGTAGGTGGGCTTTGGATTACTTAAGATTTTAGACTTTCCTTCTTAATGCTGTGGGGAAGCAAGGAAGGGTTTTAAGCTGGACTATGATAGGATCTCATTTGCTTTTCTGAGGGACTACTTCTGGCAGCCACGGAGAATTAAGACAGCAGGTAAAAGACAAGAAGAAGGAAAGACCATTGAGGGGTTAGGTAGTAATATAAACAGAAAGTGGTGAGGTTTTGAACCAGGCCCCCGAAGAGAAGATGGATTTTAGAGTGATTCACGAAGTCAATGGAAATAACTTCATGAAAATGTGTAATTGGGGGTGAGGAACGGGGAGGAAGTATAAGGGAACCTGAGTTTCTGGCTTGGGCAAGTTGGGTGGACAAGAATAATACATACATGCCCTAACCGGTTTGGCTCAGTGGATAGAGTCGGCCTGCAGACTGAAAGGTCCCAGGTTTGATTCTGGTCAAGGCCATGTACCTTGGTTGCGGGCACAACCCCAGTAGGAGGTGTGCAGGAGGCAGCTGATCGATGTTTCTTTTTCATTGATGTTTCTAACTCTTTATCCCCCTCCCTTCCTCTCTGTAAAAAAGCAATAATATATATATATATATATGAATAACACATACAGAGGGACACATGAGAAGGGTAAGTTTGGGGAATGAAATGGCTCAGTGTTGGGTGTTGAGATGTTTGTGAAACACAGGTGGGGGAATGTGTATTAGGCAGTTGTCCCAGAGGACCTGCCACTCCAGGAGAGTGGGCTGGGCTGGAGGTCAGGATACAAGTGGATGTCATCCACCTGTCATCACGGCCGAAACTCTGGGTTTGATGAGGTGACTCAGGGAGTGGTGTAGAGCCGAGGACAGAATGGAGCAGACGGAAAGTCATGGTTGGTCTTTACTGTTTTGTTTCGTTAATATGGAGGCTCTTGAAGGACCTTTTTGGGTTATTTTAGTGTTGAGAGGAAATAACCAAAGGAGAAAGTTCAAAAATACAAAAGAGAGCAGGTAAGTGCTAGAGAAATTTTTCTGAGAGGGCAGAAGGCATTCATTCATTTTCACAAACATTTACTAAGGGCCTTTAGAAAACCTATATAATAAAGAGCTAATATACTAATTAACCAAACAGTAGAATTACCACCCAAACGACATTCCAGACAACCGTCTGGACAACTGTCTGGACGAAGTTGTCTGGACGAAGTTGTCCGGACGAAGCCGGGGCTTTGAGGGTCAGCTGAGGCTACGAGGGGCTGCGAGGGGCTGCGAGGGGCTGCAAGGGTTGAGCCCCTTGCATGAATTTTGTGCTTTGGGCCTCTAGTCTAGGAATAAAAGATTCCTGCCCTCATGCAGCTTAAATTCCTGTGGTAACAAGAGAAAGCCAGCAAGAAGTATATGAGAAGGGGCAAGTGCTACACAGAAAAATAAGGCTGCTTAAGGAGGTCAGGGTGTAGTAGTGAGAGTTTGTGTGCATGATTTAAATAGTGATTAAGGAGGAATCCTCAGGAGCTGACAAAAATTTAAAGGAGATGAAGGAGAGAGTCATGCAGAGATCGGGGGTGGGGAGAATGTTCTAGACAGGGGGAGAGTGAGTGCAGATAATTTGAGCCTTGGGGAACCGTCAGGAGTGTGGCTACAGCGGAATGGGGCATGGGGAGGGCAGATTGCACTGGACAGGTACAGAGATCGTGCAGAGTTGTAGGTCCTTGTAAGAAACATGACCTTTTCTCTGACTGAGATGGGATCCACTGGGAGGCGAACAGAGGAGAAACAAGGTCTGACAGATTTTAAGGATCATTTTAATGACTGAGTTGAGGGTAGACTATTGGAGGCTACATTAGTCAAGGTTCTCCAGAGAAATAGAACCATTAATATGTGTGTGTCTGCTTGCATGTGCACACACACATGTGTGTGTGTGTGTGTGTGTGTGTGTGTGCCCATGCAATTGTGTAATTGTGGAGGTTGGCAAGTCCCAAAATCTGCAGGGTTGGCCAGCAGCCACGGAGGAGTTGAAGTTTGGGTTGGAGGCAGCCTGCTGTTCTTCAGAGGCCAGCCTTTTGGTAAGGCCTTCAACTGATTGGAAGGGGCAGACCCACATTATGGTAACTGGAAGAAACTTTAGTTTGTGGAAGTAAAAAACAACTCATGTATATTCAGTAAGAGAAATTACCTTTTAAAGAAGTTTTTCCTAATTGCTCCTTTCTAAGATGCTTTTGGTAAACTTATTATAGGTTAGTTTTATGCCTATGTACGGGGGCCTCATGAGAATAATACTAACATAAGCTTTTGCTGACTTGGAAGATAAAAGGAAAGGGGAAGAAATCTAAACGTGTTCTACCAGAAATAGTTCCCTTTACAAACCTAAGAAATTATTTTTCTGTAATTCAGTGATTTGGAAAAACACTCTGATCTAAACCAGTAATTTCTAGTATTGCCTAGGAGTAAAAATAAATTCAAACTACTTTAAATACTACAGGGGACAATTTTTATTTTCTATCATAGAGAGTTTATTATTATTATTACTTTGAAAGATTATTTTCTATTTCATGATTTAAAAAACATTTTTTTATTTTCATGCTCTGTTTTCAGTAACACAAAGTTATTGACATTTTATTGGTATTATTATTCCCCATAATTTAATTAGGGCATTTCTGGATCACTCTCCCTTTCCTGCATCTTCTCTCTTTCCTTCAAACCTTTCATCTCAGCAGAATGTGTTGCTGATAAATTTATTGTAATGTTAAATTTAAAAATATACCCCAAGAAAGGTACAATGGATGTTGGATCTCTGTGTCCTTCCTTGATCCATCCTCCACAGTGTGAACCTTGAGTTAAATGTCAGAAAAGTTAGTTACTAAAAATTACCTGGAGCCCTGGCTGGTTTGGCTCAGTGAATAGAGCGTGGGCCTGTGGACTGAAGGGTCCCGGGTTTGATTTCAATCAGGGGCACATGCCAGAGTTTCGGGCTCAATCCCCAGTGGGGGGCATGCAGGAGGCAGAGCCCATCAATGATTCTCTCTCATCATTGATGTTTCCATCTCTCTCTCCCACCCCCTTCTTCTCTGAAATCAAATAAAAATATATTTTAAAAAATTAACCTGGAAATCAGAACTCCTCTTTCCATTTCCTGAAAATGAAGTAATCATGGGGCGCCCTTTCACATCTCTACAGTTAATGTCAGTACAGAATGTGCATCTGTGAACTGTGACCCCAAAGAGTTGTCTTTCTAGATTCCAAAAAAGGGCATACATTTTTGAGTGTCCAATACACATTGATGTCAGACATCATTACCGGTAGCACATTTCTGCATTTTGTGGTCACACACCCAAAGGATCTCATCCAAGAGGTCTCTCCCTCTTGCCCTTGACTTGGGGGCAGAATGGTCTGACACATGGAGCACCACTTTGGCAGCCGGAAATAACCTTATATAGCAGCATCGCTTCACACCCCTTTTCCTAGGAAGATCAGTACGGAATGTGGCGACTAATGAGGCCAATAGGGACATTCCTCAGGAGAGTGCTGGGGTCCGGCTGAGGAAGGATCACTGCGGCACAGTCACCCCTACACACCGGCTCTTGTTTCAGTCCAGTGGAGAGTGGTGGCTGGTAGTTTTCATTAGTCACAGACGCTATGACCTGGGCCAGGCTTGCTTTTCTGTATAACATTTGGAGTTGCCAACCTAAAAGCCCTTCCATGGAGTGAGTTTGCCTCTGCTACCATTTCCAAGTGACAGTTTATTACTATCGGGGTGACACAGGCACACAGAGTCACTAGTAAGCTATTGTTTCCTTTGCTGAGAACAGCTGGAGACAGAAAAGCCTTTCAGAAAGTAAGTTATCTAGACTTTTGCAAGCCAATAAGAAAGTGCATTGACACAAGGCTGAGCAACTTGCCCTGTCACTGAGGACAGAAAAGGTCCCCGGAGGTGACTGCATGTCTAAAAGTTTCACTGTGAATCTTGGTACTGCGGAGGCTTAGAGAAGTGTTGTTCGGGGATTCTGAGAAAATCCTTTCTTCTCACAAAGGAGAAACAAAGAACGGAGGCATTCAGAGTCCTCTTCCCTGCAGACAACCAGGCCAACAGAGGCAGAGTGGCTTTGCCACGCTGCACCATCTACCATGGGACAGCGCCACACTGGCCCACCCTGGTCTTTCATTGCCATCACCAGCACCATAGCAAGCATACTGCTCAGCACAGGTGGGCGTTCAAATTTCTTCCCTTCCCTGTCTTTCTCCTTTGCTGTCCCCCATCACCCCTCTCCCCTCTGTTCTTTCCTTTCTCTTCTTATCATGATCCTTTTTCCTCAACCCTCAGGGACTGAGCATTCATTCTTACATCCCAGGAGCTGTGCCCAGGTACAATGTGGAGAGCCTGAAACATGGTGAGTTTCAGCAACATGCATCCTCCTACATCAGTGGTTCTCAACCTTCCTAATGCTGCGACCCTTTAATACAGTTCCTCATGTTGTGGTGACCCCCAACCATAAAATTATTTTTGTTGCTACTTCATAACTGTAATTTTGCTACTGTTATGAATCATCATGTAAATATCTGATATGCAGGATGTATTTAGGCGACCCCTGTGAAAGGGTTGTTTGACCCCCAAAGGGGTAGCAACCCACAGGTTGAGAACCGCTGTCCTAGATGTTAAAAAAAATCCCCTGACCAAAATCATTTGATTCGCAACCCAATTTTCTACCATGTTCAAAAGATTTGTGTTTCTAAATTAAGAATTGCAATTATTATTTATAAAATATGATCAGGCCTTGTAGTGTCACCTAATTCATTGATTCATTTATCCATTCACAAATACTTATTGAACATCTGACTTCCACTAAGAACTGGGTAAACAATGAGTAAACAACCAAAGATTATCTATGCTCATGAAGGGAGAGAAACAATAAGCAAACAAACAATAACATTATTACAGTGGGTGCTAATGAGTGACATGAAGAAAAACAAAACAGCATATGGTGCATAGAAGGTGGCCAGGTGGAGAGATGGGTGCCTTTTGAGCAAAGGAATGGAGCAAATTCTGTGGAAAATATAATGGGAAAAGCATACAGTCAAAACAGGGAACGGTGAAGGCAAAAGCCCTGAGTCAGAATGCCCGAGTGTTGAGGAACTGCAGTTTAGGTGGAGCAGAAGGAATGAGGGCGATCACAGGAGATGAGGTCACAAAGCCCGTAGGTTGAGATCTCCCAGAGCCTTGCAGGCCATAGTCAGGACCTGGGCTTTCCTTCTGTGTCAGAGGCAAAGCCAGTAAACTATTTCAATCAAAGTTAATGATCTATAACATGGAATGTGAAGGCCCAGTGGGCCATTTGTGGGAGGCAGAACTGGCGCTGCTGGTGAAGTCCTTAGCTCCTGGGCCAGGAGGCTAGTTTCTAATGTGCCTCTGCTTCTTGCTAGTCGTATGACTGAGGATACATCACTTGGCTTTTGCATACCCTCTAGGTGACCACTGTATCTACCTCCTAGAGCTGCTATAAGGTCATATAAATATTTGTAAACCTCACATTTATTAAATATATAAAACAAATACATTTTTAAAAAATCACTTTAAAAATAATTGCAAGGTAGATATTACCCACTTTTCAGCAATTAATATAAGTAACTTCCAAGTGGCAGTTTATTATTATAAGGGTGACACAGGCCACAACTCAGATAACGAGCTCAGGATTTATATCCAGCTTTGCGTGACCCTGAAGCCCAGCTTTTACCACACAACATGGTACCTGCCCCTTTTCCTCAGCAACTCCAGAAACGTCATTAATGGGATAGTAACACTGTGTTGTGGGTTGAATCCCCAATCCAAATTCCTGTCTTGAAGTCCTAACCCCCAGCACCTCAGAATGTATCTCTGTATTTGGAGATTCGGTCTTTACAAATGTAGTCAAGTTAAAGAAGGTCATCAGGGTATCCTTAGAATGAGGGAAATTTGGATATAGAGCATATGAAAGGGAGAACGCCATGTACAGGTTGGAGTTGCAAGGCCCAAGCCAAGGAATACCAGAGCTAGGAGAGAGGCCTGCCCCAGATTCTGCCCTCAGGCCTTTAGAGGGGGCAAGGCCCTGGCTGAGCCTTGATCTCAGACGTGGAGCCTCCAGAGCTGTGAGATAATACATTTCTGTGGTTTAAAGCACTCAACGTGTGGTACTTTGTTATGGCAGCCCTAGGAAACTAATATGCCGTGTTTAAGTTATCATTAATGTTTTATACACTCACATGGGTCCTTGCCAAGTTTCTAGCAAAGGCATAGTCCTAGCTAAGAATCCAGAGTCTATACGACTTCATTGTGTTCCAAGGACTGCCCGAGAGGTGGAGATGATGTAGCCAATCATCTACAAAGCAAGGTGACTGCAAGTAGGAGTGATCACCTAGGCCTCCGATGTGCGTTAATTTCCTCCTGTAATTAACCTGTCAGCACCTCCTGTTAATAGACCTAGTGGGTTGCCAACATTGATCAAGTAAAAGTGAGGAAATTGGATTCCATGGAAAAATGTCACATCAAAGTATCAGAAGCATTTAAAACAATCTCTTCTTATTCTGCTGACTTTTTAAGTAAGACAGATCAACCCTGATGAGTCAAGATTGCTGGCACCTGGGTAGTCTGGTGGGAACTTGTTTTAATTGCCCATTGTGTGGTTTCCTTTCAGTCTCAGAGCTTACTTCCTTCAAATGATTCCTGCAGCATGCACAGTGACAGGTAATGTGCCAGCGGAGGATGGTTTACCACATTAAGCTCTCTGTTAAAAAGACCTTGCAGGGACTGTGTCTTTATTTTTTAAACATTTGTACTGAGCAGTGGCATATGAGTGCTTAATAAATAACATTTTTATGATTACATTTAATATTTTCCCTCAATCTTGATCTCTTCCCATAGATCACTTAAATATTTTTAAAAATATATATTTATTGGTTTCAGAGAGGAAGTGAGAGGGAGAGAAACAGATAGAAACATCAACGATGAAAATCATTGATCGGCTGCCTCCTACATGCCCCCTACTGTGGATCAAGCCCGCAACCCGGACATGTGCCCTGAACGGTAATAGAACTATGACTTCCTGTTCATAGGATGACCTTCAACCACTGAGCTAGGCCGGCTGGGGTACTTAAAATTTTTTATGTTAATAATGAACTAAGGATTCCCACTGCATTCCTACAGTTTGCACACTCTTCTAGAAATAGTTGAAACATTGTCCTGTAACTATTGTGAAACAGCCTCTGAAGCTGACTGGGTCAGCCAACTGAAGGTCAGAGCCATTGTCTAGTAATTTCATTACTTTGCAATCAAGAATCTAAATTTAAGGATCATGGATGTGGAAGGCTACAGACCTTGATTTGAAATCAGCTCTGTCACCCACTAGTTATTGGTCAGGTTATTGAGTCTCTCTGGGCTTCTGTTTCTTCAACTGTAAAATAAGGATGATAATATTTCTGTTGAAATTTTTCTGAAAATTAAATGAGATAGTGTATGTAAAGTGCCTGGCACTGAGTGCCTCACTCTTCAAATGGTTGCTAGTGTAGTTATTATTCACTACAAGCTATTATTAACTGATTACCATTTTTAGAAATACCTTCTGAGGCTATTCCCCCCAAAATAATAATAATAAAAAATATATTTTCCTCTTAAGAAGCATTTGTTGCCTTAACCTGTTTGGCTCAGTGGATAGAGCGCCGGCCTGCGGATTCAAGGGTTCCAGGTTCGAGTCTGGTTAAGGGCATGTACCTTAGTTGCAGGCACATCCCCAGTAGGGAGTGTGCAGGAGGCAGCTGATCGATGTTTCTTTCTCATCGATGTTTCTAACTCTCTATCCCTCTCCCTTCCTCTCTGTAAAAAAAAAAAAAAAATCAATAAAATATATTTTTTAAAAAAAGAAGCATTTGTTAATTATAAAATAAGGAAAGCCCATAATGATTAGCAGTAGTAGTTAATTTTGCCAATTCTTCGACTTATACATTCCATTAACTCAGATGTGTGCTTTGCAGTACCCAACCAATATCCTTCTGCTTTTTGACAATTTCCCAGAAAAAGATAATAAAATGTCACAACTAACATTTCTATACTACTTGCCAGGACCAGTCATTAATTTGGATTATGCATATTTACTCTTTGAATCCTCCTAAATCACCCTAAGAAGTAGGCACATCTGTTCCCATTTTTCAGATGAGCTAACCAAGGCACAAAGAGCTTAGGTAACCTGCTCAAGGTCACACACAGCTGGTAAGTGGCAAAACACCAGAAACCAGAGGATCTTGTGTGCACCTTTAAATCACATGGTTAGAATATAATAAATTTTGGGGAAAATCCCAAAGAAATGGTTTACAAACTTAGCAATTTTTAAATTTATTTTAGTTGTACTTGCTTTGACGCACTGAATGTGTGGAGAGAAGGTAGGCGTGAGGATTTTTCTAATGAAGGAATCAGTGCAGAGAAAGGAAAAAGACAAACGAGGGATTTGTGAACCCAGGAGTGGTGGGTAAGAGCAGAACTTGTAGGGCCAAAGGCTCGCCCCAAACTGCAGGGAAGATCTCCAAAAAATGGTGTGGTTTAGACCATGCTTGTTCGGGAGCATGAGCTCTGGGCTCCGTTAACAGGGTGAAAAGCAATCCTTCAGCCAGAGCTCCTGATCAATGGGCACTCCCCGGGCTCCACAAAGCAGGAGAGAGTGGAAGGCATGGAATTTGAGACGGCTGACTTTTGTCACACATTCTGAAGAGAAATGCTTATCAAGCACTTTGCTCATGTGCTGAATTTATGGCTGTTAAATTAGAACTTTTTTTTAGTACCAGCCTTAAAAAATAGGAACCTATCAAGTAGCTGTTTTCCCTTACAACTACATTCTTTCTCTTCTCTCAGCAGTTGTCTCTGTGCCTTCCTACCTTTCTACAGAGGTTATACATGGCTTTATTTCACATAGCCAACTCATGATCCTCAACTTTTCCTACTGTGAACCTTGGGAACATTCCTAAACTTGGTGAGAGCAGTCAGAAAATATATCCTAACTTGCAAGCAATTTCATAAATGCAAAGTGAGGCAATGGGATCATCTGACACTAGAATCCCACAACCAGACTTGGAAGTAGAAAGAAAACCTTGCCCTTGTAAGGCATTCCACCACAGTATGTATGACCATGAAGGAAATTACTGTGGGTGTTGTGGAGTGTTATGCAAATTGCGTCCCCTTCTCCACATTCATATATTGAAGTCTAAACCCCCAGCACCTCATAATGTGATTATATCCTATATAAGAAAAGCCTAATATGCAAATTGTCTCTTTGACCGGGAGTTTGATCGATTGGAAGTTCAACTGCTCACTATGACATGCACTGACCACCAGGGGGCAGTGTGGAACATGGTGGGCATTGGCGACATGGTGCTGGCAGCAGGCAGCAGGCAGCAGTGGAGGCACTGCTGGCCCCAGTGGACTCTGATGAGAGCCGGACCACGGTGAGATGGTTGAGCAGGTGAGCAGGTGGCACCAGGCCAAGGCGGGTGCAAGCAGGGGCCCCGATAGATTGTGCCGCTGCCGCCCAGCTCCCAGGCGCTGAGGGAGCTGGATGGGGGGCCTATCCCCAATTGATTGCCCTTCAGACGGTGACCAGCAGCATCAGGGGGCGGGGCTGGTGAGCACGAGGCACCAGGCCAAGGCCCGTGGCATCAGGGGCCCAGATTGATCGTCCTGCAGATGGCGACCAGCAGCGGCAGCAGGGGGTGGGGCGAACAGGCAGCGCCAGGCCAAGGCAGGGCGCCAGGTGGGGCTGAGGGTCTGTGAGACTGGGGGTGTGAGCTAGGGCCTGATCTTGGCAGGCCACCCCAAGAGACCCCACCCATGCATGAATTTCATGCACCGGGCCTCTAGTTTGGAGATAAGGCCTTTAAAAAGGTGATTAAGCTCTGGCTGGTGTGATTCAATTAGTTGGACATTGTCCCATGCACCAAAGGGTTGCCAATTTGATTCCCGGACAGGACACAGGCCCTGGTTGTTGGCTGTATCCCCAGTAGGAGGTGTGCAGGAGGCAAGCGATTGATGTTTCCCTGTTTCCCTCTGTCCCTCTCCCATTGTCTCTCTAAAAACCAATACAAATATTTAAAAATAAATAAATACAAAGGTGATTAAGTTTAAATTGGGTAGATGTTTGGGGGGGGCCCCAATCCAGTGGGACTGGTGTCTTTATAAGAAGAGATTAGGTCACAGACATGTACAGGGAAGAGACCATTGAGGACCCCGGAGAACACGGTCATCTGCAAGCCAAGATGAAACCAACCCTGCTAGTACCTTCATCTCTAGCCTCCAGGACAGTGAGGAAATACATTTCTGTTGTATAAACCATCCAGTCTGTGGGTCTTTGTTATGGCAGCCCTAGCAATCTAATCTTGTGGGTGTTGGGTTAACATAGTCCTTTTATTCACAGAATGAAACCCTTCTTTTTGCTCCCAGGTTCCCTTTGCTTTTGCTACCTTGGCTTCCTCACTGTTCCTTGCACTGCTATTCCCACTGAGCATACTTTCCGAGATACCTTTCTTGCTCCTTCTCTTCCTTCCTTCACATCATAAGATTTGTTCTAATCTTACCTTCTCAGCAAGGCCTTTTCTGGACACCTCATTCAAAATTACAAATCAACTACCTCCTACCCTCCCTCAATACTCTTTACTCTTCTTTATTGCTCCAGTTTTTTCTATAGTGCTTATCCAATATAATGTACTTATTTAATTGGCTGACTTTTCCATTAGAATGTAAGCTCCAGGAAGGAAGAGAGTTTATCTATTTTATTCACTGGTATATACCCAGCACTAGAGCAGTGCTCAGTATGTAGTAGACCCTCAATGGATATTTGTGGAATAGATGTATAAATAATATTAACAGTTAGCATGCATTAGCAATATGTGCCAGATACTGAGTACGTTACATGTAATGATTTATTAGATATGCATATCCTATCTAATAAAAGAGAAACATGGTAATTGGTGTACGACCGCTACCCTTCCCACTGGCTAATCAGCGAGATATGCAAATTAACTGCCAGCCAAGATGGCGGCCGGCAGCCAGGCAGCTTGAAACTAACATGAGGCTTGCTTGCTTCAGTGATGGAGGACTCCAACGTTCCCCGCCTGCCTTGCCGGCCCCTGAGCTTGCAGTTTAAGAAACATTGTAACAAATATAGAAGCTAAACAAAACCCCAGAAACCTGCTTTCAGGGAGCCAGGGATTTCAGAGCTGGAGTTATACATTGTTTCAATTATAGAACTGAAAAAAACCAGATACCTTCTTTCAGCAGCAGAGGCCTCAGAGCTGGAGCCAGAACTAAAGCTGGCCCAGAATAAAAAAGAAAAAGAAAAAAAGGAGCAGTTGGGAGCTTCAGTCGGACTGAAAACAGCCCTCAGCCCCTCACCCAGACTGGCCAGGCACCCCAGTGGGGACCCCCACCCTGATCCAGGACACCCTTCAGGGCAAACCAGCCAGCCCCACCCATGCACCAGGCCTCTATCCTATATAGTGAAAGGGTAATATGCCTCCCATCACCGGGATCAGTGGAGCCAAGAGGCCTCCCGGCACCAGGATCAGCGTGACAGGAGGCAGTGCCCAAACCCCCTGATCACCCTGCGGCTCTGTGTGTGACAGGGGGCGGGGCCACAACCTCCCTATCCGCCCTGCTCTGTTCGTGACAGGGGAAGGCGCCCCAACCCCCTGATCAGCCCTGCTCTGTGCCTGATAGGGGGGAGCTCCCCAACCCCCTGATTGCCCTGCAGCTCTGTGTGTGACAGGGTGCGGCGCCCCCCCCCCCCCCCCGCCCCCCCACGGGCCCTGCTCTGTGTGTGACGGGGTAGAGCCATAACCTCCCCATCGGCCCTGCCCTGAGTTTGACAGTGGCGGCACCCCAACCCCCTGATCAGCCCTGCTCTGTGGGTGATAGTGGGTGGCACCCCAACCCCCTGATCTGCCCTGCCCTCAGTGTGACAGGGGGCGGTGCCCCAACTCCCCTATCAGCCCTACTCTGTGAGTGACAGGGGGAGCTCCTCAACCCCCTGATCGGCCCTGCTCTGTGCATGACACGGGGGAGCTCCCCAACCCCCTGATTGACCCTGCTCTGTGCGTGACAGGGGGCAGTGCCCCAACCCCGATTGGCCTTGCTCTATGCATGACAGGGTACGGAGCCCCAACCCCCCTGATGGGCCCTGCTCTGTGCGTGACAGGGGGTGGCGCCGCAACCTCCTCATCCACCCTGCCTTGAGTGTGACAGGGGGCGGTGCCCCAACCCCCCAATCGGCCCTACCCTGAGCGTGACTGAGGGTGGCATCGCAATCGCCCAATGTGCCCTGCTCTGTGCATGATGGGGGGGGGTGCCCCAACTCCCCAATAGGCCCTGCTCTGAGCCTGACCAGGGGCTGCACCTAGGGATTGGGCCTGCCCTCTCCCACCCGGGATCAGGCCTAAGACAGCAGGTTGTTATCTCCCGAGGGGTCCCAGACTGCGAGAGGGCACAGGCTGGGCTGAGGGACCCCCCCCGTCCCCCGAGTGCACAAATTTTTGTGCACCAGGCCTCTAGTATCCTATCTAATAAAAGAGAAAAATGGTAATTGGCGTACAACGATACCCTTTTCATTGGCTAATCAGGGCTATATGCAAATTAACTGCCAACTAAGATTGGCGGTTAATTTGCATATGTAGGCACAATGCAGGGAGGCGAAAGGGAAAGCAGGAAGAAGCCCCCTGCCTCTGACAGTGATTGGAAACCCAGGGGGGAGCTAAGAGCTGGGGGGCAGGGCAAAGGCGGCCCTGGGGCCGCCTTTGCCCTGCCCTCCAGCCATGATCGGAGAATCAGGTGCCTTTTCCGACCTGGCCAGTGATAGCAGGAAGTAGGGGTGGAGCCAGCGATGGGAGCTGGGCACAGTCGAAGCTGGCAGTCCCAGGAGCTAGGGGTCCCTTGCCTGGGCCTAAAGCAAAGCCCACGATTGCGGGGCCGCTGCAGCTGCGGGTCCCTGCTGCCTGGGCCAGACGCCTAGGCCAGAGGTGTTAGGCCTGAGCAGGGGCGGAGCCTGCAACCGCGGGGAGCTGGGGGTCCCCTGCCCAGGCCTGACACCTCTGACGGAGGCCTCAGGCCTGGTCAAGGGCCCGATCCAGTGATTGGTGATCGGAGGGTGATGAGGGTCAACTCCTCTGGCCGAGGCCTCAGGCCTGGTCGGGGGGCGGAGCCGGGGATTGGGGGGATATGATGGTCCCCTTGCCCAGGCCTGAAGCCTGGGTCAGAGGTGTCAGGCTTGGGCGGGGGGTGGAGCAAGCGATCAGAGGGAGATGGGGGTCCCCTGCCCAGGCATGATTCCTGGGCCAGAGGCCTCAGGCCTGGGCGGGGGCCAGAGCCATTGATCAGGGGGAGATGGCAGTCCCCTGTCCAAGCCTGACACCCCTGGCGGAGGCGTCAGGCCTGGACAAGGGGCCGATCAGGCGATCGGAGGGTGATGGGGGTCTACGCCTCTGGCTGAGGCCTCAGGCCTGGGCGGGGGCCAGAGCCAGTGATCAGGGGGAGATGGGTGTCCCCTGTCCAAGCCTGACACCTCTGTCAGAGGCGTCAGGCCTGGGCAAGGGGCCAATCCTGCAATTGGAGGGTGATGGGGGTCAACGCCTGAGGGCTCCCAGTATGTGTGAGGGGGCAGGCTGGGCTGAGGGACACTCCTCCCCCACACACACCCAGTGCACGAATTTCGTGCACCGGGCCCCTAGTATTTAATATATCACACACTATATGACATATAACTGCCTCTTGCATACAATGGAAATATTCCTGTGTTAAAAAGACATTGGCATTTTTCTCTTTATTGCATATTGTGGGAGTGTAAGAAATAGAGAGGCTAAGGTATTTATTCAAAGTTGAAGAGTTGGTGATGAAGCAGAAATTTTATGGGAATATAGGCAGGCTTTGGGATTTTTTAGAATTGGGGTCCATGGAAAAACACAGGGCTACAGACTGGGAGAAGGTACATTTCCATAACACAAGGAAGCCAGGTGCAGTTACATCTCCATAAGACAAGGGAGCAGCAACAGGTATATCTCCATAAGACAAGGGAACTGGAAGTAGCCAAGAAAGGTCTATATTTACAAAATAAAGAGAAGGGAAGCCTTCATTCAGATGGAAAAGAAGAAAGCCCAGAGGAATAGAAGGACTATGAGGGAGGAGGGTCTCAGGAATCACTATAGTAACCAAGTTGAAGGGGAATATTGACCAATCAGAGGGGATATCAGGACACAGGAACTGCAGCCTTTATCAACCATGAAAACAGGAACTCAGTGGGACCTTTTCCCCTCCCTACTTGGGAGTCCATTCTATGGGACGCTTTCCCTCTCCCCATGTGGGAGTCTGTACTTGCTCTTCAATAAATCTCTACCTTTGCTGTACCACTTTCTGTCTGTGGATTCATTCTTTGATTCCAGGGGACAAAGAATCAGGGTTCTAGTCCAAAAATTCCGTATCAGTGATAAAGGGAAACTTTATAAGAAAACCTTGATCTAAGACACAGAAAGATTTATCTTCTCAAGAGGAAATTATGATAAATGGGGCCTGGGGTCTACCAGACACCAATGACTGAGCACTCACTCTGTGGGAAGAAGTCCAGCCTGGGAACCAGGGAGAGAAGGGGTAACATAGTCTGCAAAGGAGAACATGCAGAGAAGAAACATGAAGACTGAATTAAAAAGTATAAAATTATGCCATAGTCCAAACAATCCTTACCTTTCTTACCATACCTACCAAAATAGGAAATGCCATTTGATTAGCTGGTGTATCTTTGAAACACTAAATTTCAATTTCTGTTGTGTGTTTTTTTCCTGCTTTGTGATTCTTATTTATTACCTATTTTAGCCTAGTTAGAGTAGTTTACAGTTGCTAAGGTCAATTATAATGCAGAAAACATTAAGAGCACTGTTAGATTTTTTAAAGAAGAAACACATATAATTTTAAAGCACAACAGGTGTGAAAAGTGCTACCTCTCCTAATGGGTGTTCTCATCTTCTGCTACAGGATATTGGTTACAATCCCTGGGGATGGAATTGAATAATTTAAAAGGAGAAATAATATTGTAACTGGACAAAAAATGTGTCCGTGCTGTCACTACTTCAGCCAAATGAAACAGAGAGAGGGTTGAATCATATATGAGCGTTTATTCCAATATTGCCAGCAGTATGGGAGAGCAGTAGGTAGTCCACAGAAATCTGCCCTGCAGCTCACCATAAGCCAGCTGTTTATATAGCAAAAGCACAAAGGAAAAATAGGCAAAAGGACAGTTTACAGATATGCAAAAGGGCTTAGTGATATGCAAGGACAGGGTTACAAGGGGAAATAACCAAAGGAAGTGCCAAAATTAACAGGTAAGCAGGCTGGAGGTTTGCAAAGGCCTGCAGGTATGCAAAAAGGGCTGGAGGATCGTCAAAGGGCTGAGGATTCTGGTTTCTGCAGCAAATCTTTGTGTTAATTTTTCCATGATAACAGGCAGCTCCAAATGGGGAGGAAGGGCTGCATCTCCAGGTCAGCTCCAGCCAGCGTAGAATGTGCCTTCTTTGATCAGAATAAAACAATCATGGTTAACAGAGCATGATTAATATTTCTTACAATACTAGTTGATTCCCCAAATTCAATTCCATCCCCAGGGGGCTGAATGGAAGCCCCCTTTCAATATGAGTTTGTAAGTTAAACACAATTATCAGGAAGATTAATCAAATAAAATTTAACTAAAACCTCATTATATAACCAGATTAAGTTCCTTGTCAGCCTTTCTTGAGAAAAAAAAGGAAAGAGATTCAAATGCAAAGGTGGTGGCATAGGTGAACACCTGTACTCACTGCCTTCCACAACCACATCAAAATTATAACTAAAACACAGAACAACCATCATTCAGAAGCATCTGAAACCTGGATGAATGGAAGTCCTACAACTAGAGAAGTAAAGAAGAGAGCACACTGAGGCTGGTAGGAGGGGTGGAGGCCCAGAACGGGCTGGTCTGACACCCACGCGGGCCACTTTTTTAATCAGGAGGGAGGACATCTCTGAAGAGGCCTCCTGGGAGGAGCAAGGGGTCCCAGCCCCACACCAGACTTTCAGCCCAGGGTTCCAGAGCTGGGAAGAGAAGGCTCTGTAACTATGGGTTATGAAAACCAGCAGGGGTTGCGGCTGAGAGACAGAGGCAGCTGGAAATAATCTTATAAAGAAGGAAGAAGAAGAAGAAGAAGAAGAAGAAGAAGAAGAAGAAGAAGAAGAAGAAGAAGAAGAAGAGGAGGAGGAGGAGGAGGAGGAGGAGGAGGAGGAGGAGGAGGAGGAGGAGGAGGAGGAGGAGGAGGAGGAGGAAGAGGTGGTGGTGGAGGAGGAGGAGGAGGAGGAGGAGGAGGAGGAGGAGGAGGAGGAGGAGAGGGAGAGGGAGAAGACAAAGAAGGAAAAGACAAAGAAGGAAAAGAGATTTAAAAAATCCTTTATAATAAAGAGTTAATATGCAAATAGTCCTCCTAACCTCGCACAGGGGTGGGGGACCTGAGGCTGCACCCCCTGCCTTGTGGGGCTTGACAAGACCTGAGGCGGTGCCCCCCACCTTGTGGGGCTTAATGGGGGTGGGATCAGCCAAGTCTGGGTCTCATGTGATTTCGAGGTGCACATGGGTAGGCAGGGACTTAACTCTGGGTCCCCCTGTGTGCCCCAGACTCTGACAGGAGGGAGATTTTCATATACATTTTACTAATTTTCTTTCATCTCTGATACTTCTATTATAGAGAAAGGGCAAATAGCAATATTACAATATTTCCTCTAATTAATTCCCTTTTAATGTCCACACATTTTGTGCACTGGGCCACTAGTATGAATAATAAAATGGTAACAAATACTTATCTATCAAGAATCAAATCTAAAAATCAAAATAAGTGAATAAGAAATCTAATGAACAAAATAAACTGGTGAATAAAACAGAATCAGAGGCATGGAAGCAAGGAACAGACTGATGAATCTCAGAGGGAAGCAGGAAGGGAGGGAGCTGGAAGAAATTAACCAAAGATCTTACCTATGGACACAGACAGTCGGGTGGTGAAGGCCTGGGGTGGGGTGGGAACTGGGTGGAGGGGAGCAATGGGAGGAATAAAGGGGACATCTGTAATATTCTCAACAATAAAGATTTTTAAAAATAATAAAATTTTGATAAAAAACCCTAAAATTCTAAAAAAGAAAGAAAGAAAGAAAGAAAGAAAGAAAGAAAGAAAGAAAGAAAGAAAAAATATCTCCCTAATTTGAATTCTAGGTGGTTTCCCCTGGAATTGACCTTTTTTTAATGTTTTCTTTTTGTGGTATTAAAAATATTATTTTTCTGCTGCTGTTTAGAAATCCTGAAGAGTCTTAATACCTGATAAATAAATGCGTCATATACAAGCTCCATTTACCTTATGTATAGGAGAGAGGATTCCCTGGTGTCTGAAGATTATAATAAAATCCATCTGCTTCACTCAGGGGAAAGCACTTAGGCTATCTCCAAGGGTCTGCACTCTTCTTTCTTACAAGAATACTTTGCATCATTTTTCTTCACCACTTTGACGCATTTATATGTATATAAACATGTAATTATGTATGATATATGTATATTCATGTAGTTATCTATATATTCAAATATAATGCCTTTTTTAAAGATAAAAAGGATGTATTTTTATCATAAAGAAAAGTCAAGGAATGCCGAAAAGTACAAAATAAAGTAACAATTCAAATATAATCACACCTCCCAAGGGACAAAAACTCAGTATTGGCACTTGGAGAACATCATTCTACATCTCTCTCTAAGCCACTGTTGCAGACTGAAATGCCTTCTGGGTCAAATGGAGCCCTGATAACTGAGATGGGCTGGGTTTAAGAAAACTCACTCAGCCGCTGTCTTCCTTTGGGTTTTCCACATGGATGTTAAGAACTATTTCTCCACTTTAAGAAAAGTCAAAGTGAGAGTAAAATGATGAATAGGAGCAAAGCTCTCCTCATTGCTGGGACAAGAGGGGAGTGGTGGAAGCGGTGGGCGACTGGAGCGGCATGCCAGGCAGTGGGAACGTGTCCCTCAGGGGGACCAGATTGTTGGAAGTGGGAATGTGGCCCCAGTGCTGTCAGACCTTCTGATTCATTAGAAGATGTGAGGCATGTGTGTTTGTACTTGAAGCTTCCTCATTTTGAAGTATTTTCTCACAAGGGCTTGAAAATACTGTGCAGATTAAATCAAATGTGGAATGCAGCTTGCTGACTGATACTTGTTATGGATAGTTGGATGGATAGGTAGACCTGTAGAAAAGTAGCCAGCATAGCCCTAGCTGGTTTGGCTCAATGGATAGAGCATTAGCTCATGGATTGAAGGGTCCTGGGTTCAATTCTGGTCAAGGGCACATACCTCGGTTGCAGGTTCCCTGACCCTGGTCAGGGTGCGTACAGGAGGCAACCCATCTCTCACATCGATGCTTCTCTCTGTTTCTCCCTCTCCCTTTCACTCTCTTCAAAAATCAATGGAAAAATATCCTCGAGTGAGGATTAGCAAAAAAAAAAAAAAAAAAAAAAAAAAAAAAAGTAACTAGCATATAAGTAATTATTTCAAATTAAAATAATCCTATAGATGCATACTTCTTTGTTAAAATCACAATTTTATTTAAACTTAGCAGAAGAAAAATAAACTGATACAGTGGGGCCTTGACTTACGAGTGTCCCGACTAACGAGTTTTTCGAGATATGAGCCATCTCTCGGCCAATTTTTTGCTTTGAGTTGCGAGCTAAAATTCGGGTTATGAGCCAGCTTCAGATACCCCTCCACTAGTTGGCGCAGCGAACGTCACAGTGAACGCCACAACATCAGCCCAGCATCACGTGTCTCACTCGTTCACTTTAAGATTTGACATATGAGTAATTTGAGTTACGAGCTCCGTCACGGAATGAATTAAATTCGTAAGTCAAGGCCCCACTGTATTAAAATAAAAAAAATTGCTGACCTGCATTAAGCATTTCTTCACCAACAAAAATTTTTCTAAACTCCAGAAATAAATTTATGAATGTCATTAAGAGATTGGATACTTTATAACTGTGACTGTATTTTTAACTATGTGTTTCAGTTTTAGATGAGATGGATTGGCTTCCTATTTTTGAAATATTTGAACTCTAGTCCCCCCCACCTTGATTTTTCTCAAGACTTTATCCCCCTTAATCCACTTTTCTCAAAATTGTAGAGTATTATAATTCTCTTCTTTCCTTCTTCTGAGGATGGAGGTGTGCTTAAGAACCATGGCACTTCAGAACCCTCTGCTTCTCTTTCTGACCATAATTTTTTAATGTTCCTGGCATAATACTATGCTCTTTCCTTGTTTGGTTGATGCTGAAGAATTTTTTGCCTTTTAAAAAACTGTGTTTTTATTTAAGAGGTATCAGAGAAAGTGATTTCTGTAATCCTATGTCATTTCACCATATTTATCCGAAAATCTTCTCAACTAAATTTCAAATTAAAATATAGTTAACATATAATAATATATTAGTTTCAGGTGTACAGCATAGTGATTTGACATTTACATACCTAAAAAAAGTGATCATTATAAGTCTAGTATCCATCTGACACCATGATAAGTGATTATAATATTTTTTTATTATATTCCCTATGTTGTACATTACATGCTCATGACATTTATTTTATGACTGGAAATTTCTACCTCTTATTCTCCTTCATCTTTTTCACCCTTCCTCCCACCCTCTTTCCTTTGACAATCATTGATTTCTTCTCCCCATCTATGAATTTGTTTCTGTTTTGTCTTGTTTGTTTGTTGATTTGTTTTGTTCTCTAGTCTCCACACATAAGTGAAGCTATATCATAATTGCCCTTCTCTGACTGACTTCTTTTACTTATCATAATACCCTTTAGTTCCATCGTGTTTTTGAAATGGCAAGAATACATTCTTGCCCTAACTGGGTTGGCTCAGTGGGTAGAGCGTTGGCCTGCGGACTGAAGTGTCCCAGGTTCCATTCCGGTCAAGGGCATGTGCCTTGGTTGTGGGCACATCCCCAGGAGGGAGTGTGCAGGAGGCAGTTGAATTGATGTTTCTCTTTCATTGATGTTTCTAACTCTCTATCCCTCTCCCTCTCCCTTCCTCTCTTAAAAAAAATTAATAAAATATATTTTAAAAAAAGAATGCATTCTTTTTTATGGCTGAATAATATTCTGTTGTGTCTATATATCACATCTTATTTATTCATTATTAGTGGCCACTTACATTGTTTCCATATCTTGACTATCTATAATAATAAAAGGGTAATATGCTAATTAGACCAGATGTCTTCCAACTTCATTCCGGATGACCTTCCTGATGAAGCGGGGGCTGGAGGGAAGCCAGCCCAGGTCCCAGGTGCCTGCCAGCAGCTGGAGGAGGGAAGCCCGGGTCCCGAATGCCAAAGGGAAGCCGGTGCTGGCAGCCGGGGGAAGGAAGGCCTACTCTTGCACAAATTATTGTGCATTAGGCCCCTAGTTGTAAATAATGCTGCAATGAATATAGGGGTATACGTATCTTCTCGAATCAGTATTTTGGTTTTCTTCAGATACCTAGAAGTGAAATTGCTGAATCACATGGTAGTTCTAGTTTTAAATGTTTGAGAAACCACTATACTGTTTCCCACCAACAGTGCATGAGAACTCCCTTTTCTACACATTCTTTGCCAAAAGTTGTTATTTGTTGTCTTTTCCAACATGTGTGAGGTGACATTTGTGGTTTTGATTTTCATTTCCCTGATGATTAGTGATGTCCAGCACCCTTTCAGGTGTCTGTTGGCCATCTGTGTGTCTCCTTTGGAAATGTCTCCTTTGCTCATTTTTTAATTGGATTGTTTGTGTGCTTTTTATGTTGAGTTGTATAATCTATATATATTTTGGATATTAACTCCTTGTAGGATATATCATTTGTAAATACATTCTCAGATTCAGCAAGTTGTCTTTTCATTCTGTTGATGATTTTCTTCACTGTGAAAAAGCCTTTTAGTGTGATATAATTCCGTTTGTTTATTTTTGCTTTGTTGCCCTTGCCTGGGGAGACATACCCAAAAATATATTTCTAAGACTGATGTCAAAGTGTTCACTGCCTGTTTTTTTTTTTCTATGACTTTTATGGTTTCTGGTCTTATAGTCAACCCCTTAATCCATTTCAGTTTATTTTTTTTATATGGTGTAAGAAAGTGGTCCACTTTCATGTTTGGCATGTATCTGTCAAGTTTTCCAACACCATTTTTGGAAAAGACTGTATTTTCCACATTGTATATTCTTGCTTCCTTTGCCATATATTAAATGGCCATATATGTGTGAGTTATTTTTGGGCTCTCTATTCTACACTATTGATCTGTCAGCGATTTTCAACCAGTGTGAAACAAAATTTTTTAAAACATGGAATTCCTGACTATTTAGTCAGAAACACTGACCTCTTTTCCCTTAGATTGTCAAAAAATGACAACAGCCAACAAAACAATAGCCTTTCAGCGTGAATGAATCAAAATTAGACCTATATTTTTTGGTGTGCTGCAGAATTTTAGTAATCAGTTTATGTGTGCCATGAAATGAAAAAGATGGAAAATTGCTGATCTATGTGTCTGTTTCTATGCCAGTACCATTCTCTTTTGAATACTATATCTTTAAAGCTAGTATAAATTCTACCAAAAAATTGTTACTTAAAATTTCTATTTATTCAAATAGCATGACTCATAAATTCTCAGGTACTTATAAGTATATAATTAATTTAGCAGTCATATGCTACCCTATATCATGAAGTTATATTTGTATGTTTGTGTAGCCACATACACTATATAGTAATTTTTTGCATTATTCAATAATGGTGTCTTCAGTTAGATTTTTTTAATTTAATATATTTTAAAGCGTATACCGTATTTATTTCAGAGAGGAAAGAAGAGGGAGAGAGATAGAAACATCAATGATGAGAGAGAATCATTGATCGGCTGCCTCCTGCACGCCCCACACTGGGGATTGAGCCCGAAACCTGGGCATGTGCTCTGATCGGAAATTGAACCATGACCTCCTGGTTCATAGGTTGATGCTTAACCACTGAGCAATGCTGGCCAGGTGGAATTTAATATTTTTTAAAGCTTACAGATCAGTTGATTCTTTCATCTTATAGATAATGTAACTGAAGACTACAGAGATCAATTTGGAAAGCTTTTACGTTTTTCAAGGAACTAGAAACCTCTCAGCCTTTTTGCATATCTACTCCTCCCCCCTCATTCATCCCTGGTGTTTAGAATTGTGCTTTCTGTGATCACAGGTAGATCAAACTCAACAAGTAGTATGCTGCCTGGAGCAATAGGACTGAGACGCTGCTGGTGGTCAGCAAAGAAGCTTTTCACATCTTGAAAGGAGTCCTTCCCCAGGACTTCACAAGCACATCAACCTGTGCTTCCCTGTGTTAGGTGCTGGGTTTCATGGTAGGTGAGAATGTGTGTCTCCAGGCTTGGACTAGTGACTAGAGCTCCAGGAAAGGAACACTTCTTCAGGCTCAAAACTACCCAATGAAAGAATATTCAGATTTTAAAGTTTGATCACCACTTGTTCATAACTTTTAATAAAAATTATATTCATCTCCCTCTGCACATTTTCTTTTACTATAAAGTGCCTTTTATAGTGTAGTTTTACAAGAGGTCTCCCCTCCCCACCCCACAATGTCTTGTGGTTCTATGTCCCCTCCCCCCACTTTTGTAAGTCTGGATGCTGTAGTCAGCACAAATGATCCAGGAGTCACTTATCACACTCATCCTTTTTGGTTCAAGTTGCTTTCATTTGACACAAAATTGTAGACATGACCATGCAGGTGATAGTCAGCCATAAAATCATGTACATATGTAACTGTTCCCTTTGTGGAAGTAAAATTACTTATGAGTTATTTTCTAAGGACACAATGGACTGTACAAGATAGTTGTGTGTGTGTCCAACAGAGTAATACCCAAAATACCATTGATATTTTACATTAAAAAAGAAAGATAATTCTAGGCATGGAATAAAGTGGATTATCAATAATTTATTTATTTATTTAGGGAAGTTCATTTCATTTCAGTAAACATTCATTGTAAACTATATTCAAGAGAACACCTGAAGCACCTTTTACATCCCATTAAACAGATTGTGTCCTTTCTTTTCTTACCCAGCTCATATTTCCTGACCCATAAATAATTAGTCCCTTCCATATAGTATGGACAACCTGCCCTTTTTCCTTTCCTTTAATCTCACTAGCAAAACCCCATCTTTGGCTTAATCGAATCCTTATTATTTTGCTCTCCCCTCTGAGCTGAACCTAGCAGACAGCTCAACTCTGCTGAAGGACCCACTTCACCTGTGCAACTATGCAACTTTTGAGCACCTTCAATTCTACCCGGCCGTCCACTGTATTTCCCTAGTCAGTTCCCTCTCTCAGACTACTCTTTCCCTCCTTCTTACACTTCTGACTCTTCACTCTCAAACAATGAATTTTCTATTTTTCCTTTCACAATATAAAACCATCAGAGGAGAACTTTTTGCATCTTCCCACCTCCCAGTGTGTCAGCCTTCCTGCTCCTGTATCCGTACACTCTGCCTGCCCACCTGCCCAAACAGGAGACCTGACCTTGGTCCTATCTAAAGCCAACCTGTCTTCTGAGGCACTATGTCCCTTCTCTCTGACCTAACCAAAGGTTTTTCTACTCTAATGTTCCCCACTCCTCCTACACCTCCTCCCCTCTCTGCTAGATCTTTCTCATTAGCACACAGACATGACATAATACTTTCTGTCAAAATAAAAAGGAAATTTCTCATGTTCCTGTTTTTCATGTCCTCAGTTATCTGCTTTTCTTTATAGCAAACTCCTCAAGAGTTATCTAAAACTGATTATCACCACTTTTTCATCCTCTTTTGACCCACTCAGTGAAACCACAATTGCCAAGCCACCGATAATCTCTGTGTTACCAAATCTACTGGTCCGCTCTCAGTGCTTATCAAGCTTCCAGCAACAATGCAATCAGCAGTCTCTTAATGTTGGCAGAGGCAGGAGCTCAGTTGCTGATTCAGGTCTAAGATGTAGATTTTGGTGTCGGTCTGCAAGTTCAGTCTAGAATATGTAGCTCTACTTGACTTTCTTCACTTGGCTTTTTAGATATTCTCCTGGTTGTTCAGGCCCTCCCTGGATCCTCTTCTCCATCTCTGGATCCTCTTTTCCTCCTGCCCTCTAAAGGTTTAAGCACCACAGGGTTCAGATCTTGCTTCTTCCCTGTGTGTAGTCAGCCTCTGAGAAGACCTCATTTGTCCCGTGGCTTAGAATTGCATCGAGATGCTCGTAACTCCCAAAGAGTATACCTACCATCCCCTTTAAGTGGCACAGATATGTCCCACTATTTACTCCACAGTTCCACAGGGATACCCATCAGGCACCTCTAAGCGTACCCATACAAAACAGAATTCTGGATTATGCTTGTCCCAAGCCCCCTTCCCTAGTCTTATCCTCATCCACAAATAGCACTACCCTCCACTCAGTTTCCCAAGCTACAAACTAGGTGTCATCCTTGAGTCCTCTTTTTCTCTCACATCTCATAACAAATTTTTTAGCATATCTTATTATCCCAAATTTAAAAACATCTCCTAAATCGGAACCATTTTCAGAACCTTTCCCACTACCATCCTAGTCCAAGCCATCATAATCTCAACAGTAGCCTCCTAAATGTTTCTCTGCCTCCACTCTTGATCCCAAAGTATGTTTACAGAACATCAGACTACTGTTTTATTGTTTTCTTTCCCCTTTAAAAACATTTATTGAGGCAAAACTTACATTTAGTAAGGTGTTCAAATTTTAATTCTGACATGTGTATATTTCCCCACGTATGAACATATAGACCATTTCCAGCACCCCAAAAGCCTTGCTCATTAACCCCCAGTCAATAACCCCCAAATATAACAACTTTTGTGAAGTCCATCATAATAGATTAGTTTTGCTCTTTAAACTTCATATGAATGTACGCTTCCACATCTGGCCTCTCTCCCCTGCACATTAGGTCTGTGAGAATAATTCACTCTGTTGTATGTAGCTGTACCTTGCTATTTTTCATTTTTCATATATTGTATGAATAGATTGCCATTCATTTATCAACTAGGGGCCTGGTGCACAAAATTCGTGCACTGGGTGTGTGTGTGGGGGGAGTGTCCCTCAGCCCAGCCTGCCCCCTCTCACATACTGGGAGCCCTCAGGCGTTGACCCCAGCCCAGGCCTGATGCCTCTGACAGAGGCATCAGGCCTGGGCTGGGGGCAGAACCAGTGATGGGGGGAAATGAGGGTCCCCTGCTGGGCAGGAGAGCTGGTTGGGGGCGAGTCGCCCTGCCGGCCCGCGTGATCGGGTCCCGGGCGACCACCGGCACTCACGCCCCCAACCCGCTCTCCCGGGTTGAGGGCGTGAGTGCAGGCAGACGCCACAGCCACCCCGCCGGCTCGGGTCCCGGTTTGCCGGCCGGATCGGGTCCTGGGCGACCACTGGCACTCACGCCGCCAACCCGCTCTCGTGGGTTGGCGGCGTGAGTGCGGGCGGACGCTGCAGCCGCCTCGCCGGCCCACGTCCGGGTCTACCGGTGGGATCAGGTCTCGGGCGACTGCTGGCACTCACACCCCCAACCCGCTCTCTGATGGCGCTGTACCATCCTGCCTGCAATATGCAAATTAGCCGCCATCTTTTTTGGCGGTTAACTGCCATCTTAGTTGGCAGTTAATTTGCATATCTCACTGATTAGCCAATGAAAAAGGTATTGGTCGTACGCCAATTACCATTTTTCTCTTTTATTAGTATAGGATTCTACAGTTGTTGAACATTTGGGTTGTTTCCAGTTTGGGGCTATTATTAATCAATATGCCATGAATGTTCTTGTGGGTGTTTTTTGGTGAACATAAGCTGTGTGGGTTTTTTTTTTTGTTTTGTTTTGTTGTTGTTTTTTTAGATATCTACATAAGAGTGGAACTGCTTGGTCAAAGGTATATGTGTGACCAACTTTAGTAGATACTGCAAGTTGGTTTTCCATTATGGCTTTACCAATTCACACTCCCACCTAAGATATCAACATTCTAGTTCCTCCACATCCTCACTAACACTTTAATTTTGGTCATTCTTTAGAGTCACGACAATCTTTTTAAAATAAAAGTCAAATCACATCTTCTCCTGGTGGAAATTCCAAGTGGCTCCACATCACACTTAGAGCAGGACTTGTCTGCCCAGGCCTTGCTCCTGCTTCCTCCTCTGCCCTGCCTGCCTGGCTGCTCCACCAACACATTGCGTCTACTCAGCGTGTTTCTGCCTCTGGGCATTTTCTCTCTGTGTTCTTCCAAGCCTGCTCCTCTCTTTCCCCAGTTACTTCAGTCCCTTGCTCTCTCATTTCCTTTTTATTCTCAAATATCACCTCCTTAGATCTTTGTCTCCTTCCACCCTCTCATCACTCTCCATCTCTTTACCGTGTGTTATTTTCCTTCACAATACTTGTTAGTTCCTGATATTCCATCACATACTTATTTACTTGCATATTCTCAGTCTCCCTCACTAGAATGCATAGTCATGAGAGCAGGGACATTCACTTTCTGGATCATCACTGTATATTCCGTGTTCAGTGCTTAGCAGAGTGGCTAGTATTTAGCAGACACTTAAGTGCAGGATACAAGGGGGTTTTTCAATCTGAACTAATCCTTTCCTCCCAGAAATTTCATCCCATCACTTACACTTATAGTCATATCCTGTTATTTTTTCCCCTCGCATCCCATATTCATTTTCCTTTTTTCTCCTCACCTCACTTGTAGTTTCTCTTTCCTTCCTCCTACCCCTATTCCATTATTCACACCAGCCTTTGGAATCACAGAGGGAGTAGGGCATTCAGTTGGATTTTTAACACTGAAGCTCTAAACTGCATCACAGCCCCAGGGGAGAGAGCAGGAGAATTAACACTTACTTTTCAACATTAAGGCACATTATGCTTATGCGACTCTGCAATTTCTCTTTAATTTAGTTGAAGGGTTTTAAAGAAATTCGCCTCTCTGCTCATCTACCCCTCTGTCTCCTTCCTTTGCTCTACACGTTCTGCTAGACATTTCACAAACAAGTCTCTGGAGTGGAGTCTAGTGTTCCACTTAACAATAAGCCCCTTCTGCAGTTGGAGTCACAGAACTACACTGTCAGACACAGCGACAGCTGTAAGTCTTGCTCTCCCAGATGGAGAGCAGCAGGAGTGGGGATTTAGTAGAGGGAGTTGGGAATACATTAGGCAAGTCTGTGGTGAGAACAAAAGAAGCTGATGACTAGTCACCTCTCCATCCTATTGGGCAAGAGTACAGCACTCCATTTGTCTTTGCCTGGAGCCTAGCAAGTCATTAGCATATTTCCAATGAGCAGGAGAGAAACAGAAAATATCCAGGGATGAGTCTGCCTGCCTCTGTCTTAGGCAAACAACTCCTGGAAAGTATGACTTAGTCCCCTACCCAGGAAGGAAAGGAAAATTTGGAACTGTTCTGGGACGGTAAAAGAATGGAGCTCAATGAAGAGGCCAAAATGCTTTCTGAGCCTGAAAAAGAGAAAAAAGATCCATCTTCATTAACACTTACTGCAGAGAGTATAATCGTCCAGGTAGAATCTTCTCACACTCTCACCCTGTCAGAGAGGGGAAAGGACGTCTGGCACACACAAATTTGTGCAAATGGTACAACAGTAACCCAGGAAGACTAAGGGAAGTTATATGTAAGCCCCCAGCTAGACACAGGGTTGCATTTAAGTGTAGCTTTGCCCAGTCCTGTGTCTAATGCCCAGGCAGAGTGTATTACAAGCACTGTGCCATGGATATGCATTGCACTATGACTATGCTCGTAGCAACATTACGAACAAAGTTTATAAGTAGCACAATTACACAGGGAAAATGATTGACTTATGCAAGTGAGGATTTATATTAACCATCCCATTCTATGCCTCAGGGAGTTTCCTGTGTTCTCTAGCCAGGCAAGTCTAGGCTAACATCACGCTTGCTCTTAATCAGCTCCAATCTGAAATGCTCGTTCTCTGTGGTTGACACGAGAATGTGTGGAGTATTACTCTTGTAATAAAATATAACTGGCATTTGCTATAGCTCCCCATCAAAGACTACTCTTTTCTTCCCCCTTTTTTTTTGGCAGAGGTTGCCTGCTGCTGTAGCATCTGAAAACGTCAGATAATCATTTTCTTGGTGAATTTTGCAGCTCAGCAGAGCAATGACACCCAATCCTGGCCACTGAAACTTGAGGCTTTCAGAAAAATTTCTTTATTTTCCTAATTTCTCTTGTTCCTTCCTTCTATGGAAGATGCATATGATGCTCGGCCCTGCAGCCACTGCCTTGTGACTGTGGGAACAGCCCCAAAGATCCTGAAGATGCTGACCCAGATCCTGGACACCACCAAGCAACTGGACTAGTCTCGCAATTGCCTCTTTAGGCTTCGTGTTAGGTGAAAATATGAACTTACCTAAGCTCCTTTTAGTCAGATATTTTGCTTCTTATAGCAGAGAGCATTAACAATAAATTACAACACATTTGTTATGAAATGCATAATT
This sequence comes from Myotis daubentonii, assembly GCF_963259705.1. NCBI lineage: Eukaryota > Metazoa > Chordata > Mammalia > Chiroptera > Vespertilionidae > Myotis > Myotis daubentonii. The sequence continues at coordinate 135,213,317 of NC_081842.1, forward strand.
AAAACTCACCTTTTATAGGTCTCTCAGGGCTTCCTCTTTTGTGTAGAGTAAAGTACAAAGTCCTCTCCTTGGTCCACCAACCCCTGCACAATCCACCCCTCCACCTCTCCAAGTACTCTCAGGCCTGGCGTTATGTGCCCCATTCTAAGGGCTCCTTCTTTACTTTCTGGTTTGCCATCACTCTCAAATTCCTACCTCAGGGCCTTTGCACACACTGCCTAAATCCTACTCTTTCCTCAACACTCAACCTTAGAGGCAGCTTTCTCAAAAAGCCTTCTCTATTATCCGATTTAAAGTAGGTATCTCATGCTATCCCCTCTGAGATTTCTCTTCTTTTTTCCTTGGTGACTATGGCTGGCTGGGTGGGCTTCCTTGACATGCATTCTGGGCTTTTTCCAGAAGTCAGGAACTTAGGTTAAAATTGCCTTTCGCAGGCTCCCATGAAGCTGCGTTCTAGAAGTGGTTTGGCTTCTGCTTACTAGACATATATGTGGGAGGTGGTTTTTACATGCTGTTGAGTGAGTAGAGAGAGGTCGATAGAGGAGTTCATTTTGCAGGCTATGGTCCTGGCAGAGGACATATGAATCTAGTTCTACAATATGTTTTGGGACATTGAGCCCGGAATATTTGCCTAGAGTCTGTTTCTTCTTCTTCTTCTTCTTCTTTTTTTTTTTTTAAAATATGTATTTTTATTGATTTCAGAGAGGAAGAAGAGAGAGAGAGAGAGAGAGAGAGAGAGAGAGAGAGAGAGAGAGAGAGAGAAACATCAATGATGAGAGAGAACCACTGATTGGCTACCTTTTGCATGCCCCCCAGTGGGGACCAAACCTACAACCCGGGCACATGCCCTTGACCAAAATCAAACCTGGGACCTTCCAGTTTGCAGGGCAATGCTCTATCTCCTGAGCCAAACTGGCTAGGGCTAGAATCTGTTTCTTTAGGCCTATTTAAAATGTGGAGCTACCTGTATCTCTTAATACATCCTTCTCTGTTTAAATTGTCTGAAGAGGATCCTGTTGTCCGTAATTAAGAACACTGACTCATAGAATAATATGTTCTCACCTCAACTTATAATTATATATTCACTGATACATTTTCTTGTTACCTGTTATCTCCAATTAGCCCCTATGCTTTGAACATATAGGATCTAGTATATGTCTAGAGCTGAAGTTATTTATTGAGTGAATAAATAAGTAGATGATTAAAATAACAGACATTGCATATGAAGTGATTAGAAAAAATAATGTACTAAAGTCATATCTTTATCTAGACATCATTATCTAGTGATGTCTAAGAAGCCAGAAGCCAACATTTACAATGAGTTTGCAACTGGCTTGTTCACCTGGCAGACTGATTGCCATGATAACCAAATTAGAAACACTGAGGAATGTGAACTCTTCTATGACACCGGATAATAATCCTGACCACAGCAATTTTGCTTCTTAAGAAACGTACTTTTCCCTAGGGAGATTTTCCTGATCCTTTTTTGTCCCTCCCAGATGGCAAGTCATACTCTGAGACACTTTTAGTTCCATGGAACTCTCTGTTAAATACGCAGCCTCCAGCTCTCTCCTGGCAATTTTTAGATTAGACACTGGCAAGCCTGCTGAACTGTTGGATCTGTGAGGGCATGAACCTGTGTCTAGCTTGGCTGATCACTATTTCCAGTGCCTAGCACAATGCCTAGCACAGAATCAGCATTCTGTAAATAAATGGATTGTGCTATAGGGTATTTAAGCATACATTTTGAGGAATTTCATAAAGGACTAAAATTAGTATTATATTTACACTAATTAGGTATTTCCTTTTATGTATTTGCTTATGTGCATAATTATAAATGTCTCATACATGTAAACATTTGTTTTCTTTTGGTTGCAGCCTTCTTTCATTATAGTAGGCTGTCTAGTCTACTGTGATTTCCCCCCTTAACTACTAAAAATAGCACATAAGTGTATCTCCTGCTCTCATTGCCCTCCCTCCATGTAGCTGGGCTTGTTCCCTGAGCCCTTCCTCTATCGGATATTTCCACTTATACTCGCCAACGTTGTCCTTTGTGTGAAGTTGTTCCTGGCTCACTGACTCTCAGCATCATAAATATTAGAGAGGAAGCAGTGGGGACTGAGGGGATAGACGGGAAAGAGGAGAAACCACATACCTCAGAAACGCCCTCCACGAAGATCATCTCCCCAGGAAGCAAGACAAACAGAGGTCTATGTTTCTTCACTGTGACCAAATGTTCCCACTCAGAGGTTGGTGCTAGCTGAAATCAACATGCTCTGTCATGTTTCTCTGTGTTTAATTCTGTTCTGTTTATTGATCTATAAGTTACATTAGTAGGTATAGATTTGACTGTTTTAATCCAATATAACTTATAGTACATTTCATCTGACACACAGTTGACATATTTGACAAGTAGATCATTGATGCAAATAAATAATGTAATCTCCCTTTTCTTTCTATCACTTCTTTGATGTCTATAATTGGCACCAATGTCCAAAATCATTATTGACTCTAAGAGCGCTCAGGAGTGTACAGATCATTACAACCTCATTTTATGCCACCAATAATTGAGATTCCCTAGTCCTGGAACGTTCTTCTTGGTGACCCAAAGCTGAGAACCCCACATTTACTCATGTCTTCCCACCACACCCATCTTCTTGTGCACACACACACATACACACACACATACACTACATGTCCCTATGAGTTCATGCTCCTCAGGGATCTGGACTCTAGTGCAGCTGTGGGCAAACTACGGCCCGTGGGCCGGATCCGGCCCATTTGAAATGAATAAAACTAAAAAAAAAAAGACCGTACCCTTTTATGTAATGATGTTTACTTTGAATTTATATTAGTTCACACAAACACTCCATCCATGCTTTTGTTCCAGCCCTCCGGTCCAGTTTAAGAACCCATTGTGGCCCTCAAGTCAAAAAGTTTGCCCACCGAGGGTGCTGCCAGCAGCCTATCTGAGGGTATAACACACATGCCAAGCTACAGGAATGAAGGTGAAATTCACACACAAAGATATGCACACAGAACAGGACAGATGGCACAGAGTCCCTGAGCCTGGAGCCCTGAGTGTCTGAGACTTAGGGAAGAGGGAAGGTGAAGCATGGTGGTAAGGAACTAACGCTGCTACTCTACAGTACCTTCATCTCAGGACTCCCAAGCATCCAAATCAGCTTTACCTTGAAGTAGCTAAACCAAGTGTGCCTTCAGGACTCCAGGAGACCTAATTTTTATAGTTTTTTAAATTATTTGTAGTATTCAAGTCATGCAAAAGACTATATGTAACTTGTATAAGCTTTGTCATATAAAGATAACAAATACATGTAGACATAAAGTTCACACTCAATGGTGGGCCTTGTATCTTAGTTCCCCCTAATTTTCCACAATTACCTGAAATTTCTTTTATAAAACACCCAAGCTTTCATACTAGACATTGAAAAAAAGGCTAGATTGCAGCTACCAGGGGGAGCTGACTCGATGGTATGAATGAGCTTCAGGCAAAGCAGAAATGGTGACTGTCCAGTATTTCTGCAGCAGGAGGGTGAGGTGGGGTGGGGATGGTCCCCACCTACCGAGGAGGAGGAAGAGAAGGGCTCAGATATTCTAAAAACAAATGCCTACACTTTCCAAGATTTTTTCCACACCGGTATCACTCATTTCTGTCTATTCAGGGACAAGTGAAAATAGTGGACGGAGGTACTCCAAATCCTGTATTGTCATAAGTGAGCAAATGCAGAGCCTTATAGAACTGTTGCCAGGGTGATATTTATATTGGTGATATTTATAATATACTGAGTGTGTAGTGAGTGTCTTGTACTTAACTCTGGGGTCACAGCTCTGAAAAAAGCTGAGATTTAGAGTTCAAACACCATGTGATTCTAAATCCCACATACTTGTACCACAGAAAAATGCAAAATGCTTAATGTTCTTTCATAAAATTGGAACATGAATATAAAAAAGACAAATCCCTGATTTCAAACACACACAAACTCACACTGTACTTTCTCATCTCCCCTCTTCCACCAAACAACACACACACACACACACACACACACACACACACACACACACACACGTAAAAGCAGACCTCAATTTCCAGGAGATGCAGTCTGGAAAATATTGGTCAGAATATGGCCAGTGGCCCAACTCTGATCCATACATGGGGTTTTTCAGATTGGTTAATTCCATCCTGGGGAAACGTTCCACACTATGTGTGTTATGAGCGTTTCTGTTGAAAGATTTTTTTTTTTTTTTAGCAATTTTATAAATAACGTCAGTTCCTTTTTCTTTTTTTAAAGATCTCTAGAGGGGGAACTCCATGTCCCAAAGTTGTATCACCCTGATCAGTAAACTGTTCCAGGTGTTCCCATCCAACCTCCCCTGCGGCAGTGTAAGACCTTTTCTCCCTTCTTTGATCCTTTATTGGAATGGGGGTTAGAAAGGCTCTAAACATGTCTCCTCTGTGAACTCATCAAGTCCCAGATCCTTTTACTTTCCATCCTAGAATTTATTTTCTCTCTTTATAAAAATTTCTCTTCCCCAAACTTTCTCCTTTTCAGTTTCTTTTCTTTTGAAAAAATTAGAATATGCATTTTGGAAAACAGAAAATCTACCAGTGGTAGCTACAGTGGTTCTCATTAGGGGTAGTGATGTTCTATAAAGTCACTGTGTACATTGAATTAGAGAATACTGAGCCATTGCTTTTAGAAGAACAAAGGGTTAGGTTCCTGTGAGCCTCTGGTCATATTTTCATCAGTCATTCAATACCTAACCTTTATGTGTGTTTCTGTTGAAAGACTCTTTATGTAATATATAATGTTGCTTCTTTAACATTGAACTTATGGCCAACAACACTATAAGTCATGCCTGAACACAATAAATGAAACACACACATTTTCCCCATAAGGCACATTACAGCCTTCTTGCACTTCATCACTATGCTTGGGGGCAATTTTAAACATGAAATTATCTTCAAAAGCACACCAATGAAAAGAATATGGCACTAAATAGCAAAAAGGGCACTATTTAAGTATGAGGACTGAAACAAGAAAGCAGAGCATGGTCTTGTTCAGCTGGGAACTCTTATTTTCCCCTACTGTCTACATGTTCATGAATCACCGTGAAAGTGCTGTGAGTATTGATTTTGAGGTTACAAATAAGGTGGACTTGCCAGTATTTGTTCCTATGAAGTGATGGGGGCCTGTTGCAGTAGAAAAAAAGGGTGAGAGGAAAGAACTTGGCATTTTGGGGGCACCCAGGAGAAAATGGTTTGTCAGAGGCACAGTGCCAGAACAGTAGCTAACTGACTAAGGTTGAGGAATATAATTCCTCTCATTTCCAGCAATCCGTCTGCAGCTCTCCTACTGTAAAAACTAGCTTGCCATCATATGCAAGCTTTGCCACCATGTACGTGTAATTATATCTTAATAAAAATAGATTTATAGCCAGACAACAAGTCATGATGGAATTAAACAGCTCAGAAGCTGTTGTGAGCTTTCAGTCATCAAACCCTGGCCCTCCGCCTCCACAGCAGCACCGACTCCTGTGGGCTGGGTAACTGAGCACCAGTGTGCTGGCCTGCAGAGGGTGCAGTGGCTCCTGTGAGCCATGTTCTCTTCTTGACATTTTCACTTTAAAGACCAATGATCCACCAAAACTCCAATTCGATGAATCAAAAGTCAAATCCATACTCAGCAGGAATAGATAGCATCATTGATTTAAAGGAGTGAATCAAATCAGAAAACTGGATGGAATAATCATGTAGTGAAATCTACTCAAACATCTACTCTTGTGTATGTGTTCCCATCCACATTGGCTGCTCTAGTTCAACTAGAAAGAAATGACTTTTTCTTCCACTAGAACTAAACTATAACTTGACTTCTAGATTCTTCAAGGGTCAACTTTTGAACAGAAGCACAATGAAAATATTTCAGTGGCTATTAGACAGTTATTGCAAAAGAAAACAAATGGTTATCTGTAAAGCTGTCGGCCAAAGCTATGAATTTAAGTTATTAAACAGGAAGGAAATGGGTGAAATTTAAAGGTACTGTAACCCTGACCTTGTTTTCTTGGAATGATATTCTTATCTGATTTATTCCTTTAGTTTTTACTCAAAGATATTACTCAAAATACACACCAATAGTAATGCCTTCTTTTTGGCACACTTTTATTTCTTGTATAAGTCTGATGTATTCAGCAATGAATTAGGATGATACCAAGTTTTATAAAAAAAAAATCCGTAGACTTAAAATCATTAAACACTCAGTCGTGTTTGGATTAGATTTAAAAAAAGATAAAATGTTGACATTTTTTCCCCAAGAGGTAGCAGTTCTCCAAATTTTTATAAAACCTTTTGAAATGCAACATCTAATATATATTATAATTATGTAAATTATTATTATAAATATATAAACTTCTAGTAACATGATCATTGTTTCCAACAATACACATAGTTGTCTAGATTACCATATGGGAAGCCAGTTCATATTTTTAGTAATTGAGTTTAGTTTTTTTTTCAGCAAACAATAACATGTTCAGAATCAAATAAATAAGGATCATTTGATCGCCAGACAGCATGACCATAGTACTCATAAAATTTGAAGAAGTTGTCAGATCAGGGACGAATGCAGTGCTCCTCCAAATTCAGTAACTTGTGGAATGCGGTAACTCGCCTTGTGCTTTCTGTGAGTCAAGCAGCCTGGAGCTGTCAAGTTCATCTGTCATCCCCTCTGCCTTCTGCCAAGTGTTCCTGTAGAAGAAAAAAAATATGAATTTCTTAATTAAAATGAAATCCATTCTATTAAAATGAAGTTGATCCTAATTGATGCTAATTGATTCTTTCACTCAAAATATTAATAGACTTAAGGAAATGCTGTAAGATATGAACCAGTGGTAGTGTATTGAATGTAGCTGTTGTGACTCTTGTATTGGCCTTTTAGTTATTTTATAATGAAAGGTTGTTTGGTGCAGGCTTAAGAGCAATAAGAAAATCAACAGAATGTTCTTGGAATGACTGCTGGCAAACTTTCTTGTATCTGTCTGTTCTCATTAGTAGAAAGAGGGGGCAGGTCACTTTCAGAAGGATTAAAAGGTCAAAGAACTTGGTGAAGGGAAGTCTATAGAAGCCTTTAGAAAGATGTTATGGGAGGATCAGCTAGGAAAGAATCCTAGAGCTAATCCTTTGTCTTGTTCCAAAGAAAACCCTTTATCCTTTTTTCCTCCCCCACCCCCCTTTTCGAAAGCCAATTCCCACATGTACATAAAAAACTTCTCACTTTGCCTTCATGTCTTAGCTCACATTTACAGGATCCAAGTTCTTGTCTCTGGAGCTCTCCCCACTTTTCTCAGTATCCTCTCAGTCTCCTAGTTCTGTCCTTTTCCTGCCTTTCTTTGGCCTTTTATGTCTTTGCTTTGTTTTATCTGGTTCCCTCTAACACTCTCCTAGCCTGCACAATGACCCAAGTCATAGCTGATACAGATCTCTTCTGAGGGATGAGTGAAACCAACTTAGAAAAATGGCATTAGATAGGGCCTCACATACATCTGGTCTACCTGTTTTCTTTCCCCATCCTCATATAGGAGAACAAAATTCATGGAATTGTCTAAAATCACACAGCCAGCTGACTGAGCCAGGACTAGAACTCAGAACTGTAAATTGCTTTTCAAAAATGGCTGCAAATTGGTTGCAAAGTCCTTTAGACAGTCTGAGTTGCTCTACTATCTCAGGTAGTTAACTGAGCTGCTCTACTACCTCAGGTAGTTAAGTCAATAGGCAAGACTGCTTTTTTTGATGTGATGCCAACTCAATGAAACCCTGTGGCCATGCATGTTGGCAACCTAAAAATTAAGAGGAGTGGGCACTGGCTTTACACTCAGAGCCCCATGATCTTCACTCATGGCCCCAGGCTTCCGTCACTGCACCTTGAGGGGGAAGTGGATTTTTACCAATTGAGGGCAGTTGTCACAACACCCTCCTTCTCTTCCTCATCACTGCACTCTGTGAACCATTGCTTCCAGGAGACTGAGTAACACAGAAACTGGAGAAAATCACAGTGTGTGTGTGTTTCACAGAAATATACATAATGCTATAGAAAAAGAAACCAAATAAAGGTTTCTGTTTTGCTGGGGATCTCCCCATCTTTCTCCCAGTTGGAGAGCAGAACAAAGAGGAGTGAATGCTCCATATGGCACGTGCTCCTTGGTCATTAGTTACAGAGAGCAGAAGCCCACCTGGGTATTTGTATTAAGGTTAGAAAGTTGGCACTTGATAATGATGTCGAATGCCCTTTGCTATTCACTTTTTATGGTTGGAAAAGCCTGCTGATATCAAACTTAAGAATAAAGCACCACCTTGTGGTCTGATGCATTTATGAAAATGACAAAATGTGAGAGGGAAAGCTGGAAATGCTCCCTCAGCTGGTGGCAGAGAAGCCAGGATGTAGAAACTGACTCCTGAGTGGCTGATAGGAAGCAAGAACCCAAAAGTGTCTTTTTGCTACTTCTTGGGGTTCCCAGATCAGTTAACAATGGCATCACCTTTCATGGAGTGAGTCCCATATTTTTGACACAATGCTCTTCACATGTGGTAACCAAATTAATCCATTTAAAACCACAGGGAAATGGGTCTTATTAATTCAAATTTGTAAGCTAGGAAATTGAGGCTGAGATCACCCAGTAGTCTGACCACTTGTGAGTGGAGAGCTTGGATTGGAAGTCAAGTCCTGAAGCAAAAATTCTGCTCTTAACTACTGTTCTGCTGATCCCTAAGACCAAGACCAAGACCAAGGCCAAGACCAAGACCAGGGGCCACTTCAAGCTCTCCTAAGTGACTGTGGCTCTGGGCTCTAAACCAAATTGAAAGCAGCTAGAATCTTACCAGATGTTCACTCAGGGTGTTGGAAGTAACCTATTCTTCAAGGTTGCCCTGGACAGGAAAGTCTGTACTCAGAGGTGGGGACCTCCCTGGCGCCCATCCACCTTCTGAGATGGCCAGAGGTGAGGAAGTCACTTTGAGAGTGGGCCAAAAAGCTCTGAGCAGGTAACCAGACCCTACATTGTTTCATGAAGAAGCAAAACCAGGAAGAGATATTTGACAAATATTCACCCGTACAATTGTAATGCTTTCCTGAGCCATCATGTTTTATCTTAAAAAAGACAAAAAACAAACAAAACAAAACCAACACTAATTTTTTTTATCACATAATCTGTTTTAAAGGGAGGGTTTGAGTATCTGTTTGACCGGCATTTTAGGTAAGTAGGTAGTAGTAATGTGGGTGAAATACAAAGGAGACCTTGCCTGGTCTGTTCCAAGGACATTGTAAGTATCCTTGAGCAAGTCACTCTTTTGTTTCTGCATCTCAGTTTTTCATTTGTAGACTAGAGGGTTGGACTTCACTAAAACGTAGATGGTTCCACAGTAGTGTACAATGCAACCACATGGAATATATGAGTTGGGAACTTCAGCTTTCTCCATTTCCTTAGAAAGTCTGTCCTGCCCCCCACTTCCTTCCTATTTTCAACCGAATCTACTGCTAATTTTGGTAGCACAATGACTCCCACACAGTGATGTTCAATGACATTTCCTAATGACAATGATGAGGGAATATATACTTCTCTGTTTTCCCAAAGGATATACATTCACATAGTTCATGACTGCTAGCCCCTCTGTATCCACCAAAAAGAAATATAAAAAGTGTTTTAGAGTACTATAGAAAGAGGAAGCAGTGCTAAGTCTAGATTTTCTGCCCTTGGATGGCTAGTGTGTGTCACCAAGCCTGTGCCTATTGGTTTCAAAGCCTCTCCCATCCATTTCCTTCCTGCGCTCCCACTTTCAATGCCTTTCTCTGGAACTCTATTTGTTGAGCCATCTTTTAACAGATGATCTACACTAGAGCAGGCTCTAGAACAGAACTGTCCAATAGAACTTTCTAAAATGCTGAAAATGTTATTTATGCTCTGAAATGTGGTAATTAGTAGTCACACGTGATTACTGAGTATTTGAAATGTGACTAGTAAGACCGATCAACTAAATGTTTAATTTTTCTTAATCTTAATTAACTTAAATTTCAATCTAAGTCACCACATGTGGCATGGTACCACATTGAACAGCACAATTCTGTAATATTGTTATAACACAGGTTTTTGCTGCAGCTGTTGTGGTTTCTGCAGGACACCAAGCATCTATCATAACAGAGCTATCCTTAATAATGGCTTTATAAGCAGACTTGTGAAAATTGTTTCTCTATGTTATTTTTCTACAAAACAGGATTTCATAAAAATAATGGTATATCAATCTTATGAATGTATTCTATCTTTGAGATAACTGAATTTTTTTTTAATTTCACACTTAATGAGAGATAAAGATTCCTGTTTGATTGCATGGGAATAGAACTTACACCTTGGTGGCAAGGGAAAAGAAAATATTTTCTCACTCTGTAGATTCTTCCAGCCAATAACAGAATAAATTTGAATGTAATCTTAGAATGCCTTTAGTTAATGAGTATTTTTGATGGTAAACATTTAATAATACAAGTCAATTCTGTATCTAAAAGTTGGATGTTATATGTGTGTATTTTTCCTAAAATATTTAATATGGAGGATTAAATCTTTAAAAATGCAACTAATAAAAGTCTAAATGCTTTATTATATAACTAGAGGCCCAGTGCACGGAATCACACAGGAGTAGGGTCCTGAGGCCTGGCTGGCAATTGGGGCTGATCAGAGCATCTTGCCCAGTCTCAATCAGGGCTGATTGGGGCGTCTTGCCCAGTCCTGATGGGGCCAATTGGGGTGGCTGGCCAGAGAGGTAGGGGCCATGGGAAGTTCCGATTGGGGTGATTGGGACCAGCAGGCTGGGAGGAGTGGCTGTGGGAGGTTGGCTGTGGGAGCGCACTGACCACCAGGGAGCAGCTCCTGCATTGAGCGTCTGCCCCCTGATGGTCAGTGTGCATCATAGTGACTGTTCAACCAGTCGTTATGGTAGTTCCGGTCCTTAGGTCATAACGATTGCTTAGGCTTTTACATATATACACTAAGGGCCCAGTGCACAAATTTGTGCACCTTGAAAGGAACTGTGGGCCATGAGGCTGTGATGGGCACAGGGATGGGTCTTGACCCATCCTCCATGCCCCCGCCCAACCTCTCCCGCTGCGGCCTCCAGCCCCTGTCTGCCAGTCCTGTTCCTGCCACCACCGCTTCCATGTGCTGACGGCACCAGCCTTGCCTGTACCCATTGCTGGTGCTGGCCACAATTGCTCTGCACCATCAGCAGGTGCAAGTGGGGCCAGCACTATCAGTGGGTGCAAGCAGAGGCGGGTGCAAGCAGCAGCTGCTGCCCCAATTGCCCCTCAGGAGCAGGGAGAGGTGGAAAAGCCCTCAGGGGTGATCGGGGCCAGCAGCTGCTGCTCACACCCACTGACAGTGCTGAGTGATCGGGACTGGTGTTGAGCGCTGGCAGTGGGTGTGAGTGGGGCCAGCACTGGCGTGCAAGATCAAAGAATTTTCAGTAACCAACAGAGGCTTGCCCCAATGACAGTGACCGGTGCCCTGCCTTGGTCTGGTGCCCCCGCTCACCTGTTCCACCATTCAGCCGCAGCCAATGCCTGCCATGTTCCGAGCTCCGCCACCTGCTGCCAATGCCCCCCATGTTCTGTGCACGCACCCCCTGGTGGTCAGCACACATCATAGCGACCGGTTGTTCATTGTTCAGTTGTTCTGTTTGGTCTATTTGCATATTAGGGTTTTATATCTATATCTATATCATCTATATCTATATCTATATCTATATCTATATCTATATCTATATCTATATCTATATCTATATCTATATCTATATCTATCTATCTATAAGTATAGATAGATAGATATAGATACCTATCTTGAATGAGTTTAAGTCACATCCAAATATGTTCCTAACTCATTATCCCAGCATTTCTTAACTGGAACTAAGATTGAGTAGCATTATCCTGATTTATCTCAAAATGAAGTCTTTTGTTGTCATGGACTATAAAGTGGTTTTCAGATAGGTGTCAGTCCTGAGAAAGTGATAACCTAGGTAGAAGAGAAGATTAAAATGTGCTATAAACAATTTTGATAAATGCACCAATGCTTGCATTAAAAAGCATGCTGATGTGTTTCAGAATTTGTGTGTGACATCCAATCAACAGCAGATTCTGACTTTCATCCAGAATGAGGGAGTGGCATCCTTAGTGTCTTTTCTCATCTGTTACATTGATGCAGGAGTTCAAGGCCCCAGGGACTGGGGGTTCCAGGGATCTGAAGGGTCTGGGGATTTGAGGGTCTGTGACCCACTGTGAGTTTTTGACGTCACTTAGGAAATAATTCAAACATGAACCAGTATAGAGTTTAAAGTGAAAGTGAGTTTATTAGTGAAGCAGTGAGACAAGAGAGAATGGGCTACTCCACAGGCAGAGCAGCCTCCATTTAGTGGAATTTGCTTCCTTTATTCATTTAATGGGGAGGTGTGGAGTGGGTATTCAATGAGGGGGAGGGATATTCAGGGCCTTCCGGGAAAGTGGTGGAGATTTCTCAAAGGAGCAACATAGGCCATTTTGTCTCCATATATGGGCTTCCTGTTTCTGATCATGATAGCATGAGGTGTGGTTTAGTATGCTAATGTATTACAATAGTGCATAATGAGGCTAGGGGTTACTGTAGGTGAAATTATTCGCTGTGTTGGATTGAGCTGGTCTGCCTGGTTTAAGCCATAAATCTGGTGGGATGTGGTCTTTCTTCTTGACAGTTTCTGTAGCTTTTATCCATTGCAGCTGTCCTGTTACACACCCCATCTCCATGTGACTGAGGTTTTCAAGCTGGGACCCTGGGATGGCCTGGTGCTTTGGGCCTGTCCTTACTCTATGATGATGATACACAGGCATCTTTATTCTGGGGACAAGAAGTCTATTTGCAGAATTCTTCATACACTTTTACCCTTGATGCAGAGAATCATCTCTACTCCAGAAAGTGACTTCACATCACTAACTGCATTTCCTGAGAATGAGCATTTCTCATGTGCTCAAGGGCAAATAAATGCAAATCAACCTTAAAAGAAGCCAAAACTCTACAGAAAACAAATTAAACCCATGTTCCTATTTCTTTGTAATTTGTTTTTCAGGGGATAAAACCAGTCTATAGAGCTCAGTGGGGTCACTCCTCAAGGCCTCTGTCATGTGGCCCACGTAGAGCAAATGGAGATCCCTGCCTGTCCTGTCCACTCCCACCAAGTGACTGTAGCTCCATAGGTGAAGGAATATCCTACCCCATAGGACAGAAAGTGTCCTAGACTCAGTGACCTTCAGAGCTACAGGAAGTTGGTCTAAAGCATTCATCAGCGAGCTGAGAACATGTACACAGAGAACCTTTTCCAGACTTAACCGACATAACCCTCAGATTGCCAAATGTCTTCGTGGAGGAAAACAAACCTCCTAGGAACCGTGGCTGATGTAAACCGTGGTTGATATTAACCGTGCTTAGAGCACAGACATTTATCTCTTGTAGGAAGAGAGATTGAGAATCTTCCATTGCAATCGGTTTGCAAGCCTTGACACAAGGAAATCACCATGATGACCACAGAAGTGAAACCAAAGAGGGAAATGAAAGAACACAATCCAAGCAAGAGTTACACCCGACTAAAGGTTTCCCAATTCCCCAGGGAACATGAATTAAAAGCTACATTAGAACCACATACTCTTATCATTCCTAGATTAATATATACAGTGCAGAGGTCAATTGCTTGAAAACTGCATATATCAATTGGGTGAGTTTAATCATTCCCAATTGATCTTCCATGTAGTTTACATAAAATTCCATCTTTCAGAAACTTCTTCAGTACAGACAGATGCATGACAATATCCTTCTCATACCCATTCCCGAGCACATGGTAAGCCTCACTGTGTTGGCTGAAGAACCACAATCAACATTAAGATTGTTAACATTCTGGGCCCAGAAGAGTTAAGTGAGGTAGGCAGCTCCCTTTCACAGCGTCGCATGGATCATGCTTGTACCTCTTCTGTGATATACATTACAATCCCTACAGCACCTTTACATATAAGTATAATAAGGCTGCTGGTTATTCCAGAATGTTCGTGCTCCCCTCTTCCTCAATAATAAAGCCACCTAGAAGAAAACGACGTGTTCTTGGCACGCCCTGGCAGCGAGATGTGGCCAGGTGACTAAGCCTGGGCTGATGGATAAATACAGAAGGCAGGTATACAGCTCCGAGGGTGTGTTACTAGGAGTGGGGGCAGCTATTATCCAGCCTTTTTCTCCTTCCTGCTGGTTTTAACCCAAATCTGATGGCTCATGCTAGAGAAGACATCTTGAACTGTGAGGTAGAAACTCTGTTGAAAATAGGTGGAGCGAATAATAAAAGGAGCCTACTTTGAGAGAGAGTATTTGGTGGGATGTAGAGGTTATGAGGTTAAATAAAACAAAGATATCACACATAAAACTATGTCCAGACAACATCTATGTGGTTGCTTATAAGCAGAATTGATTTAATTTTAATAGGCCAGAGCCCACTAAGTTTTGTACTGACGAAGAGTCACAACCTGGCCTATAAAAGCCTTTGACTATTCAACAGTAAGGTGATGCCACTCTCCCAGCCAGCACCAACAGAAACACTATGAAAGTTGTGAATCTTCAAGAAGGGCACATACACACCCGGCTGGCATGGCTCAGTGGTTGAGCATCGACCTATGAACTGGGAGATCATGGTTTGATTCCAGGTTGGGGCACATGCCTGGGTTGCAGGGTTGGTCTCCAGTGAGGGGCATGTGGGAGGCAGCTGATCGATGATTCTCTCTCATCATTGATGGTTCTATCTCTTTCACCCTTCCTTTTCTCTCTCTGAAATAAATAAAAATATATTTTTTAAAAAGAAGGGTATATACTTCCAAATATCATGAATAAGAAACATGTCCCAAGGAGGAAAGCCAGAGCCCACAGATGAAGGGAAAAGGGGGTCCTTCCCAGTAAGCAGAATGGGGCCTACCAGAAGACTGGACATATTTCCCTTTTTTTGCCCAGAGGGATCTGATCATTTTTAGGGATAAGTCACCATTTTGTTTTGCTACTTGTCTTGTTCTTATTGCACTTTTGGATGTGTTATATCAGGTAACTTAGATTTCTTTAGGCCCAGAGCATGAGCAGTCACACTTAGACCTGATGAAGATTGCTAAGTATTATTTGAAAACCTGAATTTCGGTGAATCTGATGAAACTTTGGGATTTTTGTTTCCTCTGGGGGTAAGAAGTTGAATGTGTTTTAAACATAAAATGTAACTTTGCACAGAGATACTTGGATGGTCAAAGGGAGACATAATTGTCCTCTAACATCTATTCTCCGCTTTCTTCTTCAGCGAAAGAAACTAAGGGCTATGGATGGCAGTGGTATGTACAGTGTCCAGGAAGTGTCACCAAAGGAGATAACGTGGCCTAATCCTGACTCCTTTGTTTGTATCCTGCTGTCTCGAGTGCAGATGTGATGGCTGGTGTTGGCTCCTGTTGTGTGCTGAGAATAATGGTGAAGCCATCACTGCAGTCCTGGATCAGCCATGTCCACTTGAATGATCATAAAAAGGTTCACCAAGTTTAAAGCCACTTTGATTTGGGTTTTCCATTGTTCTCATATGATTCTAACTGCTCTAGGAATACATTTTCACTATGGAAAATTGAAGATACATATTTGTAAGCAGGTGTCTTTAGAAATCATGCTGGGAAAGATGGCTCAGGAGGAAGAAAGGGAGGCGTCGGCACAGTAAGGTTCCTGCAGGCTAGCACTTATGTTATAAAAATTATTTGCAAAAAATCACAGCCCTGCATTTTTTTCCCTGATGAGATTTCCCACTGCTCTGTGGTAAGTGGTACATCAATATAATTGCTCACCTGTTTTCTTTCTTCAGAAACTAAATGTAGTTTACAATTAAAACCCGTTTTCCCCCCCTCTTACTCATTTTAATAGGAGGCACTCACATGAGTAACACTTTTCTAAAGACTCAATCACTGTTTCCAGTCTCTTATAGTCCCTAGCAAAAGCTTTATATTAAGCAACTTTTGCAAAACTTCTGCAAATTTACATATATGCCTGATACAAATTTTAACTTAATAAAACAAAGAAAGCAAGGGTGTGTTGGTGGTAATTTTTTTCTGAAACAATAAAGAGTGCACTGTGTGGGCTGCCCCCATCTTCACTGTTTTCCCATGTAAGGCTTGAGAGAAGGAAGTCAAACCACAACCCCATTAGGTAATAGGCTATGCGTGAATAGAATTTATCTGGAATGAGGAAGGGAAAGATTCAACTTTGAAATATTTTCCTCAACAGCATATTTCTCTTTTGCTGCAAAGCTGTGCCTGAAACATCAGGTGAGACACAGGAAGAGCCTGGAATCCCTCATCCAGCCTATACCAAGGGCTTTCTGGAGGTGTGCAATCATTAGGGATATAGAAGGTGTCACTCAATAGATGTGTGATTTAACAACAGTCCTCACCAGGCTCATTTCCAGTGGAAATGGGAATGAAATAGAGTGCTGAGGAGCTTTGACTTAACCCAGACCCTGACTGTGATTATCGGGTCAACCATCAAGCAATTGTGTGGATTAGGAGATGGTGTAGTAAGTGGTTAAGAGTGTGAACTCTGAGGCCAAATTGCCTTGGTACCACTTTTGCCTCTGCTACTTCTTCATTGTGTAGCTTTCAGCATGTTATTTTATCTCTCTGTGCCTCAGTCATTTCATCTATAAAATGGGGATTTACCCGTATATGCACCTTCCTCATAGGGTTGTTGGGAGAGACACATGCAAATAAAAGTGTTGTAATGTGTATCCATGGTGTGTGGCACATTGTAAA
Source organism: Myotis daubentonii (assembly GCF_963259705.1). Lineage (NCBI taxonomy): Eukaryota > Metazoa > Chordata > Mammalia > Chiroptera > Vespertilionidae > Myotis > Myotis daubentonii. Next base: position 135,230,191 of record NC_081842.1, read on the forward strand.
CACTAAACTATCATTTACTTTTTTAAGTGGAATTAGTGAGGTACTAGTTAAACACTGTAATGAGTCAGATCCAGATTTGAATTTTAACCTTGTTACTGACTAGCTAGCTGACCTTGGATTCCTGCTTACCCTGCTAGCCTGTTCTGTCTCTATCTTCCTCTGGCTGTCCTTGCTTTCGCCACAAAGACTTTCAGTTTCTTTAGCTCTCTTTGTAGCCAGAATATATTATTTCTTCTGGTTGGAATGGCCTTTATTTACTAATAATATTAAAAGCCACCTCCTTGGGAAGGCTGTTTTTGCCCTCCCAGACCAGGTTCAGTTCCTAGGGTATCTTTCAGAGTGTTCTGTATCTCTCTTCCACAGCAGTTGTCATAATGTAGTGAAGCACTCATTTCTGTGATTATTCCTGGCTTTGTTGAGAGGCCATGAGCTCTGAAAAGGGTGAGATACAGCCTGTTTCTGTCAGTCCAGTATCTACACTGGTACCTGGCTCAGGGTAGACACTCAACATCTGACGAATGAATACATAAGTAAGTAAAATGAGTGAGAGAAGAATGCCCTTTTTTGCTGGTTTTATAGACTATGAGCTTCTTGAAGACAGACATATTTCATTTATCTTTCTATCCTGAGTGCTGGCAATTAATAGGAACTCAATATATCTGTTAGATGAATGATTCAAATGTTGCATTTCAAGCTAAAATGCAACATTCTGGCTTGAAAATATGCATTATTATTTCCTTCGAGAGGCTTTTGTTGAATATGACTATCTATATGAATATTATCTTCTTTTCTCTCTGGATTAAGAAAGTATTACTTGTGTTAATTTCTCTTTTATGATGTTAGGATTATTTCACTAAAGTATATAAAATATTTAGACAGTGATTATGAAAGCTTTGATCTCAGAATCCCTTTATACCTTAAAAGCTATTGAGGGTCCCAAGAAGCTTTTATTTTTGTGGATTCTATTTAACACAGAAAATTTTAAAAAGAATATTTAAAATATTTATTTATTTGTTTAAAATGACAATGAGAAAGTCTGGCAGAGTAGCTCAGTTGGTTGGAGTATCATCCCAATAGGCCAGGGTTGTAGGTTCAATCCCTGGTCAGGTCACATTCAACAACCAACCAATAAATGTATAAATAGGTGGAATGGTGAATTGATGTTTCTCTCTCTCTCTTTCTCTCTTCCTTCTTCTCTCTCTAAAATCAATCAATAAAATAAAATAAAATGACAGTGAGAAAGAAGACATTAATATAGAATAGCTAATTTTTATGAAGTTAAAATGGAAAAACATTTATCTGTTTAAAATAACAATGACAAACTCAGTATACCTTAGCAATATTAACTAATTTTAATGAAATTAATTATATTTTACTAATGGATCTTTTAAAAAATATATTATTTTTATTTATTTTAAAGAGAGAAGAAAGGAAAGGGAGAGAGAGAGAAACATCAATGTGAGAGTGACACAGCAATTGGTTGCCTCCTGTACTCAGCCATACCAGGGATTGAACCTGCAACCAGGGTATGTGCCCTTAACAAGGAATCAAATTGGCAATCTTTCAGTGCATGGGAGAATATTCCACCAACTGAGTCACACCGGCCAAGGCCTAATGGATCTTTTGCTCAAGCATGATTTTGCTGTATAATACATTGGTCATTCGGAAAATACTGATTCATTGAGTGAATACTTGATCTTCCAAGTGTTGGCTATACAATATTTAAAAATTTACAGTTGTTAATATCATTCATCTCATTAGAAAAGTCTTTAAGCATTGGAAGCTGTCAGGTTTACATTAACAGATGCAAGTTTTTCTTGCATAAAGATGAGAGATTTCAAATTTTAAATTTTCCTTGAAGGCTCAAATTTTATCTTTGGCAGCAAATAATGTCTGTTGTTTTTCTTCAAGTGGCAAGCTCTCTTTACTCAATCTCAAGAAATGTCTGTTAAATAGCCATGTGTAATTAACAATAGTTTGCTGTCAGTTGTCTTTCAAAGAAAAATGTTACTCCATGAGAAAATAAGTTATTTCTGCTTGCAACTCAAACAATTGTATATATATTGATGTAGAGTGTTGAAGTGCTTTGTGCATACTTTCTATTTTATCACACAAAATATTGAAAAGACATCTAGTCAATGGTCAAGATTAACTAAAGTCAGTCATTTTTCCTGTCTTACTTGAGGTGAAGCATACTTTTCTCAGATAACAAGGCAAAACAAAATTCGCCACCCCAAGATGTGTCTCTTTGGCACGAGGATTATTTTAGGCTGATTATTTCTCAGCAACAAAGGGCTCAGGAAGAACCTTTGACCTCCCCGGTAACTGCCTAAAAAAATTTAGACAGAGGATCTGCTCCAGGAAGGGAGCTATCTTCATAGATAATTGCAGTATAGTATAAGCTAGGTGAGGTAGACAGGGAGGAACCTAGCAAAGCCTATTTGTGAAAATTCCTCTCTGTGACACATTGTTTCTGTATGGCCCAGCAAACACTGATTTACCAAACACTTATTCTTTTTATTCTTCTTGCAAATTGCCTCCCTTCCCTTTGAAATGCCAGACCCTTCCCTACTTTGTTATTCTGAGTCCAAAATGACACATATACCTCATTTTGCCTGTCTTTGAAATCTCTCATCTTTATGTAGATTCTCCATATGCACAAAATTAAACTTAATTTTCTCCTGTTAATCTGTCTTGTGTCAATTTAATTCTTAAATCAGCCAGGAGAACTTGGGTGGAGTAGAAGGTTTTTCTCCCCAACAGAGGACATAAAACTGTTTGCCCCCTTTTTTCTGCAAGTATATGGTGGTAACGAACACAGAGGCTACTGGTACAGGCTAGAGCTCTTGTCTCCTTTGGTCCTAAGGCAGCAGCTATCTTACCACTTTCGCTTTTGCACAATTAGTGTAAATGTCAACACAATGAAAAAGGCAAATAACATCTTAGTAGTGTTATTAAAATAGTTTTGATTTCATGGACCAATAAAAAAATCTCAGGGAACCCAGGGGGCAACAGGCCACCTTTGAGAATCGCTATAATAGGGTATGCTAATATTAAATTAAGACTCATTGAGCCCTGGCTGGGTAGCTCAGTCGGTTAGAGCGTTGTTTGAGTTCGATCTCTGATTAGGGCACATACAAGAAGCAATCAATGAATGTATAAATGAGTGGAACAACAAATCAATGTTTCTCTCTCTCTTTCTCCCCCTTCTTCTCGCTGTCTCCCTTTTTCTCTCTTGCTAAAAAAGACTCATTGGCATCACATGGATGGAATTTACAACAATGTGGTCTTTTAATTAAGCACCTTTCTGCGCTCTCTATTCCACCAGGAACAGAAAAACCAACAGCATCAAAATGTTACAAAAGTTTACAATGACTAGAGTTTAGATTAACATACAAGAAATATCTCACCAATAATTAGTAATGTAAAAAAGAAGTTTCAAAATGTCTTTTTAAGAATTTCTATGCCTGGATACGTTTAAGAATTTAAGAGATGGCAATAATAATAATGAATAAGATCCTATTTAAATGCCCTTTAACTTCTCTCCTTAGAGACCTATCAGATATCATTTTTATTTTAACTTTAAAACATGTCTGTGATGTGGTTACACAGGACTTGATATCGCCTTTATTTTACAGGTGAGAAGGAGTCGGGAGTTTGAGACTCAGTCATAGTCACGGAAGACATTGGAGATTGAACCAGAGGAGCTTTCCTGTTTCACATTCAATGACTTTTCCCTTTTACCTCTGAGACTCTTGGTCCATCCAGGCTCAGCACACATGTTTCACTTTAATAAAAAGAGAAGGTCCCATTGAACTCTAGAGTTTGGAAATCCCCAAGGTTGAGTTTGCAAAATAACTAAAAACCTGCAGGGAAAGGGTGACTCCCAGAACTTTTCCAGGTTCCGTTTCTGGTGATAAATGGAAATTCATAGGAAGGAAGAAATTCTCTCAGCCTGGGCTACATCACTTGCTAAATTTGGAATTCCAGATTTAGAGAAGCACCCTGCGATGATGCAGACTTCCACCCTGATGTCCTGGAAGTGCAGATAGATTTTCCCTTCCCTTTTGGAACCCGGGGGGAAACCTGGCTAAGGAGTCTATGGCCATGACCTGCTGTGACTGACTGGGGATATTATTTGGAGATTTAGACCGAATGTGTTGAAGGGGAACAGGATGTGGGTGGGGACCTGTGATGAGTGAAGAGAAGGGAAATGTGAGCCTCTGGTCCTGCAGCAGAAGTAGTTTCAAAACGTCATGTTCCTATTTACTAGCCTGTTTCAGGTAACAGAATCTTCCCTACGTGTCACCAGTGAGTAATTGCCATAACAACGCTGTATTTATGTGACCCATATTTTACCTCCTCAAAGCAGAGGAAGACCCTTAAAGAAACACAAAGACCTCCAATTGCGTGTAGGGAAGAGCAACTGTTTTCCCTCCTCCTCCCTGTCCTGAGGTCCTTGCCTCTTGACAATACTCTTACCTTTTTCTTATTTCCATTGCACCCTCTACTCTTTAAATCCTAGCCCAGGATTGAAATGGAAGGTAGAGGTGAAGTATTTCTGAATGGAGCCTTCCTGACCCAAGCCACCTGGTGGGCAGGCAGCAGCTGAGTGGCCTCCGGCGGCCCAGGGTCAGAGAGAGATCACAAGGAGGCACATTGCTCAGATGCAATCACTTCTTGGCCATTTGAAAAACGCTTGCCTGGGTGGAAAACTAGACAAGATTTGCCTACGAGTTGCAATGGCATTGTTCTTCTGTGCCAAGAATATCAATCAGTTCAAAAGTCCCTGTCCTGTGAGCGTCGGTGAGATGTGGGCATGCACAAACAAGCAGCAGGGTAAGCTTCCTGTTTGGGGCTAGTGGAAATGTCAAGGCTGGATAGTGGAATAATTGTTTATTCTGCCCCGGCCTGGTTTTCCTATCCCCCTCTCACCCCTTCTGTAGAACCTCATAACTTTCTCCCCTGTCTTGATCCTGTGGTTTCCAGCCGTAGTGTGCTCAGCTTAGGAGCCTGAGCTCTTCGGAATGAGAGGTGATAGGACACCTGGGCAGGATCGAAAAACACCTTAAAAGAAAGAGCACCTGTCCATGGGCCGGAAGACCTACGCCCTCGTTTGCAGTCGCTTATTAGCTTATACTAAGCCACGAACTTCTCTCTGCCTCGGTTTTCCACTTTAAACCGAGGATAATAGTGCTCTTTTTGCTTTGTAAGGGCCCATGGCTATTATGTAGCACTATTTATTTAGTGACGTGGTATTTATTGACATGCTTCACTCCAGTTCCTAGAAGAGTGACTGGTGCATTGCAGGTGCTCAATAAACATTTGTTAAATGGATGGCTATTTTTGGAAATGTTTTATAAACTGTAAAAGCACTGAACACATGTTTTTATTATACTTCTTGCAGGTGATGCTAGAGTTGGGCAGCGTTCCAAGCCCTTCTCCTGTGGTGTGTGGTATATGAGCAGGCTGGGTCCTGCCACACCTGGGGTTACCTGGGGTCTCTCTCTAGGCCATGGCATCTGCTTGCTCTCCACGACCCCATCTCCTTGTGTGGAGTTGCCACACTGCCCAGCATTTTGTAGTCTGATGCAAATGTTGGTTGCTGGAGGGCTGACCTTATACATTCATAACATGCTCTCATATAATACAGAAGACAGATACTGGCATTGGGAATTTGATTGGTCTTGGAAATTTCAAGGGTGTTTCAGATCAAGTAAGGGACAACAGTAAATACCATGATTATAATAAAAGAAAGAATTTTAGAAGCATTCTTATGGAGAATTCCTATTTTTTAAACCTTATTACGGGCTAAATTGTGTCCCCTCAAATCCACACGTTAAGTTCTAGCCCCCAATGGGACTGTGTTTGGAGATAGGGCCCATAGGAAGGTAATTAAGGTCAAATGAGATCATAAGGGTGGGGCCCCAATTCTATAGGACTGGTGTCCTTATGAGAAGAGGAAGAAATCCAGATGTGTGTCTCTCTCTTTATCCCTTCTCCCTCCCCCCTCCATAAAGGCCATGTGAAGACGGACCAAGAAGGTATCTGTCTGCAAGTGAGGCAGAAAGCTCTCACCGGGGACTGAGTTGGTTGATCTGAGACTTCTAGGCTCCAGAACTATGACAAAATAAAATTCTGTTGTTTAAGCTGCCCTGTCTGGTCTTTTGTTATGAGGCCTGAGCAGAGTAAGACAGTCTGTGTACAGGGAAGTGGGACCTAAAATGGCGTTGGGACTAGGTCATGGGCGGAGGCTAGAAGAGTTTAGGTGCATGCTAGAAAAAGCTTAGATTGCCTTGAAAGGACTGTTGGTGGAAATGTGAAAATTAAAGGCCATTCTGTTGAGATCTCACACACAAATAAGGAATATGCTTTTAGAAACCGGAAGAAAGTTGATCCTTGTTATAAAGTGTCGAAGAACTTGGCTGAATTCTGTACCAGTGTTTTGGGGGACGGTAGAACTCATGAGTGCTAAATGGGGTATTTAGCTGAGATTTCTAAGCAAAGTTAAAGGAGTAGCTTAGTTTCTCCTTACCCCTTATAGTAAAGAGCAAGAGAAGAGAGAGGTAAATTGAAGGAATTGTTACGTAAAAAGGAACCAGAACTTGGAGATTTGGAAAGTCCCAGCCTATCCATATTGCAAAAAATGAGAAAGGCATTCTGAGGAAAACACTAAAGGTGCTCTCATCCATTTGATAAGGAGATTAACATGGGTGTGAACCATGGATTCAATCAACCATTTTAGCAGAAACCCAGACTAGAGATGGAATTACAGCATCAGAGCACGCTTCCAGCTGGGACTAAATGGAACGGAGAAAACAGAATAGAAGGAAAGAAGGCTGTCAGACTTCCTGAATTCTTATAGGAGGGAACATTAGAGCTATCCAGCTGCAAGCATGCCTTATCCTTTAAGAAAAGGGAAGGATGACCCCAAAGGTGATTCAGAGATCCTTGAGATTATTACTCCCACATGGGTTTAGGAGCAGGGCTGGTTTCTCCCAGGTTTCAAAGGGTGGGGCTAGTTCTTGGTATTAGCAGGCCTGGCTGCCCCTGCCCAGAGTCTCAGGGGCAAGGCCATCACCTTGGGCTATGGGGATGATGCACATGGAGCACAGAGGATTATTCTTCAGTTTTTGGATCAAATGAGATTTTTGCTAGGTTTTGAATTTGCTTGGGACCTCTCACCCTTCTCTTCCTCCCTCCCTCCCTCCCTCCCTCCCTCCCTCCCTCCCTCCCTCCCTCCCTCCCTCCCTCCCTCCCTTCCTTCCTTCCTTCCTTCCTTCCTTCCTTCCTTCCTTCCTTCCTTCCTTCCTTCCTTCCTTCCTTCCTTCCTTCCATCCTTCCCTCCTCCCTTCCAATTTCTTCCTTTGGGAATGGGACTGTCTATCCCATGCCTGTCCCTACATTGTGTTTTGGAAGCAGATGACTTGTCTGATATCACAGGTGCATAGCTGGGGAGGAATTTTGCCTCAGGATGAATCAGTTTTACTCATATAAGAGTTAGATGATATTTAGATGAGACTTTGGATTTACAACTTTAAAGTTGACATTGAATGAATTAAGACTCTGGGGACTATTGGAATGAGGTGAATGTAGTTTGCATGTGAGAAGGACATGAATTTTGGGAGGCCAGAAGGTGGAATGTTGTGGACTGAACTGCATCCCCTTCCAAATGTTGAGGTCCTAACTCCCAGTGTGACTGTATTTGGGAACCAGTGCCTATAAAGAGGCAATAAAGGTAAAGTGAGGTCCGGAGTGAGGGCCTTAATCTGATGGGGCTGGTGTCCTAAGAAGAGGGACACCAGATGTCTCGTCATTCTCTCTCCACACCTCCCCTCCTCTACCCTCCCCTCCTCTACCCTCCCCTCCACTACCCTCCCCTCCTCTGCCCTCCCCTCCTCTGCCCTCCCCTCCACTGCCCTCCCCTCCACTACCCTCCCCTCCACTACCCTCCCCTCCTCTCCCCTCCCCTCCACTACCCTCCCCTCCTCTACCCTCCCCTCCACTACCCTCCCCTCCTCTACCTTCCCCTCCTCTACCCTCCCCTCCTCTACCCTCCCCTCCTCTACCCTCCCCTCCACTACCCTCCCCTCCTCTGCCCTCCCCTCCACTGCCCTCCCCTCCACTACCCTCCCCTCCACTACCCCCCCCCCCCCACCGTGTCTCCAGAGGAGAGGCCATGAGGAGGGATCACGAAAGTGTTTGTCTGCAAGTGAGAATCAGAGCTCTCACCAGGGACCCATTGGCCAGACCTTGATGTGAGACTTCCAGTCTACGAAAGTGAGAGAAAATACATTTCTGTTGTTTAAGCCATCCAGTGTATGCTATTTCGTTATGGAAGCCTAAGCTGACTAATGCAGTCCTCCTCTCCTTTTGATTTCTCTGGCTCACTGTGAATTGTCATCCTAAGGAGCATAGCTCTGTCTTCATCCTATGGCACATCGCAGCCAGGAGCTGGGTGCACATGTCTGAATATCCCTGTGATCCAAGCATGATGGAGAGGAGGAAACAGCACAGCTACAACCCACGGAATTACTGTAGGTTGTGGAGAGCAGCTCTTTAGCCTGCCTGGCCTGAAATAATTCGGAAACATTGAATTAAGCCTCAGGAGTGTGAAAGGGTATAGGTTATTTCAGTTAGGCTGTGAAGTTTCCTGAAAACCACATGTATAAGGTTGATGACTTTCTATTAAAACAGTGTTTCCAAAATTAGTTGTGATAAATCAACTTTGCTCACACAACTGTGATTGACACTCAAAGTCACTCCTAAGTGATATTGCTAGTGTACATGCCCAGGGAAATTATTGTTTGGGAGAAACTACTAGTATTTTACACAGTGTGGGAACAGAACAAGTGTGAAGACTGAATTTGGTACCTCGGTTTTAGTTCTAAACCTGCCACAGTCTTTTCATTATTTAGCACAAATATTAAAATGATTTGACAAAAATGAGTCAAAATTAGTCTCTCACAATTTTTCTCAAACTTTAATGTTCCTGCAAGTCACCTGAAGAGCTGGTAAAGATACAGGTTCTGACCCAGGGGGTTGTGGTTGGAGCCCCAGCCTTTGCATGCCTAAGTCTCAGTTTATGTTGCTGCTGCTGATCTAGCAGAGGTCGAGTGTGCTGGGTATTAGACTGAATATTGAAGTGTAGAATTTTCTCCATGGATAAAATAACATGTGGGATTAAGATGTTGCTTTATTTTTCAGTAATCAGAATTCCTCTCTAAAAATGGTTCTAAACCTTGCAATTCATTGACATGGACAACAATGTGGTGATTGTGGGAGGTGTGGAGGGGGAGAAGGGGAAGGAGAGGTGAGGTGGAAGAGGATAAATGATGATGGAATAAAATAAAATAAAATAAAATAAAATACTATTGAAGTGCATTAGCCACCACCCCCCCACCTACAACAAACAAACATCCACATGCAAAACAAAAACACAAATAACTACCCTATGGAGATTGTAATAATGTGAGCAGCAATTACTTGACATGAATATGAGCTTAATATTTGTTGATTGGTTGATTTGTTGCAAGTAGATCTTCTGAGATGAAGACAAATATCTTCTAAGGCTATAACATGATTTAGAGGGTCTACAATTCTGTGCATTTAGAGACAAGGCCAATTGCACAGGGCCAGTGAGAAAGCATGGCTCATTGAATACTAGCAACACTGCACCTCTGCAAATAGCCACATTCATTTGGGATGAGCTAATACTTTGGGAAACTGTTAGGGAGATTGGTTTCATTCTTTTATTACTGGGTACTCCCTGGAGTAAAGGAAAGGCACTGAAAAGTTTAGCAAGAGTTGGTAAAGCTGAGTCCTTATTTGCAGGCTTGGCAAGTATGTGGGTGTGCCATTGTTCAGTTCATTGTGATTTATGACAAGCAAATTCCTACTGCTCCCTCTAGGGACTGCCAGAACCTGGCTTGCGTGTGGGTGCAACCAGAAAATTCCCAAGGGTCAAGGGAAGGCTAAAACTCCTATTTGAAGTAATCATTTGTGCACTTTCAGCATATGTGTAAATGTACTTGTACACATATTAGGTAAGAGATGATGATTAACAAATTAAAATTCAGAGCATATTCACTTATTTTTGCTAATCCTCATCTGATGATAGTTTCCCATTGATTTTTTTGTTTTAAGAGAGAGTGGACTAGAGAGAAGGAGAGAGAGAGAGAGAGAGAGAGAGAGAGAGAGAGAGAGAGAGAGAGAAAGAGATATGTGGAAGAGACACATTAATTAGTTGCCTCCTGCACATGCCTTGACTGGGGCCAGGGATTGAATCTGCAACCCAACTATATGCCCTTGACCAGGAATCAAACCAATGAGCAACACCGGCCAGTGTCATTTTCTATTTTAAATCTTACTAAACCAGATTCCTCAAAATATATAAGAGAAATCAGTTTTACAGAGTTATAAGGAAGAGTATTTGTTGAATGTTGGAAATAATATGTTGTCACATTTGTTGCCAATAAACTGAGTTGGATGAAGGTGGTGCTTTTGTTTTGTATTTTGTTTGTACCTTTTTTTCTTTTGTAAATTGGACTTGACCCTGGGATTGACACTGTAGCAACAGGTCTTTATGACTATTGCCAATAGAAAAAACAGCTACCAGTTTTGGAGGATGATTGATTTGAAGCAGGGTTTTCGGATTAAATCACTTCAACGCTTTGCCCAAATAATTTTGAATTTCTGGTTTTCTTGACATTATCGATGAGTAGAAAATTTCAACATTGATAAAAGTTTATGTTCCATGGGAGAAATCTGGGTAAGATTGAATTTTGGAAAAGTTTCATGTTGTATGAAAGTTGCCTGTTCCTGCCTACCCGTAAGCAAAATCTGTAACTAACAGGTTCAGTTTGCATTGTTCTCCATTTCGCTTGCTCCCCAAATCTGGTTGTAACACAAACATTCTTTTTTTTTAAAATTTATTTTTATTGATTTCAGAGAAGGAGGAGGAGGGAGAGAGAGAGAGAAACATCCATGATGAGAGAGAGTCACGGATCGGCTGATTCCTGCACTCCCCCTACTGGGGATCGAGCCCGCAACCTGGGCATGTGCTCCGACCAGGAATAGAACCCCGGGACCCTTCAGTCCGCAGGCCGATGCTCTACCTGCTGAGCCACACCGGCAGGGGCCAAATATTCTTTCTATATTATGTGATCATAAATGATTGCTGCTGAAATTCTGACAGGATTCTATTTCCATGGACAGAAACCGATTTGGAGGTACCCAAGGGAAAAATATAAAAAGAAGAAAGAAACATTTTTCAATCTTACACATAATTTTGTTTTTATGTCTTTGACAATGATTTTGTTTTACTCAAAGAATTAAAGGCTTAAAAAAATTAAGTTTCATTTTTGTTCCTTATCATATCAACTCTCCATAGTAAAAGATTGAATGTTTTGAGGAGGGCTCTGAAGTTTGCTAGATAATAAAGGCATTGAAAGAATGGCAAATTTGGGTTGGGTTCTAATAGTGGCAAAGCTTTCTGCATGTTCATAATTGCTTCTCAGGTCTTGGTAATTCTGAAAACCACATGTATAAAGTCTATGAATTTATATGTCACATATATAATGACTATAGTGTGGCATATCTGACTTCTCTTAAGTTGCATCAATGTCAGCTAAATTTCGGATTGATAGTGAGGCAGAGAAACTGTGGTACGACTTTAAGTTTACCTAAACTTAATATGTGTCTTTATTCATGGATGTATTCATTTGGTATTCATAAGCCATATGCTCTGCAAGATACTGGGTATACAAAGATGAATGAACGTATCTTCAAGTAATAAGTAATTTTAATGTTAAACGATAAAGAAAGATATCCAGCCCTAACCAGTTTGGCTCAGTGGATAGAGCATCCGTCTGTGGACTGAGGGGACCCAGGTTCAATACTGGCCAAGGGCATGTACCTTGGTTGCAGGCACATCGCCAGTAAGGGGTGTTCAGGAGGCAGCTGATCGATGTTTCTCTCTCATCAATGTTTCTAACTCTCTATCCCTCTCCCTTCCTCTCTGTAAAAAAAAAAAATCAATAAAATATATTAAAAAAAGAAAGATATCCAATTTGCATTCAAGAAGGAAAGAAGAGGATAATCCATAGAGAAATGAAATCCAGGTAACCTCAGATTTTTTTAAAACTCTAAATGCCAAGGACAATGAAGCAACCTACAGAACTGTGGGAGAAAATATTGTGACCAATCCACACTCTATATGTAGTCTCTGTGGTGGAGATCAGAAAATACACCCTCACATACTCTTTCATGGGAAAAAATGTTTGAACATATATTATAGCCAATCAGAAATTAAATAAAATGAGGAGCTTAAATTGAGTGATTAAAATGAGCAATAAAATGAGTGATTTATAAACTAAATGCAACTGTCAAAAAAGGAGAAGATACATAATTAAAATATAATCTTTTTTTGACAAATATCTACCAGATTCCTCCCATAAGCTAGATAATGTTATGGACAGTGAGATTATATTTTAGTAAGGAAGTCAGAAAATAAACAGGATAAGTTTTTAAAATGCATAATATGAAATAACACAGTAGCAATAATTTGGGCATAATAGCTAAGATTTTACTAACAAAAAATGGAATTTGGAGAGAAAATAATAGAAGAAGTAAGTAAAAGAGTGATAAATGCCTTACCTTATATTCAAACAAGAAAAAAAGGGTTTGATAATTTTCAGGTATTTATACACATGTGCACACAAAACACAAAACATAGAAAAATTATTTTTTAGATAAAATAGAAACCAAAGTAAACAGCATTAAACAGGACAACTCATGCTGCTACTACTAATAATAAAGTATCCTCACATCCAAAGTCAGTCTTCTTCATCTGACTGGGTTTCTGCTCTTGCCTCCCCAACTCAGCTACAGAAGTCAAGCCTAAAACCTGGGCATCATTCTTTATTTCTCCTCGTATTCTACACACCCAATCCAGCCCTCTAAATTCTGTTTTTCCACCTCTCGCCTACATCTCAATCTGTCTCCTTCCTTTCATGCTTTCTGCTGCTTTTCTCATGGAGGGCGCCGCCATCTCTTATCTGGCTTCCTACCACAACCACGAAACTGATTTCCCTGCCCTTTGTCTATTCTTCACAGAGAGATCAAAGTAATCTTTCAAAGTCATCTTTCTATAGAGGGAGATCAAAGTAATCTTTTAAAAATGTTTGAAATGCAAAACCATTAAAAATGATTATGTCATTTTTCTGTATAAAACATCATTGGCATTCCATTGTTCAGAATCCGTAATACCCTCCTTTGTAGTTTGCTTCTAGGATCTTTCGTGGCTGATATCATTCTTGTTGCTTTTTATACTCAACATGTGGACATTTGTAATTGCCAAAAACTGGGTCAGGCTCTTTCTCGCCTGGGACCCTGGCTTTTCCCTTTGCTTGGTACTCTCTTCTCTCCGTCCATCTTCCATTGCCTGGCCAGTTCCTACTCTCAGGCATCGCTCCTCCTTGTAAACCTTTCTTGAGTCTCATCTCTCGCAAATCTAGTTGAGCTCCCATTGGAAGTGTTCCTTTAGGACCTTGAACTTCCCCGACGATAGCACCTTTCCCACTTTTTTACAATAGCCTGTCGATGTGTCTGCAAACCGAACTGCATTGTAAACCCCATAAACCGGTGGGCCATACCTCCAGGTAATGATAATAAAAAAGCCAAAATGAATCAATGAAAGGACTCAACCAAGATAAATAAATAAATAAACCCCAAAGCAGAAAAGACTCTTCATTTGAAAAGAGGCATGTGCAAAATAAAGTGCATAGATCTGTGGCAAGCATAATCAAAAGGAAAAGTACACACACACTTGAAAAATTTGGTAGGAAAAAAGGCAACAAATATCAAGGATATTTAAAATTGTGCTAAGGATTTAGGAGACCTTTTTAAAATGGTAAATTCCCTGGATAAACATGAATGACCAAAATTGTCTTAATAATTCAGAAGTCTGAAAACGCCAATAATTATAGAATGAAAAAAGTTCCCAAGTAATTACATTTAAATAGGCTTATATGCTTGACAGATTTACATCTCTCACATTTTCAAAGAGCAGATCGTTTCTTTTAGATAAATTATTCCATCATATAGAACAAGACTTTAAAATCTATTGAATTAATTCTGTGTAGATGAAATGAATCTGCTTCTAAAAGCTGAATAAATTACTAAAACCTGCTGCTTTAAATAGCAATCTCATCTTTGACTATATCTTCAGAATCCTTAAACTAATTACAATCCATTACAACAGCCCTTTAATCAGTCACTCACGGCATCCAAATAGGATGCACTGTATCTTGAATTCCTGGAATTCAAGAATGACTTAATGGGAGTAATAGATTAGCATATTACACAAATGATTCCAATGAGAATATAAATAGTCAAAAATATGAAACCATTTCAACACCAATCTGGATAAAAATTCTTAGAAAACTACAACACAGTGAATACTTACTCAAATAGCTGATGTATATCCGAAGGCTAAACACTAGCAGTACTCTCATTAAAACCGGGAGCATGCCTAGGAGGCTTAATGTCGCCATTGCTATTTGTAGGAATGCTCTGAACAGGAGTTTTGGCTTATAATTGACTAAAACCTGCTAGCATATTTTTGCTTTGATTTTGATTGTGGAAGACTACATAGACAAATACCAGCTTTAGATGGAATTTTGGCATCCTTGAGGTCCTGTCTGATAAAAATATCACACGATAAAAGGAGACATAGGTACTACTATTTGTAATACTTTAAACAATAAAATAAAATTTAAAGAAAGTAAAAAAAATCACATGGTTATGTAAATGATCACCACATTTGATCAGTGATGACTTGCAGTTAATATTGGCCTAAAGCCCTAAGATATTTTCATTTTAGTCCAAAAATAAAAAAATTACCATTTATCATGATTTAGTCTAGTACAGGTATTGAGAGAGAATGGCTTAATGGAGAACGTTACATCTGTGAAGATAAGCAGCAGGGTCTCACGAATGAACCAGACACTGTTACAAGAAGCGTGGAAAGGAGGGGTCTGTATTAATTGCACTCTCTCTTACTCCGGTGCTTAGGAACACTCCTAAAAAGCTGGCACATATCAAACCTGCTTGGCACCTGAACTCAGAATGTTCTTTCCCAATGCTCACCTCCATTCCCTACTGAGCCACCCAATATCAAGACAGAGGAACAAGGCATGGAGTTCTGCTGCTGGGGCACAGCCCCTGGTCACATGCAGCTGTGACCAGGGAATGCATGCCCCTCCCTGAGGTGCCAAGGGAATGAACGTGAAACCTCTGACTTCCTTCCCGTGAGCTCTCCCCTGCACTCAGTGATGCCAGCTGTGCTTTGCCTGAGTCCGTGATATGACAATATTCATTTTAAACCAATGACGGTTTGTAAATACCACTGAACTATATACTTAAATGGATAAGATGGTAAATTTTATGTTATATGTATTTTACTGAATGTTTTTATAGTGATGGAATATTTCATTATTAACTGACCTAATTGATGTCAGTTAATAATGATAATTATAGGTATCTCTGGGAAGACAGGAGGTGGTAATAACTGGGAATCACAGGACGCTAGGTATGTTCCATTTATTGATCTGGATGTACATAGAGATTTAGAAAACAGTAAAAATTTATTTGCACTGTACACTTAAAATTAGTGCACCTGACATACTTTACTGCATGTCAAACAATCAAAATAACAAGTCATGAAAAGATACTTTATCCAAAAAAGAAATACAAATGCTCAGAAAACATAAGTAAATATAGTCAGCTTCATTGGATATTAAGAAAATGCCAATTAAACTACTGCTATAACCTCCACAAAACTGGCTAATACACTGTTTGATCAGTCAAGCACATTGACTAATACACTACTTGTGGAAGTGCAAATTGGTGCAACTGTTTTGGAAAACTATGATGTTGCCGGGCCAGTGTGGCTCAGTGATTGAGCATTGACTTATGAACCAGAAGGTCATGGTTTGATTCTGGTCAGGGCACATGTCCGAATTTCAGGCTCAATCCCTAGTAGAGGGTATGCAGGTGGCAGCCAATCAATGATTCTCTCTCATCATTGGTGTTTCTATCTCTGGCTCCCTTTCTCTTCCTCTCTAAAATAAATACAAGTATGTTTTTTTAAAAAAAGAAAACTGTGACATATCTGCTAAGCTAAAATAGACAATTCTTTCAAAAAACATTCAGTAACAATAAAAGGGGAGTAATATAATTAAAATTAAATTATATAGTACTAGTAAAAATCATAGGTTTGTATGCATACCAGTACTCATATCATGAAATGAAATAATTATTTAAAGCTGTGCTAAATTTTCAGTTATTCAAGTACACTTACACTACAGGTATTTAAGGAAATTGTTCCACTTGGAAATTTTTTACATCTTGTGAAGATGGATTAGCAGCAGAATGTCAACTGTATCAGCTTAAATTTTCATGATAAAGTAAAACTCTAAAATTACTACAACAAAATCTCAATGATTTACCTGGTATAATGAAGAGTTTGAAAAAGAGTATAAGAGAAAAGCAAGGAACCCAAAACACAGTTGATGTCCCTAATCTACCCTCAAAAATATGTGTAATAAGAATGCTCTTATACCCTTCAGTTGTGTTGGGAAACTAATTCAAGCACAGCATATTTTAACAGGACAGGACTACCTACCCAAGAATAAAAGGCCACAGGACTCTTCAAGTCTTCTTCTTTGATCAGAGACAAACTACATGGCACGCAAGGGATTTTGGAACTGACTTGCCATGTTTAGAGAAGGTAGGAATGCAGCTATTACATGTAAAAGGTTGCTTAAACCAAATAAAGCCTCCATACTGCATGTTACAAATAATGGTCTGAGCCCAGGATGTAGTTTGTTCATAGGAACCTGCTCAAGAAATAATCCCACTGACAAGTCTCAAGGGTAAAAATTATTTCATACATGACTCCTGGTATAAAAACGTTCTTCTCATTCCACTCCAGAGAAGATGCTGGAATTACTTTACAGGCCGTGGAGGCCGAGACACGGGGAAAGTCAAAGATTACTAGTATCCTGGATCCTGAAAGCTGATTGCTTTCCATCTTGACATTTTTAGACCCTAAGCTTGAAAGATACTTTTATCAAATGATTTATTTGAATGCAAAATATATTAGAAATAAAAGTGTAAGTGAAGGGAAACATCTGCAAGTTCTCAGAAAGCATCCGGCCCCACAGTGGACACCACTTCAATGCGTGAGATTATTGCAGTGAAACTGCATCATCGCCATCAACCAAATCCTCAAGGCCAACAGTTGAAGGGAAAGGAACTTTCCCTTCTTCTTTGCTGTCAGAAAGGAAGGAAAGCTTGTTGGAAACATGTCCGTTAGCAGTACTTATTCTGGTAGAATGATCCAGAATATCTCTCCTTTACCACATTGCTAAAACTGAGCATTTATTTAATGTCATCAGTGTGCAGTGTGGTACCCACAGGACCAATTTAGTGACTAGCAGCTTTGAGGAATTAGCAGTCCTAAACCATAATATCAACTTAAAAAAATTGACTACTAAAAATTTTAATACTAAAGTAATAATAATAAAATCCTATATAATAAAAGTCTAATATGTAAATCGACCGAACGGCAGAATGACTGGCCACTATAACACGCACTGACCACCAGGCAGCAGATGCTCAATGCAGGAGCTGCCCCCTCGTGGTCAATGCCCTCCCACAGGGGGAGGACCACTCAGCCAGAAGCCAGGCTCACGGCTGGTGAGCGCAGCAGCAGTGGTGGGAGCCTCTCTCCCCTCCACAGCAGTGCTAAGCATGTCCCACTGCCAGCTTATGCCCGCTCCCCGCCAGCAGTCGGACATCCCCCGAAGGGCTCCCAGACTGCAAGAGGGCGCAGGCCAGGCTGAGGTACCTATCCCCCAAGTGCACGAATCTCGTGCACCAGGCCTCTAGTTTAACATAAAATTTTAGGTTAATTTTGTCTTCCTGCAATTTATTCTATGTTGATGATATATGGCTGTGCCATGGTTTGGGCTAAATATTAATTTTTAACATTGGCCTTTTTATATTCCTCCAAAATGTGTAGCCAATATCCCTCTACTGAAAATGGTTCTGGCTAATATATCTAATCATAAAATAGAAATGAAATATAATTCCTAAAGGGGAGGAGATAAAATTACCATTATTTACAGATGACATGAATATAATGGTAGAAAACTTATGAACAGCAGCTGAAATATTCTTAAGTTAATGAGAGTACATTAGCAACTCAGAACTTTAGCAGCTTGGAGCTTTAAACTAAGACTTGAATAATTAGAACAATATAACTTTTATTAGCGAGAGACAAATTAGCATTGCAAAGGCATAAATACTTCTTAATTTGTTGGAATTTATTTTGGAGCTTAGTGAAAAATATCTAAAGATCAGCTAGGGCAGTGATTTTTAAACTTTTTTATTTCTTGGCACACATAAATTAATTACTAAAATTCTGCGCCACATTAAAAAAATACATTATATTTTTTGCCAAGGTGACAAAAAATAGGTATAGTTTTGATTCATTCACACTGCATGGCTATTGTTGTGTTGGCTATTGTCATTTTTATTTTATTTTTTTGACAATCTAAGGGAAAAGAGGTCAGTGTTCCTGGCTAAATAGTCAAGTATTGCATGTTTTAAAAATTCTTGTGGCATACCATTTGAAAATTACTGAGATAGAGGAATAAGTGGGTAAAGTGGCTAGGAATTATATTTAATTAAAGTGATGGGAATATAATTACTCTTTTATATGTAAACTATAGAAACTAGGGCAAATGTAGGTTTATAGCTGTATGTGAAACATAGAGTTTATTTTTGTATTATTATTATTTTAAATTCTCACCTGAGGATATTTTTCCATTGATTTTTAGAGAGAGTGGAAGGAAGGGGGAGAGACAGAGAGAGAGAAACATTGATGTCAGAGAGACACATCGATTGGTTGCCTCTTGCACATGCCCTGACCAGGGACAGAGGCCAAGCCTGCAACCAAGGTGCATGCTTGACTGGAATTAAACCAGTGACCCTTCAGTCTGCAGGCTGATGCTCTATCCACTGAGCCAAAATGGCCAGGGCTATTCTTGTATTATTGTTTATTAATGATTGTATTGTTTTCCAGATGAACAACTGTAAACCTACTTTTGCCCAACCCTCTATTATAAAGTAACATTAAGTAAAATGGTATAATTTTACTGAAAAAAAAGGAAATATACATTTGAAACAAAAAGGATTGTCAGAAATAGATTCAAAACCTATTGAGAAGAAAGTGTCTGTGCTAAATACTGTAAGGAAAATTAGCTCTTTGGGGGAAACAATCAAGTACCTCCTCTCTCTCAGGTACCTTTAACTACATTAATATTTAAGAGCTTATAAGAGTGCCTGACATATAATAGACTTTATATAAGTGTTTGTTAAATAAATGAAATATAAGATATCAAGATAAATTAAAGCTTAAAGTAAAACATTAAACTTTTAGAATTAAAGTAAACCGAAAAATTGAGGAATTTTTTATACAAAAAAATAAAAATTGATATATTTGGCTATATTTTGTCCAGCAACAGAAAAAAAATACAAAGCAAAACAAGCTGGGTAACATATTTCCTAGTAAATGCAGTAGACAAATAAATAAAAAGTTCTTACAAATAAAATAAGGAAATCAGTAACATCTCAATAAATAAAGTACACAGACAAGTTACAAAAGAAATAGGAAAATCTTATAGTTATAAAAATTCTAATTCAAAGTAGTAAAAATTTCAAAAATTGATAAAGACCTTAAATAATCATAACTTTTTAGACACTGTTAAAATATTTTTAATCAAAGTTAAAATGTTCATGGTTAAAAGGGTCTCAGAATTAAAATTAATAGGCTTCTTCCATTCTCCCTACTCTGAGTCCTACTTTCTTGAAGGCAAGTGCTTAACTCTGTTTCTTCTCATATTTATGTTCATATCTTCAAATAATACGTTTAAATTGCTTTTCCTGTTATTATCACTTTTATGCATTGGTTACTGATCTTTGCAGCAACAAATGAAATTTCACCCCATCCTACCTACCCATGCAATTACTATATCCTTATTTAAAGTTAACTTGTTACACTACTATGACCATGTAACCATCATTGCCTGCAAAAACAGATAATGTTTTATGATTATCCATCTTCTACATTTTTTTTTGTCTCTGGTCCCCTGAGTTTCTGAATTGCCTTTATTTTTTTTTATAGCACTAATTGCATTTACCATATTGTCAAGATCGTTTTTCAAACTTTCCTTCATATCAGGCATGCTAGCAAATCCTCTCCTGGACTTAGACCACCCTCCCAGGATCCTAGATCTTTCTATTCCAATCTGGGTTGGTTGCTCTGCAGAGATTTACTTAAAGATTATATAGAAAGGGTGTGGTGAGACACTGAAACAGTGATGATGGAATGTAAATTATTATAGCCACCTTAGAAAGCAAGATGTCAAAAGCTATAAACATGTGTCAAAAGCTATAAACATTCAAAGACTTTGACCCCATGTTTTACTTCTAGAATTTTATTCTAAGAAGATAACCAGAGATGCCATATAGAATTATATGCAAGGATAATCAGTGTAATGATGCTATGTAAATGAAAAATTGGAAGGTGCTTAAGTGTCTGCCTATCTGTGAATTGTTACTAGCTGATGGAGAACTCTGTATTCATTTGAAGCCACTGGGGAGCCTGGCCAGTATGGCTCAGTGGTTGAGTGTTGACCCATGCACCAAGAGGTCTCTGGTTGGATTCCCAGTCAGGGCACATGCCTGGGTTGTGGACTCAATCCCCAGTAAGGGGTGTGCAGGATGCAGCCGATCAGTGTTGATCTCTCCCTCTCATTGATGTTTCTATTGGTTTCTCCCTCTCTCTTCCTCTCTAAAATAAATAAAAACATATTTTTAAAAATTCATTAGTGAAACATTTTTTTAAATTCTACTTTGGAGAAACACCAAGAGAAAAGTGGCTATCTTCAAGCAGCTAAAACTGAGGTGTAATAAGGAATACATGTAATTGTCAACACCCTAAGCCACCTTCCACATGCTCAGAAGTGGAAGACAGAGCAAACAAAGTCTGCTGTCAAAGTGATCTGCAAATCACATGATACAAGCATGCACATCGCAAAGTCCATGTGTGGAATCATTATAGAGTAACTGCTTACCTGGGCAACCTACGTAGCATGTATGCCCCAGGTGGATAGCAGGGGTTTTATTTTTAAATTGCATGATGCTACTGATGCTCCCAAGCAATGAGGAGCATAGTTGTGAATGAATGGGTGCTGGGAGTTAAGTCTCTATGTGAAACTGACAGGAAGGGAAGAGGCGTATTGGAGAAAGACTGAAAGTTCACGGGGGAGCCCAGGCTCTAAGGTACTGCGGAAAGGGTGTGTGGGGAATGCGTAGACTCACCTTGAGAATTCCAAGGGAAATTATGTCATCAGGGGAAATCCAGGTTTCAACTGGGATGAGGCAGAGGACAATGTATTTGAAGAAAAGGTTCCAAAGCTTCTTGGCAGCAGAGCAGGCCTTCCAGAGAACATAGTTTAGGCTGGGGTTAAGGGAGAGTCAGAGGGAAGGATGGGAGGGAGAACCATCAGGTGCTCTGAATGGAAAGGAGAGTTGAACCATCCTGAAGATGAGAAATTCTGGAAGTGGAGGGGTAGAGACGCAGGGCATCAACAGAACCAACTGGTGGAGCTGACAGCTTCAGGATTACAACAGAAACTTTGGGATGATCTTGTGAATATGTCTCCACAAACAATTGTTTCAAATGCCTCAGGTCCACCTAATTGCCTTAGGCTTATCAGGATCTTTAAGGTTGATTTTATGCGCAAATATGTCATTGAACAAATGCTTTGAAAGAGAATGAAGAGCTAAAAAGGATGGATTTAAGATTATCTGTTCATTTAAACAGAAAGTACAGATGAGAGAGGGATTGAGGTACACTGATAAAAGACTCAAAATATAGTTTTTGCTCAAGACAGGTATAGGAGCTCTCAGGGATTATGTAAAATGTTGGCTAAATTTTGAGTCAGTGTGGACCAATGTGTTTATCTGACTTGCTAGCAGAATGGACTTTACTAAGTCTGCCAGATGTGCCTCTGATTTTGGACCAAAGGAAGGACTAAGAGTAAATTAGTGAAGGAATACCAAAAAAGGGAACAAAAAGGACTCACGCTTCAGAAGTAGACATACAAAAAGTTTCAATTAATCACCTGATGACGTTTTGCTTTCCCACTTCCCCAGATGTTAATTTTTTAACCCAGAGCATAATTAAAAGTGGGTGGGGTTGTGGGCAGTGCCTGTGTTAATATGTGCTTTCTTGTTTCTGAGTAATTGAAGCAGTCAATGTGCACAAAACTCTTTAGAATAGACCATGTTACTGTGAGGAAGTCAGACCTATCATCTTATAATTTTTAATGGTTCTATGGCTCAAATTTTAGGAAGTGTTTTTATAGATAACAGAGAATGTACTGCATTTTCTGAGAAAGAAGATGTAGAACAACTCGAATACTCTGAGGCCAGCTTGTGGTCTCATTCCAGATTCTTAATCAGTTGCACTTGAGTTTCTGAATTTTACCAGCTAAATACAATTTTTTAAAAATAAATGTGTGAAATATAGTTTATCTTCAAGAGACTGCATCCTGTACCTACAACCACATCTACCAAAACCAGTGGAAAGAATTTCCTGGAGTGACTAGCACAGAAAGAATCTGTCACAAAGGACGTATAGAGGCAAATTATTGATGGAGAACAGAAACACACCCAGTTCTGCGTGTTACCTCTGCCCTCACCAGGAGCTGGGCATTCAGAGTGACCTCATTTTTCATCCCATTGACATTGTCCAGCCTACCATCCTGGGTTTGCAGAAAAGCTTCTATCTTCCTAATACTTTTCTTCCACCACTAGAGTTCTCACAGAAAAATCTTTCACCGCCATAAATCAACTTGGCCATTATTGATGCTTGGCCTGAAGTTACACAAACACTATGAGATCTTGGGAGAGAGGGTTAAATGGATTATTCTGGACATCTTTCATGAGAGTTACATTCCCCTCACATTTTTTTGCTGTGTTTTCCTTTTCTGAGCAGCATCTTAATTTCAGTGGAATCATTTTCTCTATCCTTTCCAGTGCTTTGTTAACAAAAGAAAAGAATGTGTTTCTAAGAAATCATCATTGTGAACTGACCTTTGCATTTTAAATTAGAGCTCTCTTATCTTGATTTCTAGAAAGAGTGGGAGGGGAAGTGATCAGATAGGCCTAACTCTTCTTAAACTTAGGTTTGAGTTTACTGAACTAGGTTTCTTTTGAACCTCATTAAAATATTTAATGTTATTTTTATCAAGAAACAAAATGCTATTTACCAATTGATCCAATATAATTATTTTTACCTGTAACAATCAAGAGTTTCTATTGGTTAAAGAATAAAGAGTAATTCCTAATGTAAAATCAATACTCATGTAAGTTCTGATCATAGTACTGATATTCTCACCAAGACTCTGACTTTCAGGAGAGAAGAAAGCCAGGCACCTGAAGCAGGATGGAGTCGGGGCTCATGATCAGGAGCGTGGGATTTTGAATGAGAGCAATGTAGCCTTGAAGCCATTGTTTCAATAACTTATAAACTTGAAAAGTTTCTTAACCTCCTTTAACGTCAGTGTGTGTAGGTGATAGGTGGAGGTGTGGACAAGCGGATTTCAAGTAAGAGTCCTGAAGGACAGGAAAACCATTTTCCCCCCAAATGAAGAAAGAATTTATAAAAGGGGATGTTATTTGAGTTTCTTGTTTAATTCAGTAAGCAGGTTGGAAGGGAGGTCACTGATGAGAGGGTACTGTAGTATAAGACGTGGCGGTGCTCTCAGACATGGCAGATGGGGGAAGCAGAGGGAGATGAGCTGGAGAGTGGGAGTCTTTGAGGAAAGTAAAAGGTGACTAAGGCATTCTTCTTTGCCCACATGTTTCATAATATTAATAATGGCATATTTAACATAGAGTTTGATATCTTAGAGCACTTGATTTCTTAACTGGGGATTTCCTTTGTGAACCATATTTTCAACTTTGCTCAATCTCTATTTCATTTGTTTGAAGAGACAGGTCTAACACATAGGAACAAGCAGCACTGGGCTTTTGAGGAAGCTTCCTAGATGCCAGCAGCAACAGGAGGTCTTGAGTGAGGTCTGAGTGAGGTCTGACTCAGTCGTAGGAAGCTTTGTACCAGACCATGTCCAATACCAAGCTAGCTGCTTGCACTGACAAGTAATAATTTCTGGATTTTTTTAAGAAAATGAAAATAAGAATCTACTTATTACAGGCTGAACTATGTCCCCTCCAAATTCATATATTGAAACCCTAACTTCTAGTACTTCAGAATGTGACTATATTTGGAAATAGGACCTTTAAAGAGGGAATTAAAGTAAAATGAGGTTGTCAGGGTGGGCCCTAATCCAGTGACTGGTGTCCTTATAAAAAGAGGAGATTAAGACACAAAGAGACACCATGTGAGGACACAGGGAGAAGACGATCACCTGCAAGCTAAGCAGCGAGGCCGCAGAAAAAATAACTCTGCTGACATCTTGATCTTGGACTTCTAGACTTTAGAACTGTGAGACAATAAATTTATGTTGTTTAAACCACCCAGTCTCTGGTACTTGGTTGTGGCAGCCCTAGTAAACTAATGTATTACCCTTCTCATTTAAATACCTCTTCAGATGACAATTGTGCCTTATTTATATTTGTTGTCTATCCCCATAGTAGCAACTCATATTTTTTTAATAATGAAACTGGGGGAGAGGAGAATATTAAGTTGAGAAATATGGTCATACGTAAATGGGGAACAGAAACAAGAGTCTTCATGAACAATGCAATTGAGATGGTGTAAGGTCAACATGATACAAGGCCAAGGTAACCTTCTCCACCCTGTACCAATGACTCAGACACTGGTCACTGTTTCACAGAATTTTTCCCTAGAGAATTCACTATTATTTAGAGGAGAGGTAGAAACCAGGGCCATCAGGTATGGGACAGGGGGGAATATGATGCTGAAGAGAAGCTGGAATTTGGGCCTCGGTTAGGGAAAGAGACTGAAGCCAAAGACAAGAGCTGGGTCAGGGAAAATTAACCATGCGACTGCCTCCTATATTTAAAAAAATATATTTTTATTTATTTCAGAGAAGAAGGGAGAGGAAGAGAGAGAGAAAAACATCAATGATGAGAGGGAATCATTGATTGGCTGCCTCCTGCACATTGGACTGAGCCCGCAACCCAGGCATGTGCCCTTGACCGGAATCGAACCTGGGACCTTTGGTCTGCAGGCTGACACTCTATTCACTGCACCAAATGAGCTAGAGCCCTCCTACATTTTTATACATGTAAAATGATTCAGAACAAATATGAAGAAAGAAAAGGGAACTAAATACTTATTGAGTTGTACCCTTTGTGGAATGTGCCAAAGACTAATTTGAAAGGGAAGCAAAGTGGAAAGATACCCCAACCCCCAAGTTGAATGTCAAGAGTGGTCAAAGGGAGTTTGGGGGGTTGAGAAAAGGGTGTAGAGGGAAGCAGAAGAAAAGAATGTAATGGGAGTGGTGCTACTCCAGTTATTATTAAATGCCCATGAATTGCACTC
The DNA here is from genome assembly GCF_963259705.1 of Myotis daubentonii. NCBI lineage: Eukaryota > Metazoa > Chordata > Mammalia > Chiroptera > Vespertilionidae > Myotis > Myotis daubentonii. The sequence goes on from NC_081842.1 coordinate 135,255,860, forward strand.
ATTTATTTAATGGGAATCCAGGCATGAAAGACACAGCCCAACAGCCCAACCTCGCAAGAATCTTCCAGTCCAGTGATTGAACACTGAGAAGTAAATTGTTCAGAGACTACAGTGGCCTAAGTCCCGAAGGGAACACATGCTGTGCATTGGGAGTAGAGAAGGAACACCTTGCCTGTGGCTGTGGGGATAGGATGCCTCCCCAGAAAAGGTAATTTCCTAGCCAAGTCCAAAGGGAAAGTGGGAGTTAAGCAAGTAAAGAGAGAGGTGGAGGTGCATTTCAGGCATGTGAAAAGTTTGTGGGAAAGCATGACTCATTCATGGAAATATAGATGGATTATTATGACCTCTGTATAAAACAGTATTTCTGAATTCTGCTCTTTTCCCAGTGGTGGGAGGGAGAGCAAGGGAAGAGAGCCACAGTGTCTCTCAGCACTTAGAATGTAAAATATAAGTTCATGTATGCATGTTATGAATCATCTGAATGATTTACATAGAATTAGGGGCTATTACAATAAAGATAATTTAAGACAACACCAAATTTTGCAATATATGTTTTTTTCTTTTAAAGGAATGTGTTTAAACACTGAGGAGAGATGCAACCTTAATTGTAGATAAGACTGTACATTTTAAAGTTATGACTTGTCTTAACATTCCTGGTTCTAACAACGCTCAGGGATTTGCAAATTTTAGGGAACTGAACTAGCACCCAAGTCATCAGGCCATGGGAAAGGCTAGTGGAGTCAAGTTCATGTGGGGTTCTGGTGCTGGCCTAGAATTTCAGTAGGTGTCCTTTGTGCGGAGGATCCTGGAGAACTGAAACTGTGAAGAGAGTCTTCTAATGTGGAAAATGAAACAAAAACGAGCTAGCAACTTGAATGGGAAGTGTGATGTGGTTACTCACTAAAAGAATAGTCTCTGTTAAGAAATGGCACTGAGGGTGGGGGTGGGGCACTAAATAGGGGCAGAATTGTTTCTTTTTTTTCTTTTTGATCTTTTTCCATTTATTTCAGAGAGAGAGAGAGAGAGAGAGAGAGAGAGAGAGAGAGAGAGAGGAAGAGAGAGAGGAAGAGAGAGGGAAAGACAGAGAGAAACATCGATGTGAGAGAAGCACATCACACATCGATTGGTTGCCTCCTGCATGAACACCGACCAGGGCCTGGGCTGGGGAGGAGCCTGCAACCAAGGTGCATGCTCTTGGCTGGTATCGAACCCAGGATCCTTTGGTCTGCAGGCCGATGCTCCATCCACTGAGCAAACTGGCTAGGGCCAGAGTTGTTTCTTAGCACATGGTTTACTTGCCTTGTACTTCATCTGGATGAAATTTCATCTGTTATCATTTGATCTTCACTGTTACATAAAAAATACCCACAAAAAAACCTTCTGCCCTTAGAAGCAGGTATTTAGTCCACTTTCATTGTGTCTTTTGAGCAGTGAATTGTAAATATGTACACTACACCCCATAGCAAGCATGTCAAACTCAAAGGCTGACATGGGCCAAATAAACAAGGTTTAAGTTTATGTGGGCAGCAAAAAAAACAAAAACTTCAACTTTCATAGAAATGTAGGTTTATTTCTATAGAGACATGCTGAATACAAAGGGCTGAAATAAATGAGTAATCATTAACATAAAATAATGGAACATTTTAATAAAAATTAATATTTTTTCTTGAACATTAACTTACCAGACACTGAATAATTGCACAAATTAATAAGCGTAACGCAAATAAACCTATTTTTCTTGTTCTCTGAAAGTGAAATATTTCCTATTGCGCACACCAAACAAGTCAGTCCAAGACTAATGACGTGGCAATCGGCTTCTAAAATATTTGCTGCTAGTATCAGTGGGGAGAAGTGGTGTGCCTGCATGTAAGGCGCTTAAGGGAAATGAATGCAACACAATTACAGTAATCAGTCCTTAGCGAACTTTGTAGCTCATTATTAATAATCACGTATAACAGGATATTGTAAAAGTTAAGTTAGGGAATTTTTATTAAAGCGTTTCTTACATCCTGTTATATTGGCTGGGCCACAAAAATATTCATTGTGGGCCGCATGCGGCCTGTGGGCTGTGAGTTTGAAATGCTTGCCCCATAAGATGCATTAGTCCATATAAAATTAGAGTTTGAGATGCAACAAATTCCAATGGATTTCATTTAGATACAGATAAGTACTAAAATTTGAAGGACTGTGATGCAATTAGCAACTTAAGAACTTCTATAAAAGGCTCTGACTTCTTGGCAGAGTGCAAAGGAGACTGAGGGCAAGAGCAAATAGGTTGCATATTAGTACAGAGCCCTGTGATGTAATTGCAATACATTGGGCATAGTTAATAAATCTTGGAAGGTCCCCAGTGAAAGAAGATAGCTCTCTGATGGAAAAAGTGGCAATTTATTTAAAAAAATATATATTTTTATTGATTTCAGAGAGAGGAAGGGAAAGGGAGAAAGAGAGAGAGAGATAAACATCAATGATGAGAGAGAATCATTGATTGGCTGTCTCCTGCTGGGGATCAAGCTCGCAGCAACCCGGGCATGTGCCCTGATTAAGAATTGGAACCATGACCTCCTGACTTATAGGTCGACACTCAACCACTGAGCTATACAAAGCCGGACGGCAATTATTTTTAAAATGTTGATTTCATTTCAGCCCCAAATTCTTATTTCTTGTGTTTCTCTTCCAGTTAGAATTTCAGACCTGAGCTCAGGAGCTGTGTTGTTCATGACTGTATTACCAGCATTCAGAGCAGCGCTTGGTCTATAATACACTCAACATGAATATCTCCAGAAGGAACTAAAATCTTTTACACACCCCTTTTGGGCTAGGTGCATTTTTGTGTCGAGTGCTTTAAAAATCTTTGTCTTATTTGACTTTCAACATAGCTAGTCAGGTCTCCTCTTGGCCTCTGTGGAAACTGAGGCTAGAGGGGCTAATTAGCTGTCCACAAACACATAGCAAGCGTCAGGTCTGGCATTTGACTCAGGCCTTCTAATTTCACTCTCAATAATGTTTCTGTTTTCCTTGGAATAAAGGAATAATTCTGGTTCTTTGTGGGATGACTGGGTCCTGGATGCTATAAAATTTCTGCATGTTTTCTTCTTTCTGCCGGCATACATTCCCACAGATCAGTAAAGTGAACAGGGTAAGATATTAGCCAATTTCCTTCCAGATCTAAATGCTTAGTGATACACCAGGACACTGTGCAACCTCAAAACGCTTTTCATCCCCAGAGCATCTCCAGCCCTTTCTCAAAGGGCTCTGCTCATATATTGCCCATCAGGTACCAGGGTCCCTACTATGGCTGCGGCAGCCCTGCTCCTTTCCTTGCACACATGCTTCCTTAGGAGTCACACAGACAAACAGGAGATTTTGCCCCATGAGTCATTTTTGGCCCTGCAGCCACTGCTCACTCAGGATGCAGGAGAGGGTTAGAACGGAGTCTTGGCATGAAATCTTGAAGAAAGAGACTTGGCCTGGTTACACATATTTCTTTTGTTATAAAATTCTGATTAAAATAGACATTTTTCACTTGACACAGCAGATCTGCAGTTTGTATTTTTCTTCTTCACTGTAACCAAAATTCGCTTTCCCCCTAACCTTTGAACTTGACCATGAAGATGATAACTCACCATATAAATATAAAATTCCCCACTTTCTTCATAGCAGGGTCCAGGGCAAACACTTTCAGGTAGGCCAAACAAATGCTATTTTTGGAAGAATCACAGAGGACATTGAAAGGGCAGAGGCCTTGCATCCAAATTTTCCCTCCTAATTAGATGGTTAGAGGGCAAGGAGGGGGGACTTGAAGTGAGAGGGGCTTGGCGTGTGTGTGTGTGTGTGTGTGTGTGTGTGTGTGTGTGTGTGTAGAAGAAGAAGAATTCCAACACACAAAGAGTTTTGTTATTTACACAAAGATGTTGATAGTTTTAGGGCAATTCCTAGGAAGGAGAATTTTTATCCAGCTGGCACATTCTAACAGGGGAAAAAAGGGGGAACTAAGTGACTGTTGGTACAGGCATGGTGCTGGGAACTTTATGTTCATTGTGAATTTAATTTGCATTTAAAATATGTTTTACTGAGTACTTTCTAAACATGATTTACTGTGTAAAGCTGGAAAACAAAAATGAATAAAGTACATTCCTTTATGCCAAGGGATTTACAGTCTAGAAGGTGGGGCAGGACTCACCTTATAACCGGTGATTGTAATCGGGTATAAAAGTGTTAGGTAAGAAGTCCATTCAGACTTATTACGCAGGAGGACTTAGGAGGGGCACCTACCCTTCATGTCAGCCAAAGGATGGCAAGCCTTAGCCCAGACAGTCAGACCAGGCTTGGAAATGTGCATGTGGACGGGTTTAGAAAGACTTCCCCAAGGAGGTGATATCCACAAGGGTCTCAAAACATCAGAGGAGAAGGGTAGGGCCAGCTCCATTGCAGGAAGAGGAAAGACATAAGGAGGCTGCTAGAGGCAAGAAAGAGCTTGACAAGTTCAAGGACCCTGCTGGAATACACACAGCTGGGGCAAGGCCGTTTTAAAGAGTTTAAATTCATCTTGATGACCGCACGAGAGCAGTGCAGAATTTACTAGTAAGCGGGGGAAATGGAATTAGTTTTGCATTTTATAAAAATAAATCAGTCAGCATTTTGAATAAAGACATATGATTATTTTTATTTGCTTATTTTTGCACTTTTAATTATCTGGAATGATAAGGAATGAGAGAGTGGGACCTTGCTATAAATGGAAATTTATATGATCTCGCCATTCTTATGCTGGTTGTTATTCTAATTATTTCCCCATGAAACTTTTTATGGGAACATCTAGCAAGTTATGTATAAACTTATTTAACACTTTGAATAATTCTATGGAGAGAGACTAGAGGCAGGAGGCCAGTTATGAGGTTGTTGAGCAATCCAGAGAGTGGAAATGCCACTAGGAGAGAATTGACACATTGGGAAGGAGAGGCGGAAGAGGCATGGGTGTCGAGGGTGACTTGTGCATTTGTGGCGTGGGAAACTAGGAGGATGGTGGTAACGCAATAGCTAACATTTACAGAGCACTGACTACGTGCCAGGTAGTATTCAGTAGGCTTTACATATATTAGCTCATTTATTGCTCACACCAACACAGTGAGGTAAGTCCCACCCTTGTCACATTTTACAGATGAGGAAAAGGAAATGGAAGAAGGATAAGGAGTTTGCCCAAGGTCAGATAATTAGTAAGAAACAAACTTGGGAGTGGTCGGTTCATATAGGTCATAACGAAAAAAACAGGGGTAAAACGACCCAGAAGGCATCTGTTGGGTGAGAAAAGGAAAGGGTCAAAGGCAGAACTTAGGGAAACTCCAATATTTCAGGAATTGGCAAAGGAAAACACTCCTGCAAAAGAGGTGGAGTTGGAGCAGCCCAAGAGGTTGAAGACCTCAGGAGACTGTGATGTGATAGATGCCAAGGGCTCCAGGTTGGGATTGCACCTGCTTCTTCCAGATGAGGAAGTGGATCTGGGAGGTGCTAGGGCTGGGGCTCACTGATGGCCGGCCGGGGGCGCTGTGCTCCTCCCGCCGAGCCACGGCCCTTTGTTGCTAAGGCAGAGTTTGGAGGATAGACAGGATTTTTAGTTTTGGACTCTTGATTATCTGGGATAATAAAGAATGAGGGACTGGGACTTGGTTATAAATTTAAAAATTTAGATTTTCCTCTTCTTATAATGCCAGTTATTAGTCTAATTTCCTCTTTTTGTAATCCTTCACTGGAATATTTAATAAGTTAGAAAATTAACTGATTTAAATTCTATCTCCTCTTTTCTCTACATTAAGAACTGGCTAGAAAGTATGTAGGAGGAGAAGCAAGAAACCCCCATTATTCAATTATCCCCAAATACTCACTGTTGGGATAGTCACCTGGGTGGCTTATAGCTCAGAGTTTATTGGCAACCCTTGTTATTTACAGTAATTGCTAAGGCAACCTCTTTAAATATTTTCTCTGGAGTAAAACTCAGCAGATGATGAGTTCACAGGGATCTCTGCTTTTGTCAGGCCGTTGGGTACCAGCCACTGTCCTTCCTTTTCTTGTCAGCAGCTCTAGAGGCGCTGCGATCCTGTGGGAGCACAGCCAGGTTGCTGGGCCAGCTCCGGTCCCTGGTGCCGGGCCACTGCCCCTCCTTCAACCAGGCACAGCCACATACGCCTTTCTATACAAGACATGTATACCACACGTTCACTTTTATTAATACACACATTTGTCTTTCCTTAAACTCTACCTTTAAAAATCTCTCGCAGAAGCCAGCTTGGAAACTTGAGTCCTTCATGAAGTCTAGTGCTTGGCTTACTTTTTGAAAGAACACCGCCTCTCCATCTGGGTTTGTATGTTCTCATTTCCCCCTTCTCTCTGGCAGTGCTGGCAGCACGACTCTCACTGCAGTCGGCACAAACCATCAGGGCCCCTGCTCGAATTGCTCTGAGCAGAACCCGTCAACTTTTGTTTATTTACCTGTTTACTTACTTGGCTGTCTCTCCCACTACTTTAAAGAGCTAAGGAGACAGGACTGGTGTCTTTTTTTACTCAGCAGTGCAAATTTGATTTGTAATTCAAGTTCAGTGCTCTTTTCACTACAACACACAGGGACCAGAAGCAAGGGGGGGGGTGTGTGTCCTATGAATATAATTCCTAGAAACGGAGGTGGGAACGGCCTGAGATTTGTCCACTCCAGAAACTACCCAGAGATGTGCAGTGCTGAGTAGTCAGTTTGGGGTGAGGAGTGGGGAGGGCTGGGCCTGCAAGGCACAGAGGAGCTGGGAACTCAAGATGAAATGTTGAGAAGTAGGATAGAGGAGCTAAAGCAGCACCCACAGAGAGATCAGGGTCAGGCTGGTTTCAGATAAATTTTGCAATTCGAGAGTGTCAGAGAACGGATTTCCTCTCATGCACCCTTTTACATGCCCTTGCTCGGCAATGGTATTTTCCTGCACAACCATTTCTCAGAAAGATGCCTTTAGGAAAATTTGAAACTGGCTGGTGAAATGAAAATGATAAGAACCTCAAATGAAACGGTGACCTATTATTCCTTTCAACAATAAAAGAAGGAAAATCTAGGATGAAGGCAGACAGATACCATAGATTCCTGGAAAGTAGATTATAAAATTTACGGTAAAAACTAGGTGCAACTCTCCAGAGACTGTGAAAAGGAAAGTGTTCAAGGAGAAAGGGAAACTAAAAATAGGATTCAAACAAGTGTAACTATGAAAAGTTCAATTGAAAACAGTCTTGATAAAGAAGAAAAATGATAGAAATCAGTATAAATAAAAATTCTTGTTAGAATTGTTTGCAAAAAAACTACATTTAAAAATGTGAGGAAGGTAATATAACCAATTCCAGATGTAAAGGTGGCACTACTCTATTTCTGGAGAAACAGTTTTTCAATGAAATAAAATAAAAGAAAAACTAGTTTCTAGAGTGAGCTGAAGCTTGCAAGACAGAAACAAAAACAACAAAGACAAAACAAAAAAACAAACCAACAACATCTACATTCTCAGTGAAGAGGAGCAGCACAAACTCTGCTTTTTCAGCGTGAAGGTGAATTTTAATAGTATAAAAATATAAAGTCAGGAGAGTAATTTTCTTCCTTTATATACCTTGATAACTTGGTCTGATTAATAGCATATTCTTTAAAAACTTTTTAGAGGTTTTTTTTTTCAATCCTCACCCAAGGATATGTTTTTATTGATTTTTTATTTTTAGAGAGAGAGAGAGAGAAGAAGGAAGAGGGGGAGGAAGAGAGAGAAACATCTATAGGATGCCTCCCATCTGGGCCCAGACAGGGATCAAACCCAAAACTTAGGTATATACCCTGACCTGGAATTGAACCTGGAACCAGTTGGTGTACAGAGATGACACTCCAACCAATTGAGCCACCCGGCCAGGGCAATAGCATATTCTTTTGACATTAATAGTAATGGTATGTTCCACAATAACCTTTAACAGGCACTAATGAATAGCATATTTGAATACTTTCTCCTTAACAGAGTTATAAATTGGAAAATTGAAATTCTTCATTCTCTGTTTTCTTACTTGAGGCATTTTAGTGCTTTGCTTTATATATGATTGATTTAGTATCTCTAAAGCCCAATAGAAAATTTCTATAACAAATTTCGTCCCAGATCTTAAAAGATTATAGTCAAAGTGAAAGGAACTTTTAGCCTCAGGTAATTTTTTTCTCTTTTGATATTTACAAACTATGTTCTCTCTACTGCTCACTGTATACCTTGAGTTCTAAGTGTTCTGCTAAAATTAGGAAGACTTCATGTGCTCAGCCTCCGAACCATATTTTCATTATGATGGCCTAATCCTTCCTCTTTCAGACATCTGTTACACTGTCCCTGTGTTTCAGTGTTGGTTTTTTTTGTGTGTGTGTGTGTGTGTGTGTGTATGTGTTTACTTTTCATACTGAGGATCTGTACTGTTATTTAAAATTTTGATATGAAGTGTTTTCCCCCAGTCAACATCCAGTAATAGAATGTTTATAAGACTGTTTTTCTTTAATACCCTCTGTCCTTCTTTAATACTTCTTTTACATGCTCTACTTGGCAATGCCTTCCTACCCCCGCCACCTTTTTTTCTGTATCCTTGTCTTAAAAAGAATTGCACATGGATCTCTGTATGCTTCCCTAATTAAACTTTTCCAATTGACATGGTTGTTGCCATCCTTTGATGTACAGCCTCAACTAACCACCTTCATTTCTGCCTCTTGGACAAGGAGCAGATGGATGCTATTTTCTCGTTTTGCAATGGGAAAGGCAGATAGAGAGGCTAAGTTCTTTTTCTAAGTGAAGGGTCATTTAATTGCTTGATACTGGTTCCTGCTGAATTGTAAAACTTATATTTGGACCATGCCATTATTAAGAGTTTCACTTTCCTAAGAATTGGGTGTTGTCATAACTTGACATCTTGGTTAAGTTATAGATTGGGTCACTTTCCCTAGTTAAGTTCTATTTTTCCATGTGTTCTTTTTGCTCCTATTCTTCAGTTGGGTGGTGGCTACTCCAAAAGTGATTATCTTTTTAAAATTCTGGTTTCCTTGGAAGGAACCAAAGCCATTGAAAAAATTACTGAGAACTTACTATTTATCATTTATTATGTTATGTATCTAGGCTTTTGAACCAATATATATCATCTTTAAGTGAAAGTAAGTATATAGTTGATTGAAAGAAGCTAAAAAGCATAATTGGGATTAAAAGGTCCTAGCTGTTTGCCAGTCATTCTTTCAGAGCAAGGGAAACACACATATCTTCATTGACATATATAGAAGAAGATGTTAACCAATCACCATTGGAGAGGTGGTTGTTTGGCTGAAAATCTCTGTGCGTGCTGAAAACCTATGACCTTTGTCCCATGTTGTCTCATTCAAGTCATCAAGTGGCAAAATGCTCCTTAGCAGGAGGAGGGGAATGGGAGAGAATTGGGGGAAAGGAGGCCACTGGTGCAGAGACCTGGCCATTGGTCCAAAGAGATAGTTTCTCCCAGATAATGTGTAAAAATAGAATGGGTGCTGGGGGAGAAGGAACATTCAGAAAGAAACAATGCTGTAAAATGCTTTATCTAGAAAATATTAGTCCTCCCTGACAAATCTTGAAACAACTTTGGAAAAAAATGTCTTTCAACAAACTACTTTGCAGTTCACAAGATCTTTTCCATTTTGCAACAAGATAATGTGCTTTACATGGACATTATCAGTTTCAAGATTCTCTAACTCATGCGTCTCTGCTTCCCTCACACCCGGGAGGGAGGAGGGCTGCAAACTGGGCCGGGGCTCCCTGACTGATCCTTTTCTCCTCTTTGTCTCCCTGCTCACCCCCTCTCCTGCTCCCCTTTCCTCTCTTATAGTGGGTCTTCAATACTGCTGTCTCCAAAGTCCTACAGCGGCCTGAACTTCAGCCATAAGCAGATGGCTCTAATATGCCTTCATTTCATTCCATTTTCCTTTCTCCACATTTCTCTAAAATAAAGTACATAAGGTAGCAACAAACACAATGTCATCACTCCACATTCTTTGTTCTTATGAGTTACATGTAGGAAAGGAATATATGTACTTCAATGCCTTTGACTTACCTCACTGTCCATAGTAAAATCTACACTTAGCGAAAGACAATAAGTAGTGCATTTTAAATAATAGTAACAAAATGTAAGTGGGATTTTTTAAGCTTCACAGAAAAATAATTTTAAAGGCATCCATTTCCAGGAAAAAGATTCTCGCAACCACTCCGAAGATTTTTTTTTTTCACCAAAACAACAAATGGAAAAAAAGTGCAAATACCAAATGAAACAAACCCCTTAGCATTAAATATATTCTGGAGCTTGTGAAACTACATTTGCATTTTTAAATGAATCCAAATGCCTCTTTAAAATAGTAACCCACTTTCCCCCATTTTTCCCCCTAAGATGACAGCCAGTAATAAATATTCTTTTCTTTTTCTTTCTTTTTTTTTTTGTTGCATACTCATATTTGGAAGAAATTATTTGAAGAGAAATTTCCTTTTTTCAAAATTATAGTTTAGGGAAGGAGGTTTGAATTATAGGTAGGCAGCAGATAGGTATAATGAAATTAATTCTTGTATTAAATCTTTTTTCAGGAAGGAAGAGAGACAAGAACAAGCGTGGGAAGCCAGAGAACTTTTAAAAAAACTCTATGGTAAATATTTTCTTCCCCTTGCAAATGGCTGAGTCCAAAAAGGAGATTTGCAAAATGTGGGAATAATTTTAATCCATTTAATATTTTTTAATACAAATAACATCCAGACCTTCTCACAGTGACATAGTTCACATGATGAACTGTCAAAATCTTCTGAGCTTCTGCACTAAGAGGAGTTGTTCATGGTTCCTACGGCTTTGCCTGTTAGTGGTCACATTCATCCATAAGACTACAGAAATCACAGTGTAGAAACTATAGACATTCTACATTCTACTTGCACATTATAGAGATATTGGAGATATTAACTGCGTATTTCACCTACATCATCATTGGCCATCTGGTCCTACTGAAATCCAAAAACCTAACTGGTTAAAATGTTCTGCCCCTCTTAAATATTTCCTGTCCTTTGCCACAGCTCCTAATTCCTCTCATCTTTGAAGATCTTTCCTGCTATCCTTTAAAACCTCCATTCAGACTCCTTCATTCCAAGATTATTTCTTGAATCATTTAGTTCCTTGTGTTGTCATAGCCCTCATATCAGCTTCCTTGTAGGTACCTAAGCTTTCCTCAGTTCAATGATTATGCTCCAATACCCCACCCCCACCCCCATTGCTTTTCCCCTAGTGGCTTTAATTAATCCCATGTCAGCTTATTGACTCTTGAATATGAAATCCACCTTACCCTTACCATTGGAACACAAAGTACCTAGGATTACAGTTGACACCCAATGGGAGCTCAGTAAACATATATGCACATGAAATTAGAGAAATCGAATAATAGAATCTTCCTGGTTTCAGATTTCTAATATGAAAATGAATTTCAAATGAATAAGTTTCTTGCTACTTTCCTAGGATATCTTTTTAAATTTCAGCAGGACACCAAAGACCTTTTATTGCATAGAAGTTGAGAAAGAGATAAGAATTTGGGCTTGATATTTGCCATTATATATGAGGTGGGAAACAAAACTTATTTGGGGGATAGAATTGATAGATAACATTGTATAAGTTTAAGGTGTACAACATGTTGATGTGACACATTTATGTATTTGCAAATTATTACCACTCCATCATCATAATTACCATTGCATTTTGGGGGTTAGTACATTGAAGATCTACTCCCTCAGCAACTTCCAAGTATATAATACAGTATTGTTAATTATATTCACAATCCTGTGTGTAAGATACTCAGAACTTATTCATCTTTTAACTGGAACTTTGACCAACATCTCCCCATTTCCCTCACCACCCAGCCCCAACCCTTGGTAACCATAGTTCTTAAAAAACAAACAAAAATTGCTTGATTAGAATTAAATGGAGTCATGAAAAGGGATTGACAGCAGTGGACTTGAAACCACAGTCAGCTTACTGAATGTCACAAATACGCAATCAGCTGAAAGAACCATGAAGGCAGGCGTATTTGTATGGCACCTGCCCTCCAGAATTAGTTTCTTTTACCATCCCATTCAAACACATGGAAGGGAGGCTCATCTAGAATGACTACATAAATTAGGTTTAATGAAATGACTTGACTGTGCTCCACTCACCTGCAAGTGGTCATCTTTTTAAATCCCTGCATCAGAATCCCTTTGGTTCCACATGTCATAAGTGACAATTAAAATTGCAGGAAAAAATATGATGTGGCAGTCACTGACCATCTATTTTTGTAGTCTCTCTCATTTTGATGTCTGACATTACAATTTCGTTCCCATTTCAATCTATAGCGTCAGGTGTGTGTGTGTAGTGGAGAGGGTGTGTGTGTGTCAGTGAAGACACTGAAAAGAATATTTAAATTTGGGATAGAGAGTTGAAAATATGATAAAGGATATCTGCTTAAGGGGAAGAATTAACTAGGATTTTTTTTGGATATATATAAAGTCTTTGTTTTTCTAAATTTTGTTTCTTTGAGGTGCATCCATATGACAGTTTGATGTGGAATTGTTGGAGCCTATCTTGGAAAGTAGAGGTCAGAGAGTGGAACTAAACCAGGTCTTAATTCTTAACATAATAAGTTGTAAGGCATTGCAGCAGAAGGAATAGTGTTCCCCAAGAGTGGTAAATATGCTCGTGTTGGTTTATAGGGTACATGGTCAAATGTTTCTTATTTCCAACTGCTTGATAGACACATAATTATATTCATTTTAACATGTATTAGGCTATGATTTCTGTACATTATTTAATCATATAAATGTGTATATCATTTAACTATACAAATCAAATATCATGTATATTATTGCTTAGAATAATAGTGATAGTAAATTTCCTTAACATCATTCAAGTAAAGGAAGTCAGCTGGATGGAAAAATATTCAGTAAAAATGTGTGGGTGGCGCACAAATATGACGAAAGTTGTGAAAGAGGCGTATGAATTACTGAGGTTTGAGAAATGCTAGTCAAAGAACTGGATATATTCTTTTAAACTAAACACTTGCTGCCTGTCATTGTTTTATGAATGAAAGTGTTAAGGAAGTAGAGATGCATACGTTATTTGTTTTTACAGTGCATGAGATGAATCTGTCCTGAGTATCATCAACCATGTTCCTGTGCTAAATCAACCATTCCGTTGAGGACTGTGAGAGAAGCTGTGTTTGTTCATAACTCCGGGAGGTGCATAATGAATGTCTACAGTGCACTCTTTCACAACAGTGCTGTGCAAAGTAGGAACGTGAAACAGTCAACACCATAGGACCGGTCCAGTGGCCTGGAGAGCTTCACCGGGCCTGCAGTAAGCTAGTTCCCCATGCTCTGTGCTGTCATCAAGCGACCTAACGGCTCCTGTTTTTGCTGAGCTAAACGCAACACCTCGCACCAGCTTTATTGGCCTGGCAAAGTTGCAAATTTTATTACGCAAAAGTTGAGAAGGAGCAAAGCTAAAGAGTGCTAAAAACAGAACACTTTGCTACTGTGTAGTATCTGTATTTGGGGCTCAGAGTGTTTATTTATAGATATCTATTAATACCTAGCAAGAGATACAGAAAGAAACATAAAAATACCTTTAGCAAATAGTTTCGAGAATCAAGTGTAACAGCCAAAGAACAGTAACAGCAAACTGTTCTACGGGGGGGGGGGGGGGGGGGAAAGCCATCCTCGTCACTTCTCCCTCCCTTTCCTCTCTGAGGACCATGGCTACAAAGAGCCCCTCCCTTCCTAGGTCTTGAAGGGGTGGGAGGTGGAGGGAGGTGGGATCTCCAAGTATATTCCTTTGTCCAACTCTTTTAACCTCCTCCTCTCCTACCTCCCTCTCCAGCAATGCTTCAAGTGAAGGAGAGGTGGGAACTTCTAGCTTGTGAAACTGGTTTGTTGGGCTTCTTTCTCCTTACCCTCTCTTGCTTCTTGGGAAATTTACTTGCTGGGCAGCTGCCTGGCAGTGCCATAGCTGCCTTTTCTGGGTTTGAAAGGGCTTCTCCTTCCTTCTAAAGAGGGCAAAAAGGGCTGCCGTGAGAGGTGGGGGTGGGGAGATGGACAGAGAAGGCAGATACCACCACTCCCCATGACACACAAAGAGAGAGAAATGGAAATACACACACATACACAACTGTACACATGTTGGAAACTTGGGATTCAAAGACATGGGCCAAGATTGTACAGTAGTTGGAACGAGGGGACCCTCCCAGGTCTGAACCCTGTGCATTTGCTTTAGCAGAGCCCTAGGAGGCCCAGGGTGAGGATGTGGGGCCAGATCACTGCCACCCACTTTTTGTTTTTATAAGTAAAATACATTCACAGGATTTTACAGGATGACACAGACAGGAGATGAGAGGAGGGAGGGCTGTGGGAAGGCGTGTGGGCAGTTTAATTTTGCTGCATTTCTCCACCTGATTGTTGGGTGCTGTTGGCACCTGCAAGGGCAGCCTTACCAAGGTGGGGGTGGCTGCGGAGAGACGGGCTTCCCTGCTGGGGGGGGGGAGGGGTAGCCAGGCCGACCCAGAGAGACTGGGAAGGGGGAGGGCCATTATTCCTAGGGCGGAGCTTAGGACGGGTTGGTCCTGGCTGTGACCAGCGTTTTGTCAAAGTTGCAAGGAGGTTAAAGAAAGGGTGTGTGTGTGGGGGGGACCCCTGCCAACACACATTTCCCACACCACCTTTCCCTTCATGGGACAAGCTTGGATCTTGTGAATGTGACATCAGCTCTCCTCTGCTGTCCCTGTGGTCTGCTGGGGGGGAGGAGGTTGGGACACACTGGCCAGAGCTGGCTTCCTGCTTGGTGCCACCCAGTCCTAGGGGCAGCTGGGCCCTCCCCAGCCCCCAGGGCTGGGCTGAGGTCAGCATAGGGAGAAAGCAGAGGGCCCAGGTAGAGCCCCAGGGGAGTGGGTGTGGAGGGAGGGTCCCTGCCTCTCCCCCAGCTCCAGCTCTTGCTGGGTGGCTCTTTTAGGGAACAGATCTTATTATGGAACTGATGCTGACACTGTTACTGTCTCCCCAGCTGTGGTGGCTCCCAGGGAGGTCCAGGGGACCCCAGTGTGCTCAGGTCCACAGCTTTGGTGTTGGAATAAGATCTGTCCTTTTGATTCTAGAGGTGAAGAGCAGGCAGGGAGAAGGAGGAAACCATTCTTGGGTTCCTCGTGAGTACAGTATTGGAAATGGGTCCACATTTGAATCCTCCCCGCTTGCCCCTCCACAGGTGAGGACATTGGAGTGAAAAGGATGAGGACATGGAGGAAGCATCTCTCTGATGGAGTCCCTAAGTGCTGGATGTAGACGCATCCTTTCCTGTGCAGAGAAGATGCTCTGAGTTCATCCCATTGGCCTTCGCAGTGCACTGTGTTTACCTGGTGGGGGTTTGGGGTGGGGTGTGTATTTTAAGGTTAAACAGGCAGGAAATTGCTTTGATAATGTAAATGCATTACTAGACATGAGGCATTATCTGATCCCTTTGTTCAGCATCCCATGTCTCCTTCCCAACACCACCGAGCTTTGTACAAGAACACCCCTTCGCCCTAAATGAAGAAGGCAAAGGAAAAGCCCAGGAACGGTGTCCCTATGCAGGGAGTAAATGGCATGTTCTGAGGGGCACCCCTTTCCTAGGGGAGGCGCCCTTCCCTGCCCTGCCGCAGCCCCCACCTCAGGTGGCCTTCCCTTATGTTATTTGGAAGCCAAGGCTTTTATTTTCTGTCTCCATAAAACATCAGCCCTTTGCTCTTCGTCTCCCCCTGGCGTTCCTCTTCTGCTATTTCTTAAAATTCGTGTTGCTGAACGCGGTGTTCCCGCAGGAGAGAAAGGTGGGCACGGGAAAACCTCGGGGGGCTCCTCACCACTAACACTGAAAGAATTGGGTACGACCTGAAAGCGCTCTATTTTTTTAAAAAACTTCTTTTCTTTGCGATGACCTCTTTCTCCGTGGACGCAAAGAATCTCAGCAAAAAGGACTTAGGGGAGGGGCTCGAAGAAAGAGAAAAAAGTTGGATATTCCTAAATAATTTGTCCCCCAGTGGGGGGAAGTGACCAGGGAGAGCGCTCCCTTGTTTGATCAACACTAAGCAATCGGAGGGACATAAAAGGAAAA
This sequence comes from Myotis daubentonii, assembly GCF_963259705.1. NCBI lineage: Eukaryota > Metazoa > Chordata > Mammalia > Chiroptera > Vespertilionidae > Myotis > Myotis daubentonii. Next base: position 135,272,036 of record NC_081842.1, read on the forward strand.
TGAAGCGAACAACAATTTTAAAAAAATTCCCCGCACACAATACCATCTATTTAAACGTACTCATACTTTTCATACCAATGGTATGACTTTTCTGGAGTCCCTCTTGTGATTCTTGAACTCCGGGGCTGGCAGCTTGCAAAGGGGAAGCGGACTCCAGCGCTGCACGGGCAGGTTTACCAAAGGTCTCCAATGGGTATTTTCTTTTTCTTAGCCCTGCCCCTGGATTGTCAGACGGCGGGCGTCTGCCTCTGAAGTCAGCAGTGATTTCCTCTAGAGCCCGGCCTTATCTCCGGCTGCACGTTGCCTGTTGGTGACTAATAACACAATAACATTGTCTGGGGCTGGAATAAAGTCAGAGCTGTTTACCCCCACTCTATAGGGGTTCAATATAAAAAGCCGGCGGAGAGCTGTCCAAGTCAGACGCGCTCCTGCATCTGCTGGGGCGAGCGCTGCGAGGGTCCCTGGTCTCCGCTGCTGTCCCCGACGCCACCGGCTGCGCGCGTCCTCAGACCGCTCCCACTGCCTCTCTCCCGGCAGAAACTTCTTTCCTCCCGCCGAGGAGCTCCTGGGCTGCCGGATCGGATCGCTCTGAGAGCAGAACAGCCAGAAGCGCTTTAGGAGAACTGAAGCGGCGCCTCTTCCTTTCTACTCTGGGCTTAGTTTGCAGGGAATTCTGATTTTTTTCAGAATGGATTACTTCCCCGTGATTTTCTCTCTGCTGTTTGTGGCTTTCCAAGGAACTGCAGGAACAGGTAGGCGCTTTGGCTTGTAAATCTCTGAATGTGAATGTCTTCTTGTTCGCCTTATGCTTTCCTTGCTTCTGTTTTCCCCCCTTCTTTTTATTTCTGTAGCTCAGATATCAAGTCTCTGGAAATTACTACTCAAAGCTACTTAAATTTTCTAGTGGGGAAAAAAAAATCCACTATTGAACACAATTGCTCCTGGAGCATTAAAATGACATTATTGTTATTGCACAGTGTGCTTAATTGGCGTTTAACAATGAATTCAAGAAACGTAAAGACAAGCTATAATTTAGCCAAATGTATATTTGCAATGTATGTGTTCATACAGGTAATAGGACGCATAGGAACGGATATCTTATTCAAATGCTGTTTTATTAGTGTGTTAATCTGCAAAATATTTAAACCTTTCAGCTTGGAGCCAAGGAATTTTATTCAAGCCATTCAAGCAATATTTGAGCAGTAAGATCACCTGCAGAACAGTCTGTTGAATAACCCCCCCAGGCGGTTTCAGGGCGAAGCAGATGTTTTCTTTAAAATTTGTCATTATTGACTGTAGGTTTCTTTTGGCAGATTTTTGGCACCCAGAACAGTGTGAGCTCTATCTTCAGTTTTGTTCACCTGTCCTGGGAGGGGAGCTGGGAGAAGTCTTGGCTGCTTACAGATTTAGAAAGGACGTGTGCGTGCATCTGCCCAGTCCCCCTTCTAGGGTCAGTGCACTTGTTTTGTCTTCTCATGACCCTGACTAAAGAGAAAGGATGTCAAGGGAATGAAAATCCTGGAATGTGTCTGATCATGTGAAATGTACAAAATTGGGCAGATAAGCTGCATGGCTAACTCATCAGGAAGAAGAGTGGGTGCTGCAGCGGGGGCGGGAGGCGGTGGTCCCACACATGCCCGCTGCCCTGGGGACTCCGAAGTCAACATCCCCAGGGCCTTGGCTAGGTCCCCCGAGCCTCTGCTCAGCTTCGCCTTAGGTCGGTGGTTTCTGTGGAGGTGACTGCCTGGAATGAATATGAAGAGCGGATTTCTCTTCTTTCCCTCCAATCATCCCCCAAAGTTCTTGACCTCCACCTAATTTCAAAGGGTATATGTCACCTGGACCACTCTCTGCCCTACACACATGTGAAGTGGTGGGTACGCCCCTAACCAGAAGGTCATTCTGCATGGGACAGAGGCTCCAAACCTAGGAACAGGCAGGGGATTTATTCAGTTCTAGCCTTTTTGTCATCAGTCAATTTTAAGCCACTGCAGGTTGTGCTGTCTGTCCTACTAAGTGTCAGGCAGGAGCCAACCCAGATTCTAACAGGCAGCATTTGCACACATTTCCTTGAAGGTTGCTTCGAAGGGGCTGGTAACTCCCTTTCTAGGTGGTTGTTTCTTCTCCACTTGTGCAATCTCTCCAAAGGTCGATAAGGCAGTGGGGTAAAGGTGAAGTCATGGTAAGGAGGGAATAAATGAAGAGCCCTTTCCCTCTGTGTTCCCTGCTGAGGGCAGGCTGTAGGCTTCATCTGCTCTGCTCTGCTCGTCCTGGCATCCATCTGTGATGCAGCGCACCCCTGGCCTCTGATGGGACACTCCCCACTGACCTGCTCTTTCTCTCCCCAGCCGTCTTGGGCGCTGAGCTCAGCACGGGGGCGGACAGCGGAAGAGAGGAGCCCTCTCCCAGTGCACCCCGCCGCTCCAAGCGCTGCTCCTGCTCATCCCTGCTGGATAAAGAGTGTGTCTACTTCTGCCACCTCGACATCATCTGGATCAACACTCCCGGGTGAGTCTCTAGAGGGCATTGCAACCCTAGTCATTCCATTGCTCTGCCTTAGCCAGAGAGGGGAGCCCAGTTACTTTTCTGGGAAGCATGCAGTTTGCTTTTCTGCCAACATCGAAGTGACCCCTGGGGAGGGGGCAGGGCCCCTCCATTCCTGAAAAGAACAAGGCAGCTTGGTTCTTAGCAGCAGAAGGGAGGGTCTTCTGAGGCCTGTGGCTCAGGCTACTCATGGCAGGAAGACTGTGAAAGAGCTGACAGCAAGCAGGAAGCAAGCAGGAGGCTGCCACACATTCTGAGGGGAGACTTCAAGTGTGGGGACAGGAGAATGCTCTCTCAGTGGGATCTGCTGGGGTTCAGGGAATAAGTTGCTGAGGTCATATGGCTTCTCATGGGAGGGTAAAGACTTAAGAGGCAGAGAGATCAAAGAGATTCATAACCCAATCCCTCCACTTTATGCATACAAAAATGGAGACCCCAAACATTGAAGCCACTTGTGCAGGAGAGATTTCATGGCAGTGCTAGACTGAGAACTCGGGAGTCCTAACTCCTCTGTACTTTGCTGTTAGAAAAGCCCATTTCAAGACAGTAATAGAAACATGATCCATAGATATCTCTTTTGCTTCCAGAGTGAAGAAGGCACTTTCTGCCCTTGCCCCCTGAAAAGTAGTTCACCCATAAGAAGCAGTCATAAACAAAAGCACATTTATGGTGCCTGCAGGGCCCCAGTAGAGTAAGGGATGACCAAAATCAAATCACATTAAACAAACCTCCACAAGCTTAATACTTAGTGAGGCGGATAATTCTTCCAAGGGGAGGACTTTATTTCTTAAGCAAGAATCAAAACAAGCACATTGGAAATTACTGGAGAGCATTCTGGCAAGGAGTCCTTCTATGGTCATATCAGCAAATTCAGACGTGCCAACCTGGGCAATCTCCCGCCCCCTCGGAGGGCACTTCTAGCCTTATCGTAGGATCAGAATTGAACATAGGTATTCCCAGTCTTGTGAGTCATGGTTTTCAAGTCCCTATACCCCTCCCCCCAGTATCTATTTCTAAATGGAATGTTATAAAAGAAAGAAAATATGAAACAGATACTAAAACAGAGATGTCATAATTTTGGACCAAAAAACAATGCTGCTTGTGTCGAGAAGAAATTGAACTTTGTTGAGAAATGGAATTGAATTGAATTAGAAAAACTGGTTTCTCCTGGTTGGGTATATACATACACTCAGGGCCCCTGACAGACGTGTGATCCTAACTTGTCACACCTCATGCTCCCAAGTTTTGCTACCAAACAGCATGTGGTGAGCTCCGTGTGTTCCAATGGGACGAGTTTACCCCATAGAATGCAGCGTTTTGAAGACTATGAATCATGCTAATATTTTTTGTTTCTCTTTTGATAATAGGAAAATTGTCCCATATGGACTTGGAAACCCTCCTAGGACCAAGCGATCCTTAAAGGATTTGTTTCCTACAAAAGCAACAGACCGGAGGGACAGATGCCAGTGTGCCAGCCAAAAAGACAAGAAGTGCTGGAATTTTTGCCAACCAGGAAAAGAACTCAGGTGAATAGAAATACCTTTGCTTTCAAACAGTTTTATGTTCTCCTGACCTCCTTCCTATTATAATGCTGCAAATAAGAAGCACAAACTTCCAGTAGTAAAACAAGTAAGCCATGGGGAGGTAGTGCACATGACAGAAAAAAATGCCAATAATACCGTAATAACTTTGCACAGTGACAGATGGGTACTAGACTTATGGTGGTGTTCACATCTCAAAGTCTATAAATGTCAAATTACTATGTTGTACACCAGAAACTAATATAATACTGAATGGCAACTATACTTTAATAAGTATTTTTAAGAAAAAGAGATTAACAGAGACATTGTGAACAACTGAAGGTACCATTGCTGAAATATTTTCCCCTGCGTGTATTTTTACAGTAACCAAGACACTATGGAGAAAGGCTGGGCTAATCACAAGAAAGGAAAGGACTGTTCCAAGCTTGGAAAGAAGTGTATTCATCAGCAGCTGGTGGAAGGAAGAAAAATGAGAAGGTAAGAGGCTCCTAAGAACCACTAGTTCCACCACCAATGCTAATGGACTGCTCCCCTAGCCACTCTTAGCTTGACTGGGGAAAGGCTCAGGAAACAATAGCAAAGGGGCTCTTCATAGTCTATAGATTAAAAAGAGCAAAGGAATCCCTCTCAAATCTTTTTTTGAAGGAGTTGAAAGCAGGTCGCTGCCGACTTTGGTGATCTTTAGCACATGCCCGTCAGTCTAAAGGTCGATTTTTCCAAACAAAGTATATCTCCAGACACCTTTGTCATTTGGTCATACCCAGTCTTCGCCTCTCTGAGTCAATAGATCGACTACTTTTCCTAAGAACCTAAAAATAATTTCAGGGAGTGGTCTCTCTCTCTCTCTCTCTCTCTCTCTCTCTCTTACTCTTTTTAAATTAAAGTGTCATGTATGATCAAGTTCTTCAAACAGCAGCAGTTACTCAAATGGCCAAAGGGAAAATAAAGTTATTAGGTAAGGTTGGTTAGAGTTAGAACATGCCGTTTTTAGGATTTATTTATTTATTTTTAATAAGGGAACACATTTGGTGGAGAGCCAACACCATTCTCAAAAGCTCGCTTGTTTTCTCCTTAGGCATGAGCCGGGGGAGACAGGAACCTGGGTTAGGCAACCCCATAGGCTTGCCTTGAGCAGCTCTTATGGTGATGACCCTTTCAAACCCTAAACGTTGTGGAATTCACAACCTGGAGGGCAGAAACTTGCTTTCAGATCTGTCACATGTCCTCTACTTCCCTCTCATGGCCTGTGGAAACTTTTCCTAGAAACCCAGTGGCAAGACGTTCTATGACCCAAGTGTTCTGTGCACAGGCCTGGCCGTCATGAACTGCTTCTGGGTTGTTTACTACGAGGCATGGGACACCCTCGGCTGTCTGTGGCTCCAGACTTGTCAGTGCAGTTTCCGTAGTTATGTTATGACCTCAGGCCACTCATGCTCCCTAGATCCCAGGATTACATAAACCACAGTTTCTGAACTGACCTGGAAAGTACTTTTTATCAGTTTCTGTTATATAAACTATTACATTATGCAACTCGTCCCTCTTTCTTTCTCCTGCCAAAACAAACAAACAAACAAACAAACAAACAAACAACAACAAAAATATTAAACCTTCAAAAAAAAGTTTGTTTTAATTGTCAACATTTGCTTTGGGCCTACGTGTAGTGTACACCTTTTAAAACTTTTTTTCCCACTAAGGGTGGGATGGGGATACAAAAAAAAGAAAAAAAGAAAAGAGCATTCCTGTAGTTTACCTTAAAATTGTACTTTGAAATTGTATTGAATGCCCAATTACCTTTAGATATGAGCACATTAATCTTTCTCTCTGCACCCCTTCCCCATTTTAGGCACCAAGACAGGCTTTATTTGCACCTGGGGTGAAAGTTCAGAAACCAGAATTAAATTTGTTTGCGCCAGACTCTAATTTCAGATATTTCTTTTGCCCAGGAATGATTTTTTTTAAATCACATTTGTTTTCTCTTGTCTTAATAGGTTGGAGGCCGTCAGCAATAGCATCAAAACTTCTTTCCGTATCGCAAAGCTGAAAGCCAAGCTCTCCAGAGAGAAGAAAGTGACCCACAACCGAACACACTGATCACAGCCCAGCAGTCCGTCTGAAGCCTTCTCTGCCACAGAGACAGCGTGCTGCGCGGCTGGCTGACCGCTCTCTCTCCACACTGGCCTGCATCACAGCAAAAGCATCCTTCCTGCTTTGAGCATTTTTTGCTCCAGCCTGGCCATGGATCAGCGTCCTCCTTCTAAACATTCCAAAAACGGTTAAGGAGTCCCCCGACCCATCTTCATTGGCTTCCATCAGTGGTAACTGCTTTTGTCTGTCCTCCTTTGGAGTGACAATGGACCATTCTGAGAAAGCAGAGAGACATGATGACTTGTAAATTATGGTGGCTTCCTCCACAGGGAGGAGAGGAGACTCCACTTGCCGGTGGGGTTCCTGAAGAGGGTAGGAAGGAAGTGTTTGTGTCTCACTCAGGCGCCCGGCACAGTTCAGGGAGAAACTGCATAGTCCAGGAAGAGAGTTCCTAAGGAATGCACACATTGAAAACATACTCGAGTTAAAAAAAAACAACTGTAAAATCTTTATTTTTTAATTCACAAAATGCAAAACTGAAACTGTTACTACTATAAATCAGGATGTGTTTCATAAATATGAGTCTACCTCATCTGTATTGCACTCTCACACAGATATTTTCCCACCTTTAATTATTGCCTCCCAAACTCTTCCCCCTCCCCTCCTGTTACCCCCTCCCCTGATACCTCCATCCTAAATCCTAGCCTCATAGAAGTCTTGTCTAATGTGTCAGTGGTAGATATAACATTTTCATGGTAATCTACTAGCTCCGATCCATAAGAAAAAAGATCATTGAGTCAGAAGATTCCCTTACCTTGATTTTTGGAAACGCAATGGTATAGGGTTGTTTATGAAAGACATTGAAGAGTAAACGTTGGTTGTGCTTTAAAGCAGTAAAATTATTTTTCTTTATGTAACAGGCAAATGGAAGAGATTGGATTAAATTTTGATGTACTTATTTTTTTATAGATATTTATATTCAAACAATTTATTCCTTATATTTACCATGTTAAATATGTATGGGCAGGCCATATTGGTCTATGTGTTTTTTTAAAAATGTATTTCTGAATGAAATTGAGAAAATGCTTTGTTTTGCCTGTCAAGGTAATGACTCTAGAAAATAAATATTTTTTCCTCTACTGTACTGATTTTGAGTCATTTCTGAAATTCCTAAGAAGTGGGCCAAAGTGGTAAGAATTATGAAGGGAAAGGATTAAAGCTGATTTGTAAGAAAGGTGACAATTAGAAGGAAAAAAGTCTTGGCTATTTTTTAAAAAAAGAACTTGATCTGCAACTTAGTTGCCTTTGGATCACATTAAAGTAAAATCAAAACCGAACCCAGCTTTAACCCCCCTGTCTTTCCCGAGTAGCAGCCTTCTGTTTCCCATTCACCTGAAAACACTCCAGGGACTTCATTCATTAGCTTTGCTTAGGCTACTAGGCAGGATCCAGCAGTTTACGCTGATGTTGTGGTGAGAGGTGCTTTCTCCATTAATGGACTGAAGGAAGCAATGGCAAGGCGACCTCCCCAAATGTGCCCAATTATACAGTTTCACACGCGCGGGGAAATGGCTGGCTCAGAGCAAGCGAGGGGCTCCAGTGGCTTTATATTTGCACCGAGTAAGCACGTTGTTTATTCAGGAACACTGAGTACCTTTGATTCTTCATGGTAGCCCAGGACTGGACACATGCCTATGGAGGCAGAGGAACCAAATGCTGATCCTAGGTCAGTGATGGTGAACCTTTTGAGCTTGGAGTGTCAGCATTTTGAAAAACCCTAACTTAACTCTGGTGCCGTGTCACATATAGAAATTTTTTGATATTTGCAACCATAGTAAAACAAAGACTTATATTTTTGATATTTATTTTATATATTTAAATGCCATTTAACAAAGAAAAATCAACCAAAAAAATGAGTTCGCGTGTCATAGGTTCGCCATCACCTAGGTCTCCTGCAGCCCAGCACCACCCTCCTCTCCACTCTGCCTCAGCTGGCCCGGCAAGACCATTGGGGGTAGGAATATTGTAAATAGTTGTTACCAACTGAAGCCCATAGAGCTTGATCAGCTTATAAGAATCCTCACCACCCTTCTCTACCAGTGTCTGAAAGAATGCCTGGCATTCAAGAAATATTAGCTCACAGGGATCACTGTTGTCCAAACAGTGACGCATCTGAAAGATGTTAAATAACAGCCTTCAGGTGTGCTTCATGCTTTGTCAGTGTCCTGGACAGAGTTTCTATTCTTATTGGCATTGTTTCCCGTCTTTCACTTTTTTTTTTCAAAGGGACAGTTCAATGTCTTTGGGGAATTGCTTATAAAGCTCACTTTATCTAGCGAGCTGTTTTCTCAGTGTGTGGTTCCTGAGGAAACTGTGACAATTTGTACATTTTGACAAGGGACTTGGCCTGAATTTAGCCACTATTTCACCCTCAGCAACCATTCAGTCCCCCCGTGTTTTGAGTTTTCTCATCTGTTAAGGGGGTTGGGGTGGGGATTTCTCTAACAGCTTCCAGAAAGGCTGAGACCAAAAACAAGTTGTGTTGGGCGTAGAGGACGTGGTCTAATACATTTAAGAAGGATTGTAATAGGAAGAAACCACTGAGGAAAGAACAAAGGTGATAACATTTTCTTCCTCTTCCTTTAAAAAAAATATTTTGACTTTTAAAACTGCTTCCCCCAAGTTCCCTGCTTGAGTAACTGGCAAGAAAAGTAAAAAGTATGGAGCCACGCTCCTAGGGCATGAGGGTCCGTAGTAAAATAAATGAAAAGGTTCACAGAAAATGAATATTTTAAAAATATACAGAAGATTCAATATTATTCACGGCTCACGCCGGCTTGAGGGGTGAACTGATGGGACAGTCTGTCATACTTCCTGCAATATTTTTAGGCAAGTGTGGTTTTTGGAAGCCCATTTAGGACAGATTTCTCTCTTCACACTAATTGCCAGGCAGAGCTTTGATCTCAGGACTCTCAGGACTCCAAGGACGAGAGGATCCTGGGTGGGCAGTGGTGACCTGTGGTGAAAGGAGGGGAGCCCACTAATGGATACTTCATCCCCCAACCCCAAGGGAATGACTTCTTTTGTGATGGAAACCATTGGCTTTAACCCTGCCCCTGCTTCCTGAAATACGTAGGGCATTATATACCAAGTAGAGTTCTCAGCACTCAGGATATCACACTAAGCTAGAGCTCTGCTAGGAAGACCCTAGCGATTTAACAGCAATCCCTTATCATTGTAGAGGACTGTATTTCCCATAGACTTTCACATCCCTTCTCCTATTGGACCCCCTCTGCCAACAATCATTTTGGGATGTTGGGGCCATATTTTTATACCCATTTGACAGCCCAGGAAACAGATATACTGTGACTTGTCAAGACTCCTCCCATCATTAGGCAAATAGCAATACTGAAATTCAGGACCCCGACCCTTACTCCTTAAATTTCCACAGAACCGAGGGGATAGCACTGGCCGCGAAGTTAAATTATCCTGATAAAACCTAGGAGGGTAATGAATTTAATTATATTGAAAATCTTAAAACAGCACAACAACAGCAAATGGAACAGAATTCTTTTATTTTCAAGTGGTATTGAAATTTTGGGACATGCCTTTAAAAATAAAAGAAAAACAATTGTAACAGAGTTTGACTAAATTTAGATAAATTAACTAAACTTGTATTTAATAAAGTGAAATGGTTCCACTGGAAGTCTCTTTCCTTAACCAAACAAGAAATCATTTTATAGCTCAAATGTTCTGCCAATTCCCTTTTTGCTACATGATCAAAAATGTGCCTTCACCATGTCAAGAATTCTCACTTGATATACACATAGATATTGCTCAACCACCTGTCAACTTAAATATCTTCTTCAGGAACTTGATAAGATGCCAATTACTCTGCCATGGACATTGCTCACTGGTTTGTTCCCTCATAACTGGTTCATTTTGCTCTGAACAATGCTGTAGGTGGTGTCCCTCAGTTTGGTGAAAGACAAACGCACAAGACAATAAGAAGATGATTTTATTCAGGATATTACAATAAAGAAAATGTTCGTTAATGAAGAATATTTCAAGCGAAGGAAGGAGGTCTGGGATTTTACAGAGGCAGGTAGACAAGAAGTTGTCTCTGAGTCTTGTGGGAGTCATGAAGAATGGAGATGGTCTTCTCTAAGTTGTTGAGAAAGGATTGAAGGGATTAAGCAAGAACAGGGTGGTCTTTTGGGGTTAGCCATTTCTTAGAAAACAAAAGGGGATGGGAATTTCTTGACCCTTGCTTTTGGGGAACACAGGGCTCAGATCAAGTTCAACTTTATCATCCACCTTTTTGTTCAAGATGAATATCATTCATCACTAAACAACTCAGCAGTGATCATAAACCTGAGCGGGGTAAATTGGGGTTTCAGAAATAGTTTCTAAAGGAATCTATCTTCTGCAAAATCAGTTGAACCATCTGAACAGAAGTGATATAGAAGGTCAGTGATTTTAGGGTCTGGGAGATCAAACCCCTTAGAAAAGAATGCCTAAAATGAAAAAGAGAAATCTATACTAATAATAGCCTAGGTGGTCATCACACCATGACGTCGTCACAAGATGGCCATCACAAGATGGCTGCACACACAGTTGAGGCGGGGCCCAACAGCCGCTCCCCCTGGTGAGGCCTGGGGGTCCTGCGGCTCTGCGCAGAGTGGAGGAGGTTGGTCCCAGTGGAGGAGGCGGGTCGCGGCAGGGGTGGGCAGTTGTGGGTGATCAGGCTGGCAGGGGAGGGCAGTTAGGGGCGATTAGGCTGGCAGGCAGAAGTGGTTAGGGCCAAACAGGCAGGCAGGCAGGTGAGCAGTTAAGAGCCAGTGATCCCAGATTTTGAAAGGGATGTCCTACTGCTGGCAGTCGGACATCCCCTGAGGGGTCCCAGATTGGAGAGGGTGCAGGCCAGGCTGAGGGACACCTCCCCTCCCCCCCGTGCATGAATTTCGTGCACCGGACCTCTAGTGTTAATATAAAAGGTTGTATTAAAGAGCCAGGAAAGATTGAAAATTTGATAAGGATTGACAATTTGGGAAGGTAACAGGCGCTAATCCAATTTACAGATAATAGCAAAACTGATTCTTCCACAGTTAGGGAGCAAGTCAATTAAATAACCACCAGACAAGATAGAGTTTGCATATGCATCAGTTATTCACAATTTAAAAATATAGCTAAAATTGCTCAAAGACAATGAACAGGGCTAGAATCTGCTAAACTGGAAGGATGTGCTATATGATGTAGAGATGTCATTGAAACACCAAATGTCTCCTTACACTCACCCCACTTTTGATAAAAAAAAAAAAATCTCAAAGTATGATTGTTCTTGATGCTAAAATAAGGCCATTTTAATTAAATTTGACATAGTTATTTAGAAAGGTATAGAAAGTGGTAATTTACCATCTAAATTTACCCTTTTAAATTTGCTTTCTGGAAATGTTCATAAGGAATTTCAGTTTGAATGTTTTAAAAAGTCTCTTGAAGTTGAGGAGTTAAGCTGGGTATTCCCTATCAGATTTCACCTGTAGTAGCTATCTATATATTCGGAAACATTCCTCTCTTCTTAAGGTCCCCCTAATATGCAATGATTCATGGGCCTGTCAAGAGTTGCCTTTCTTACTCACTGGAAAGGCTGGGAATTTGTATGCCAGGTATCAGGCCTATTTGCCCACGAGGGCCTTGTTCGCATTAGCTCTATAAAGCCAACTTTTGTTCCTTAAAAATTTCTGGACATATTTAATTAATGAGCATCATTCTCAAATATGGCATTCCAGGCAAAGCTTTGGTTGCATAACCCATATTTTCAGTTATGTCATGGTTACAAGAAAGACATATTCTTATTGAACCTCCACAAAAATATTGCCATGAAAATAAAAATACTCAACAAGAGTTTCTGAAGTCTGGGGGAATCAGATAAGAAAAATAAGAAGCTATTAACAAATGTTTCATTTCAGTTTACAAAAGCAGAATCTATTAGATTACTTGCATAGATATCTTCAGAGGAAAAAGAAAGAGCTTCCTTATATATTAAAAAAATAGAATATTAGGACAACCATATTCAAACAAAAAAACCACAGTCATTCCTCATCTGCTCATTCAGTCTTATGTAATTAAATCTTGTTCCACTTAAGCTGCAGTTGGCACTATCATGAACCCATCTGTTTCTCAACTGGAGTTCTAGAAATCCTGACTCACTCCACTGGGATGATCTCAAAGTCAATAGATGCCACCAGAACTCCGCATCTGAACTCTGTAGTTGGTATAGTCCTCTTTTACAAGTCTCTGAGACAGTACTCCTATGTTGAAAATGATACACTCTGGCCTGTAGCAAGAGCTTTCAGGGAAGCATCAGAGAAAAACAAAAACTATCTGCAGATGACAAAAGACTTACTAGTAAGATGGCTGTGGGACTGAGTACCGATAATTTTCAATAGTGAAGGATCTGATAATAGTTCATTGCAAGAACAATGCAACTGGCAAGGAAATTTGGTTGTTTATGGAACATGCAAAACAAAGATAAGAAAGTTAATACAAAAATTTTAGACAAAGTAATAATAAAATGGTGATTTCCCCTATTTTCAGGAAGAATTATATCTATCTAATTTATAAAAATAGATTAACATTATCTTTACAGAGAAAAAATCTTCAGATATAACTGTAATAATCCTGACAAAAGTCATGAATATTGTATACCAAACATGTAGTTGGAATATACAAGAACATATCAACTGTCAAATAGAGAGATTCTGTAGGTCTAAAGTGCCTCCTGAACAGCCACATGTTAATCAAACTCCATAGGTGAGTGATGTAAACCCCAAAATGAAAATCACTGGCTCAGAAGATGCCAGATTCAAATTAAGAAGTAAAATTGTGACCAAGTTAATATTTTAAAGAATAACTAAAATTATAACTGATAAAACTATATACTGTCATCCTATATAATGAAGAGGTAATATGCAAATTCACCATCATGCCAACACACAAGATGGTTGCCCCCATGTGAACATATATGGCCAGCAGGGGAGGGCAGTTGGGAGGGACCAGGCCTGCAAGAGGGGGCAGTTGTAGGCAATCAGGCCAGCAGGGGAGGGGCAGTTGCGGGGGGAGGGGGAACCAGGCCTGCAGGGAAGGACAGTTGTGGGTGATCAGGCCTGAAGGGGGGGATAATTGGGGGGGACCAGCCTGCAGGGGAGGACAGTTAGGGGCAACCAGGCCTGCAGGGGAGAGCTGTTGGAGGCGACCGGGCCAGCAGGGGAGGGCAGTTAGGAGCAATCGGGCTGGCAGGGGAGTGATTAGGAGCAATCAGGCAGGCAGGCAGGTGAGCAGTTGGGAGCCAGCAGTCCTGGATTGTGAGAAGGATTTCCGACTGCCCGTTTAAATGGGCAGTCGGACATCCCTCATGGGTCCCAGATTAGAGAGGGTGCAGGCTGGGTTGAGGGACAACCCCCCCTCCATGCACAAATTTCATGCACCAGGCCTCTAGTCCTATCTAATAATAGACAAACATGGTAATTAACCATAACTTCGCTACCCCTCCCATTGGCTAATCAGGGCGACAACAAAGATGGCGGCTAATTTGCATATGTAGACACAATGATGAGAGGTGAAAAGGGAAGGATGGAAGAAGCTACCTGCCAGTGTCAGAACCCAGGTGGTAGCCAAGAGCCGGAGAACTGGGCCGCCTTCGCTGGCCCTGGGCTAGTAATTGGAGAAGCCGGGTGGGGCAGGGAAGAGGGGATGTCCATCTCTTCCCTGCCCTGCCGGGCTTCTCAGATCACGGATCACCAGTGAAAGGAGAACATCCAGAGGTGGGGCCAGAGGCCAGGCTGCATCCCTGTCTGGGGACACAATCCGGTCCCGGGTGATGCAGCCAGGCCCCAGAAGGAGACCCAGGGGCCAGAGCTATGTCGCCGCTGGGGCACACGATCTGGTCCAGGGGTGACGCAGCCAGGCCCCAGAAGGAGACCCAGGGGTCAGGGCTGTGTCGCCGCTGGGGCACGTGATCTGTCCTGGGGACGACGCAGCCAGGCCCCAGAAGGAGACCCAGGGGCCTCCCAAGCAGAGAGTCTCCATGGTCAGACTGCGCGGTGTCGGGACAGGAATAAAGATGGAGGTGACTCAGATGCCTGGCCAGCAGCATTAGACCAGCAAGCAGGGCCTTTCAGCGGGGACTCGGGGTGGGGTGGGGTGAGGAAAGCGAGGGGGGAAATAGAGATCTATAACTCCCAGGAGGCTTAGCGGCTGGGGCCAGTGTGCCTGGCCATGAAATCAGATGGGGCGAGTCGTTTTGCACTTTAAGAGGCTTGCAAGGTTGGAAGTTCTTCCGGGAGCCAGGGAGAAATGGAGCTGGAGCAGAGAGAGGGGTCCATGGCAGCCGTGGGCTTTGAGGAGTTCTCAGCACCTCCCTGCTTGGAGCTGGCGCTGCCTCTGCTGTTCAGTGGTCACATCCTGGAGAGCGAGCTTGAGACCGAAGTGGAGTTCGTGTCTGGGGGTCTGGGCAGCTCCAGCCTCCAGGAGCGAGACGAAGAGGAGGAGGCAGCCCAAGGCCAGCGGCCGTGGTGCCAAGGGGAACTCAATCGCAGGAAGTACCAGGTGCTGGGTCGGCGCTGCAGGGAGATCGAGCAGGTGAAGGAGTGGGTCCTGAACAGGCACCATCAGATATAGAGGATAACACGGAGACTCCAGCAGGAGCAGAGGTTCCTCATGAGGGTGTTGGACTCCTACGGCGATGAGTACTGGGCCAGCCAGTTGACCATCTTACTGGAGGACGAGGGCAGCCAGGGCACAGATGCCCCCACCCCAGGCAACGCTGAGAACGAGCCTCTGGAGAAAGAGGGACTGTCCCCGCCCAGGAGGACACCAGCGCCTGCAGAAGCCAGCAGCCCGGCCCCTGGTGAGGGGCCCAGCGTTGGAAGAGGCGGCAAGTGCCACGGGAAGGGTGCCGGGCGGGAGTCCAGCTGACTCCAGATCTGGCCCCCATGCAGATAAAGGTGGAGGAAGACTTTGGCTTCAAAGTGGTCGAGGCTTTGGACTCAAGTTGGGTTTCTTGGGGGCCAGACAAGCTGCTGCCCTACCCCACCCTAGCCAGCTCACCCTTTGACTGACCCCCCAATAAACGGACCCCATGCTCTCCTTGGAAAAAAAAAAAAAGCTTATAGAGGCATGCTTATAGGATCAAATAGTATAAATATAGATGTAACAGGACAATAAAAAGAGAACCTGGCTATGATGATCACCTGAACACTGCCTCTGTGTCATTCCTTCTTCGCCAACTCCGTCCACACCTTTGGGAACCTCTGGACCTGCTGGGGCTGGACCCCAACATTCCTCTTCTTATAAGGACTTCAGTGAGATGGGCTAAGAATCACACTGGAACTGCCTCAATTTAATATAATCCCCTCTTTAAAGATCTTATCTCCATATACAGGTACATGCTGAGGTTCTGGGGATTAGGATTTTAACATACATTTTGTTGATTACCCAAATCAGCCCTTAACAACCAGCATGTTTCAGAAAGTAGATTCCTACAGGGTTATTTACCAAATATTCAGAAGTATTTTTAAAAGAGCTAAGCCCCTTGCCCACTGAGTGGGCCCCTCCCTGCGAAGAGCAAAGGCCTGGGTTCCGGGTGCCAGAGGAAAACTGGTGCCAGCAGCCAGGGGAAGGGGCCCCCAAGGGGCCCCAGATTGTGAGAGGGCACAGGCTGGGCTGAAAGACCCACCCGAGTGCACAAATTTTTGTGCACCGGGCCTCTAGTTGTATAATATTAGGCAAAGTAGCACTAAGACACTGCTAAATAGAAACATGCCAATGGTTGCGATGGCATTGACAATTCTCTGGGAATTTTGAATGACAGAATCAAATCTTTACTGCGCTACAGATGGACAAAGGTCTGTAGCATGGGAATTGGACGTACCTTTGGGTCCCTGAATCACCAGTCAGGAGCACAGAAGCCTCTGGCTGGCCTTGCGCCCCCACAGGAATGGGTTTCCAAAGGTGAGGTCCAAGTCTCTCCAAGTCATTGCACCCAACGGAGGGGGTCCTTGTTTACCAGGAGAATGTGGGAAGAAAGTGGGGCCAGGTCCACATGAATGTATGGAGCAAAGTGGTCCAAATGCAGTTAAATGACTAAGAGCATAGGCATAGTTACTGGGTTTCGACATACCTAGATTCAGATCATAAGTCCGCCACATATGTGACCTTTGGAAAGCTATTTTACCTTCCCGAGTCTCCAACTATTCATATCAGTATATCACGGAGATAATAATACCTGCCACAGAGTGTGATTATAAAGATTAACATTCCACAGAAAAGAAAACTCCAGAGACCAGCCCTCCATACATCACCAAAACCATTCACTGTGTGCCTCCAGCTAACTTCTTCTGTGTGATCTTCATCCTCCACGTATACCTTTGATTTTAGGTACTATTTTCAGGACACATTTCTCGAATTTTGTGTAATGTTTGCCAAAAAAGTAAAGATTCCCAGGCCACAAACCCAGAAATTATGATATAGTACATGGTGGGACACAGGAAACTTCATTTTAGCAAGCATCGGTGGTTCTGATGGAGGTGTTCTTTAGGTTGTAACTGAAAAAAATATTATATTAGCTGTTCCTCACCCTGTGTGACCCTTCTCCGCACCCTGATTTTCATATGCTGCTTCCTCGGAACAAATGCCCTTCCTTCACAATTCCTCTGGTGAAACTGTTTTTATTCTTTAAGGCTCTTTCAAATGTTTTCTCTTGTACGGGGTCTTCCTAGACTTCTCAAGGCAAAAGGGGTCTGTTCTCTCCCCTCTGGTATTTCTTACACATCAGATTCCCCACTTGACAGTGAGCTCTTGTAGGGAGGGACTGAGCTTATTTATCTTCATGTCTTCAACATCTACAGAAGGCATGCTCTGAATGACTGGTGAGTGAAATGACAGCCCCAACCCTGTATTTCCAAGAGAATGATTGGAATCTCCCATCTTGGCTTTAAAAATACGCCCAAGCCTGAACTGAGAGTTTCAAAAAGGTTCAGGCTGGAATACAGTAAGGTCTGTCAAGCAACAGACTGGAATTATATTTGTGATACATGTATATGATAAAAGACTGGATAGTTTTCTAGAATACCAGTCTCTAAGAAATGGTGCGAACACATCGCTGCGATAAATCAGAAACCCGGTGCCTGTTCTCTGAGGTTTCCACATGCAACTCCTTTTATTGCTGGCAAAATAGAAATTTGCCAACTAGATAGTTTCCTTGAGTAGAAATAAAACCTTTCCTAGCCTCAACCAATCTCTGCATTTTTGTGCATGGATATGTCACTAGTGCAACGACGGGCTGCTCCCCTCTCTGAGTCCTAACAATCACCCCAAGTCAGCAGAGGCAGCTGACACTCTGAAACCAAATGAGGCGTGATGAGGTGCTCTTCTCAGGGACGAATGCTGTGTAGCGATGTGTATGTGACTGACACCATTTAAACTGTGAGGAAAAATTGCTCTCTGGCCATGGTCAACAAAAGAAGCCTTGAAATAAAAGATAATTACAAAAGAAGCCTAAATGATAAATTTAGCTATATGTAAACAAAGAGCTTTTCAACTTTGTGAATAAAAAAGCAGTTTCAGTGTTGGGAGTCAAGAGTGACTCCCTTTGGGAGTGGTCGTGATTGGCCGAGCTTGGAGGACTTCTGATATTCTATTTATTTCTTGGTCTGGGTGCTGAAAACGGGTGTGTTTGCTCTGTGGGAATTCTTCCAGCTCTCCATTACATTATGATATATGCTCTTTGCTGTATGTGTTATATTTCAAAAGTGTACCTCCCCCTCTCAAAAAGCAGCCTTTTCCTTTCTTCAATAAATAAATGCTGAACAAATATGTGCAGAATAATAGTTTGAAGGGCTGCCAGATTGTAGCATGCCTCAAGGAGCATAAATGTCTTGGTCTGGCCTGGGCATCCGATGTGCATTTTCACCCGATGGCGTTCATTTCTTTGTTGTTCCATGACCTAGCTTTCCTCTTCAGAGCAAAAGCCTCCTTAGCATTTTTTTTTCTTGAATGACATCCCCATCTTCACTGTGTACAAAAGGTTCCTCCAGAGCCATTTTCCTGCCTCAGATTAGTTTACTTGTACGTGTTGCCTGGCTTTGTCAAGTCTTGATGTTTTCCTGAAGATGGTAAAATGAGCCAAGTGATTTCATCTCTCATGGCACACCTTGAGGACATTACCTGGACATGAGCCAATTTACTGCTCACTGCCTGAGAGACATTTTTCCCACGAGCTAGCTACCTCCCCCTCTCTCACAAAGAACTTCTTCCATGGGAAAGGACACATCAGAGAATTTGGGGCATTGTAACTAGTGGGAAATATACTTGACATGGGAGATGCTGTCCCCACTCCCTCCTTTCACACCCACTCCACACTGACGTGTCAGCTCTAATTTCTTACTAATGCTTGGGTTTCACCTAAGCTCTCTTTGCTTGCTAATGCTCACCAACAAATGGATCCAGTAAAACAGTGGTTCTCAACCTTCTGGCTCTTTAAATACAGTTCCTCATGTTGTGACCCAACCATAAAATTATTTTCGTTGCTACTTCATAACTGTAATGTTGCTACTGTTATGAATCATAATGTATATATCTGATATGCAGGATGGTCTTAGGTGACCCCTGTGAAAGGGTCATTCGACCGCCAAAGGGGTCACGACCCACAGGTTGAGAACTGCTGAAGTAAAAGAAAGAGTATCAGGAAAGTCTGGCCTAGGTGTAAACAATTCTTCCCTGTGGCCGACTGCCTTGAACCGCTTAGAGAATTGGACTCTAGGCACTTACTGACAGAAGTAGGCTTCCTATGGACATGTTTCTTTCCACTTGTGATCCAAAACTAAAGAGGATGATGAGCATCGATTGGCAGTACGTATTTGTTTGTTGACACGTTACTTCAAGCCCAAATTGAGCATTTGCTTTCTTTTGGTCAATTTGCCTAGTCCTTTCACCAGTAATTCTGTGATTCTCTGACCCAGGGCCGGAAGAACTTTGCATCTCTACTAAGCTGGACACAATTGCAACACCAGAGCGGCTCGTGCTGTAGTACACAGGAAATAGATACAAAGAGTGAGCCTTTTGTCAGGTTGTAGTAGTGTTGGCAGCCAACTGGTTTCAGGACATTTTTTGTTTTTCCTCCAATAAATGTTTCCAGATATTTTTACCTTTAATTTTACAAGCAGTTTTATAAACTACTAAATTTTTCTTATTAAAAATATTTTTTATTTTATATTTTTTAAAACATATTTTAATTGAATTTTTCTTATTTTTTTTTTTAAATTATGAGTTTGGTTGGTTAGAATGTTGTCCCAATATACCAAGGTTGTAGGCTTGATCCCTGGTCAGGGCACATACAAGGTACAACCAGTGAATGCATAAATAAGTGGAACAACAAGTCAATGTTTCTCTCTCTCTCTCTCTCTCTCCCTCTCTCTCTCTCTCTCTCTCTCTCTCTCTCTCAAATCAATAAATAAAAATTAAACATTTTATGAGGTATAAGTCATATGAAATAAAATGCCTAGACCTTAATTATTCAGTTTAGTAAGATTTATTTATTTATTTATTTATTTATTTATTTATTTATTTATTTTTATTTTTTTTATTTATTTATTTTTTTATTGCTTAAAGTATTACAAAGGGTATTACATATGTATCCATTTTATCCCCCCGCCCTAGACAGTCCCCTAGCCTCCCCTATCACCCAGTGTCTTATGTCCATTGGTTATGCTTATATGCATGCATACAAGTCCTTTAGTTGATCTCTTACCCCCCTACCTCCTGCCCCCCAACCCTCCCGGGCCTTCCCGCTGCAGCTCGACAATCTGTTTGAGGCAGCTCTGCCTCTGTATCTATTATTGTTCAAAAGTTTATAATGGTCTCTATTGTCCACGAATGAGTGAGATCATGTGGTATTTTTCCTTTATTGACTGGCTTATTTCACTTAGCATAATGCTCTCCAGTTCCATCCATGACGTTGCAAATGGTAAGAGTTCCTTCCTTTTTACAGCAGCATAGTATTCCATCGTGTAGATGTACCACAGTTTTCTAATCCATTCATCTACTGATGGGCACTTAGGCTGTTTCCAGATCTTAGCTATGGTGAATTGTGCTGCTATGAACATAGGGGTGCATATATCCTTTCTGATTGGTGTTTCTGGTTTCTTGGGATATATTCCTAGAAGTGGGATCACAGGGTCAAATGGGAGTTCCATTTTCAGTTTTTTAAGGAAACTCCATACTGTCTTCCATAGTGGCTGCACCAGTCTGCATTCCCACCAGCAGTGCACAAGTGTTCCTTTTTCTCCACATCCTCTCCAGCACTTGTCGTTTGTTGATTTGTTGATGATAGCCAGTCTGACAGGTGTGAGATGGTACCTCATTGCTGTTTTGATTTGCATCTCTCGGATGATTAGTGACTTTGAGCATGTTTTCATATGTCTCTTGGCTTTCTGGATGTCCTCTTTTGAAAGGTGTCTATTTAGGTCCTTTGCCCATTTTTTGATTGGATTGTTTATCTTTCTTTTGTTAAGTTGTATGAGTTCCCTATAAATTTTGGAGATTAGGCCCTTATCAGATATGTCATTGGCAAATATGTTTTCCCACACAGTGGGTTTTCTCGTTGTTTTGTTGATGGTTTCTTTTGCTGTGCAGAAGCTTTTTATTTTGATGTAGTCCCATTTGTTCATTTTTTCTTTAGTTTCAAGTGCCCTAGGAGCTGTATCAGTGAAGAAATTGCTTCGGCATATGTCTGAGATTTTCTTGCCTTTGGATTCTTCTAGAATTTTTATGGTATCCTGTCGTACATTTAAGTCCTTTATCCATTTTGAGTTTATTTTTGTGTATGGTGTAAGTTGGTGGTCTAGTTTCATTTTCTTGCATATATCTGTCCAATTTTCCCAACACCATTTATTGAAGAGACTATCTTGGCTCCATTGTATGTTCTTGCCTCCTTTGTCAAATATTAATTGAGCATATTGGTTCGGGCCGATTTCTGGGCTCTCTATTCTATTCCATCGATCTATATGCATATTCTTGTGCCAGTACCAGGCAGTTTTGAGAACAGTGGCTTTGTAATACAACTTGATATCTGGTATTGAGATCCCACCTACTTTGTTCTTTTTCAGGATTGCTGCAGCTATTCGGGGTCTTTTTTTATTCCAGATGAATTTTTGGAAAGTTCGTTCTAGATCTCTGAAGTATGCTGTTGGTACTTTAATGGGAAGTGCGTTGAATTTATAGATTGTTTTGGGTAGTATGGACATTTTGATGATGTTGATTCTACCAATCCATGAACACGGTATGTTCTTCCATCTGTTTATGTCTTCCTCTATGTCTTTTTTCAACGTCCTGTAGTTTTCTGAGTAGAGGTCTTTTACCTCTTTAGTTAAGTTTATTCCTAGGTAGCTTAGTTTTTTCGGTGCAATGGTAAACGGGATTGTTTTTATAATCTCTCTTTCTGAAAGTTCACTATTGGTGTATAGAAATGCCTCAGATTTCTTGGGGTTAATTTTGTATCCTGCTACATTGCCAAATTCATGTATTAAGTCTAGTAGCTTTTGGATGGAATCTCTAGGGTTTTGTATGTATAATATCATGTCGTCTGCAAATAAGGACAGTTTTACTTCCTCTTTTCCAATTTGGATGCCTTTTATTTCTTCTTCTTGCCGAATTGCAATGGCTAACACTTCCAGTACTATGTTGAACAGGAGTGGTGAGAGGGGGCATCCCTGTCTTGTTCCTGTTCTTAGGGGAAATGGTGCTAGTTTTTGTCCGTTGAGTATGATGTTGGCTGTGGGCCTGTCATATATGGCTTTTATTATGTTGAGGTATGATCCTTCTACTCCCACCTTGCTGAGAGTTTTTATCAAAAATGGGTGTTGAATTTTGTCAAATGCTTTTTCTGCATCAATTGATATGACCATGTGGTTTTTTTCTTTCAATTTGTTTATGTGATGTATCACGTTTATTGATTTGCGGATATTGTACCATCCTTGCATCCCTGGGATAAATCCTACTTGGTCATGGTGTATGATCTTTCTGATGTACTGCTGGATCCGATTTGCTAAGATTTTGTTGAGGATTTTGGCATCTATGTTCATGAGGGATATTGGCCTGTAATTCTCTTTCATTGTGTTGTCTTTACCTGGTTTTGGTATTAGGGTGATGCTGGCTTCATAGAATGAGCTTGGAAGTGTTCCTTCCTCTTGAATTTTTTGTAGTAGTCTGAGGAGGATAGGTTTTAGTTCTTCCTTGAATGTTTGGTAAAACTCCCCTGTGAAGCCGTCTGGTCCTGGGCTTTTGTTTGATGGAAGCTTTTTGATGACTGCTTCAATTTCTTCCATAGTTATTGGCCTGTTGAGATTTTTAGATTCTTCCTGATTGAGTTTTGGAATGCTGTATTTTTCTAGGAATTTGTCCATTTCCTCCAGGTTGTGTAGTTTGTTGGAGTAAAGCTGTCCATAGTATTTTTTAACAATCATTTGTATTTCTGTGGGGTCTGTTGTTATTTCGCCTCTATCGTTTCTGATTTTATTTATTTGGGTCCTCTCTCTCTGCTTCTTGGTGAGTCTGGCTAGAGGTTTATCAATCTTGTTTATCCTTTCAAAGAACCAGCTCTTGGTTTCATTGATTTTCTGTATTGTTTTTTTGGTCTCTATGTCATTTATTTCTGCTCTAATCTTTATTATCTCCTTCCTTCTGCTCACTCTGGGGTTTTCTTGTTGCTCTCTTTCTAATTCTTTGAGTTGTAGAGTTAGATGATTTACTACCATTTTTTCTTGTTTTTTGAGATAGGCCTGTAGAGCTATAAACTTCCCTCTCAGGACTGCTTTCAATGTGTCCCATAGGTTTTGGATTGTTGTGTTTTCATTGTCATTAGTTTCCAGGATGTTTTTAATTTCTTCTTTGATCTCATTGGTAACCCAATCAATATTTAATAGCATGCTATTCAGCTTCCAGGTGTTTGAGTATTTTGGGTTGTTTTTATTGTAGTTTATTTCTAATATTATGCCATCGTGGTCTGCGAAGACGCTTTTTATGATTTCAATCTTCTTGAATTTGGGGATACTTTGCTTGTGACCCAATATGTGGTCTATTTTTGAATATGTCCCATGAGCACCTGAGAAGAACGTATATTCTCTGGCTTTGGGGTGAAGTGTTCTGAAGATGTCTATTAAGTCCATCTGATCTAGTGAGTCATTTAGGATTGCTGTATCTTTGCTGATTGTTTGTCTATAGGACTTATCCAGTGCTGTCAATGGTGTATTAAAGTCCCCTACTATGATTGTATTGTTGTCGATCTCTCCTTTGATATTTTCCAGGAGTTTTTTTATGAATTTGGGTGCTCCTACATTGGGTGCATATATGTTTACCAGGGTTATATCTTCTTGTTGTATTGATCCCTTTAGTATTATGAAGTGGCCTTCCTTATCTCTTGTTAAGGCCTTCACTTTGAGGTCTATTTTGTCCGATATAAGTATTGCTACCCCAGCTTTCTTTTCCTTTCCATTTGCCTGAAAGATATTTTTCCATCCTTTCACTTTCAGTCTGTGTGAGTCCCTTCTAATGAGGTGGGTTTCTTGTAGACAGCAGATGTATGGGTCATGTTTTTTTATCCATTCAGCCACTCGATGTCTTTTGGTTGGAGCATTTAGTCCGTTTACGTTTAAAGTTATTATTGAAAGGTACTTGTTTGTAGCCATTTCTTTTTGTGTGTGTGTGTGGCTGTTTTCTTTCTGAGCTTTTTATTTCTTATTTTTATACCAGTCCCTTTAGCATTCCTTGCATTGCTGGCTTGGTGGTGACAAACTCCCTTAGTCTTTTTTTGTCTGTGAAGCTTCTTATTTCCCCTTCAAGTTTGAATGATAGCCTTGCTGGATAGAGTATTCTTGGATTCAGTCCTTTGCTTTGCATCACTTTGTAAATTTCAGTCCATTCTTTTCTGGCCTGATGTGTTTCTGTTGAGAAGTCATTTGACAATCTAATGGGAGATCCCTTGTATGTAACTTTCCGTCTCTCTCTTGCAGCCTGTAAGATTCTCTCTTTGTCCTGAACATTTGCCATGGTGATTATGATGTGTCTTGGTGTGGGTCTTTTCGGGTTCACCTTGTTTGGGACTCTCTGGGCTTGTGTGACTTTTTTCTTCCCCACCTCAGGAAAGTTTTCTGATATTATTTCTTCGAGTAGGTTTTCTAATCCTTGTTCATCTTTCTGTTGTTCTGGTACTCCTATTATTCGTATGTTGTTTCGTTTCATGTTGTCCCAAAGCTCCCTTAGGCTCTCCTCCTGTCTTTTAATTTTTTTCTCCAATTGCAGTACATTTTGGGTGTGTTTTGCTTCCTTGTCTTCTAATTCACTTATTCGGTCCTCCGCTTCTCCTAGTCTACTGTTGATACTTTCAATGGAGTTTTTCATTGCAGCTATATCACTCTTCATTTCTTCTTGGGTCTTACTTAGGTTGTTGATTTTTTCATCTGTTTCTTCTAGCTTCTTCCATATGTTATCGATTTTTTCATCTGTTTCTTCTAGCTTCTTCCATATGTTATCGATTTTTTCATCTGTTTCTTCTTGCTTCTTGCAGAGGTTGTCGATTTTTTCCTCCATCCGGTTTATGCACTCTAGGATCCTTATTCTGAATTCTTTATCTGTCATGTTGCATGCCTCTGTATTACTTAGCTGCTTTTCTGGAGAGTCCTCCTTCTCTTTCCTTTGGGGGTTTCTTTGTCTACCCATGTTTGATCTCACTGACATATCTAGACGTTGAGTTGTTCAGTGGTTGCTCCCTTGGTGGCAGTGACTCCTTGGTCTGTGGTTGCTCTTCGGGCGGTTGCGGTAGCAGCTGCTCTTCAGTTGGCAGCAGCTCCTCTGGTGGGTGCTGTTCACAGCTGTGGTGGCTCTTCCGGCTGGTGGGGCGAGGTTTCACGTACAGCTGCTGTTCCTCAGCAGAGGATGAGGTGCTCAGGAGGTTGCTGTTGCTTGGATCTGCTGCGTTGATTTAAAGGCACAAAATACAACACAACAAGGCACCACGTACCAGGCACTATACACAAATATATTCACGATATTAATAACCCCAATTAAAGGTGACCACCTGAATTAAGAGAATTAGGGGATAAGGAAGAAGGAAGAGAAAAAGATAAAAGAGAAAAAGGAAAAGAAAAGTAGGGACCAAAAAAAGGGAGTGCAAAAATGAAATTGGGAAAAAGGAAGGGGGAAAATAAAAGCGAGAAAAGAAAAGAAAAAAAAAAAAGAGCTAAAAGAGAGAATGAAGTGGAAGAGGGAAGAGACTTTTTATATGAGGAGAATACTCCTATAGAACAGCCATTAATCCCAACAAATTCCAGCAACAGCTCCCTGGATATGAATGCAAACTAGAAACAACCAATAATATAACGATGAAAATAGAATGGTGAACACTAATCCCAAAATAAAATAAAGAAAAAATAAAATGGCACTTTAAAAAATGGTAAAATGGTAGCAGTAATAATACTGGTTAAAAATAAGAAGGTAGTAATTAAAAGGGTAAAATCAGGTGATGGAAAAAGAAGAAAAGAAAGAAAAAAAAAAGAAGAAAAAAAGAAAAAAACAAAAAGAACAGAAAAAAAAAGAATGAAAAAAAAATTGGTTTCTTAGTTAAAAAGTGAAAAAAGAAAAAAAATTGCAGTAGTGAAGGTCCTTCGTTTCTTCTATTCTTCAGTGTGGCTCGCCTTAGACCTTCCAGGTATTCAGGAGAGTGTTGAGTTTCCTTGCGATATACTGTTCCTCTGTGTTGTAAACCACAGTCCTTATTTTAAAGCATGCCGCATTTATTTCCCAGACTGCCTTATTTTGTGTTTAGCAAAGAGTCAGTTTGTGGGTCAGCCTCTGGGTGGCAGTGTTCTGGGGTTGGCCTCTGAGGCTATAGGGCCTCTATGTCCAGTGGAAGTTCACTGCCCAGAGCTGACTGCGTAATAGTTAGTTACCGGCGCTATGTTGTTGCTGGGATTGAAAATCCCCCTATAGGCCAGACCCTGTTAACTCCCAGGGACTGATCAGGTTATCTTAATCCTTGATCTCCTACAGGGTGGAATCTGGGTGTGGCTGTGCTCCTTGCCTGGGGGCTGGGGGGAGGAGACTCCCTCTCAGGAGCGGGTGGCTGCCCCAGTCCCGGGCTCTGGGGTGTCTCAGCACTCAATTCACTACCACCTCTCCCGGCTCCCCCTCTTTCCCCAGTCTCTCCCCAGATTCCACTCCTCCGCACACTCTCCCTCTCTTCAGCACAGGTGAGTGTCTGTATCCGAAATGTCCCATGAACAGGATTCAGTGAAAACAGACAAACAAACGCCGGCCGCGGAAACGGGGAAGGCTTGGTTTCTGTAAGCTTCTTCTCTTACCGGGACTGCATGGTCAGGTCAGCTCTTCAGGCTGCCCCCTTTAGGCTCAGTCCTCCGTGATCACAGAACCCAGCTCTCAATTTCCCTGGCGGCGCCAGGAATCCCGCGGTTCTCCTTTCCCCCGTCAGGGGCTGTGCCTGTCCCAGGGGACGCGGCTGTCTGCCACGCGGTCTCCCTCCGACTCTCTGGGCTCAGAGGTCTGGCAAACTTTCCTGCCCAAATCCCTGGTTTTTTTTTACCTTACCAGGGGAGTTCTGCTCTTCCCGGCTGTAAACCCTCTCACCAGCTGAGCAATTTCGCCAATTCGGTGTGAGTGTTACTAGCTTCAGCTGCTCGTTCCATTTGCTCCGGGACACGACCTGGGACACGGCTGCCTATATCGCCGCCATCTTGGTTCTCGACTGCCCAGTTTAGTAAGATTTGACAATTGTATACACCCATCCAAAGGAAGATGTAGAACATCTCCATCACCTAGACAAATTGATCATGTCCTTTTTCAGCCAGTTCCCTCACACACACACTTCCTCACTCCACCCTACCCCTAATGAAATTTAAAGGAAATCACTGTTCTGATTTCTCTCACCATTAATTAGCTTTGTCTATATAAAATTGAGGCATACAACATGTATTCTTTGGGGTCCGGACAATTTTCCCCAACATACTGTTTTTGAGATTTGTCCAGGTTATTGCCCATATCAACAGTTTGTTCCACATCATTCCTGAGTAGTATTCCATTATATAAAAATATCATAATATGTTTATCAATTCTCCTGTGTGCATATAATTGAATTGTTTCCAGTTTGGAGCTATTATTAAGACTGGTGTGAACATTTTCATAAAAGTCTCTGTGCACATTTTTAATTCATTTCTCTTGTGTAAGTAGAATTTCAGGGCCATAAGTAAGCATATGGTTAACTTTATAAAAACTTCGAATATTTTTCCAAAATGGTCATACCATTTTATACTCTTGCTAGAAATACATGGGAGTTTCAGTTGTGTTATACTATATGGTATTGTCAGTGTTTTAATTTTACTTATGCCAACATTTATTTTCACTTTTTGTTTATTTCAGCTATTTTGGTTTGTGCGAATAACATCCTACTGTGGAATCGGTTGGCACTCCCCTGATGATCTAGGATGATCTGGGATGTTGGCACCTTTCCATGAGTGTATGGGCTATTTGCTTTTCCTTTGTGACATATGTGTTCAAATCTTTTGCCTATTTTTACAGATTCGATTATTTGTCTTTTTATTGTTGGTTATTAAGAGTTTTCTGTATATTCTAGAAATTTTCAAATATATGTATTGCCTCTATATTTCCCAGTCTGTGGTTTGACAATTCATTTCTAATTCTGATTTTTGATGAACTGAAATTATTAATTTTCATGAAGTCTGACTTAGCAATTTCTTCTTTTATGATTAAGGCTTTTTATTCCTTTCCAAATGTTGTGATATTCTCATACGTTTTCTCCTTGAAGCTTTATGTTTTCAATTTCTATACTTAGGTTTATGATCTATATCAAATTAGTTTTTGTGATTAGTAAGAAATAGGGGGTCAAGATTCATATCTTCTCTTAAATATCCAGGTGTTCAAGCAGTGTTTGCTCAAAGACTTTCATTTCCCCATTAGAATAACTTGGTGCTTTTGTTGAAAATCAGTTGGTATGCTTGCCTGCCTATTTCTTGGTGCTCTATTCTGTTCCATTGATCTATTTGTGAACTCAATTTCTGTAGCTTTCGAATAAGTCTTAAAATTGGTTACTATAAGTCCTCCAACTTTTTTCTTCTTTATCAACATTGTTTGGTTATTTTGAATCCTTAGATTTCCATATTTATTTTAGAATCAACTTGTCACTTTTTTTAAAAAAGTCAGCTAGACTTCTTTTTATTGAAATTGGGCTGAATTTATCATCAATTTAGGAAAAATAGACATCAACATATTGAGTCTTCCAATTTATAATGATGATATTTATTTATCCTATATGTATTTTTTTAGTTTCTTATAATGTTTGTATTTTTCAATACAAAGATCTTTGTGCATATTTCACTCTATTAATATCTAGTTATTTAATATTTTGGTGATGCTTTAAAATTTTATTTGTTAATTTTTCATTGCCGGTATATAATGCATACTGATTTTGTATCCTGAAGCTATGCTAGATCTACTTTTTAGTTCTAATAAAATTTGTGTAGATTCTATGTACACAATTTTTTAAAAAATAACAACAGTTTGATTTCTTTCTTTAAGATCTTTATGGGTTTTTTTTTTGTATTTACTTGCCATATAAGAATTGCTATGTCTTGTAGAATATTGCTGAATAGAAATGTTAAGAATGAACATTCTTGCCTTACTCTCAGTCTTAGAGGAAACACATTCATTGTTATTAGTTTGAAGAATGGCTTGTAATTAGATTGAGAAAGTTTTATTCTCTTTCTAGTTTGCTGATAGTTTTTATTAAGAATTGCTGTTAAATTTTAGCAAGTGCATTTTCTGTACCTATTGAGGGGATTTATTTTTCTGTTTTATTCTACTAATATGGCAAATTACGTTGATTTATTTTCACATGTCACCTAATCTTGCTTTTCTGGATAAACCCCAGTTGGTCATGACTTATTTGTTATAGTACCTTTCTGAAAATACCAATACTTAGGCTACCTGGAGGTATGGTTATAGTGAATATTTTTGTTGTTTTTTTTTGCTTGTTAGCTTACTTGCTTTTCCATGTACTTATTAATTTTAGATTTAATACCAGACAGTGTGTATTAAAAAGAACAGTAGAGACTGAGACAAACCTTATTTCCACCAAAAAAAGAACATGTCCCATCTTCTGTTAAAATTTTAGTATGGAGGCTTGATCGCTGACATTTGCATCTGAGGCAGTCTGAGCTCTGTTGTTGCTCCGGGCATGCTGATGCTCCACAAGTTTCAAGTTTACCCAGCAATCCACTTCTGCAGCCTCCTATTTAGTATAAGCACTGAGGTGCCAGAAGGTGTGCCTCAGGTCTCCTGTTCCGCCCCCGGACTTCAGGAGGCCCTGTGCCCCTGCACAGCAGGAGGGGGCCCCTCTCAGCGTGTCTTTATTCCCTGCAGTGGAAGGCTGCATTCCTGGCACTTGGTGTGAAGCCAGGAGGATGGGAGGGTTTCTCTGAGTTCAGACCACTTAGGCAGGTCTTCAGCAGCTGTGGCTGTCTCCGAAACTCTGCTCCCCCCACCCCCCAGGTGCATTATGGTGCCTCATACTTAGCTTATACAGTCCAGAGGCTGAGATGAGTTCTCTTGATTTCCCTGCTCTGCCCTCAGCCTCAGGCAGACCCATGTACCTGTGCTTTGCGGAGCGCACTCTGAGCTCTGAGGCCCTCCTTGTGGTAGATTCGACTGTTACTGCCTAGGCCAGTGATGGCGAACCTTTTGAGCTTGGCCTGTCAGCATTTTGAAAAACCCTAACTTAACTCTGGTGCCGTGTCACATATAGAAATTTTTTGATATTTGCAACCATAGTCAAACAAAGACTTATATTTTTGATATTTATTTTATGTATTTAAATGTCATTTAACAAAGAAAAATCAACCAAAAAAATGAGTTTGTGTATCACCTCTGACACGTGTGTCATAGGTTCGCCATCACTGGGACCTAGCCCTATGTAAGCTCTGTAGGGCAGAAAGATTTCTCTCAGTTCTTTGCCTCCACCCTGCATTCTCCTGTGTTCCTCAGAACTTCTCCTTTCCCAGTTGCAGACTGTCACTCCCGGTGGTTCGGTGTGAGGCTGAAGGATGGGGCAGTTTCTTAATTCTGCTCTCCCTCCAGGTTTAGGCAGATGCATACTTTGTTGGAGTCCATCCACCATTGGCTCAAATCTTTTAGGACCGGATCAGGACTTTGAATTTATCTGGGCTTGGAATATGAATATCATTGAAACTCCAAAGATCTCTTTATGTGTCAGAATTCAGCTTTCTGAGTCTTGGGGTATCTCTCTGCTTTATAGTCTGGCTGCTGGGTGCTTATATCAGGTTTTGCTCTCTGGTCACACCACTACTATTTTGCACGTTGTGAGGTCTTTCTCTCCTCTTTCTTCTGTCTCTAGACAGGCAGCTACCACTTGCCCTCGGGGGAAGCCTGCTGACCTGACCCCAGCCGTCAGCAGGCCACTGCCCTGTCCTTAGAAAGCCCCGGGGTACCTCAGGGAACATCTTGTAGCTCTCCTGCTCTGTCTCCAGCTTTTGGCAGCCCCTGTCTTGCACCATAGGTCCCATGTATGTTATGGATGATATTTCTCAGGACTCCTGCCCTGTTCCCAGCCTTCTGTGTACCATCCCTTTGTCTTTGATGAAGGCCTACAGGAAAATATTGTAGAATTATTTGCAGACTCAATTTGTGATTAGGGCACTTCCTAGCCGACCAGTAAGAGTCAAAAGTCCATCCAAAGTTCAGCTGACTTCTTATCCCATCCACAATAGATTCCTTTCCCCACCTTTGGCAAGGGCTAAAAGCAGTCCTGAGATTTTCTCTCATGAAATTCATCCCACATAAGTTTTCTTGCTCCATAGTCTCTGATGAGTTTCTTAAAACTATAATTATGTAGCATGTCTGGATTTGTTTCCCTGTATAGATGGAAGCAATGATCTCTTGCTATTTTTTTTATATCCTAACAGGAAGCAAATGTCTTAAAGTGGTGTTGAAAATTATTAGGCAACTGAAATTCTATATTGCCCATTTAAAAAAACACATGCACACTCTCTATTTCCTAGATTTCTCTTAATTCTTTCCCTGTTTAGTCATCCATATCATCTTCTGCTGTTCACCTCTTCAAAGTCAGTGGTTCTCAATTAGGGATGCTTTTGTTCCCCAGGGGAGATTTTTGATTGCCATGCTGGGGAGAGAGTGCTGTTGACATGTAGTGGGTAGAAACCAGGAATCCTGCTAAACATTCTACAATTAGCAGAACATTCTCCAACAGCAAAGAATGACCTGGTCCAAAATGTTAATGGTGTTGAAGTTGAGAAACCCTGTTCTAAAGGAATATGAACAAATATCCATTGCAGATTCAGTCATTGTTTTTCCACCAGCAAATTCTGGTGGCTATCAAGCAAATCAAAGCAGAATGGAAAGGGAGAATATATGTTTTATCTCCCTAATTCCAGGAAGACAGTGAGTGGATCTTCTACAATGCCACATCTCCTGTCACCATGATTTGCCATAGTAGGGCCAGTCATAAATGCTTACTGAATCAATATGTGGAGGAACGATTCAGTGAATGATGTTTAGATACCACCTGCTATTTGATAGGCCTTTTCTATGAAGTCTTTCCCTGAGGATTCTAGTGCTTGTCGGGGGACTAGAGCATTTCAAATATGTGTCCCAGGAGTTCATACAGTTATGTCCTGCTTTTAAAAGGACATATCTAGTTCAAGTATCTTCTCCCTTTGTTTGGGTGTTCTTTCCAAGCCACCCTTTCATTTCTGGATTTGTTGTTGGCCACTACTGAGTTGGGCTCTGAGATGACATATTGACTACTGCATGGGCTCTGCCTTTAAAGGCTCCTTCTCTGTACATGCTCGATAGAAAAGCATGTTTTCCCCAAGTCACCAAAGTCATTTTTATGATCATGGCTAATATGAAAGCACAACCTTAGATACAGTTGACAATTCTGAAATGATAGCAGATACTTAAGTTTGCTGTAGTCTTGATTAATAAATTTAACTTTCTTGCTGAAACTCAGCATTTTTATTTTACTAATTATCAGTAGAAATTTATATTTTCCAAAATCATTTTGGGGACAAGATACAAAGCCTACAACTGATTTACCCAAACAAGAAGTACTATGAGTTACATTGATGTGGATTGCTGGCTTTTATTTTTTCTCTAGTTATCTGATGCAAACATTTGCATGGATGACTTATTATTATGCTTGAGACCTGAGGCTTTTTAACTGGGGCTTGAATAGCTAGTGAGGAAATGTGTTTCAAACTCAAATAATTTAGATAAATTGTGTGTGTGTGTGTGTGTGTGTGTGTGTGTGTGTGTGTGTGTGAGAGAGAGAGAGAGAGAGAGAGAGAGAGAGAGAGAGAGAGAGAGAATATTTGTGCTCTGTATTGTATGAGAAGATTCCAGCAGTTTTTCTTTTTCTTTGAAAAGCTTTTCACACCAATCAATAGTGAAAACTGCATAAGTGGATGAAATAAATTATCTTCATCTTTTTGATAACCCTTTTAACTCCCGCCCCCTTATTTATCTATTTGATTTTTCTATAGATATCCTGGGTTCATGAAATTTAGACTCTTTTTAAAAATTACTATAGCTTTAAAAGTTTTGGTTGAGGGCTAATAGTCTGGCATTACTGGGTCCCAGGCACAGGTGAGTAGGTGAGTATTTGGAGCACTTGCCTGTTCCCATCAAACTCACAGTGAATCAGGACCCCAGCCAGCTCTATCTGCTCGTGGTCATACTCTACGTGTTCACCTCCCAGTGATGGGTTCTTGCTAGTGACCATATAAGTTAAAAGGGGAAAACCCCATCTTAAATGAAGAAAATCTGTGGTTAGACCTACAAAGGATTGCAAGGCATACAGTGCCCAGCAACTTGTTTCTACGGAGCTCAAGGATGAGGCATGTAGATGTGATTCTTGAGCGTGGAATTTGCTCAGTTATCTCAGGGAGGCCACAGGCTATATGTGCTATTGGTGCAGCAAGCACCCTTTATTTAGCAGAGAACCCAGCTTGCTAAGCAGGACTGTGTGATTCTGAATTTAATAGGGGTTTATCTCTAAAGCAAAGGCTGGAATCTTTGTTGATCTTGGTGTATCTACTCTGTCGTAAACCATGAGGGAATAATTTCCTTTTTATTTCTCATAAGATCTGGACTCAGGAAAGCTGAGCTTGTCACTGAAAAATGAAGCCCAAATCAATATGCCTTCTATGACAGGTTGTATTTCCTCCATACTGACTTCTTTTCTCCTTTACTCAAGCTGTTCATTGTAATTACCATGGAGATAAGGTCAGCAGATATCTGGTGCGTGCTTAAGGTGACTAATTGAGAATTTACCTTTCTCAGGTGCCTCTCCAGCAAGGATGTGGTTAGGAAATACAGGGACAGGGAGGCACCCCCATCCCCAGTTTAGCAGGTTATCTCAATGTCCTGGAAGTGGCCCTGCCTTTGCCTTCTCAGTTTGTAGTACCCCTAAGGGTAAGGAATCTAAAGTGAGTTGTCTATCACTTCTGGGTGGTAGGATCCCAGCCAGCTCTTGGTGGGAGATTCAACTCAGGTGGGACCTTGTCAACATCCTGGGGGTGGTAACAAGGGCTCCCTGATTAAGCCTTTGTTTCAGGATCCAAGCATATAATCAGGATTCTTTTTTCTTCTGGAATTAGAAATATTCCTTTTTTAAAGTGGTTTAAGAAAAAGGAATGGGATTAGGATGAACATATGTCAATCTTTAAACATATAGTAGCTTCTGAGACCTAGAGGAATGTGATATAGACTTTCAACACAAAGAATTACTCAACACATTGATGTTAAGACTAAAGAATATTGTGAGATTTTATTCCCTGGTGATTTTATTGCATATGAATCATAAGTTCTCTACAATTACCAAGATAAAGCCAGCCTTGGATGATTTATTCACTCACTCAGAAAAGATAAGTCAGCACCTGCCAAGACACAGGCAGTGTGCAAGATTGCTCTGGAGAATAGCAAGTTAATTGGACCCAGTCTTTAACTCTCATGTAGCTCATAATCTACCTACCATAGAATTTGATGATTTGTTGAAGGTCCTTGTTTTTTTTACCTATATATATAAAAGGCTAATCTCAAAGTGTCCTCTTGGGTGTTCGACCCAGAGACCGGGGATTCGGTCACTCGCTATGACACGTGCTGACTACCAGGGGGCAGCACAGAATGAAGGAAGGTCCCAGTCAGCAGCCGGAAGGCCCTGATCAGCCCTGATCACCAGCCAGGCCTAAGAACCCTCTGCATGCACAAATTTCATGCACTGGGCCTCTAGTTTTTTAGAAAAAAAACATACATGGTAATTTTGACAAACTAGATTTTAATGGTTGGCATTATGTATAGATCAGGGTAGATGGTAGAGATCTGCTATGCTTTGCAGTTTGCTTTATTAAAGATTCGTCTCACAAACGAGCTTGTGTGTTGGTTCTGCTCT